>NC_053159.1:34567500-35182500 GCF_016835505.1 Polypterus senegalus
GGAGATGGTTGTCCTTCTGGAAGGTTCTCCTCTCTCCACAGAGGACCTCTGGAGCTCTGACAGATTGACCATCGGGTTCTTGGTTGCCTCCCTGACTAAGGCCCTTCTCCCCCGATCGCTCAGTTTAGATGGCCGGCCAGCTCTAGGAAGAGTCCTGGTGGTTTCGAACTTCTTCCACTTATGGATGATGGAGGCCACTGTGCTCATTGGGACCTTCAAAGCAGCAGAAATTTTTCTGTAACCTTCCCCAGATTTGTGCCTCGAGAAAATCCTGTTTTGGAGGTCTACAGACAATTCCTTTGACTTCATGCTTGGTTTGTGCTCTGACATGAACTATCAACTGTGGGACCTTCTATAGACAGGTGTGTGCCTTTCCAAATCATGTCCAATCAACTGAATTTACCACAGGTGGACTCTAATTAAGCTGCAGAAACATCTCAAGGATGATCATGGGAAACAGGATGCACTTGAGCTCAATTTTGAGCTTCATGGCAAAGGCTGTGAATACTTACGTACATGTGATTTCTCATTTTTATTATTTTTAATAAATTTGCAAAAAACTCATGTAAACTTTTCACATTGTCATTATGGGATTCAAGTGCAATGCCGCCGCCCTTCAGTGCCTGATGATTATTGTGTTTACCAGCATACCATCTGTGCTCATCCTATCTAGATGCCTCCGCTGCCTTTGACACGTTCAACCACCAGATCCTTCTTTCCACCCTCAGATGGAGTGCCGAAGCAACTGCAGGTATTCACAATGCAGCAGAATAGCGCCACAGAAACAAATATGAGCCAATTACGGTCATGCTGTAAATGCCAGTTGCTGATGGGTGATGCAAGGAACATTAGAAATGCAGGGAACAATATCATTTGGCCACTAACCTGGCCCCAACTATGCCTGTTTGCTCTACCTGTGTATGGGAGAGTGGTAGAGCCCACTGCAATAACTGAACATACTGTTCCTGTTTCAAATTTCATAAAGCTTATTTTGCTGAAGTACTGAGACTCAGCCTCGTGTTTTGGGGTGCAAGACAGTGACTCATGCAGCACAATTTACAATTGTTTCCTCCAGATGACCACATGGTATAAACTTGAATTTCTGCATGCCACACTAATATTGCAATGTGGATGAAGGAACAGCATCTCCAGTTCAATTTGATGGACCATCTTGTTATCCCAGCTCTGTTCAGCTTAGCTTATTATCACTAACACTTGGCAAGTCGGTGATGATCAGTGTCCTTCAGAGACTTTGTTGCATCTATATCTCGGTCTTGCAGATTTACTCTATACAACATCATAAAAATCATACTGATCTGTTGGAGTATGCAGCATATCTCCTGGTCCAGGCTTCGGTCTTGCCATGACTGGACTACCACATCTCTCTGCTGGAACAACATTCGGCATATTTCATCAAGCCACTGCAGGTGATTCTGTGTGCAGTGGCATGTCTGGTGTTCAAAGAGCTGAGGTGGGCACATGTCACTCCTCTCTTCAGACCACCATGTATTAAGTTCAGATCCTTGCTGCTTGCCTAGAAAGTAGTCCATGGATCGGCACCTACTTATATGTTGACACTTTTGAAGTCTTATGCTTCTTCTTGACTGCTCAAGTCTGCTGTTGAATGGTGCCAACTGATGTCACTTCTGTGTGGTATCAAATCTCAGTCTAGACTCTTTTTAGGTGTAGCTCTTGGCTGGTGGAACGAGCTGCCAACTTCCATTGACAATTGTGACTCCCTCAATGTGCGTAAGAAGCATTTGAAGACTTTCTTGTTCAGCGAGTTTCTATCCAACTGATAATAGCTATTAAATTTCGTAATCTAGGAATTGTAACTTGCTTATAGTTTGTTCTGAGCTCCTTTAATTGTGGTTGATCAATTTTGTTTCCTTGTCCTGTAACACTTGTTTCCATGTAGTCCCTCCAGGCTGATGTTTATTCTGGTCATTTGTAGTCACTTTGGATAAACATGTCCTATAAGCAAATCAGTGTAAACGAGCAGCACTCCTGCTTCATTGATCCAGCATTTGGTTTTTGAATCCCACTCCTGGTTCTTACCTATATGAAGTTTTCACATTCTACTTGCATCCTCTCACATCCCCTAAGATGTGCTGTTATTTAGGATGTTTCACATGCTGACATATATGTGAGGCACCCTATCCAGGGTTAGTTCCTATCTTATACCCAGTGCTGCCTGGGTAGGCTTCAGCTACTTTAGAGCCTGCAATTGGATTTTTGAAAATGTGGCCTTGTGTTTTCTGAAAAGTCCTCTGACTGCTGATGCTCCTTCTGCTTTCTACAGGTAAACAGAATTTGTGCTACAGTTAGGTCCATAAATATTTGGACAGAGACAACTTTTTTCTAATTTTGGTTCTGTACATTACCACAATGAATCTTAAATGAAACAACTCCGATGCAATTGAAGTGCAGACTTTCAGCTTTAATTCAGTGGGTTGAAAAAAAAGATTGCATAATAATGTGAGGCAACTAAAGCATTTTTTTAACACAATCCCTTTATTTCAGGGGCTCAATAGTAATTGAACAAATTAAATAACTGGAAATAAAATGTTCATTTCTAATACTTGGTTGAAAACCCTTTGCTGGCAATGACAGCCTGAAGTCTTGAACTCATGGACATCACCAGATGCTGCGTTTCCTCCTTTTAATGCTCTGCCAGGCCTTTACTGCAGTGGCTTTCAGTTGCTGTTTGTTTGTGGGCCTTTCTGTCCGAAGTTTAGTCTTCAACAAGTGAAATGCATTCTCAATTGGGTTAAGATCAGGTGACTGACTTGGCCATTCAAGAAGTTTCCACTTCTTTGCTTTAATAAACTCCTGGGTTGCTTTGGCTGTATGTTTTGGGTCATTGTCCATCTGTATCATGAAACACCACCCAATCAATTTGACTGCATTTAGCTGGATTTGAGCAGACAGTATGTCTCTGAACACCTCAGAATTCATTTGGCTGCTTCTGTCCTGTGTCACATCATCAATAAACACTAGTGTCCCAGTGCCACTGGCAGCCATGCACGCCAAGCCATCACACTGCCTGACTCCACCGTATTTTACAGATGATGTGCTATGCTTTGGATAATGAGCTGTTCCACGCCTTCTCCATACTTTTTTCTTGCCATCATTCTGGTAGAGGTTGATCTTGGTTTCATCTGTCCAAAGAATGTTTTTCCAGAACTGTGCTGGCTTTTTTAGATGTTCTTTAGCAAAGTCCAATCTAGCCTTTCTATTCTTGAGGCTTATGAGTGGCTTGCACCTTGCAGTGCACCCTCTGTATTTACTTTCATGCAGTCTTCTCTTTATGGTAGACTTGGATATCGATACGCTTACCCCCTGGAGAGTGTTGTTCACTTGGCTTGCTGTTGTGAAGGGGTTTCTCTTCACCATGGAAATGATTCTGCGATCATCCACCACTGTTGTCTTCCGTGGACGTCCAGGTCTTTTTGCGTTGCTTAGTTCACCAGTGCTTGCTTTCTTTCTCAGGATGTACCAAACTGTAGATTTTGCCACTCGTAATATTGTAGCAATTTCTCGGATGGGTTTTTTCTGTTTTCGCAGCTTAAGGATGGCTTCTTTCACCTCCATGGAGAGCTCCTTTGACCGCATGTTGTCTGTTCACAGCAAAATCTTCCACATGCAAGCACCACACCTCAAATCAACTCCAGGCCTTTTATCTGCTTAATTGATATGACATAACGACGGACTTGAACACACCTGCCCATGAAATAGCCTTTGAGTCAATTGTCCAATTACTTTTGATCCCCTTAAATGAAGGGATTGTGTTAAAAAAATGCTTTAGTTGCCTCAAATTTTATGCAATCGTTTTGTTCAACCCACTGAATTAAAGCTGAAAGTCTGCACTTCAACTGCATCTGAGTTGTTTCATTTAAAATTCATTGTGGTAAAGTACAGAACCTAAATTAGACAAAAGTTGTCTCTGTCCAAATATTTATGGACCTAACTGTATATCTGGTAGATGGGCAGGTGATGTGCTTGGACGATCAAAAATGAGCTCTTTCTGCTCAGAGGAATCAAGGATGCTGCAGCCAGATTGAGGAGTAACAGAGCCTGATGTCAGCTTGTCACTCTGCAGTCTTTAATGATTAAACGTGGTGCCTTTTTACGATAACTGATGAGTGCAACATATCACATCTGAAAAGAGACAGGACAGCCTGCATATGAGACATCATGTGTACATTTAAAACAGCCAGACAACCAGGCCATCCTGGTCAAGTTAGTGCAATTGGCAAGCATCAACGTACTTGCTGACCTTTTCTGAATTTACTGATGGTGATGCCTGATATTTCCATACTATTGTTTCTATTCCACTATTCTGGAGACGTGGGTTAGAAAGTTGGGTAGATGGATGAATTAAAAAAACTGTAGATAAATTCCCATGTTTGTGTTTTATGCCACTGGGATGGGCTCCAGCATCACAGTAGCCCTACAATCAGAATAAGCAGACTTCGTAGATGGAGGGATGGATGCCTATCATAATGGTACACAGAGATAAAAAGACACGGACCAACTCAAAATAAATAAGGCCCTGGTGTTAATGTGAATAGAAATTGAAATAAAAAATATCGATGATGGAAAAGTTTTAGATTAACACTCCATCTTTCAAAAACTGACATCAACGAATATGCCATACAACCTTTATCTCCAGCAAGTGGACTCGGAGGTCCAACCATTCATACACTACTAAACCCTCAAGCTTGGATTTTTTTTTTCACAAAGCTGGGAAAGAAATTCTTCTTTTCTATTCTTTTTCTTGTGGAATTTAAGTGATTTGTTCATTTTTTTTGTCAAAACATTTTGTCTCGGTTTTAATTTTTAGGTTTAGGCTCTCGAGTTCGGGTTAGAAGATCCAATGTATGATGAAAAGCATTCATTCAACTTGATCATTCTGCCTCATGTTACTTCGCAGGATAAAGAAAAATAGACTAACAGATAAATTAACATTTGGAAGATGAAATAGTCCCTGCAGATTGACTGTAATGTTCATAACCTAACAGCAGATGGCAGCATTGGCATATTCTCGTTGTAATGTATGCCTGAAAATTCAATTTATGTTCCTGAAACTTCTGAGATTTTTGTTTTTAAGCATCACGTCCAGAATTGGCTCTTGTGTTACACCCTATGCTGACAGGACCTGTGACCCTATATTAGAATAAGTGGTGTCAATAATATGAGGCCCATGGTGTGCAGTGCTTTCAGAAAGTATTCAGACCGCTTTACATTTTGTTCTATTGTGATGTTGTGCTAAAATTATTTAAGTTATTTATTTCCCTCATCCAGCAGTACAGAACAACAAATTGAAAGCATAATTTTTGAAATATTTGCAAATTTATTAAAAATTATCAAATGCAATATCCTGCTGATAAAAATATTCAGACCCCTTACTCAGTACTTAATTGAAGCTCCTTAGGCAGCAATTGCAGCTTGGAATCTCCTTGGGTTTGACACAATAGGCTTCACACCTGGATTTTGGATTTTTCTGCTATTCTTTTCTGGAGATCCTCCCAAGCTTTGTCACATTGGGTCGAGACCGGAAGTGGATGGCTCTTTTCAGGTCTCTCCAGAGTGTTTTGATTGGATTCAAGTTGGGCTTTGGCTGGACCACTAACAGAGTTGTTCCTAAGCCACTCCTGTGTTGTCTTTGCCTTGTGCTTAGTGTCACTGACCTGTTAGAAAGGTGAATCTTTGGCCCAGACTGAGGTCCAGAGCACTCTGGAGCAGGTTTTCATTACTTTGTATGTTGCTTCATCCAGCATTCCCTCAACCTGTCAGCAAGATGCTGCCACCACCATACTTCACTGTTAGAATGGTATTGCACAGGTGATGAGTGGTGCCTGGTTTCTTCCAGTTTTGATTCTTAAAACTTAAAAGTGAGACAGTTGAATTTTGGTTTCATCAGACCAAGGAATCATGTTTCTCACAGTCTGAAAGTCCTTTAGCATGGGCACAGGTTAAGCAAATGCATTGTTTTGTGGCAACCCCTAACGGGAGCAGCCAAAAGAAGAAGTCCCAATAAAGGGTATTTTTTTCCTCATTTTTTTTAAAGTCCACAGTTAATGTAAACAATTTAATATTCCACTAATACGCCGCACAGAGTATTGTTATTGAACTGCTGCCTCATAATAAAGGAGTTCAGGGGTAACACACACTGCAGGTTAGATGAATTGGTGATGCTAATTCATACCCTGGTTTGTCTGTCTTTCTGGCTTTCTGTCTGTTCACTCTACAATGGACAGTCACCTGGCCTGCGCCTGTTGCTTGCTAGAATAGACTCCAGCCACCCCCTTCTCTGGATAACTCAATTTAGAGGAAGGCTGGAACAAGGAATACTATAATCCGTCCTGCCCAAAGCAATTCTCATTTGCCCGTCTCCGATCCTTAAAACAGATAAAGAAATACTCCACACAATTTCAATGATTGATTAGTTTGTTTCCTATTTAACTTGAGAGTGATCACTTCAGCATGTCAATTTTGACTAAAGTACTTCTTACTTCTACACATAAGATAGTCGCTCCTGATGGTAGTGCAAGTGCCCAGCACTTATGGCTGTCTGTACAACCAGCGCCACAGAGGTTTGAGAAAAATCACCTATTAAACAAACCCATGTGACAAATTATTTAAAAAACAAAATGTGACATACATTCATATAAAAACTTTTGGTATCCCCTCTCAGCCTGCATAATAATTTACTCTCTTCTTCTTCTTTCGGCTGCTCCCGTTAGGGGTTGCCACAGCGGATCATCTTCTTCCATATCTTTCTGTCCTCTGTATCTTGTTCTGTTACACCCATCACCTGCATGTCCTCTCTCACCACATCCATAAACCTTCTCTTAGGCCTTCCTCTTTACTTCTTCCCTGGTAGCTCTATCCTTAGCATCCTTCTCCCAATATACCCAACATCTCTACTCTGTACATGTCCAAACCAACGCAATCTCACCTCTCTGACTTTGTCCAACTTGAGCTGACCCTCTCATATACTCATTTCTAATCCTGTCCATCCTCGTCACACCCAATACAAATCTTAGCATCTTTAACTCTGCCACCTCCAGCTCTGTATCCTGCTTTCTGGTCAGTGCCACCGTCTCCAACTCAAATAACATAGCTGGTCTCACTACCATCCTGTAGACCTTCCCTTTCACTCTTGCTGATACCTGTCTGTCTCCTGACACTCTTCTCCACCCATTCCACCCTGCCTGCACTCTCTTTTTTACCTCTCTTCCACAATCCCCATTACTCTGTACTGTTGATGCCAAGTATTTAAACTCATCCACCTTCATCAACTCTACTCTCTGCATCCTCACCATTCCTCTGACCTCCCCCTCATTTATACACATGTATTCCATTTTGTTCCTACTGACCTTCATTCCTCCCCTCTCTAGAGCATATCTGCACCTCTCCAGGGTCTCCTCAACCTGCACCCTACTATCACTACAGATCACAACGTCATCAGCAAACATCATAGTCCACGGGGACTCCTGTCTAATCTTGTCTGTCAACCTGTCCATCATCATTCCAAATAAAAAAGTGCTCAGAGCCGATTCCTGATGTAATCCCACCTCCAACTTGAATGCATCTGTCACTCCTACCGCAGATCTCACCACGGTCACACTTCCCTCGTACATATCCTGTACAACTCTTATGTACTTCTCTGCCACTCCCGACTTCCTCATAGAATAACACAACTCCTCACGAGGCACCCTGTCATATGCTTTCTCCACGTCCACAAAGACGCAATGCAACTCCTTCTGGCCTTCTCTAAACTTCATTAACATCCTCAGAGCAAACATTGCATCTGTGGTGCTCTTTCTTGGCATGAAACCATACTGCTGCTCACTAAGCATCACCTCACTTCTTAACCTAGCTTCCACTACTCTTTCCCATAACTTCATGCTGTGGCTCATCAATTTTATTCCCCTGTAGTTACTGCAGTCCTGCACATCCCCCTT
Organism: Polypterus senegalus; assembly: GCF_016835505.1. NCBI lineage: Eukaryota > Metazoa > Chordata > Cladistia > Polypteriformes > Polypteridae > Polypterus > Polypterus senegalus. The sequence goes on from NC_053159.1 coordinate 34,575,474, forward strand.
ATTCTTAAATATCGGCACCAGTACACTTCTTCTCCACTCCTCAGGCATCCTCTCACTTTCCAAGATTCCATTAAACAATCTGGTTAAAAATGCCACTGTCATCTCTCCTAAACACCTCCATGCTTCCACAGGTATGCGATCTGGACCAACAGCCTTTCCATTTTTCATCCTCTTCATAGCTTCCTGATTCACTATCTCCACATCATCCAACCTCTTCTCTCTCTTGTTCTCTTCATTCATCGGCCTCTCAAAGTACTCTTTCCATCTGCTCAACACACTCTCCTCGCTTCTGAGTACTTTTCCATCTTTTATCCTTTAACACTCTAACATGCCGCACATCTTTCCCAGCTCGGCCCCTCTGTCTAACCAATCGGTACAGGTCCTTTTCTCCCTCCTTAGTGTCCAACCTCTCATACAACTCATCATACGCCTTTTCTTTAGCCTTCGCCACCTCTCTCTTCACCTTGTGCCTTATCTCCTTGTACTTGTACTTGTACTCCTGTCTACTTTCTGCATCTCACCAACTATCCCACTTCTTCTTTGCCATCCTCCTACTCTGTATAGTCTCCTGTATTTCCTTATACCACCACCAGGTTTCCTTTTCCTCCTTCCGCTTTCCAGATGTCACACCAAGCACCCTTCTTGCTGTCACCCTTACTACATCTGCTGTAGTTTCCCAGCTGTCTGGTAATTCTTCACTACCACCCAGTGCCTGTCTCACCTCCTCCCTAAACTCAACCTTGCAGTCTTCCTTTTCAACTTCCACCATTTGATCCTTGGCTCTGCCCTCACTCTCTTCCTCTTCTTGATCTCCAATGTCATCCTACAGACCACCATCATAAGCTGCTTAACTACACTTTCCCCTGCCACCACTTTGCAGTCTTCAATCTCCTTCAGATAAATTCTTCTGCATAGGATGTAATCTACCTGTGGGCATCTTCCTCCACTCTTGTATGTCACCCTATGTTCCTTCCTCTTCTTAAAATACGTATTCACCACAGCCATGTCCATCCTTTTGGCAAAATCCACTATCCTCTGACCTTCTTCATTCCTGTCCTTGACACCATACCTACCCATCACCTCCTCGTCTCCTCTGTTCCCTTCACCAACATGTCCATTGAAATCTGCTCCAATCACCACTTTCTGTCCCTTGGGTACACTGTTCATCACTTCATCCAACTCACTCCAGAAATCTTCTTTCTCACCCATTGCACACCCAACTTGCAGGGCATATGCACCAACAATATTTATCATCACACCTCCAATTTCCAGCTTTATAATCATTACTCTGCCTGACACTCTTTTCACCTCCAAAACACTCTTGACATACTGTTCCTTCAGAATAACCCTTACTCTATTTCTCCTCCTATCCACACCATGATAGAACAATTTAAATCCACCCCAATCCACCTGGCCTTACTCCCCTTCCATTTAGTCTCTTGCACACACAATATATCAACCTTCCTTCTCTTCATCATATCAGCTAACTCTCTCCCATTACCAGTCATACTGTCAACATTCAAAGTTCCTACCCTCAGTTCCACTCTCTTCCTCCTGCCTCCGGACACGTCTCCCCCCTCTTCTTCTCCTTCTTCGGCCAACAGTAGTCCAATTTCTGCCAGCACCCTGTTGGCTAACAGTACTGGTGGCGGTCGTTGTTAACCCGGGGCTCCACAGATCCGGTGTGGAAGTTTGTTTTGTTGTCCGCATATTGATTTGGCAAACTTTTACACCGGATGCCCTTCCTGTTGTAACCCTCCCCATTTATCCGGGCTTGGGACTGGCAAGAAGAAGCATACTGGTTTGTGCATCCCCTGTGGCTAGATTATAATAATTTACTCTACTTTCAACAAAAATGATAACAGTATGTCTTTCAATTCCTAGGAACATCTGAGTACTGGGGTGTTTTCTGAACAAACATTTTCAGTGAAACAGTATTTAGTTGTACGAAATTAAATCAGATGTGAAAAACTCCATTCTCCAACCCGCTATATCCTAACTATAGGGTCACGGGGGTCTGTTGGAGCCATTCCCAGCCAACATAGGGCTCAAGGCAGGAAACAAACCCCGGGCAGGGTGCCAGCCCACCGCAGGGCATTATTTTTACTATTACTGTTATTCTTATGTATGAATTACTTATTTTGTTGTATTGTTTGGTGGTTAAAGCTGTTATACAGTTATGATCTATTCTAGATTTTAAACTAGAAGATAGCTTGTTGTTTTTGAAGTGAACGAATCAGTGATTCAAAGATGCAGATCATTTTGGTGAACTGAACAAAATGCATCAAATCACTAAAAAGAATTGTTTTGCACTTCACTACTGAGGAGAGGCTCCCATCTGGTTACTCTGACATAAAGCCCAGCTTGGAAAAGTGTTGAAATGATGGAACTTGTTCCCACCTCCATACAGGTTCCCTGCACTCGTAAAAATAAAGGTGCCAGAGCAGTTCTTCAGAGTGATGCCATAGAAGAACCATTTTTGGCTTTCAAAAGAACCATCCACATGAAGGTTTCAGAAACAACCTTGATTTGTTTAGATCCGAAACAAGCTCCATATTGTAAATAACCAGGAATAGATGGTAACAGATTTGTGAAATACCAACAGCTTGTATTATTAAAAAGATTCTTCCTTCATGCTGTACATTCACACAGGCTAGTCTTTTTAGTTTATTTTTTTTAATCTGTTAGTGTCCTGCTAGGTAGCTTACCATACATTAAATATTTCAGGTTTTGGAAAATATTTCAAAGCACAAGGAACCATACAATCCAGTCAAACGCCATTAAAGAAAAATTATTTTTAAGAATGTGGAGCTCAGCCGTAATGACAGCCACCTCTCTCATTATAGCTCTTCTCCCCCTCCAGTTACTCAGTTTATCTCAGCTCTGCAAAGAATAGTGGCTGTCCCAAATTTGTTCTGTTCAAGAATTATGGAGGCCGCTGTGCTCTTGTGAACTTTGAACACTGCAGGAATTGTGTTGTATCCTTGCTCAGATCTTAGCCTCTGCACACTCCTGTCTCTGAGCTCTGCAAGTAAGTCCTTTGACTTCATGGCTTGGTTTTTGTTTTGATACACATTGTCGACTGTGGGACCTCCTATAGACAGATGTGTTCCATTTCTAATTATGTCCAATCAATGGCATTGACCACATCTCAGTCATGATCGATTAAATAAGATGCTCCTCAAGTATCAGAGCAGTAGGTCTAAATACTTGTCACTGTGATGTTTCAGCATTAAATTTTTAATAACTTTGCAAAAATTCCTGTTTTGCTTTGTCATTCTGGGGCATTGAGTGTTGCTTGATGGGGACAAAGAATTTAAGTGATTTCAGCACACGGTTGCAACATAACAAAACTTTTGTATTTTTTCTTCTGTGTGTGTTGTGGTCAAATTCTCTTTCATTTACCCTAAACAATGGCAATTTCATGACAATTGAGTCCCATTAGTGGCCCTGTAGAGTTCAAATTCTAAATAAAAATGCCACAGGTTTTCATACTGTTGAAGCACAAAGAAGACAATGGACCCAAGTTATTAAAAAAGATGGAGGACTACATTTTGTTCAACTCCATAGCAATGCGTGTATTTGTAGATGACGCTTTGAATCTGATGATTGCGTAGAGTCTACGTGGCATGACTGTTTTAGCTGGCACAGTTTTGGTGTCCACCCGCCACAGGAGTCAACTTTTATTCATCTGTGGTTGTCCAGGCCGGCTGCACCCTCCCTTCTCACGTCAGGGAGCCTCTTCAGCCCGAAACTGTCTATAGTCATGAACTGAGATGAGCCAGGCAAATCAGGACATGCACAGGCAGCAAGGAGCTGATGCAAAAGTGCATCGTGCTTTTATTTAAAGTCCAATCAAACAAAAATGTTCAATAGTGAAGTGCAGCAAATGATCTTCTATATAAATAAATAATCAATAAAACCAGTAATAAATGTAAAAGTTAAGAAGTCCAAATAAATAAATCCAATAAAACAAGGTTAAAATCCAGAGAGAGTTCTTTTAAAAATATGAGCCCCAGTAATGTCTTCTACAACCTGCTGTCTCCTCTGCTTCTCCTATCCGGACCTTGCAATACACGGATACACCTTCCGAAAAGTGCAGTCAGCTATAAATACCAGGCCCGGGGTCCCCATTGCCAATCCTTTGGTATCTATGAGCTACCACACCAAGCCCTACTCCTTCCGACTCCCACTGCCAACACTCAGAGTAGTTTTGGATGCTGCTGCTCCCAGCCTGCTCAGCAGGAGCAAATCTCAGCTCTATCTTGAGCATCGGTCACACACTCCTGTCACCTGGAGCTAACTTTCCCAACCGCCTGCCTGCACTCCTCATAACATTGGCTTTCCTGATCCTGATCTTGCCTCTCGCTCTGTTCTCTCTTTTTCTGTCTTTCTGACCCTTGTCTCTTTCTCTTCCCCTCTACTGTGCCGGCTCTTCTTTATATAGCATGATAGGGCGCAGGTGTGGTACCTTTGCATGTGTATGCACAATCAACCAAGCACCCCATTCATCCCTGGGTCAAAGCGCACTCACGCACACCTGCACCCGATTGGAGGCTGCACTTCACGGGGCACGATTATTTATTTAGAAACCTGCACTGGGCCACAGACCTCTTATCATATCGTCTCAGAAAGTAATGTGTAAGGAAATTTGTGTTGATGAAAAGCAACACACCAGGTCTGCTCTCAATGGAACACAATTTTGCAGCAACACCTGCTCCTGCTTAGTATACCCAACGTAATGTAACTGTGATGCGATTCAGTTGATTTTTTTTTCTGACAAACAATATGAACCATAAGTTTAAAACCACATCTAATTCTGCATGTTTACGTGATTCATGGCAGAACTTAATAATTTCTTTATGACTACGTTTCCATGAAGCCTGATTTTCGTTAATCTTAATTACATGAAACTTTCCATTTCGCAAATTGACTGAAGTGTACTGTACTGTGTACCATATGTGGCCCTTTGTTCTTTTTCATTATCTGTAGCATCAAGAGCTTGGGAGCTCCTCACACTGAACTAAATGAACAACAGACCTTTGGAAACAATTTGAAGATAATGTTATGAGAAGGACCATGAAAGTAGGCCACATACCTCACTAGCCTGGCCTAGCAGACTCACCCCAAATCTTAACTACTTCTCATTACTAACTGCTGGGTTCCAGTCTACCAGGCTCCAAATAAAGAAAGGTTAGGTTAGGAACATGTACGGATACAGAGAATAACTAGAAAAGTCCCAAAATAAAGCAAACAGCCCCAGAAGGAAGAGGATGACAATGAACCCCCAGCTTGTGCACAGAAGGGTGTAGAATCTGTATAAATTAGGGTTTATTTTACAAAACAGTAAAGCACTGCAAGATGATCCAAAATAATCCAAAGAGCAAATTGGAGTTAAACAACTCCTGAAAAACACAACCCAAAGCAAATTCCAAGAACAAGCTCAGAAAGGCAGAGAAACAGGAAATCTAAAAGAAAGACAAAACTCCAAATACAACTCAGTGATCTGCTACTGGATCTCCACTGTTCTCAGCCTTTATAGTGAGAGGGAGGATCCAGTAGCAGTGATGTCAGGGTGGCCCCGCCTCCTGGGGCTTCACTCATAAAGCACACAGACAAAAGAGACAGTAGTAATTGAAATGCATAAAAATATGAAAAATAATAATTACAAATGGACTATAAAACACAAAGTACACATATGTAGAGGTTTGGTTTTTTTTTGTATTATTATATTATCTCTCTATTATAAAAAAAAATCTTGGGACCATACGAGACTTTTTTGCCTGCGACGAGATATGATCTTTTGAAGAGAGACAGAGAGACACTTTCACGTCCCGTGAGATGGTCAAGTCACGTCATACTTACAACCTTTGGAAGCAAGACCTGTGAGACGGTGACTTTTACACGTTACACCCTACTTACAAACAATTTAAAACAAGTTCAAGGACATCTAACCTCTCAGTTGTTGGAATGCTTTTAGCAGACACACTTCCTGTGCTTGCAGCTCTTAAAAAATGTATACGTTCTAGATGACACCTCAACGACTAAGCGAAAGAATAAAGAGCAGCTCATCGAAAAGAGACCCAAAAGCGTTGCAGAGAAAGAAACGCAAAAAAATAAGCAAAAAAAAAAAGAAAAATAATCTATGTGGAAATTCTGAAAATAAGGAAAGAAATAACTAGCCCGTCCCGCGAGACTAGACCTTGTGCCAAGAGATTTAACCACGCCTGGGACCGGAAAAAGACAAAGTAGAACATCGTAAAGAATTCAAAAACATTGGTGCGATACCCATGCAGAGCAGGTTAGAAATAATGAAAGTAGGAAAATTAGAAAGTCTCAAAAAAAAATAAGAGCAAAGATTGCATTAGCACAAACAAAACGGAAAATATTACTCGGTAGGGCTGGGCGATATATCAAAAATTTATCGTTACCGAAATTTATGACTCTCATCGACGTCATTTTGCCCATGTCGGTAAATTCGGTATTTTAAAAAAAAAGAAAAGGCATGTGCAGGTTGGCGATGTTCATGTCCCTTTAAGACGCTGTGCTACGTTACAGACTTGACGGGGTGGAGTCACATGACTCTACTACCTGTAACAAGACGAGACACGGGTGAACAAATGGAGGACGATTTAAATGTTGAAGCAGCAGCGACGAAGGTAGAGCTGGTGGAGGAGGAAGAGGAGACGCTTGTTAACAAAAAAAATGCATCATCAATCGTTTGGCAACATTTTGGATTCAACAAGGATGATATTGATCAAAAAATTGTTAAATGTAAACTCTGCAAAAGACTGTTGCGTCAAGTCAAGGTAACACAACCAACCTCTTCCACCACCTGCAGCACAACCATGTGATTCAATTGAAGACATAAAAAAGCTCAAAGCGAGAAGAGATTAGGAGGACCAGCAAAAACGTCTTCCTCCACCAGGCAGCGGTCAATAACCGAAGCATTTGCTAGTACTCAACTATATGAGCGAACTTCAAAAAGATGGCAAGAAATCACAAATGCTATAGGCTACCACATAGCAAAAGACATGGCTCCTATTGCTACAGTGGAACGCAACGGGTTCAGACACTTCATGAAAATAATTGACAAGAGATACGAACTGACATCACGAAAATATTTTTCAAAAACTATCATTTCCAGCATGTACAGCACAGAGAGGAAAAAGGTTGCTGCTGAATTGAGATACGTTAAGCACGTTGCAGCCACATCCGATCTCTGGTCCAGCCGCACAATGGAGCCGTATATTAGTCTCACAGTTCATTACATCGACAACAAATGGGAGCTGCGTACCAGAGTGCTCGAGACGGCCTATTTTCCATCTGATCACACGGGGGAGATGGTTGGACAGGGTTGAGAGCGATGCTGTCTGCATGGGACATCAGTGAAGAGGACCTTGTTGCTATAACAACTGACAACGGCCCAAATATTGTGAAAGCTGTCAAGCTCAATAAATGGACACGGGTGCAATGTTTTGGGCACAGGCTGCACCTGGCAGTCGGTAAGTGTGTACATCTTAATATATTTGGGTGGTGACATCTGGTGTGTTTTAAAGTGACTTTAATTCTGTGTGTCATATTCAAAATTGAAAGTATTAATGTTTGAATAATGTTTATATAGGCATAAAAATACTTAAGACTGCTGAGCAGCAGTGTATCCAGAAAGTTTTTACAGAAGACTTATTGTGAGCCAGTGTTGATCATGTTGTGCTGTGAAATGTAGCAAAATACATGATTTTTAAAATGTTTTATTACTGTGCCAACCCTTTTTAATTTTGTAAATATGGTCTGAGAGGTCTTATTTAATTCTTACTTTATTTTGCTTGCTTTATTTGAGAATTAGACCATGAATTGGGGTGATGTTGGGTGTGAAGATTTGGATAGATATGCTACCTCAAGGCCTTAGCAGAGATAGGCCTTTGTCCATGATGGCATTACATTTGCACAATCATTGTTTACTTTGTGAATAGCCAATGTGAAACATATTTATTATTAAACTATTTTGTTTACAAGGGATACACATTTTTTAGAGAGCATGGTTACATATTGTATCCTACACTTTTTATTTTGTTCAGTTAATAAATGTTAACCACTAAAAGTACTTACTACTATTGTCTTCATTTATTTTCAGTGACATTTTACAGTCCTTTAAAGTGGTAATAATATAATTGCAATGAATAGGTCTAGGGGGAATAATATTATCAAAATAACTGGAGGAACTATGCTGCCTGCCACAGCCCCATCAAATGAAAAAAAAAAGTTAGTTTTTTTGCCACTTGGGGTGGTTATCGTCCATTTATCGTTATCGAGGTTAACTGCTCAATTTATCGTGATATTGATTTTAGGCCATATCGCCCATGTTTATTACTCGGTAAAAAAATGGAACAGCGAAAAGAGATTGAATAGTGTTTGAGGATGTCTGGGGGAGAAGAGAAACAAGGCGGTGACTTTAAAACATTCGAAGCGCTGCATGAAATGCAGATCACGGTGCACAGGAGCACCGGCAAAACAGCAGCTGATCAAGCAAAGAGGAGGTAAAAAAACAACTGAAATTTGATTCCCATTGTATCACCGTTTAAGAGGGGTTTCAGAGGAGCGGCCGTGTCTCCTTGGGGTACATTCAGCCCCCCTAGTCACAACGACACGTATTGCTTGGCAAGGGGGGTGGTTGACAAGTGAAGTGATATACCCCCTAGTATATATGTACTGTGTATATATATATATATATATATATATATATATATATATATATATATATATATATATATATATATATACTAGCAAAATACCGTGCAGGAGAAGTAATGTGTTAAAGAAGTAAAGAAAAGAAAAGGAAACATTTTGAAAATAACGTAACATGATTGTCAATGTAATTGTTTTGTCACTGTTATGAGTGTTGCTGTCATATATATATATATATTGTGAACGCTGGCCCGGACACACGCAGACGGACAACATATTTTTCCCAACACACTTTTATTTACAGTATATACAACAATATAAACAGTCACGTGCACTCACAAAACCCCAGTGCCTTCTGCACTGATTCCCCCAAGTCCAGGGCCCACAGTTCTGTGCCTTGCTTCCTGGCCGCCTCCTGTCCTCGCTCTCCAGCTCAGTCCGCTTCCTCCCGACTTCCACCAATGACTGGAGGGAGGCGGCTCTAAATAAGGCTCCCGGATGAGCCCCAGGTGTTCCGTCCTTAGCCACGCCCAAGCGTGGGGGAAGTGTCGGCTGTCTTCCTGGCAGCTCTCCGGGTGCCACACAAAGTCTTCCCCCCGGCACTTCCTGGTGTGGCGGAAGTGCCGGGCTCCCGGGATAATTAGGCACCGGGGCGCCGCCTGGCGGTGGCCACGGGTCCCTACAGGGCTGGGCTTCAAAGCCCTGTACCCGAGGCCCCTGCCTAACCAGGACGGACGCCCCACTCTGTCTGGAGGAGGCACTCGCCTCCTCCGTCCTCAAGCGTCCCGGCGGGCTCCAGCCCCGACCGGCAACCGCGGGATAAACCGGCATCGGGGCGCCGCCTGGCGGTGACCACGGGACCCTACAGGGAAGGGCTTCCATGCCCTCAACCCGTGGCCCCCAACAGAACCAGGACGGACGCCCCCTCGCGGTCTGGAGGAGGCACAAGCCCTCCACAATATATATATATATACTACTCAAAAGAATTAAAGGAACACTTTTTAATCAGAGTATAGCATAAAGTCAATGAAACTTATGGGATATTAATCTGGTCAGTTAAGTAGTAGAGGGGGTTGTTAATCAGTTTCAGCTGCTGTGGTGTTAATGAAATTAACAACAGATGCACTAGAGGGGCAACAATGAGATGACCCCCAAAACAGGAATGGTTTAACAGGTGGAGGCCACTGACATTTTTCCCTCCTCATCTTTTCTGACTGTTTCTTCACTAGTTTTGCATTTGGCTACAGTCAGTGTCACTACTGGTAGCATGAGGCGATACCTGGACCCTACAGAGGTTGCACAGGTAGTTCAACTTCTCCAGGATGGCACATCAATACGTGTCATTGCCAGAAGGTTTGCTGTGTCTCCCTGCACAGTCTCAAGGGCATGGAGGAGATTCTAGGAGACAAGCAGTTACTCTAGGAGAGCTGGAGAGGGCCATAGAAGGTCCATAACCCATCAGCAGGACCAGTATCTACTCCTTTGGGCAAGGAGGAACAGGATGAGCACTGCCAGAGCCCTACAAAATGACCTCCAGCAGGCCACTGGTGTGAATGTCTCTGACCAAACAACCAGAAAGACTTCATGAGGGTGACCCAAGGGCCCCATGTCCTCTAATGGGCCCTGAGCTCACTGCCCAGCAGCATGCAGCTCGATTGGCATTCGCCATAGAATACCAGAATTGGCAGATGCACCACTGGTGCCCTGTGCTTTTTACAGATGAGAGCAGGTTCACCCTGAGCACGTGACAGAAGTGAAAGGGACTGGAGAAGCCATGGAGAACATTATGCTGCCTGTAACATCATTCAGCATGAGCAGTTTGGTGGTGGGTTAATGATTGTCTGGGGAGGCATATCCATGGAGGGTCACACAGACTGCTACAGGCTTGACAAAGGCACCTTGGCTGCCATTAGGTATCAGGATGAAATCCTTGGACCCATTGTCAGACCCTATGCTGGTACAGTGGCTCCTAGTGCACGACAATTCCTGGCCTCATGTGGTGAGAGTATGCAGGCAGTTCCTGGAGGATGAAGGAATTGATACCATTGACTGGCCACCACACTTTCCTGACCTAAATCCAATAGAACACCTCTGGGACATTATGTTTTGGTCCATCCAATGCCACCAGGTTGCACCTCAGACTGTCCAGGAGCTCAGTGATGCCCTGGTCCAGATCTGGGAGGAGATCCCCACAACACCATCTGTCATCTCATTAGAAGCATGCACCGATGTTGTCAGGCATGTATACAAGAACACAGGGGCCATACAAAGTGCTGCGTACAATTTTGAGTTGCTGCAATTAAATTTTGGCAAAATGGACTAGCCTGCCACATAATTTTTTCACTCTGATTTTTGGGGCGTCTTTGAATTCAGGGCTCTGTAGGTTGATCATTTTCATTTCCATCAAACGATGTGGCATCCTTTTGTTCCTAACACATTACCCAGTCTATATCAGTATAGATATCCAGGAGGATTTCTTTTTCCCATTGAGATCTGATGTGTTTTCAAAGTGTTCCTTTAATTTTTTGAGCAGTTTATATATATATATATATATATATACATATATATATATATATATATATATATATATATATATATATATACAGCAAAATACCAGCGCTCAGCTAAGTCGTGTGTTAAAGAAGTTATGAAAAGAAAAGGAAACATTTTAAAAATAACGTAACATGATTGTCAAAGTAATTGTTTCGTGTATTTGGCGGCAGCGTCACAAAGTTGTTTTCCGTAGCTGCATCAGAAAATGTATCACAACGTCTGACACGACTCCTTTTTACTGTTTTCTCACAGCTTGGATTGCTGCTGACATAATTGGTTTGAGTCTACTAGTCTATATACAAATACATATCTTCATATCTATATACATATCTACATATACACATATATATATATATATATACATACCTATGTACATCATATATACACATACATACATACACACACACAAATTATATATATATGTGTGTGTGTATGTATGTATGTATGTATGTGTGTGTGTGTGTGTATATATATATATATATATATATATATATATATATATATATACATACATACAAACATACACACAGGTATATATATGTATATATATATATATATATATATATGTATGTGTCTATATGTGTGTGTATAGCTTTGGTCACTGAGTGCAAGGGAAAAATAATAAAATGTAGTCTATAAGTTATTAAACAGTAAAACATTAACGTTTTAAGAAGTAAAGGTACATTGAGCACTACTGGAGTGGTTTCAAGTAAACTACATTTTAAAGACTGTGTAACACAACAGGTAAGTAGTAGTAACAGCAGCTAAAACGTATATGGATGATCTCTCGGTAGTAGATCCCTTTTGAAAGGCGCTACACGACGGCTGTGGTATAGAAATTACATTTTCTGTGTGAACGTCCAAATTTCTGCCTTGCCGACATTACCAGCAATTAAAGAAAATTAATTTTGTGTCCTCTGCAGTGTTAAGAGAGAAAGGCATTGGTTTAGGATAAAAGGAAAAAAGGTGTAAAGAAAGGAAAGTTGCCTTTTTCTTTTATATAGTGTAGAGAGACGTCTTCGCTGACGATATGAGTGCCTTTTGGGGACAGTCGCGGTGGGTCTTGTGTAGACTGGTGAGAGGTCCCTGGCATTAATCAGCTGTGATGGCACTGTCAGTCCTCCACTCGTGTGCGTGTCTTCATAATCCAAGCTGACGACCTCATAATCGTATACGTTGAAAAGAAAGTGCGAATCGCCTTAATATTAGTTTGCAGCGGTATAGAAAAGGGGTCCCGTGTTTGCACCTGTCTGGGCTATAGCTCAGGGGAAGGATGTAAAAAATGAAAAGTGCTCACTTTGACTTAAGGCAGAAGCGCAGTCAGCGTCTCAAAGGCCGGCACAGCTATGCGCGCGCGCCGGCTGCTCGAGTTTTGTAAGGCAGGAGACGGCACTTTTTGCAGACACGTTCACGTGATTAAAAGTCTCAGCACTCTTTGGAGGTCATTCATATATATATATATATATATATATATATATATATATATATATATATATATATATAAAATACCCCCATGCAGCGAGAAGTATTGTGTTAAAGAAGTAATGAAAAGAAAAGGAAACATTTTAATAATAACGTAACATGATTGACATTGTCATGAGTGTTGCTGTCATATATATATATATATATATATATATATATACACATATATACAGTATATATACATATACATCCACATATATATACATATATATCTATGTGCACAAAACCATGCTTTTATCAAGGCTTCCGTCGGGTAGTCTTTTGAAATGAAATTTTCCTCCAATCAGTCGTAGCAACGCGCTTTCTTCCGACTGTTACATTTTTGTAATTCAGATGTGTACATCAATGTAATCGGTGTACCAGGAAATCATGCATTGCCAGAAGTTCCCCTTTGTTTGTAATGCAAAGTGTGATTAAATGCGTGATTTTTTAACGCGTTATGGAGCACATGCATCGAAGCTTCTCAGCTGTGCTTGTGCTAAGAAAAGGAAACATTTTAAAAATAACGTTACACGATTGTCAATGTAACCTTTTGTAAGTAGTGCCTGGAGGATTCAGTGTGGAGAAACTGTAGAGACAGCATGTGTATTAACTTGTGGATTTTTCTGTGAGTATTTGGTGGCAGCGTCACAAAGTTGGTTCCTCAAGACTGCGTTGCGGAGCTCAGCTTAGAGCGAAATGAGGTGAATGGGAGGGGAGATGATGACGTGACTCTCCCACCCGCCTTAACTGTCAATCCCCCACAAACACAGTCTCTCGGAATTTGTATAAGCAAATACAAAGTGATCAAAACTCTTGTTTATATCCTGCGTCCTCTCATTAAACTTGTATCCCGCATTAGCCATGGGCATGACAAACGCCAGCGGCAGCCTGTCTATGAACTTAATTTAAACTTTAGGTTTACACCGTGCTTTGTTTCCGAAGTAGCCGGATTAATGAATATGGTTATATGTGTGACTCGGTTGCTTCTTATTGTTTTGCTGCCTTCTCAATTATATAATGCATGTTTTCTTCAGTGCTTTTTGGAGCTCTTCCTGGTTTTCCGTACTGTGTTGACAGTCAGTTCACGTGATTACGTGGGAGGCGTGATGATGTCACACGAAACTCCGCCCCCCACGGCCATCGAGCTCAACTCCATTACATTATATGGAGAAAAATAGGTTCCAGTTATGACCATTACGCGTAGAATTTCGAAACCTGCCCAACTTTTGTAAGGAAGCTGCAAGGAATGAGCCTGCCAAATTTCAGCCTTCTACCTACACGGGAAGTTGGAGAATTAGTGATGAGTGAGTGAGTGAGTGAGTGAGTCAGTCAGTCAGTCAGTTAGTCAGTGAGGGCTTTGCCTTTTATTAGTATAGATAACCTGGGATGGATGGCTTGGTGGTAAAATACATCAGGGCCATCTTAACATATGAGCAGAAAGAGCACTTACATTGCACATGTATGTTTCTGATTTGCTATCAATACAGGGGCTCCAGTGCACTACTTTGGTTGGGGGCCTGTGATGCTGTTAAGACAGCCCTGCCATGCAGTATTGTGGAGAAATAAGATGTTCTCTTTGTGGTGTAACTGTGGTGTACCACTATGTTTCAGTTCACAAAGCACAAACAGCAAACTGTTGGCACTGCACCCCTCAAGTCCTGGGTACAACATAAGCTTGGAGCGACTACATGCCTGGGTCAGTTTAAACACTTGCACAGCCCACTAAAGGGGTCCCATGTGGACAGAACATAGAAGAGGTGAACAATGTAAATAGTTCTCAACATTATTTCTTTTCACTTGTTCTTACCTGCAAAGCACACTCAACAATTAATTTATTTAATAGGATATGTAAATGTGCAGTCTGTAGACGTCAAAGCACTATGTAATAAGTTAATGGAAACCAAATTCAGTGTATATTGCTTTTGATCTAGACCAGGGGTGGCCAGCTCTGAGTCTGGAGGGCCGCAGTGGCTGCAGGTTTTTGTTCCAACTCAATTGCTTAATTAGAAGCCAATCATCCCCAATAACAGATATTATTTAATTTCTTGTTCTAACTCTACAATGTCAGTTCATTCTTAAATCATAGATTTTTTGTTCTTCCTTTGTAATGATATATGCATCAGCCTAGTGATTTGAAGCCTAAAACGGATGAGTGATTTTCAGTTCTTCACTTTCTCTTCAGTTTCCTTCAGAATGAGGAAAACACACGGGAGGAAATGGAGACAATCTAGATGGAGAACTGCTGCTTCCTTTGTCGTTTTCATCTTATTGATAATCTAGAGCTGTTAAAACAGTGATTACAGCTGTTTACGACTAAAATAACCAAATAAGGGTTCGAAAACTTAACAAGCGAGACAACTTAAAGTAGAAAAATGTCACTTGAACAATAAGTGCTTCATCAGCATTGAACGATTTCTCATGAGGCAACTGGGTGGGAACAAAAACCTGAAGCCACTGTGGCCCTCCAGGAATGACTTCATTTTCATTTAATCCTGATGCTCTGCACATTCAGTTAATGATCATTACTATTCATGGTGGCTCCAAAATCTTTACTAACCCCTACTCTCTCTTCTGTTCTGTTTCCGGTTTTCTGTGGTGGCGACCTGTGCCACCACCACCTGATCAAAGTACCGTGAGGTCCCTACATTGATGGATTAAAGGCCAGAAGTCCACGTGGCCGTCATCATCAAGTCCTTCCATGAGATCCCTTAATACAAAGAGGACTGTTTCGTTTATGTTAGGTAGAATGCCCAGAGGGGACTGGGTGGTCTCATGGCCTGGAACCCCTGTAAATTTTATTTTTTCTCCAGCCATCTGGAGTTTTTTTTTTTGTTCTGTCCTCCCTGGCCATCGGACCTTACTTTTATACTATGTTAATAAGTGTTCTCTGATTGTAATTCTTATTTATTTTGTCTTTTTTCTCTTTCTTCATCATGTAAAGCACTTTGAGCTACATTATTTGTATTAAAATGTGCTATAGAAATAAATGTTGTTGTTGACTGATAGACCCATTTGTAGTTTGTGAATGGGATAGGCATACAGTTTTCTGAGCCTTTAGAAATGGTTCGACTGTATAAGCAAAGTTAAAGAAACGAAAACAAGATATAAGCTATCAAAGAACTTTTCTTAAACAAGAACCTTTCTTTACTTTGCAGTATCTATTTTGTTCTCTATTTTTGTGTGAACTGTTTTACTTTGAACTTTTACTAAAGCTTTAAAAAACAAAGATATTTTGTCTCTGGAATCATTTCAGCATGTCACACTATTGCTAGAATTCCATGAAGCAAACTAAAGCTGCAGAGCTTTGGTAATTTTGAGAAATCACAGCTTCAGAGATCATGGGTTCATGTTCTGGGTCCTTCCTGTTTGGTAGCACTTTGAGGAGTTGGAAAAGTGCTATATAAATGTAATGAATTATTATTATTATTATTATGATCAGTGTCAAATAAATCAACATCGGACACACAGAAAGGTTTGGGGCAGCCACCCATATATTATACCTGGCTGCAAAAGGTTTTTTAGTAGTCGTACTGATGTGCACAGTTCGAGTTCTCTGTCTGAACTGATTTCTTAAAACAAAATGGCGTCTTTATAGACCAGATCCCAGAAGTGATGTCATCTTGGATGCCTGGACCGGAAGTGATGTTTCAAGTTGGCACCTGAATCGGAAGTGACGTCTTTCACGGCACCGGATCTGGAAGTGACGTAGTTGAAGAGAAATCAGGCAGGTTTTCCTGTATTTGGTCTGTAGAGAAAACAGAAGGCTTAGCGCAGCCCGCCACCCCCTGGCCTGGCGTGAAATTACCTTCTTTCGGTCCACTCAGCTTCCTCCTATTTGCACGTGTGCGACATCAGCTAACTCAAAGTTCTCAAACTCAGTTCCAGTTTCTAATTTAGAGGCCAGTTCTCACTGTTTAACTTGAAGGCTTGTTTGCTATTCTCGTTCTGCCACACCAGATTTTTCCAAAACTGTTAACTTTCTTTTTACTGAGAGCTCCATCAGAATGTTTTGTGGATCAGACCTAATGAAAATTGTTCACATCTTTACTTTTTATCTTTTGAAATAGTTTTTTTATTGAAGCATATTTTATAATAGATAAATATTGAGCAAAAAATCATCTCTTGGCTCACTTTAAATCTCCTTATTTTTTTAGTTATTGGTTAAGAGATCAAAGAAACAATGAAAGACTATAAATCTTGAAAAAGAAAGTCAATTAAAATAAATGCCAAAGTGGTTTGTTCCATCAACAGTAATGATTAAGTAAGTGGCAGTAAGAAAATCTGCAGCTCTACAGGTTTGGCACAGGTTTTGGTACAGAGGATTTGGTGTACTTGGTAGTGTGCAGCTTTAGCGTCTTCTGGTTTTCCAGTAACTTACCACAGTCCACCCTTCGGTCAGCATCTAACAGATGCAGCGCTAAGTCTGCTTGTGGATAACTGCAGCCTGTGCTAAGCCAGGAAGGAAGAACAGAGCTGACCGTGTGTCCCGAGTAGAGCTGGTGCAGTGACTCCAAGAAAAGTAATCCATTACAAATTACCAATTACTTCTCTCAGATTTTAACAGGATTACTTTATTCATTACTTCCTGTAATGAGAAGTCAAACTAAATGACACCTTTTTTTGGCTAACTAAAAAGATTACAATATGTAAACTTCTGAAGGCAACTCAGGCCCCTTCTACAGGCTTCTTAATCAAACTGCCTGAAGAAGGGACCTGTGATGCCTCGAAAGCTTGCATATTGTAATCTTTTTAGTTAGCCAATAAAAGGTGTCATTTTGCTTGACTTCTCACTACATCCATAATGGCTAACATGGTACAACATTCTAGTACTCAATACTTCCTGGAAAAGTAATAACATTTACTTTTATATTACTATTCAATCCCATGCAAACTTGTACAGGTTGGAAAGTGCAGGGATGTCAACCCAATGTCCTTTCAGTGTTTTAATAAGTAGGTGAAGAACGTGAAATTGGCAGTTAAACAAGAAACGGCAGCACAGACATTAGCACTGTGCCAGTTCAAAGATATGAATTGGCAAGCAGAGACCTTTACCCAGCAAACAAACTAAAATTGGGCCAGTGTAGGCTTACTGTGGGCAAGTGGGCAGACAA
Organism: Polypterus senegalus; assembly: GCF_016835505.1. Taxonomy (NCBI): domain Eukaryota; kingdom Metazoa; phylum Chordata; class Cladistia; order Polypteriformes; family Polypteridae; genus Polypterus; species Polypterus senegalus. The sequence goes on from NC_053159.1 coordinate 34,593,287, forward strand.
CAATGACCCAATTGGTATTTCCAAATCAGGACAGCATTGACACCAAACCACTGGCCCAGTGTGGACAAACAGATAGGGAGCGCAAATCTGGTCATCAACCTGAAAAAAAGTCTGAACCTTACCAGTCCATACACCCATCTTCTATCCTCGCTTATCCAGGGTAGGGTGGTTGGGCACCTGGAACCTATTTCAGCAAGCAGTAGGAGCAACCCCTGAACTGGGCACCAGCCTATTAAAGGGTGAATACACTGACACACACACACACACACACACACACATAGTGTAGGGTCAGTTTAGAACCACCAGTCACCCTAACCTGCATGATTCTGGACTGTGGGAGGAAACCAACACGGACATAAGGAAAAGATGAAAACTTCTCGCATGGAGGACCCAGGATGTGAACCCTTACAGTGAGGCAGCAGCGCTACCACTGCACCACTCCTTACTGAAACTTTTTTTTTAGTGTTTAGTTGTCTTTTATCAATTAAATTATGCATAGTGTTGTGATGTGGGATTTTGCATATAACTTGATAAATGTTTTGTATGTCTTTATTTATAATTTAGGCCAACCAATGTAATTTAGTGCTACTTTGGTGAGAGATATTCATGTTTGAACCCCCCCTTACGACTGTCTCTTTGTAATTTTATGACAGGATTTGGGGGGATGTGTCTTAACTCTTTGAGGGCTGAATATTTTCTCCAAAAAACTGTTTCTGAGAAGCAATGGTTTCACACAGAAATCAACGTAAAACATCTGTTGCTGCATGCTGCCCAGCCAGTGGGACAAGAATGTGCGGTAGGCTTGCTGCCAATCTGTCTTGAAGTGGCTGAGGCATTGCAATCTAGTTTCTAACTATTATCATTGTTAAGTGGTACTCCTCCCTGGTGAACACTGAACCCGTTCAGTACCATGATTAGCTGCGGACCAGTCAGCTGAAGCTGGAACCTCACATTCGTTTTCGATCACTTGTCTAGTCCAGTTCAGAGATAATAGGCAAAACGTTGTCCACGCAGTAGTTTGCTTTATGCATTCACTTTGATCTCTCGCTAGATGTCAGTGCCATTTTTACTGTTGTTTGGGCCTTGCTACTCACACAAGTGCAATGAAGTTATCTTTCCTTCTAGCAACGAGAGTTAAACATAATAGTTGATTTTGTCACAGTTTACAGTCGATTACCATCATCAACTCCTCCTTCTGACAAAAGTCGACTTTAGCCCTGAAAGAGTTAAACCAGTTTGATGAGTATTTCTTTGCTAAAGTCTTTGTCTCATCCCCCACACAAAGCCAGGTTAGCTTAACATATGGTCTTGGGGGTTGCAGGTGTTAAAATGTACTATTTCTCCCATTGGTCTGAGATACGGCTGTCTGGATTGGCTGGAGGTGTTGGACAGAAAACCTATAAATTTGCTTGCTCAACCACATTCTCTCTCTCTCTAACCAACATATGATGAAGAAGCATCTCTTGCTAACCTGTGATGATGAAGACAACACAATGAAGAGCACAGCTTCAGCCATATTGAACAGATATGCGGCTGAAAACTGAGCACCAACGATGCCTTAACTAGAGACATTTTAAGTAACTACAAGTCTGTGTCCCACCTGAATTACACATCACCATTTTATCAGGTTGTATGGTTGCCAATATTCAAATGTACTTTGCATTTTGTTATTATTTATGAATATTATCAGTAATACATTATTGTATGTGTGACTTAACCCCTGCTTGACTTTTTACTACATCTAATTGCCTAAGGTTATAGATATAGAGGGGGAGGTGGGGTTAAGTTATATACAGTGGTAAGTCTGTGAGATTAGGCATAGGCTACATATTAATAATACAATAGGGGAAAGTAGAGCAATATATATTACTCTACCAAGATAAAACAATTGGCGTAGTCGGCAGGATTTTTGGGTAACCCAGTTTTGCACCCTGTTTGCAAATACTGTTTTGATGTATGTGTTTGTTTATGCATGTGAATTTTAGGGCACCCAGTGCACAAATGCGGTGGAAGTAAAACTTTGTTTGGTTGCTGAATTGAATATAACCAATAAAGTGTAGAGACTTCATGTGTTTCAAGAGGACACCCGCATGTTTGTTAGTGCTGGTGGTAGTGAGTCCCTAATTAAAGTGCTAGGGAGTGGTCATTCATACGCCATTTAAGTGGTTAAAGTGCTAGGGAGTGATGGGACATGCATTCGTCATTCATACGGTACTTATTCGTTTAGGATCTTTGTGTATGTATGTGTATGTTTGCTTACAGGGGCAAAAGAAGGCCAACCCATAACGAATTTGGCAAATTGTATTAGAGTAAAATTGTAGACTTAGAAATGCCTAAATTTATATTAAAGTCAGCCATCTTCCAGTGGAGTGGCAGAGGCAAGCAGGCTAAAGCTAGGAAACCTGTAGTGCAGGTAGAGAAAGCAGAAGCTGAGCTAAGCATGACACAAAGTGGAAGGGGGCTGGAAGGATTAAAAGCAAGAAAACAGAGATCAGGTATAAAGAAGACAGCAGCTGTTATAAGAGGTTTACTAGCTTGTATCATTGGTAATAAGGAAGATCATGATAAGGAAGAAAATAGCAAAGTGAATGAAAGTGCCAATATTCAAATGTACTTTGCATTTTGTTATTAGTTATGAATATTATCAGTAATACATTATTTTATGTGTGACTTAAATCCTGCTTGTCTTTTTACTACATCTAATTGCCTGAGGTTATAGATACAGAAGGGAAGGTGGGGATAAGTTATATACAATAATATCTTATAAACAGTGGTAAGTCTGTGAGATCAGGCATTCTAAGGCTACATATTAATAATACAATTGGGGAAAGTAGAGCAATATATATTACTCTACCAAGATAAAACACATAGTTATGAAACTTTACAATTTATTAATTAACAAGAAAAGGAATAAAAACACAATACTAATGTTGCTTTAAACTATTTATTCTTTACAAAACACAAAATACCTTTGCATTTATTAGTACCAGCACAGCTTTCTTTTTGCCATGTTAAGAACTTGAATACGAAAATATTACCAATAACACATAAAAATTGTGCAATTCCATACTTTTTGAACACATTCATATTATTTATATTTTTACAATCAATGTTTAAAATCCACTAAAAATACAAATTCACTGTGTTACTTACTCTGTGAGAACATTACAAAGTGAGAACCTAAGGCGTAGTGACAACATTGGCCACCGTTACCAAACCATCACTAGGCCAATGAGGGTGCTACTGAACTTGTACTGCCAGCCATCAACGCATTTAGGGCCACTAGGGGAACTCTGCTAAGGGACCCTTTGAAGCAGCCCCCCACTTTGGGCCAGTCCAGTACTTATTTGGGTTTTCCCAAGCCCATAATGCCCATGGTATGTCCACAGGGGGCCACTATGTGCAAATTTGTTAAGGGACCCCTGCTTTTAGCCCCCACTTTAGGTTAGTGTGGTATTTAATTGGATTCTCCCAAGCCCAAACTGCCCATGGTTTACCCACAGGAGGCCACTATGTGTATATTTGCTATGGCTCCTTGTAACCGACCCCAAGTTGGGCCAGTGTGGTATTTTATTGGGTTTCCTCAAATCCACACTTCCCATGGTCTGCCCACAGGGAGCCACAATATGCATATTTGCTGGGTTGTTCACAAAAAGAATTTTTACTAAAAATTTACTCTTAAAAAACTAAAAATAAAATTGACTTAACCACTCATACCCTTGCAATCATGGAGTCCATAAACAGCAAAATTCTTGTTAGTGTACTAGTCAGCAGATGACAGCGCATACTGATCGGGTGGGCCAGCAGCATGAAGCATTTAATGTGTAACACACTCAATACGCCATTTCTGTGTGTCTCTCCTGCCTCACGGTTTTTTTACGCTATTCAAAAACAGCAAGATTAGATCAAAAAGAAAGAATTTACATTTTGCAATTAGTTTTTTTACATTCCTTAACAATTAAGATAAATTATTGCCTTACCTGTACTGAGACCTCTTGATTTTCACAGGGACATTGAAGAGTTAAGAGAAAAAAACTGAAACGTATGTCAGGATGCGGTGTTACATTTTACGACACATGACGCTTACATTTGATTAGTGTGGTGGAAGTCAAAAATATTGATTAAAGAAATAAGCTTATCTTCTCCTTGGAAAAGTCTGGTAAAACTTTCCGAGTCAATAATCAAGCAGGAGAAAAGCTGTTCCTTTTGTCAATTTATTTCTGTTCTGCACATGCTTGAAGAGGGAGCATTGATTGATGAGGATGGTCAGAGAAACAAAGGATTGTGGTTCATTTTATATACAGTGTCAATCAATGCATACATTTACTCTGGTTGGTTTCTTGGTTTACACCCAAATGACTGATATAAAATACTAGCTGTCCCCTGCGGATCTGCCCATGTAGTAGTGAAACAAGACAAACTTTAAAAATCAATAAAATTTTCTTTTTAAATGTAATTCCAGCCAAGAGGAAGGTAGGTATGCTCCAACGTCAAACGTTGGCACTGTATCTGATCGTGTTCAGCTCTAATGGGAGAGCGTCCCCTGCGTGGGGAGACAAGCATGTGATATCTCTGCCAATCAGCAGCTACCCTCTAAAACACACGTAGCTCTGATCTCTCTCTCTAAAACGTCAAACGTTACTCCTTATCAATCTGTAAATGATAATGTCTGCTGAACAAACAGGTATCTCTAGCTAAGTGGAGGCAAGGCAGGCTCCAACACATGGCGCATGACTGATGACGGTCCCACCCACCTCCTCTCGACCTGCAGCCACTCTTTTGGATTTGCACAAATAAATCGGTATCGCAAGCGAACTATGGTACTTGGTGCAATGAGAGAAGTCCCAAATTTAACCGTAATGTTCAAGCAAATTATAGAAAAAAAAACAATCTAATTCCGTTAAGTAGTTCTCTTGTGAAAAGCAGACAGACAGACAGAGAGAAGCTGGATTTTATATATATACTGGCATATTACTGAAACAGGACAAACTTTTAAAATCAATAAAAAAATGTAATAATTTGTTTTGAGAAGAATTCAAATTGATAGCTTTCATATCCGAGGACCTCTTGATATATAATATTTTTGGTTTTGCTATCAGGGGCGAGAATGTAGCTGTGATCTCTGCGGCAAAAAAGTGAAAAGTTGGCAAGGTATCTCTGGCCAAGCGGAAGGTATGTACGCTCCAACGTTAAATGTTGCCACTGTATCTGATCGTGTTCAGCTCTGATGGGAGAATGTCCCCCGTATGGGGAGAAGAGCATGTGTGATATCTCTCCAGGTACCCTCTAAAACACACGTAGCTGTGATCTCTCTCTCAAAAACGTCAAGCGTTACTCTTCAACAATTTCTAGATGATACTATCTGTTGAACAAACAGGCATCACTAGCTAAGCGGAGGCAAAGTACACTCCAACACGTGATGAAAGGTACTGCGACTTGAATGGAGGCTGGCAAATAAGTGAGGATGGCCCAGCCCGGCTCCCCATTCCTGACGTCACGTTTCCCCCTCTCCTCAGCCAGCAGCCTCTGTCTCGGATTAGCGTGAATATATCGCTCCTGCAAGCGAACTAGGATTCTTAGTGCAATGAGAGAAGTCACAAAATCAACCGGAATGTTCAAGCAAATTATGGAAAAAAGCCCGATCTAAATCCATTAAGTAGTTCTGTCGTGAAAAGCGGACAGACATACATACATACATACAGACAGACAAACAGACGCTGGATTTTATATATAGAGAGATATAGATAAGTCTTATATTATATTCTGCTTCTTCTTATACCTTTTGGGTTGATCCACCACCCTTGAAATTTCTTTGTATGTAACAACTGTTCATTGCGGTTGTTCACAGAACATCTGATGATTTGTTAGTCATCTCTTAGTCATCTTTCAGAACACGCTGTTGTTCACATGACCTTGATTTGCCTTCCTGATGGGCCTGAACAGGTTTCAGACATTTATTAACCCTTTATGAATTTTCTTTTAGATGAATGCTATATTTTAATATGGAAAGAATTTCAAAACACTTTATCCTAAATGACTATTTGACCCCTAAGTCTAATTCTACTTCCAAATTAGACGTACATGATTTTTTTTACTTCTATAAATCTAACTCCATATGCTCTCTTTGATCAAGACGCTGTACATCACAAGGAGCAAATGTATAGCTATCCTACATTTAATTGTAAAACTTTCTGGACATACACTGTGGTTCACTTCACTCCTTCTTCCTTAAACTAGAATTAAATCTCTCCATTTGCCATATTTGTTCATTTCAAAACTGAGAAGTTGCAATCATTAAAAGTAAAACTCAAAATTTCTGAATTAAGACAAAGTCTACTTCAGTGCAATTTCAAAATGAAAAGAGTTGTTATGTAATACAGTAAAATAACATATATGACATTTACAATAACATTGTAAAGTTCAAGCTACTCTATGTGGCATGCAAATCGTGTGCATGTGCAGTGTAAAGCGGGCATATCAAATAGCCACACTTGCCTCCTCAAACACTATGTGAGATGGCATGCCTGCCATTCAAAACATTTATGATATTTACATATTATTTGTTTAGAAACATATGTGTAACTAAATTCTAGTTAAAGTCAGTAATTCTGATGTGATTACAAGTAGATTCATTTTTTTTGAACGACTCTTTTCAGTTAATCCTGCCATCAGCCTCTTTCATAGATGACCATCCCATTGGATGCCCAAGAAGAAAGGCAGAGTATTCTTTACCTTAGCCAGGAAGATGTCAGAAGATGCCACTTTGGAACAGGGTACACTGGCATCCCAACAGAGTTAGACTGAGGAACAATACTCGTCCAAGAGGCCAGTGTGATAGAAGGACAACTGGTTAAGGCTACATGCTCCACTGATTCATTATTTGGCCATATCCCGGGGTGATAGTCCCTTTATGGACACCCAGAAGGGCATGCTGGGAACTGTAGTCCCTGAGGGGCAGCCATGTGGGGTTCCAGGGGTATCACCAGAAGGTGCTGTGAGGGTTTATGATTTCTACTCTCAGAGACTTCTGCTCAACCTGAAAGTGTGCTAGCACCGGAAGTACTCCCAGATCTAAGATAAAGGAAGCTGCTGAACCTCATCCAGGTGAGTGGATTCGGAAGAGGACCTGAAGAACACTCACGAGGGAGGAGTCAAAGAATGAGAGAGAGAGAGAAAGAGGAGAAGAGAAAACTTGTTGTATACCCAACGTGTAAGAATATTTTTCTTAAGTACTTTGGTTTTATTTGTTTTTGTTTTTGGAAATTGGGTGCTGCAACACTCCCTACTGGTCATACCATGAATTGAGTAAAGTGGGTTTTAGCATGTTATGTTACCTCCTCATCACCAACTTGATTGTATCCATGGCACAACAGCACTTAACTGATTAACGGGTGCCTTTGATGATTCATGTCAGCCTTTGGTGAGTCTCTGCTTTATTTCTCCATTTCTGGTTTTAGGACACACTGCTGCCTCACCACTCCAGGTTACAGGGTTTGAATCCTTGCCCAGTCCATGTCTGTGTGGACTTCTCACCATGTTCTTGAGAGTTTTTCTCTGGGTACCCCAGTTTCTTCCAACACCCTCATAAACCTGCATTCACGTTGGTTAACTGGCCCCGTTGTGAGTGAGTGAGAGTTAATCGAAATGCACTGGCACGCTACCTAGGGGTGGCTCTTGGCTCCAACCCTCTACTTGAATAAGCAAGTCTGAAAATAGATGAATGGAAATCTTTTTGCCCTTTCAATTGTACAGTTTAGGGAGGGAGAGTGCCTTAAAATTTCACACACCGTCCCCAAATTGTTTTATGTTAACTAGAACCATGACGTGCATGCTAGTGGGGTGTAGTACAGAGATGGCTATTTTAACTCATATCTGGATGTATTCCAATCTACAGAGCGGTGCAGACCTTCAGCATGCATTTACTGCTTTTGGTCACTCATCCCCCATCCTGCAGGTGGAAATCCTCCTGCTTTTGTCTCATTTCACTGGGTGTTATAAATCAGCTCTTATCCAGGCCGACATCTCCGGGTGCTTCATATTTTCAAATGAAACACTGGAACAGCTCATCCAGCGTTTTGATTTGCTTCGCCAAAATGTCTGTGTCCCTCCAAGACTCATAAAAGCCCTGTCAGATGCGGCGGAGGAGTTGGAAATTACATTCGGAAATGAATCCTAACGATTTGTCCCAAGGGAGTTGATGTCTTCTATGAGACGACTTCCTGTTGTCAGGGAACTAATGGCTCATAAGTATGGGATGAGCAATAAACCTTTGGAGCCACTAGTCATTCTGAGTGACCCCTTCAACTGATGGGCCAGTTAACCCATTAAAATGTCTGGAGGTTCCTAGGTGGGGATGGTGAATGACAACATTGTCTGAATACTGAGAGCAATCTGTGAGATGTGAGGTCGCAGCATTCTGGGATCTGTCTTGATCGGGCCAGGGATGGAGACTGGAGTAAAGGCTAATTTATACTTCTGACTCGAGCCTATGCCTTTGCTGTGCTGTTACCCACATAACCTATGGCATGTTTACAACGTAGCCTGTTGCACACCTAATCAAAAATGTAACTACGTGTCATGTTGACGCAAACCCTGCACAGACCCATTCAACTCTGATTGGCCAGTTTAGTAATTATGTATTTTTTGAAAATTGTTTCCATTTGTCTTTCAGTTTCGAAGTTGGTGAAGATATGAAAAATGAAAATGGGAGGGACAAACAGAAGAAAATGTGTAGCAAGAGGAGCGATGATCCTGCCTGCATTTTTAAGGATCGTTTGCTATTCTTGTGTGATTAAAAACACTGCAAACTAATATTCAGGCGTGTGCAGTGATGCAGAGGTATAAACTGATTTTGACTGCACAGACTCCATGCATAGCTACTGGGTAGGCTTGACACAAAAGTATAAATCAGCCTTAAGAATAAACACCAAGATTGGACATGATTGGCTAAGTCTGGCCTAAGAGTTTGAATTTTAAGGATCATCACTATGAGTAGACATCTAGGTTAGCTGGCTTAAAGATCCTGGTCTTGTACTGGGGAGCCATTTCTACAGAAAGACCTCCAGCCTGGTTTGTTGGAACAGATTGTGAATAGGAGATCTTGAAAATCAATCATAGGGAATAAGCTTTAAGAATGGGGTCATTGCAATAGGGTCCTACCAGGAGCATGTGGAGTAGTAAGGGAAAACCAGATCAGGCTCAGGGCTCCAGCCCTGTCAGGTGTGATGATTTGGCACTGGACTACAGAGGTGGATGGCAGAACTTGAGAATTAGTATCTGCGATGATGCTTTTAGAACTAGACATCGGGGAAGAGCATAAGGATGTTATTCTTGGAAAATGAGGTAAATGGGGGACATTAGTACAGTAGAAGACCTCCAGCCAGGTGGAGTGAGGTCAGTTGAGTTGGAGTGGACAGGTGAACTTGAACATCAGTAATCAGATGTGAACATCAAGTCAGTGCTTAGGGGTAGTACTACTAGACGTAAGAGTCATAGTAAGGGAGAACCAGTTCTGCTGAAGGACTTAAACCTGGTGGAGTAGGATGAGCTGCCATTGAACTGCAGATGTGGTGGGCAGAGCTTGAGTGACAGTAACCGGAGGTAAGCATCAGTAGTGGGCTGCTCTGCCACAAATGATAAAACGCAGAGAGACATGATCTGCGATGGAACAGGAGATGGCAGCAGGGAGTATCATGGTCAAAATGATAAGTTAAGAACGTCACCTTAAAATCAAAGTCAAAATGAACATGCAGAAGATCTTCTATCCTGAAAAATCTTTAAGAAAAAAAAAAAACATATCACACCTTTTAGAGGACCCAGAACTTTGAAAGCCAGGAGGAATGTGATGCCGCATTAGATATCCTCCTAGGTCATGACACACAACCTCCCAACATTGTGTTGCTAACCATAAAATAGCTACAGGGTGTAAACAAGTACCTCAAAATAGTGGTTGGAAAGTAAAAAAATCATAGAATGAATTTCAAATCACTAAGCATATAATATTAAAATATCACAGTGGTTAAAAACTAATATTTCAGGATAAAACACGGGAGAAAATGATTACAGTAATGAAATCCTGCTATCAAAAACCAAAATGAGGCTAAACCCCCAAAATAAAGTCCCAGACTCTGGGGTCTAATGTTCAAAGTTACCGTTTAAGTTCTCCCGTGGATAAGTCAGGACTTGATTTTTCTGTATAATTTCTGGTATTTTATAATGTCGGTTGTATAAGTCGAACGTGGAAAACTCACGCTATTGGTCCAAGAGATTATGATATGCTAATGCCCACCTGAGAGGGTAACCTCGGAGCACACTGCCTTTTTTATCCATGCATTGTGTCTATGTGACCACACAATAATACCTGAACTGTTCCGAAGTGACGTTTGCACTGTTTTGTGTTTTTTTTGTATCTCACACCCTCATACACCTTTATTGTAAGAGCATCCCTCACCTACGATGGAGCATTCAATTAGAAGAAGATATGAAGCTGGTTTTAAATGAAAAATCGAAGTGGTGAAAGATATTGGTAACTGCACTGCTGCAATAAAATTCGATGTGTCTGAGAAACTGGTGTGAGATTGGAGGAGGCAAGAAGATGTAAAAAAAATTTTTAGTGTCATATTTTTGAACAGGTGTATAAGTCGGGGTCTGATTTTATGATCGATTTTTCAGGTTTCAAGACCCAACTTATACGCAAGTATATCATTTTCCCCACTTGGTGTAGTGCAAAAAAGCATTTACAATGCAATGCAACCCACTTTATCATTCCCATATTTAGCATTTTCACATTTTTGGGTGCTGTTGATGTATGTAAAACAGCCACTGTTTGAAGAAGAACGAGTCTTTTAGGAGTATGTTAATAAATGTGACATTATCCTGATTTTTGTTTTGTATCTCATTTTTTGTTTTACTGCAGGAATCAATTTTGTGACTGTCCCAAATTTGATATGAGTACAGATGTCTCTCCTGAATATTCCCCGTATGCACAAATTGAATGATATGATCTTGTCAGACAGATGCTGGTTGCTGCTCTGCTTCACAAACAGAAACAGGAAATGAAAGGTAAGGGCTGTTGGTGTTCTGTGCATTGAAGCAAGTGACCCAGAGTGCAATGGCACAGGTTTAGATTCAAAACAGTCATTACAAGAGCAGTATAAATCCTTTCTGAAAAAGTCTGATTCCACATCCTATTCTGCTAATAATCACACATTTCCAAAAACATCACAATTGTGCCACATATGAGTGAAAAACATAGAAACGGGACTGCAGCCTGCATGGAGGTGTTAACATTGCTGATATCAACAACATGACTGCATTTGTGAAAAAGAATGACAATCTGAAAAGACGAAAATGATAATAATGATTATACAAATTAAACTGACCCAATGATTGATAATATAACATAAACAACCTTAAACATAGAGAAAGACTTGTACTAATAGGATTCTGACAAATCATTGACATGTTCAAGTATTTAACACTTTTTTTGCTGTCAGTCCCTAGAAAAACAAAACAAGTTTGTGTCTTACCGTATTTCAAACTCGTCTGCCTCTCTGCTGAAGCCAGTAACTATTCAAAAAAATGTTTTCTCGGTTGTCAAGTTAAATTAAACCCACACTGTGCCTGGCCAGGTTTTTGCAATTTGGGGAAAAACTGCTATGGCATTAAAATATGAAACATTTTGTGAACCTAATGTTCTTCTTGCATTTACATTTATTAGCTTAGCAGACGCTTTTATCCAAAGTGACTTATGAAAGAGGTAAATATAATCGAGTAACATTAGACTGGGTCCTGTTAGTTTAGCAAGTGCAATAGGACGGGTAACAATAGTTGATTGCCACATGTGAAAAGATGCGATACCTCATACATTTACAATCCTTGATTACAATCCCTAAAGCAATTAACCTTAAACAAAGTAATCAAGAATATAAAATATAGCAAAGTTTCTTTTTTATTTTGCATCAAATCGACAGATATTCACAGAAGAGACTGGTCTTCAATCGCTTCTTGAATACAATGAGTCAGCAGTTCCACCATCTGGGAACTACACAGGAAAAGAGTCTGGATTGAGACTTGATACCACATAGAGGTGGCATCAACAGACGCTGTTCACTGGCAGTCCTGAGCGGGCGAGAAGGAGTTGTCAGGGATTCCAGCGGCGACGACCCGGCTGGGACGCCCTAAAGGACCAGAAAAGGGTCTACGCCCACCCTGGATCACGTGGGGGCCACCACCCTGGTTGCTTTGGGGGCCACGGGTAGAGGGCTTGAAAGCCCAACCCTGTAGGGGCCCGTGGTCACCTCCAGGGGGTGCCCCGATGCCTTTGGAGCCCTGGACCTCAGCACTTCTGCCACACCAGGAAGTGCTGGGGGGAAGAGAAGAAGGGACACCCGGAGAGCTTCCGGGGATGCAGCCGGCACTTCCGCCACACAGGGGCGTGTCGGTGGGTGATTGCCGGAGTTCACCTGGAGCACATCCGGGTGCTAATAAAAGGGGCCGCCTCCCTTCATTCGAGGCTGGAGTCGGGTGGAAGAAGGACTAAGCAGGAGAAGAGAGTGCGGAGGCGGTCTGAAGAAGGCATTGTGTGGTATTGGCCAGGACTGTGGGTACTTTGAGGGGTTTGTGTGCACTGACTTTGTAAATAGTTGTTTGTAAATAAACGTGTGGTGGTGGAAACCAACATGTCCGCCTGTCTGTGCCCGGGTAACGTTCACAGAGTGTAGCACCTCACCAGTGTCTCTATATACTCAGATACTGCTGACTCATTGACTACTCTCTAGACAAGCAGCAGGGACTTGAACTTAATGTGTGCTGCTACAGGGAGCCAATGTAACAACCTGAAGAGAGGAGTGACATGTCTGAGCTGGTTAAATACAAGATGGGCTGCTGAATTCTGGATCATCTGCACTGGCTTGATTGCACATGTTGGTACTCCTCCCAGAAGTGACAAGATCAAACTCTGGACCAGAAGTTATGCTGAATAGTTAGTCAGATAAGTTTTGATCTTGTGAATGTTGTACAGTGTGAACCTGCATGAATGACAAACAGTAGAAATGTGTAAGTAGAAATGTAAAAGGTACCTGTTCATCAATCACCTCCTCGAGGTTGCACACAGACTTGGCAGGCATTAGCGAGGGTGAGCCAAACTATTACAGACATGGAGAGATGAGCAGAATGGCTGTGCCGGAATCACAAGAAGCACAGCTTTAGCCAGGTTGAGTTGTAGATGGTTGTCTTTCATCCAAGTTGAGATATCAGTAAGGCATATAGAGACTCTAGCTGATGCCATATTGTCCACAGAAGGTAACGACATAAATGTGCATCATTGGCATAGCACTGATAAGAGAACCCATGAGATTGGATGATGGAGCCCAGCGAGGTGGTGTTCAGAGAGAGGAGTACCAATCCTGACTGATGCACTTTTGAGAACTCTCCTCGGTATGACATGCTGTAAGATCTGCCTGAGATGCAGAACTCAAACCATCTGAGAGCAGTTCCAGTGATGCCAGGTCAGAGAGGGTGGTAAGGAGGATGTCATGGTTGACCATGTAAAAGGAGGAAGAGAGAGCTAGCAGAATCAGGACTGATGACATGTTGGTAGCTCTGGCACAGCATAGGTGGTCGATCACAATCAGTAAAGCTGTCTCAGTCGAGCGGTTCCTCTTGAAGCCCAACTGTTTTGTATTGAGCAACTCATTCTATACAAGGAAGGAAGATACCTGGACAGAAACAGTAACTTCAAATGTTTTGGAAAGGAAAGAAAGGAGAGAGAGACAGGCCTGTAGTTGTTAACTTGGGATTGATCAAGTGTTAGTTTTTTGAGAACTGGGGTTATCAGAGTGTGTTTGAAGATGTTAGAGAATGTTCCTGAGCTGAGTGTGGCGTTAATGATGTGTGTAATTGCAGGAATGAGTGACGGGAGAGATGGCCTGAAGGAGATGTGTGGGAATAGAGTCAAGTGGACAGATAGTGGGGTTATTGGAATGGAGGTGGGAAATATCAGTGGGAGACAGTGGAGATCTGCGGAGAGGGTTATGTAGGGAAATGAAAGCAGAGAGTGGAGAGCGTGTGTCGATGGTACTGTTAATTCCAGTCTAGTAGAACCTTACCTTAGCATTGATGGTGGCAGAAGAAAAGGATGCAAGAAGGGACTGATACTTAGCCAGCTCTGTCTGAGCTTTGGAATTCCTCTATCTCCTTTCGGCTGTCCTGATCTCGATCCATTGATTACAGAGTGCATTGGAAAGCCAGAGACAGGAGGGTCTTTCACGTGCAGGCCTGGAAGAGTAAGAATAAACCTTGTCAAGACAGGAAGACAGAGTTGAGCATAGGGTGCCTGTGGCACATGTTACTTATTCCAATTGAAATGCTGCACATTGTTACTTCTAATTGGGTCTGGGGTTGTCATATTTCTCTTCACATTTTTATTAATAGGCTAATAGTCACCTACAATGGGAAGATGTGCACAAGGAGAAGAAGCCTCTTCTGTCCAGCACACTGCTATGCTCGATTCACCTGATGTATAGTAAATCCTTGGTTATGGCACTCGGTGGTAGCATTTCATCAATTTTGTTTTCTACTGAAGATTTAATCATAGATGTTATCTTAGGTATCTAGTGGCTTGTTGCGACAATTGGTTTCTTTGACAAGTGCTTAGTTATTCTCTTTTTCTCATCATGATATAAGTCTTTATTGTCTGTTCTTGCTAACTTTCTCAGATTTTAAATATTACCACACCCACCTGTCAACTCGTCTGTCGCCTGTAACATCACGCAACATGACATAGCAACTGTTCTCTGTTTTGTTTAATGTAAAAGTACCCAAACATTTTTTTCTGATTTAAAAAATCAATGTATATTCTTATCGTTGGCTTTGTGAAGTTCTGGTAAGGGGGCTATTTGGTTCTGGAGGTGCCCTGCTGTGCAGAGGTATCTGCTACACCACTATCTGTCCCCAAATTTTAAATACGTTCTTTTTATAATAAGCACATTTTATTAATATTGTATTGTACCTTTCTTTTTGTACTTTTTTTAGATCAATATGGCTAAATTGGGAATTCTATATCCAATTTTCACATTAGTTTTTTTTCACTATTTGCCTTCCTTTAAAATTAAATATCATTATTGGCTTCCATTTTGAATTGTTCATGGACACTACTGTTTCCTGACTGGAGTATCAGCCATTTCCTGGGCAGCTTTCCCAGAGTTCTGTGTGAGTGTATGACACATGTCATCATCAGCATGACCTATAAGTTCCAGCGCTTGTGACTCTAATTTATCTGTTTGGATAAAAAT
Source organism: Polypterus senegalus (assembly GCF_016835505.1). Lineage (NCBI taxonomy): Eukaryota > Metazoa > Chordata > Cladistia > Polypteriformes > Polypteridae > Polypterus > Polypterus senegalus. Next base: position 34,608,580 of record NC_053159.1, read on the forward strand.
ATTTTAAGTACGTTTCTCTGTGTTTTTCTTCTCTTCTTTCCGACCTTCTTTTTGTGCAGTGGTTTCTTATTCTTGTTTTACGTTTCTGGCTTGGCAAAAGATTGTTTTGTCTTTTTTATTGGTAATGAACTCTGCTTGTATTTTTGTCTCTGTTTCATCTCCTGATCCTCTAAGTAAAGTCTTTTTCACCCTCTCCTGCTGACATAGTACAGCTCTGGCCTACAAGGACACTGCAAATGGACAATCCCAGCAGCAAAACAATCCTTATAATCTTGTGTGACAAAAAATTAAGAAAGAGGGAGAAAAAAAATATATATATATATATATATATATATATATATATATATATATATATATATATATATACACTCACCTAAAGGATTATTAGGAACACCATACTAATACGGTGTTTGACCCCCTTTCGCCTTCACAACTGCCTTAATTCTACGTGGCATTGATTCAACAAGGTGCTGAAAGCATTCTTTAGAAATGTTGGCCCATATTGATAGGATAGCATCTTGCAGTTGATGGAGATTTGTGGGATGCACATCCAGGGCACGAAGCTCCTGTTCCACCACATCCCAAAGATGCTCTATTGGGTTGAGATCTGGTGACTGTGGGAGCCATTTTAGTACAGTGAACTCATTGTCATGTTCAAGAAACCAATTTGAAATGATTTATTGTATAGTTTATGAGTATTGTGGAGTGTAGGGTGCTTTGTGCACATTATTATTATAATTAGACCAGTTGTTGGACTTTTACCTGGTGTCTGGCGTCTGATCTGATGGTTCAAGGGACGACAGTGCCCCCTATCTGTCACAACCTCGATCTGGTTCTGCCCTGATGACATCACTTTCGTCTGTCTGTTTGAATGTCATTTCCTGTCTTAATCATTTCCTGCCACCATTTTGCCTATATAAACTCCAAGTACCAATTTCATTTTGTGAAATGCTCTTGTTTTTGATCCATTGTGCTCATATTTTCTTCATTTGTCAACAGACATTATACATGGTCATTCCCCAACTCTTCCTGTAGTTTCCCAGTGTGTCTTTATTTTTTACAATCTAAATATATTTATCCAAAAAGAAAATAAGCAGAAAAGAAGGCAAAACACAGGGTTTGCCTACAATTGAAGGCAGGTAGCAAAATACGGTCTAAAAAAACAAATCTTAAAATCATCAAAAAGCAAAGGAGAATATAAAAAGAAAATCCAGAAAATTCACAAATGTGTTTGAAAAAAGATATTCCCTCTGCTAATTTCAAATTGCTAGTATCAATTCAAATTTGAAGGAACTGAACCTCTGCCTGCAATTTTCATCATGGTGGACTCGTTCTAAAACACTATCTTAAGGGGACAGGGCACATAACTAAATATGTTTATACAAAGCTGAAAATATATACATATATCTACGATATAATAAAACACTAAGGTCTTTGTGTCCAGTCCCTCACAGCAATCTGATTGGTCAGTTTGGCTATGGCATGATTGGTCAGTTTGATTTTGGTGACGGGATTAAAAGTGAAGTGCGAGTAATAGGGGCTCATGCTAAGAAAGTCACCTACAAAGACAGCAGGTATAAAACTGGACAGAAAGTTTGGAATACGCCTCGAAAATAATGACAGAGTCTGAGAAGCAGGCTTTACGAGAATGTGCTTGAGAGAGTGAGAAAAAGTGAAGAGAAGTTTATACACGTGAATACAGAGGAAAGGCTCTAAAATTACACTCAGGGCAAGAAACAGCAAATATTTTTAAATTATTCTATTCATCTGGTATCGTGGCTAGTAATTAATTATCAAAACACTATTTAAAGAAAAGAACAAAAAACTTAATATGCACAATAAAATTACAATTTGCCACAAACCCATCCATCCATTCATCTAGTTTGCGGGGGCAGAATTCTATGCCATGATGTCCAGACATCCTTTTTCCCCTCCAGCTCCACCAGGGGGATACCTGTCTCTCCAGTATGCCCTGTGTCTGTCCCGAGGACAGGACAGGACCCCTCCCGATTGGACATACCAGAAACACCTCTCCATGGAAGTGTCCAGATGCCCAAAAAACCTCATCTGGCTTCTTTTGGACCCAGCCTGGCACAACCGAAAGGCACAACATGGGTGCGTCTTTCAGTGGGCCCACCACCTGCAGGAGGAGCTGTAAAGGTCTGGTGCATTTTGACTTGAGTGGCGGTCAGATACAGATGCCTTAGCATACCAATTCCTGGCTACCAAAACCGACTCTAGGGATGTGGATGTTGCTTTCTGGAGTTTTGTTTTTCTCTCCTTCATTGCCAACTGGCCATAGTTTAACAATTAATTAATGGACAGATATTACTGGGTTCATTTTATTTTAATCAGTTTTAAGTTCCTTTGTTTTCCTGTCAGTTTAAACAAATTTGTGTCTTTATGTAGGCTACTTATGAAATTAGTAAATTGTGAAGTTTTTATGTGAATTTTACCTGAGAAACTTATCAAAGCACAGAACACAGTAAAGTGCGGTATACAAAAATAAACTGAATTGAATTGAATAAAGATATCTGAATAACAACAAGAAGAACACAACAAATGAACATACCTTTAATCCAATGTTGAGACCTCTGGGCATCTGGGCCACTGCTTAGAGTTCATATTAGGGGAGTGGGGGGGAACTGGACCTGCTGTCATGTTTGGTGGGTTGAGTTGTCACTCAGCCACATAAATGAGTGGAGAGATTGGGAAATAGTAATTGGGGGGTGTGCATCAGGTGTGGATATCAGGACCACCTCTGATGGTTGAAATAAGCAGAGCTGGAGCGAAAACTTCAGTCAGTATGAGGTGAACTGTTCAATTATTCCAGTCAGTTAAGGAGCCTAAGGGTCATAGGAGGAAATCAGAAAAAAACTGGGATTAGCAACACGGCTAAGGGCTCACTTATTAGAGATCAGCATCTGGAATGAGCATCTGGATGGGAATACGTTACTAGCCACAAAATGGCTGGCACAAATAAACAAGTACCTCATAGTAACAGCAAACATGGTAAAACAAAATGGTGGTTGAAAAATAACAAACTGTAGGACTAATTTAAAATCACTTTACAATGGTCCTAAAACTGCTATTCCCAAAGAAAGCATTGGAGAAAATCATTACATGGGCATCATGGTCAGTTCAGAGGGTTAAGAGGCTGAGAAAGAAGCAGAATGAAAAATTAGGGATCAACAACAAGGCTGGACAGACAAGCCCATTTATTGGGAGTCAGGACCACTGCTAAGGTCACCTGTCAGGAGCAAACCTAGAAGAACTGTGGAGTTAAGTGCACTGGTGCTGAAGATCAGCGTTAAAGGTGGACAGGATCAAAAGGAATCAGTAATAGAGGAGCCCACTATTTGAGGTGGACATGAAGATCAGCATCCCTCAAAAATGTGCATCAGCATTTACAGATGTTATGGAATCGCATTCTCACATGCCGAGCAGTGGCCTGACTTAACAACAGCCAGATACAGAAGTTTCAGCAGCGGCCTTTCAGCCTGGCGTCTTGCCCTGTCCAGTAAGTGTTATAGAGCAGTCTGGGCTTGGCCTGGACTCACCAATGGTAATATGAGCTTTTCTGTTTTTCTGCTAGATCAGTGAAAAAGGAGTGCAAGCTACTTTGCAGAAGACTATAAGCGACACCCGTGCTGTGCCCACTCGTGGTTTGTTTTTGCACTCGAGGGGCCTTCGGACAGCGAGAACGGAATCTCTTGCGTGCTGGAGGTGGGGGCGGCCGGACGATGCGGTGAACTTTAATTGGCTGCAGCCTTCTTCCCGAGCGAAGCCTGACTGGCAGCCGAAACACTGGAGACAAGTGAAGGTGGCAGGAGAAGCGGGGCGCTCTGCCAGACATTCAGGACTTGGCGGCCGACCATCACATATTGAAACCACAATGGAAATGAGAGTTCACTTTCACACGCCACTCTGCCTAAATCTGTAGCTCCAAGCAATAAATGTAAAAACACACAGCTCTTCAGGCAAAACGTTCCGAGAAATTCCCACGAGCCAGAGGAGAGGGAGAGCGGCTGGCAGCCTGTGGCCAGAGGAGGGAGGATGATGGGGGTTCAGGGTGGCTGCTTATTTCGTCTACAGGTGCAGGAGCCTTTCTACAAGGGGTTGCTACATACAGGGAGTTAATTCCCATTTCTGACACAGTCATGGTGGTGCACCTCTGCAAATTAGCAGGAATAAATATTTGTAAGTCTTAACTGAGATCTGAAAGTTGTGAAGTTATGGTCCAACCTGTGGGCCTGCTCTACCTCACATGTCATCCTTTTGAGGAGCATGAGTGGGAATGCTGACACTGTTCTGTGATCCTTTCAAGTTTGGAGATTTTCTGGAATGATAAACACTGTGACAAAACCACTAGGGGGCATGCCAGCCACCCAACACAGACAGATATGGGAGACATACTTATACAACCACACATATTTTATTTTTCTTCACCTTGTGGGAAACGCCTTCCTCGTTTCCCATAGGCACAACACAGTCCAAAGCACTTAAGACACAATACACAAAACCTTTTTTCTTCTCCTTCTCTATTCACCTCCCTCCTCTTGACTCTGGCTAACTGAGTACTGTCCGTTGGCCCCTTACAGAAGGCACCTAGAAGTGCTTCAGGTGCTCGTTGCCCCACTTCCAGCAGCACTTCTGGGTGTGGCCGAAGAACCGCCAACATGGCGTCAGGAGCAGCTGCAGCGACTCCCCTGGCAGCACCTCCGGATCCCGACAGGGCTGTAGACATCTCCATCTCCCATGGAGCCCTGCGGGAGTCCGAGGTACCACTGAAAAACCATGAGGACTGCCATCTTGTGTCCCGGGGACCAGGCTTGCTCCCCAAATCCTTCCAGTGAAGAGGTGTCCCGGCCGGGTAAGGATCCTGTCCATCTGTGACAACACGTGAAGTAAAATTAATTCTGAATTAACATATCTTTATGTATTGTCAAGACAATTATTGTATAGGTTCAATAATGGCAAAACACAGTTAGTTCCCCCCTTGTCCAAATACATTTACATTAATTTGTTTAGCAGACACTTACATCCAAAGTGACCTACTAAAGAGATCTGTTTGGCCTCTGTTTTGGAACAAGTCAGGGCAAAGTGACAAAATTAATCATCACAAGTGAGGAGCTCAGAACAAAATACAAATGGGTTACAATTCAATCCATCTTCCAACCTGCTGAATCCGAACACAGGCTCACAGGGGTCTGCTGGAGCCAATCCCAGCCAACACAGGCAGGAACCAATCCCGGGCAGGGTGCCAACCCACCACAGGACACACACAAACACACCAAGCACACACTAGGGCCAATTTAGAATTGCCAATCCACCTAACCTGCATGTCTTTGGACTGTGGGAGGAATCCGGAGCGCCCGGAGGAAACCCACGCAGACATGGGGAGAACATGCAAACTCCACGCAGGGAGGACCTGGGAAGTGACCTGGGTCTCCTAACTGCGAGGCAGCAGCACTACCACTGCGCCACCGTGCCACAATTCCTAGGTTACAAAATGTAACTGGTACTATAAGTTAGACAGAAATTCACCAAACAAGAGAGTCTTCAAGCACTTCTTAAATATATCAAGGGAGTCAGCATTCCTAGTGGTGTGGGCAGGTTGTTCCACCAGCCAAGAGCTACATACGAAAAGAGTCTGGATTGACATTTGAAACCACGCAGAGGTGGCATCACCAGACACCATTCATTAGCAGACCTGACTGGGCAAGAAGTAGTACAGGACCTCTCAAGTGTCTCCATATATATTGATGCTGACCCTTTGACTAAGTAGGCAAGCATCATGAATTTGAACTTAATATGTGCAGCAACAAAGAGCCAATGTAGTCATCTGAAAAGAAAATTGATACGTGCCAACCTCAGCTGACTGAGCAACAGACATGCTGCTGCATTTTGAATAATTTATACTGGCTTGGTGACACCTGGTGGTTCTTCTGCCAGCAGAGAGTTGCAGTAGGTCAGACATGTCAAGACCAAAGTTGTACTGTGTACTCCACATGGTCTAATCTTGAGGATGACCGAGACAGAGTTACATCGTGGTCATTGAAGGACAGCTCGTCATCGATCACCATCTCAAGGTTGCGTATCTCATTTTCCCTGCTGTTACCACCATAGGATTCTATGCTGTTTGTTTCAAATGGCACCTAAGTAGGAATGAGCCAGTCCGGTGATATTAACTCTTTCAGGGCTGATGTTGACTTTTGTCAAAATTCAGGGGTAGAGGACAGTAATGGGCTGTTAACTGTGAAAACTCCCCCTTATGTTTTAGTTCAACTCTGTTTGGTTCAAGAAAAGTTACGTAGCTTTTTTGATTTGACCCCAATTCCCTGTGCATGCAGGAGTAGTGAAGAGCAACCAGCCTCTAAAATGGCATTGACATCTGGCGAGAGACTAAAACAAACGTGCAAAGCAAAATACTCCATGGACGTTTCACATACTGTATTATCGCTGAATCGGACTCTGACTTTTCGGACTCTGAGTTTGATGGAAGTGTTCTGGAGATAGATATCGAAAATGAAAGTGAGGGACCAGCATCGGCCTATCGGTTCCCAGCTGGTCGTGTAGAAGCATGCGCCTAGGAGGACCACCACTTATGATGGCAAGAGGTACAAAACATATTGCATCACACTGCATCTACTACCATTGCCCACCTGCTGTGTGAAGACAAAGAGGTAGCCGGCCCACAGCCACTGCTGCCAAAGATGCCAAACATGTGCCAACAGCCAGTGCAAATGAATCCAGTGCATTCAAAAATATTCAGCCCCTAAAATGTTTATAATAGTCAGTTCAGGCCATGGTTTACAGTGGTATTATTTTTTTTTTAAGTGCGGGCTTTGCCCTCTGCTCTGTTTGCTCACCAACCCCTCTAGTGCTTCATACCGTTGTGAAGAGGGGAGCTGAACACATCCCAAGGAGAGTAGGCCGCTCCTCCGAAACCCCCTCTTAAACGGTGATACAATGGGAAACAAATTCCTTTTTTTTTTACCTCCTCTTTGCTCGATCAGCTGCTGGATTGCTGCTGCTGCCCTGCCGTGTGTCCTGCATTTCGTGCAGCGCTGCAAATGTTTTAAAGTCACTGCCTTGTCTCTCTTCTCCCCCAGAAATCTCAAACACGATTCAATCTCTTTTCGCTGTTCCGTTATTTCACCGAGTAATATTTTCCATTTGTTTGTGCTAATGTGATCTTTATTCTCATTTTTTGGAGGCTTTTGAATTTTCCTAATTCCATTATCTCTAACCTGCTCTGCATGTGTATCACGGGACTTGCTTGCACAGGTTGTAAGTATGACATGACTTGACTGTCTCGTGGGACGTGAAAGTGTCCATCTCTCTCTCTTTCTTCAAAAGATCACGTCTCGTCCCAAGTTTTTTTTTTATAATACAGAGATATACTTTGTTAATCTTCAAGGCAAATTGCCTTTTCATGTTACCTTTGAGGGTCAGAGTGCAGGGTCAGCCATTATACAACACCCTGGAGCAATTTTCAGGTTAAGGACCCTGCTCATGGGCCCAACGGAATAGGAATGGTGTAAAATGATGTAATGTAGAGATACAATTGTGTTCAAACATATTATCTCAGTATTTATCCATTCAGGCTCACCCATATTTGTTAGCACATGTCTTTGTGAATTGAGGTGTTCATATGTGTCAGGATGGTGTGAAGTGCAAAGACAAATCTGAACAAACATTTGCCCATACAACACAATAATGTCATTTTCTAACCCACTTACTCCAGACCTGGGTTGTAGGTGGTGCTGTAGTCTATCCCAGCTAGCAAAGGGCACAAGGCAAGAACAAACTTTGGACAGACCGCCAGTCTATTACAGCAGCGTTTCTCAACCTTTAAGTATTTGCGACCCGAGTTTTCATAACAGTTTTAATCGTGCCCCCCTAACATTTTTTTGAAATGTTGATGCATATTTTATTATGGGGTTCTATATGGGGTTCCACAAGGCTCTATCCTGGGTCTGCTTCTTTTCTCAATCTACATGCTTCCGTTAGGTCAGATTATCTCAGGTTACAACGTGAGCTACCACAGCTATGCTGATGACACACAGCTGTACTTATCAATAGCACCTGATGACTCCGACTCTTTCGATACACTAACACAATGTCTGACTTGTATCTCAGAATGGATGAATAGTAATTTTCTCAAGTTAAATAAAGAGAAAACTGAAATTTTATTGATTGGCAAAAACAGATTCAGTGAGGTTATCAGAAATAAACATGACGCATTAGGATTAGAAGTTAAGACGGAAGTAAAAAACTTAGGGGTAACCGTTGACTGTAACCTGAATTTTAAATCACATATTCATCAGACCACTAGGACAGCATTTTTTCACTTAAGAAACATAGCTAAAGTTAGACCTCTTATATCATTGAAAGATGCTGAGAAATGAATTCTCGCTTTTGTTTTCAGTCGACTAGATTACTGTAACGCACTCCTCTCTGGACTACCCAAAAAAGACATAAATCGTTTGCAACGAGTGCAGAATGCAGCTGCTAGAATCCTAACTAGGAAAAGAAAATCCAAACACATGTGTCATTCAGAATTGACTTTAAAATACTGCTTAGGGTTTATAAAGCCTTAAATAATCTCTACACATCTTATATATCGGAATTTCTGACACCTTATATTCCAAATCGCAGCCTTAGATCTTCAAATGAGTGTCTCCTTAGAATTCCAAGAGCTAAACTTAAAAGAAGTGGTGAGGCGGCCTTCTGCTGTTATGCACCTAAAATCTGGAATAGCCTGCCAATAGGAATTCGCCAGGCTGATACAGTAGAGCACTTTAAAACACTGCTGAAAACACATTACTTTAACATGGCCTTCTCATAACTTCACTTTAACTTAATCCTGATACTCTGTATGTTCAATTCATCATAATAACTATTCATGGTGGCTCTAAAATCCGTACTGACCCCTACTCTCTTTTCTGTTTCTTTTCCGGTTTCTCTGTGGTGGCGGCCTGCGCCACCACCAACCTACTCAAAGCACCATGATGCCCCAGCATTGATGGACTAAAAGCCAGAAGTCCACGTGATCATCATCATCATCATCAAGTCCTTCCGTGAAAACCATAAATACAAAGAGGACTGTTTCGTTTATGTTAGGTAGAATGCCCAGAGGGGACTGGGCGGTCTCATGGCCTGGAACCCCTGCAGATTTTATTTTTTTCTCCGGCAGTCTGGAGTTTTTTTTTTTTTTTTTCTGCCCCCCTGGGCATTGGACCTTACTCTTATTCTATGTTAATTAATGTTGCCGTGTTTTATTTTCTTACTGTGTCTCTTATTTTTCTATTCTTCATTATGTAAAGCACTTTGAGCTACATTTTTTTGTATGAAAATGTGCTATATAAATTAATGTTGTTGTTGTTGTTATTATACCTACTTAACTTTTATCAACATTTATCTAACTCTATATTTATTGTTCTAGTATCAGAATGTAGTTTAAGTTAATTTGTTTTAGTTTCAACAGATGTTTTTTTCATATTTTTGGTTCTTGTTTTCTTTTTTTCACATCTTCGCGCCCCCCTTTTTGTTACTTCCCCTTCTAGGGGGTGCCCGCCCCACAGGTTGAGAACCACTACATTACAGGGCAAACATACAGACCCCCACACATTAGGGCCAATTTAGCGTCACCAATTCAGTTAACCTCTTTAAACTGTGGGAGAATACCCACACAGACACAGGGAGAAAATGCACGCCCACACAGCACAGCCCAGCACTACCACTGTGCCAACCTTAGGTATAGTATTAACTTAAAAATTAATCAAATTAGCTGACCCTCTTAGAGTTAAGTGAGTGGAGTTTGTAAAGGCCACTGGTTCGCATCTCGGCTCCTGTGGACTGACTGACTCTTGGCACCATCCATCTTTTAGTTCTTAAAGAATATGATTTAATTAGCAGGCTCATTTCAGTTCTCATTCTGCTGTCTCAAATTCCTGCTCTTGTATATTTTTATTTTCAAAATGATATGAGAAGTGAATTGAATTTGAATCTTTTTTTTTCTTCTCGTAATTATTTCAAAATATTTTATTCAAACAGCAACTTTATGCTGAACAAACCCACACACAAATAATGCCAATTTAGCTGCTCTGCTGTTGGTTACCCTGTTATTTGCATGTCAAGGTTAATCCGTGGCTGATTAAGTGAAAAGGAAGCAGTTAAGGAGTCAGAGCTTTAATAGCAAATTAAGGGAAGAAAACACTGGAGCAAGAATCCTGCCATGACTGTGGCAATTCAGACCGAGCTGGGACACATGGTCTGATTAAACAGAAGAACAGGCCTTCTTAATGAAACACTGGTTGGATGAAAACCAGCAGCCACTATGGGTCCAATAAGACAGGCACTTTAGAAAGTGATGCATTACAGCACAAAATGAAGTTCATCAGGTGGGCAGGCATTGCAGACAGAAGAGCTGAAGCCACTAGCAACAGATGGACAGACAGACTAAAGGACAGAGAGGGTACAAAGATGTTAGCAAACAGACCGAACAGGGGGTCTACTCCCCATTAGAAAAGTAGAATGGGTGTATAGAAGACAGGGAGGGTAGATAGTGAGAAATGGTCAGAAATGAGGGTCTTCTACTTGTCAGACAAGATGGAGAGTGACAGGCTAATGGACAGTGAGGGTGCAGAGATGTGGGCAGACTTACAGAACAGACAAGTCTCCTACCTACACTATCTCACAGACTGATGGATAAACTGCTTATTAGGTTATCGAGGTCCATCGACAATGCAACAATGATGTTGTCTGTCCACTACTCTATGATGTGAGCAAATGTGGTTGAAAAAGCTGATGCTAATGTCACACATTCTCAGACAATTAAGCCATTGCTTGTGAATTTGTCAGTGATGCTTCTTTGCTAGTTATGTTCTTGTAGCTTCAAAATGTATTATACATTATGCCATTTTTGCAGGTAATTTTCCAGATTTTATGATTTGCTGGGTTTCTCCATATGTTACATAACTTCAATGATGTTTTCAGATAATCTTTGAAGATATTTTATTGTCCTACAGGTCTCCTGTGACTAGATTCCAGTTCTCCATACAAAATGGTATGGGTGAGATGAGAATGAGGCATCTGTATGACATGTCCAACCCACCAAAGCAGCTGATGGATGATCATTGATTCCACACTGTGAGACCCTGTTGTTCAGAGGATCTCAGAATGGAGGACTTTGCCTCGCTTATTGATCCCCAGAATCTTTCGGAAGCAGCAAATATGAAGGGCCTCAAGATGTTTATGTGATAGCAATATAGAGTTCAGGTCTTGGAGACACACACGCCATGGTATACAGCAATCTTGGTGGACAAACAAAGGTCAAGGTTTGAAAACACTCACTGTTCAAACTGTCCAAAAGAGGAAGACGCAAGTCTCTTTTGAATCTTTGTCGTTCAGCAGTCCATTTTCATTGTTGATGATTCCAAGGTCGTTTTAAGGAGTGGACGTTCTCTAGTAGTTAGAAGCTCACAGTAATGGCAGGTGTGAGGCCAAGAGTGTTGAAGCTAGTAATCATTGTAACTGTCTGTCGACAGTTCATTTCCAGTCTGAGATGACTATATGGAAAATCAATAGAAGAAACAATCTTCTGGAGAGCTGCAGGAGTGAGGTATATAGTGGCAGCATTATTAACATATTGAAGTGTAAAGATGGTCAGGATGGAAGTCTTGGATTTCACCTTTGGACATTGAAAGTTAAAAAGGTTACTATCCCATCAGCATGGGATTTTAACACCATCCTCTGCCTCTATGATTTTTCTGGACAAGAGTGAATTCTACAAGATAGTTGTTAAAAAGAACCAAAGCTGGCACCCAGTCCTGTTTCACTCCAACTTGCACAGGAAATTGGATCTGAAGAATTTCCTCCTATGAATACTCTGGCATGCATACCCTTATAGAAGTTCCGCAAAATAGCCACAAAGCTTGGTTGGGCATCCAAACCTATCAAGGATGTACCACAGGAGATCTCTGTTCACTGTGTCAAATGTCTTAGTTAGATCTATAAAAGTGAGGTAGAGATATTTCTGCTGCTCTCTGTATTTTTCAAGGAGCAATCAAGGGACAAAGATCATATCGCTTGTGTGAAAAGCTACACTTGGACACAGGGAGGATTCCCTCCGTCAGGTGTTGAAGGAGGGGGAGAAGTAAAACTCTTGCAAGGATCTTAGAAGTGACATCAAGCAAAGAAATGCTTCAACTGTCATCGTAATCAGAGTGATCTCTTTTTTCCATGCAAGTTCTGATGATCAGTGAATGTTTCCAGCTATCAGGGATGGCTTCTTATTCCAATAGATGCGTGAAGATGAGGAATAATCACCGTGTTTCTAAATCCTGCTGGAAATTCCATCACTTCCAGGGTTTTTTTAATGCTTGCAAAGAGCAAATTGCTGATTGAATTTCAGAGAAGGGTAGGTGTTTCTCCAGCTCAGAAGCCATTGGAAGAGTGGGAAGTAAATAGAGCTACCACACATATTGATTGGATTGAATAGTTCACAAAAGTGGTCAGCCGAGCAGTTGAGAATCCCAAGCGTGTCCTTGATTAATGTAGAGTGGTTGGCAGAAAGTATCAACAGTGTGTCTTGTGGGTCCGAAGACACATTTAATGTTGTTTGTTAAATTCATAAGTGTTGGTTCATTTTCAATTTTTTTTAATTTCACTTACCTTATGAAGCCACTAGTCATCTTGTATCCACCAAAGTGTTGTTTGAGCATCTGCTCTCAATTTTTTACATTTTTTTTCAGAAAGATTTTGGAGTTTGGACTGGCCAAATGTACATCTTGAGCTCGACTTTTGCACTGAAGAAAGGGGTGAATCTTGTGAGCTGACTCATCAAACAGTCAGGACTGAGCCATTTGGAAAACCCCAGCGTGCTTTCAGATGCCATCTGGACTTGCAAGACCATTCATATCCAGACAGTGTTGATTTAAATTTCAGACAGATCATCTGTATTAAGTATTGGAGGGAGAGCACGAAAGGTTATCTGTAGATTTACTCATTTCGGCCCATCGGATTGTTGAGAAGGGCAGCGTTGAGCCAAAACTGCTGCTCTTGTTTCCTCAGAATGAGATGCACGTGGGATCAAACAAGCCAATGGTGTGTCCAGCATTCGAGTATATTAGACATCCTGCACTGATGTACAATGACTTAATCCAAAAGACGCCAGAACTTAGATCAGGGTGAATCTATGTGGAATTAAAATTCATTTTTTTGTTGGTGGATTGTGTTAGTGATATACAGAGTGTGTTCTGCACAGAAGGTCAACAAGTGGAGCCCACTGGAATTAATTTTGTCTGTTCTATATCTTCTGATCACCACTCTCCAGATTTCCTAGTTTGTACCAACGTAGACTTTGATGTCTCCAAGCAGAACAATCTTATGCCACAGAGGAGCATTTTTTATAATTGTGTCAAGGGAGGAATAAAAATCGTTCATTATATCCTCTATTAAATTGAGAGTGAGAGCATAGGCACTGATTTTAATTGCATATCTGTCCTTTGACTATGGCACATGAATGGTCACTCATTTATGCCAACAGGTAGATCCTGATTGTATAACAGAGAGTTCTTAATGGAAAAGCCCACACCATGTATCCTCAGAGATTTGGCTGAAAGTCTCCTCCAGAAGAATGTTTAGCCCTCACCACTATCAGCCAGAGATCCTTCAACACTGAAAGAAGTTTCACTCAATGCAGCAATGTCAATATTATAAGACTTCATCTCGGTGGCAAAAGGTGTTGTCCTCTAATGTGGCCAAAGCTTGTTTAAATTGTTAAGCTAGGTCTTTACATTCTAGGAAGCTATCTGTAAAATTCTAGGATTTTTCTGATGGCCAATGGAGATGTTCCGCCAGCACAGTTTCCTAGCTGGAAGACTTTAGGCACAAGGAGTTGTTTAGGTCACATTTTCTTGAGCCTTCTCCATTGGAGGTCAGCACTACTTTCCTTAAATAGGAATGTTCTGTCATACAGGTAGGACCAAAGGAGATAGCTGTCTCAGGGTCAGAGTCAGACGATCTTGCCTGCGTCAATGGGTGAGGTACGGACTAAAAACTTCCAGTAACATCTGTGCCTGCTTACATTGTCTGTCTTTCATTGCTGCAGACCTTCAAAAGGAAAAGAAAAGGAAGAAGAAAGAAGACAAAGCACATGCAAATAATTGTTTATTTGGTGGAGAAAAGTGTGCATAATCCCCAGCCACAACACTTTTCTCTCGATGGATATTCCATATGGTAAAGAAATGTGAGAAAACTTGGATCTAGGAGAGTTCCAGTACTCATGAAGGATCCACTTGCTAGGTCATTGAAAGACCAGGATTGCAAAAGATTTACAGTATGTGCCCCCCGAACTCATCCCCATCTCTTATTGGCCGACAAAACTACTGGTCGGTTACACCACATCTCGAGATTCGATATCAGAGAGACACAGATGTCCTGATGTGGATGTGGGAATTCAGATTTTGCTACCCAGGGACATGAAATGGTATACTGTCAGAAGCAGACACCTTTCAGCCTGTTTAGGTAGCACTTCATAAGTGACAGAAGAGTTAGTGATAGACCTAAAGACAAGGAATGGGGAAACAGACAGACAGACAGACAAACAGACAGACAGACAGACAAACATTAAGAAATCTATTGGTTTCTACATGTCAAGCAGAAAGGGCAACAGTCTGAAACATAGACAGACAGACAGAAAGGCAGTGAAAGGCAGAAAGGATAGAAACAGGCAGTCAAGAGAGAGACATTCAGAATAAATACAAACAGACTGAAAACCAGGAAAGGAGAACAGAGACACAGAAAGACTGACAAACAGAACAATAATTCTATTACCTAATTGACAGAGAGGGAGTGGAGAGACAGAAAGACGTTCACAAATGAGTGGGTGGGTCTGCTACCTGTGATACAGAACTGGGACTGGCAGACTACAGGAGAAGCCAGGTACAGAGATGCAGACAGAACAATGGAGTCTTCCTCCCATCAGACAGACAGACAGACCGACAGGAGGGTTGGAAACATACTGAAAGACAGGGCATGTGGAGAGACATTCAGAAATAAGAGGTCTAGATGAAATGGGTTCAGATTGACTAATGAAGAGTCTGGGTGTAGAGATGCAGACAGAACAGAGGACTCTACCACCTAGCAGACAGACTGAAGGGTTTACAGACAGACTGCAAGGCAGGGAGTGTAGAGAGAGACAGACAGATGGAGAGACATTCAGAAAAGATGGGCCTGTTACATGTCAGACATAATGGTACAGACAGGCAGATTAGAAGGGTCTATTAGATCACTGATCTTAAGCTATGGATGGAAAATAACTTTCTCAAACTTAATGCCAATAAAACTGAAATGTTACTGGTAGGTCCAAACTCACAGCTTTCTAAGGTATCCAATTTCTCTGTTTCTGTTGATGGTACACTTGTCAAACCTGCTCCTGTTGTCAGAAATCTTGGTGTTTTGTTTGATTCATCACTTAACTTTGAGCTACACATTAGACTCTTTCCAAAAATTTCATTCTATCATCTCCGGAACATTGCCTGCCTCCGTCCATTTCTGTCCTTTAATGATACTCAAACTCTGGTCCATTGTTTCATAATCTCTCATATTGGTTACTGTAATTCCTTCTTCATTGGCATCCCTGCAAAATCTACACCGAAGCTACAGTACATTCAGAACTCCGCAGCCAGAGTCCTCGCCCACACAAAGCATTTTGCTCACATCTCCCCTGTTCTCTCCCAGCTTCACTGGTTACCGGTTCCATAAAGGATTAAATTCAAGATTCTGCTTCTCACCTTCAAAGTCCTATATAATCTTGCCCCCCTCTACCTTACTCACCTCCTAGCTGCTTACACTCCTTGGTGCTCTTTCAGGTCCTTGAGCAGAAATCTCCTTACTGTCCCATGCACCAGACTCTCCACCCTGGGAGGCAGGTCCTTCAGTGCTATGGCTCCTCAAATCTGGAACTCTCTTCCTCAGTCTCTCCAAGACTGCTCCTCTTTCTACACCTTTAAATCTCAACTGAAAACTTTCCTTTTCTATGAACTTTTGTCTTCTGTGTAATTTTTTTTTTTTTTACTCTGTATGTAAAGCGATCTTGGGTTTGTGGTATAGTGGGTTCACAGCTTAGATCGAAAAGGCCAGTTTTTAAATAGATAATCGTCGCACGTGCCATTTAAAGAGGGGGTGTGGTGGTGTGGCCGGAGAGGTTCCCGGGTGCTTCGTGATGTGGTCGGTCCTTGCTTAAGTGAACATGTGAGGAATCGCCCACATCCTTAATTGATGCCGGGAACTGCTAATCACCACAACTGAACCACGTCCCCATTGTATATAGGAGAAGCGTGAGGCAGAAGGGAGAGAGGATGGTAAAAAGAATGGAAGAGGCAGAGAACAGAGAGCAGCATTGGGGGAAAGAGAGTAGACAAGTCAGCCAGCTGAGAAAGAGAAAGGTCAGCGCGGTCAGGGGTCCCAGATGGCACAAGTGATCGGCGCTCGTGGGACAGGATTGCGCCCACTGATTTTATGGAAGAGTGGGGTATGATTTGGGAAAAGTGTGCCCTAGGAATCCAAGGGACAACTTCGAGTGCGAGAAGGAAGATGGGAGGACCATTGAACCCGGGTGGTCAGGCAGATGGTGGCGGAGGCAGCTATGACGGGGGTCGGTAGAATGAGGACCGCGGTGGCTGAAGTCTCTCCCACTGAATATACCTTAAGTGAGCTGGAGAGACTGAGAAGTTGTAGAGCTTGGCTGGTGTGACCACAGTGTCTTCAGCAGGATTTTTATCTCATTTTAGCCTTGTTTTAATCGTCTGGGATTTTTACCTGTTTTAATGAATTATTTATTTAATGACTGCAACACTGCACTATTTATTTGAACACTTTGTTTTTGGTTTTCTTTTTAATTAAAGCATTTTACACATTTTGCACCATCCCCTTGCTTCGTTGTTGATGTCTTCATTGTCCAGCTCATCCAGTTAGCTCCCAAGAAGCCAGATGGGAGCATGGAGCAGAACCCGCATCGTCACAGGGTTATTATTATTATTATTATTATTATTATTATTATTATTATTATGCATCATCACAGGATTATTATTATTATTATTATTATTATTATTATTATTATTATTATTATCTGTGAGACAGACAGACGAAAGGGTAAGAGACACACTGAAAGGCAGGGAGGATAGAGAGAGAGACAGAGAGACATTCAGAACAGACAGAAACAGACTGACAGCCAAGAAGGAAACAAAGAACACAACAAAGATGCAGATGGAACAAAGGAATCTATTAACTGTCAGACAGACAGAGAGACTGAAGGGTTAAACACAGACTGAAAGGGAGGTACAGGAGAGAGTCATTGAGAAAATAAATGGTCTGCTAAATGTCAGAGAGAATGGCTATAGATAGACTGAAGAAGAATTGGGGTACGGAGATGCAAACAGACAGACAGAACAGAGAAGTCTACTACCTGTCAGACAGACAGAAGGGTTAAAGCCAGACTGAAAGGCAAGAAGCTGAGAGAAAGAAATACAGACTGACAAACAAAACAAATAGGCTACAAACAGTCAAACAGGAAAGAAGGAATGGTTACAAATGAACAGAGTACAGCAGAGTACTAATAAATGGGCAGATAGACACAAAGAGATGTAAAATGTACAGCAGTGGTTCTTAAATTGTGGGGTGGGCTCCCCTAGGGGGGCGCAAAGTAACAAAAAGGCAGCTACGAAGATGTGAAAAAAAGAAAACAAGAATCAAAAATATGAAAAATACATCTATTGAAACCAAAACAAATTAACTTAAACTATATTCTGATACTAGAAAAATAAATATAGAGTTAGATAAATGTTGATAAAAGTAAAGTATGTATAATAAAATATGCATCTATGATATATCATTAATTAAAATAGAAAAAATTGGTATCAGTGGGCTCCTTTCAAAAAGACGTTAAGGAGGCGCGATTAAAACTGTTATGAAAAACTCAGGTCGCAAATACGTAAAGGTTGAGAAACGCTGTTGTACAGGGAGATGGACAGAATACAGGGGGCTACTAACACTCAGACAGAAAGCCATACAGTGATAGCAGGCATAAATAGACTGAAAGGCTATCAACTACCAGAGAGACACATTGAATAGGTGGCCATACATTCACATCAGATCATATTCCAGGCATATCAGAGGTAAGCACTACCACTCTGGGACACCAGGGAGCGAGTTCACTGACTTTCCTGTCTCTTTTTCCATCCACAGCTCAGAGATGATGCCTAATGAGGGCAACTGACCCCTCCCCTTTTGGTCCATTGACCTATAAAAGCAGGGCGCTTCCGAAAGGAGACATCTCATTTACAGTAGGAGATGAGCAACTCATAAAACAGAGCTCTGACCTTGAAGCCTGGCCGCTCTTTAAAACACCCTTGCTTATGCCAATGGCTAATTACACTTTCTGTTGATTCTAGTGCTATCATGCACCTGTTATTTTATTTTTTCTGTTACACCAGTAAGCAGGGTTAGCCAGCTGACACCTCAACATTTCATTTGGACTCTTGCATTACTATCGGTTGATGATAAGGTACCAACTGAGGGGTAGTAAGGGATAGGCAAACAGACAGAAGGGTTAGAGACAGACTGAAAGCTAATTAGGATATAGAGGGACAAACAGATGGACCAAAAACCTAGGGCTGCTAATTGTTAGATAGACAGACACACGGGTATAATGGGTATAAGCAGGCTGAGAGGGTACAGACAAAAGAAAGGAATAGACAGTTGAAAGGCGGTATGAATATAGAAAGACAGACCAACAAAAGGATAAGTGGAGCTACAGACAGGCAGACAGACAGACAGAATAAAATTACAATACAATACAATTTATTTTTGTATAGCCCAAAATCACACAAGAAGGCCCCAGTCAGTTCGGATGGGGTACAACACTTCCAGCATCATCA
The DNA here is from genome assembly GCF_016835505.1 of Polypterus senegalus. NCBI lineage: Eukaryota > Metazoa > Chordata > Cladistia > Polypteriformes > Polypteridae > Polypterus > Polypterus senegalus. The sequence goes on from NC_053159.1 coordinate 34,627,527, forward strand.
CACTGAGCACTGGAGCGCCGCAGGGCTGTGTGTTTAGTTCACTGCTCTTCACCCTGCTGACTCACGACTACACAGCCACGCACAACACCAAACACATCATCAAGTCTGCAGATGATACGACTGTGCTGGTACTGATAAGCCGGGATGATGAAACAGCATACAGAGATGAGGTGGAACGGCTGGCTGCATGGTGTGAAGACAACAATCTGTCTCTCAATGTCAACAAGACAAAAGAGATAATCGTGGACTTCAGAAAATCACACCCTGCCCACGTCCCACTCAGCATCAACGGTTTAGATGTGGAGAATGTTAGGAGTACCAAGTTCCTCGGTATACACATAACTGAGGAACTTATGTGGATGCATAACACCTCATCACTAATCAAAAAAGCCCAGCAGAGACTACACTTCCTGAGGTGGCTGAAACAAGCAAGTCTTCCCCTTCCATCCTCACCATGTTCTACAGAGGCACCATTGAGAGTGTTCTGACCAGCTGCATCACTGTCTTGTATGGAAACTGCAACATATCCGACCGCAAGCGCCTGCAAAGGATAGTGAAGACAGCAGAGAACATTATTGGGGTGCCTCTCCCTTCACTACAGGTCATATTTTACAAACGCAGTGTCTGCAAGGCCTGCAGCATTGTGCAGGACCCCTTACACCCCTCACATGGACTTTTCACACTTCTGCCATCCAAGATAAAATACTGCAGCGTCAAAGCCAGATCTGCCAGGCTGCAGGAGAGTTTTTACAACCAAGCTGTCAGACTCCTTAGCACCATGCTGCCCCCTGGGATTTTCCACACGGCCTCAACCACCTCTAAAAACAGAACTTTTATACATGACTGCCACTTTCCTGCAAAGACGAGTCTGCATGTAGAAAAGAACTGAAACTCTCATACTGACCTTTAAGGATTTTAACACTCTTGATATCCTTCCGCTGTGAAACATTCTGACCTGTCATTGTTTACACATGTCTTAAACAACTATTATCATACACTGAATATTTAAGTATTATCTGTTATTTACTTATTTATTATATTACATATCTATTGGGGCGGCACGGTGGCGCAGTGGTAGCGCTGCTACCTCCCTGTGTGGAGTTTGCATGTTGTCTGCGTGGGTTTCCTCCGGGCGTTCCGGTTTCCTCCCACAATCCAAAGACATGCAGGTTAGTTGGATTGGCGATTCTGAATTGGCCCTAGTGTGTGCTTGGTGTGTGGGTGTGTTTGTGTGTGTCCTGCGTTGGGTTGGCACCCTGCCCAGGATTGGTTCCTGCCCTGGGATTGGCTCCAGCAGACCCCCGTGACCCTGTATTCGGATTCAGCGGGTTAGGAAATGGATGGATGGACATATCTATTGACTATATTTATGTATCTAGATCATATTGCTTAGTACACATCAATATTGCTGCTACTTCTTTGTCTTGTCTTTGCACAATGTCTTGTCTTGTGTTTTAATTTTAATTTTAAATCTTAATTTTAATTCTAATTAAAATTTTTAGTTGCACTTCATATTGTTACACTGTGAACCCTGAGCTTCACAATTTCGTCTGTCTGTATAGTTGTATATGGTTGAGATAACAATAAAGTTCGCTTTAACTTTGTCAAGAAGTGCCGTAAAGGGCTTTAACAGCCCCTGCCTCTTGACAGCCCCCCAGCCTTAGCTCTCTAAGAAGACAACAAAAAACTCCCCAAAACACCCTAGTAGGCAAAAAAATGGAAGAAACCTTCGGAAAGGCAATTCAAAGAGGGGCCCCTTTCCAGGTTGGTTGGGCGTGCAGTGGGTGTCAAAAAGAAGGGGGTCGATGCAATACAGTACAATACACAGAACAGAACACAAGTAATCCTCAATACAATATAAAAATAAAAATATTACAAGTACGGAGCAGAATTTAACAGTAGATGATATCACATAATATGAATAGCTAAATAATAAACTAAAAGGCAGTGAGAATTCAAAGATGCAGGGGTTACAGAACAGTCAAACTGACAGACACACAGTTATATTGACCTCTGTAAGACAGACAGGAAGCCACAACAAGTAGGTACAGACAGACAGAATAGAGGCGACCGCTAACAGATAGAAAAATATAACAGGGATGGGTGATAGACAGACAGACAGACAGACAGGGTACAGACAGATTGAAAGGCAGAAACACACAGAACAGACAGCTACAGACAGAATGGGGCTGCTTGCAAATAAGCAGACAGAAAGACAGCAACTACAGATGGAAAGTCAGAGAGGGCTACTAGTTGATACACAGAGGGGGTCTTCTGATATTTAGATGGTATAGAAGAACACTGACAAGTGGAGCTGGGTGACTGAATTACAGCCAGAATGGGTGCAGACATCCAACTAGACAAAAGAAAGAAAGAGACGGAGAGGATCTAGAAACAAGCAGAGAGACTGGCAGAAGAGATGGGACAAACAGACAGACTAAAGACAGGGCAGATTTAACCACCACAGTGGGCAGCCAATGGGGTTTCAGACTTGCGGTCATTACAGAAGGACCAGGGTGGGCAGAGACAGACTGAGGAGGGAAACTGGCAAACAGACAGGTCTGCTGACCAAGCATTAAACATATAAGAATGTCAGGAAAGCCATTTAGTTGTGCCCTCACCACTCCCTGGGCACAATTTGGGGTGGAATTCTCTCTCCTGCCAGCTTGTGTCTGCATACATGAGAAATGCAGCTAAACTGACTTGATAGATTGGCTTTATGGTCGGATATGTGGGCCATTCTGGGTCTCTCTGCCAGTAGCCTGCTCTGGCCTGATGCTACCACAAGCCAGCTGTGCTGTCTCTGCAATGTGTAAAAACTTAACTGCATTATGGGAGTTTGGTTAACATTTTGGTAACAGAAGACATTCCTTTCCTTAGCTGAGATGTAAATGTTCACTCAAATGTAACCTCAGTGTGATAACAAGATAAAAAGAATGCAAAAAATGTGGAGCGCTCTCTCCAAAGACATGTCACTTTCCCCCACGCTCGCCTCCTCAGGAGAGCTGGTCGGTGAGAGGGAGACAGCCTGCTTCTCATCAGAACCGCAAGAAGTGTCACTCTGACAGGAAGAGGCTTGTCTTCACTCAATAAATGGCAGCCTTTATTGCGCTCCAATGCCAAAACAAGCAGGCCTCTACCTCTGGAGGAAGCCACTGACGGCTTTATTGGCCTGATCACGCCTATCATCGGTTCCACCTTTGGTCTGGAGATCTTCTGATCATGTGCTGCCACACTGGGCAGGGTCACACATATCAGGCTATTATGTGAATGGAATACATGTAGAAGACTATTGGATGCTTCAGACTTGCTTGTTTTCTTCATTATCCTCTTTCCGAAGGTGTCAGCAAAGACAAGAGTTACACTGACAAATGGGCATTATCAACCGGGTATGAGAGGGTTAAGCAGTACCACTTGTGCCCAATGAACTGATGCCAAATGGCCACCTGAGCTCATGACACCTAACTGTGTACTGGTAATGGATGCCTCACCAGTGACTTTTGTGCATGAAGCAAATGTGCATTTCCTTAGCCCCCCAATCTCTGTACTCAGTGTAGGTTGGAGGGTCACTTAGCCATCTCTAGCAAGTCAATGGTAGTGGGCTTTCATATTCTATGTGTCTGGTTTTGTATTCTTCTTAGCATTATGCTTAACCACGGAAAAAACAACCAATGACATTGAATATTTTTCAACAAGAAAAAATATTATTATACATCGCAGAGCCATAAATGCAGTAACAAATGCATGTGTGGTGTCCACTGCTGTAGACACTCTTCTTCTCTATAACCCCACATCTGTCTGTCTGTCTATACGTCTGTCCGCTTTTCACGAGAGAACTACTTAACACATTTAGATCAGGTTTTTTTTTCTTGCTTGAACATTCCGGTTGATTTTGTGACTTCTCTCATAGTTTGGTTCCAGTAATGATTTATTTGCGCAAATCCGAGAGAGCGGCAGCGGGCTGAGGGGAGGGGGAAGCGTAATGTCAGGAGTGGGGAGCCGGGCAGGGCCATCCTCACTCACGCGCCAGACTCCATTCAAGTCACTCTACCTCTCGCCATGTGTTGGAGCGTATCTTGCCTCCGCTTAGCAAGTGATACCTGTTTGTTTGTTCAGAAGACATTATCAACTAGAGATTGTTAAAGAGTAACATTTGACATTTTTGAGATCACAGCTACAGTATGTGTGTTTTAGAGGGTACCTGCTCATTGGCAGAGATATCACAGCCCTGTGTTCTTCTCCTCACACAAGGGACGCTCTCCTGTTGGAGCTGAACACGATCAGATACAGTGGCAATGTGCACTTTACCTTCCGCTTGGCCAGAGATACCTTGTCGACTGTTTACATTTTTTGTAAAGAGATCACAGCTACATTCCCACCCCTGATAGCAAAACCAAAAATATTTCATATCAAGAGGCCCTCAGATACGAAACCTATCGATATAAATTTTTCTCAATACAAATTACTACATTTAAAATTTTTTTTTAATTGATTTTTAAAGTTTGTCCTGTTTCACTACCATGTGGGTGGAACCACAGGGGACAGCTAGTGTGATATATTTTGAAATAGTCACCAATGAATAGCACGATCTTGCTATCATAACAATAGACGCGGGTGTCTTTGTGCATGTTTCTTATCTTTCTTCTGCTTCTTTCAAATGAGAAGGTAGAATGTCATTGCCTGATGCACACAATTGATGCCACCCATTGTGTTATTGCAGGTGTGGAGCTAAACCGGACACAGACAGGCGGACATGTTGTTTTTCACCACCACACGTTTATTATATACACTATTTACAATTAATTTGGTCACTCAGACCAAGAATAAAGTGCACAAACCCCAACAATCACAGTCCTGGCCACAAATGCCTTCTTCTCGGGCCGCCTCCACTCTCCTTTCTTGCCTTGTCCTTCTTCCCCCCGACTCTAGCCTCAAATGAAGGGAGAGCCCCAGGTGTTCCTGGCATTCCTCCCTTGGCCTCGCCCCAGCGTGGCGGAAGTGCCAGCTGTCCTCCCGGCAGCTCTCCGGGTGCCGTCCTAAATCTTCCCCTCAACACTTCCTGGTGTGGTGGAAGTGCTGGGGTAACAGGTCCCCAAGGCATTGGGGCGCCTCCTGGCGGTGAACCACGGGCCCCTACAGGGTGGAGCTTCCATGCCCTGTACCTGTGGCTCCCACGTGATCCAGGGTGGGCTTTGACCCTCTTCCGGTCCCTCACGGCGTCCCGGCCGGGTCGTTGCCCCTGGCATCCCTGACACAGGCTACCACAGCAAAAGGCTTAGTGACGTCTGCATTTCCCCAAACACAAACACTGACAGCTGTTTCATTGTAAACGGTGCTTAGGGAGCTAAAGTCTTTTGTGTCCTTCCACTTGATCCAAATCAATTTGCCTTTTTATCACAATGAAGCTTCACATGACTGAATTCACCAGACATATCCCAGCGGTTTGGGTGTACACTGACGACGTATGCATCAGTTTCACTATCCATATCAACATCTGCTGACCAGTTCAGATTATCATCATTATCGCTTAATTCAACTAATGGCTAAGCTTCAGTTTGATCATAAACTGGCTTTACAGCAGCGTTTCTCAAATTTTAAGTATTTGCAACCCGAGTTTTCATAACAGCTGTAATCGCGCCCCCCCTAACATTTTTTTGAAATGTAGATGCATATATTATTATACCTACTTAACTTTTATCGACATTTATCTAACTCTATATTTATTGTTCTAGTATCAGAATGTAGTGTAAGTTCATTTGTTTTGGTTTCAACAGATTTTTTTTCATATTTTTGATTCGTTTTCTTTTTTTCACATCTTCATGCCCCCACAGTTTGAGAACCACTGCTTTACAGCTTCTCATTTACATGTCATTGTGTGTTTTAAGTTGAAGACTCCACCCTATTCATGAATATTAATGAATTATCATAGAGGGCTACAGTAGTCTCACAGGGCCAGAAGTGATTCTCAAACGAGAATTCATGTCTGGAGACAACCCATTACAATTTTATTAGTGAATAGCAGCAAAATATGGTGCTTCAAAGGCTTGCATGCACAGGGCTTCTTCCTAAAATATCCATCCCTTAAGTTCATGCACTAAACTAAACTGACGAGGTTCAGTGAGAAAGCAAAAAGAAACTGAATAAAACTGAAAGGAAATGAAAAGCTAAAACTGGTGTAATCCATTCAGGAGCTCAGAAGCACAAGGTAACTGAAGTTTAATGATTTATTTGTACAATGTAATGACAGAGCAGACTGACAGACAGACAGACAGACAGACACATGCATAGACCACTGGAGCTACATGCATCTGAGAAGTGCTTCTGTCATTTTGATGATTGCATAGCTACAGTATATGACACAACATTACCAAACAGAGTTTAGAGAAGCATTGTGGTCTAGATATAGCCAATGACTCCAGTTACATTCCTAATTCATTTTGCACTACAGCTAGTGACTCCCTGTGTATCCTTGAATTCAATCCCATTTCACAATGACTCTCAGTTCTCTCCCAGTTTGGCCAGTTACATCTAAAAGTTCATCCTCAGTTCAGTCAAGGACTGCCAGCGCATCTCTGAATTCAATTCCTGTTCATCATTGACACCAGTTGCATTCCTGAATCGATTTCCAGAATGGCTAATGATCCCAAAGCATCCTTAAATTCAATCTCAGTCTGGCCAGTGACTCGAGGGTATTCTTTGTCCTTCTGGTGTGCAGTGGGAGTGTGTGGAAGGCCTGTCTAATGAGGTAAACTGGGGGACAGTTGACGTTGAGACGCAGCAGCGACTAACCTCTCTTTCTTCTCCAGCTCTAGAGTGGAGAGGGACTTCTCTGAAGATGAGTGACATCCCTTCTGCTTTGCCACTGTTATGATCTAGAGCAGGGGTGTCGAACTCCAGTCCTGGAGTGCCGCAGTGGCTGCAGGTTTTCATTCTAACCATCTTCTTAATTAATGGCCAGTTTTTAATGGTAATTAACTTCTTTAGCCTTAGCTTTAATTAGCTTGACTCAGGCCCCTTAGTTGTTTTTTCCTTAATTAGCAGCCGGACAGTAATGAAACATAAAACAAGCAGGACATGACCAGCTCATTTGTACCCATCAAACAAAATCTGAAAATAAAGATGAAGGTCTCAGTAAGGTTGATCCCTCAGGTTACCAAAACATTTTAGGAGTTCTTAGAAAAAAACAGAATATCAACAGTTTTGGAAATGTCTGCTGTGGCAAAAAGAGAGCAGCAACAAGGCATGGAATTGAATAACGGGTTTAATTAACAGCAAGAATCAGCTTCTCACTAACCCCTTATCAAGCGGGGTCATTTTTGCTAAATCGCTTGTAATTCAACCTCTCCAAATTAGAATCATTGCTGTTATTGAACTATCTGGAGTATAAACACGTTTGGTCTCTTTTTAAAGGTAACATTCTCTAGTTTCACCCCACACTGTATGTGTGACTGATCAAAAGTTATGCACATTAGAACTCACAAAAAAAATGAATTTTTTTGTTCTCGCCTAAGTTTTTTTATGAAAATAAAGGAAAATAAAGCTGCAGTAGGTAGGTGGGGACAAAACACACTATGTACCAACAAATAACTTGTTGACTACTCAAATTTCAAATTTGAAAAGAATACCTGTAAAAATGACATTTTTTACACCAGTTTTTTATGTGGGCATGCCCAGGGGCTTTTTAGAGGGACCATTATCCACATTTTGGAACGTATGGAAAAAGTGTAATAACTTTTGAATGCTTCAACCCATCATATCAATGAGGGCTCTACTGAAAGCTTACACCTAAAGGAATCTATATCTACATACAGTGTCACTCTATTAGTTATAAAAATAATAAAAACAATAAAAAATACTCATTTCTATGTAAAAATAGTCAATACAAGTCTTATGGGCCAAAAATATATATATATTTTTTATTTTTTACTTTTTTTTTATAAAATGCACACAAACTATATACATTTCTTTTACAAACTGTTACAACACCGCTCAGCGTTTTTCCATGTGCCACTTGATGGCAGCAATCACAGCAAGATTTTGCTTCTCAATAAGAAACTGGTCGGAGTAAATTTGGTTGGAGTTTGAAGCCCCAATTTAGCTGCTCATCTGTTGGCTCATTTCATATCTCATTTCTGTTTGGCTGTTATTTAATGAAGAAAAGAATCAACTCAGAAGACTTAATCCTTAAAAACAGGGCTATTAAAATACAGGGGAAAGGAGTTAATTAGCAGTGAAAACTGGACACTGATTAGGAAAAGGGTTAGAAAGAAAACCTGCACCCACTGCGTCCCTCCAGGCCTGGAGTTTGACAACTGTGATCTAGAGAGTACACTCACTAGAGGGGAAAAACGGTCAACCCCGGCAAGTCACACAAAAAGGGGCACTGAAGATTCTTAGTAAAATAAAATATTAGTTTTCACAAAATTCTCTGTAAAAATCAAAGCCTCAATAAGCACAAAAGGCAAAAGGAGCTTCCTGAATTGACAAAGGCAATCCAAGGCCAATAAATCCCAATCACAAATCCAGCAAACAGTTAAAAAAGAGCAAAAGGTTAACAATCCAGTAATTCACAAAAACACAAGAATAATTACAAGGGAAACTGAGCAGCATTCAGAATGAACTGCAAGGGACTGTGGGCTTTCAGCCTTTATAGGACTGTGGGCTGTCCCTTGACAGTGATGGATAGGTGGCTCCACCTCTTGGAGAACCACCCACAAAACATACTGAACACAATCACCATCATTAGCATAAACAAAGGAATCAAAAATGAACAAAAAAAGACATAAAAATGGCATATGAACCCCAGGCAGGAGATGAACCCTGGCTGAAGTGTAGAAGCCACAAAAGTCTTCTTGGTCACTCATCTATAGAAGAAATAACGCAACTGGAAGGCATTGTTCATTCAATGAACTGCACACAAATGCATTTAATGAAGGAGACGTTCATTTTTCGTTTCAACTTCTTTTTCTTTAAACGTAGCGTTGCTGCAATTAAACAGGGATCTCACAAGGACCCTAACACTTTCCCCTGTCTCTCCTTACACCCTGATATTTTGACCTTAACATTGGCTGTTGACTTTTGGTACATAGATGAATTAAAATCCAGTTCAGCTAGTGGCTCAGTTACACTCCTGAATCTACTCCCACTTTGGCCTGTGACTCCAGGGTTCACCTTCAATTCAACTCCAGTTCACCAGTCTCTTGGGTTACATTCCCAGCTCAGACAGCGAGTGGTGGAGAGTCTTTAAATTCAGTTCGCCACAGACTTTGGTTATATCATTGAGTCCAATTCCAGGTTAGTCAGTGACTCTACAGTTTCATCTTATATTCAATCCCAGTTCTCCACTGATTCCCATTATGTCCAGGGTTTCACCTACAAAAGCGCGACGGACAAATGAGCGCGAACAAAACCGCTAACTGGTTTTCGACAAATGCGTGCCGACAAAATCGCCACGACAAAATCGCAAGAGAGGCCAAGAGAGTGGGAGCACAAGGTAACTGAAGTTTAATGATTTATTGCTGTAATTCTTCCTATATATGCAGGCCGTGATCTTAAGGACTATCTGCGTGCCGTCTCATAATATTGACTTCTAAAATAAACATTATTATATATGCTTTAAACTAGTAATTCATATTTAATGTTTCGAGATTTTGTCGGTGTGATTTTGTTGGTACGATTTTGACGGCGCGTTTTAATCGTCGATATTTTGCCGCCGTGCATATGTCTATCGCGCAAATGTTGGGTCACATGTCCAGGAGTCAACTCCAAGATTAGCCAGCATCTTCCTGCCAACATCACATGGACATCCAATGCCTAATGGCTTTCTTACTCCAGTTAGTAATGAGTACTGGTGCTTCTCCTTCATGCTGATGGTGCTCCTTCATATACAGTGCATCCGGAAAGTATTCACAGCGCATCACTTTTTCCACGTTTTGTTATGTTACAGCCTTATTCCAAAATGGATTAAATTCATTTTTATCCTCAGAATTCTACACACAACACCCCATAATGACAACGTGAAAAAAGTTTACTTGAGGTTTTTGCAAATTTATTAAAAAATAAAAAAACTGAGCAATCACATGTACATAAGTATTCACAGCCTTTGCTCAATACTTTGTCGATGAATCTTTGGCAGCAATTACAGCTTCAATTCTTTTTGAAAATGATGCCACAAGCTTGGCACACCTGTCCTTGGCCAGTTTCGCTCATTCCTCTTTGCAGCACCTCTCAAGCTCCATCAGGGTGGATGGGAAGCGTCGGTGCACAGCCATTTTAAGATCTCTCCAGAGATGTTCAATCGGATTCAAGTCTGGGCTCTGGCTGGGCCACTCAAGGACATTCACAGAGTTGTCCTGAAGCCACTCCTTTGATATCTTGGCTGTGTGCTTAGGGTCGTTGTCCTGCTGAAAGATGAACCGTTGCCCCAGTCTGAGGTCAAGAGTGCTCTGGAGCAGGTTTTCATCCAGGATGTCTCTGTACATTGCTGTAGTCATCTTTCCCTTTATCCTGACTAGTCTCCCAGTCCCTGCCGCTGAAAAACATCCCACAGCATGATGCTGCCACCACCATGCTTCACTGTAGGGATGGTATTGGCCTGGTGATGAGTGGTGCCCGGTTTCCTCCAAAAGTGACGCCTGGCATTCAGACCAAAGAGTTCAATCTTTGTCTCATCAGACCAGAGAATTTTGTTTCTCATGGTCTGAGAGTCCTTCAGGTGCCTTTTGACAAACTCCAGGTGGGCTGCCATGTGCCTTTTACTAAGGAGTGACTTCTGTCTGCCCACTCTACCATACAAGCCTGATTGGTGGATTGCTGCAGAGATGGTTGTCCTTCTGGAAGGTTCTCCTCTCTCCACAGAGGACCTCTGGAGCTCTGACAGAGTGACCATCGGGTTCTTGGTCACCTCCCTGACTAAGGCCCTTCTCCCCTGATCGCTCAGTTTAGATGGCCGGCCAGCTCTAGGAAGAGTCCTGGTGGCTACGAACTTCTTCAACTTACGGTGATGGAGGCCACTGTGCTCATTGGGACCTTCAAAGCAGCAGACATTTTCTGTATACTTCCCCAGATTTGTGTCTCGAGACAATCCTGTCTCGGAGGTCTACAGACAATTCCTTTGACTTCATGCTTGGTTTGTGCTCTGATATGAACTGTCAACTGTGGGACCTTCTGTAGACAGGTGTGTGCCTTTCCAAATCATGTCCAATCAACTGAATTTACCACAGGTGGACTCCAATTAAGCTGCAGAAACATCTCAAGGATGATCAGGGGAAACAGGATGCACCTGAGCTCAATTTTGAGCTTCATGGCAAAGGCTGTGAATACTTATGTACATGTGCTTTCTCAATTTTTTTATTTTTAATAAATTTTCAAAAATCTCAAGTAAACTTTTTTCACGTTGTCATTATGGGGTGTTGTATGTAGAATTCTTAGGAAAACAAAATTGGAATAAGGCTGTACCATAACAAAATGTAGAAAAAGTGTTGTGCTGTGAATACCTCCCGGATGCACTGTATACAGACTAACACTCATTTGATCATAATTTTTAATTTGAAACTGGATGAAACAAGTTCACTGCAAAAGGTCACTTCCCCAGTGCCAGAGGAGATGGCACAAGACGTGTTGGGGTTACTGGCAACTCCATGTGGGTCAAGACTGCATTTGGTGAACCCACATTGTGCCCCAGCATAGATAACCTTCACAGCAGCCAGCAGACCGCCCCTCCTGTCATCCTCTAAATGAAAGCCCCAGATTCAGTGGCCGTGAAAGCAGGAAGGAAGTGAGGCTTCAGAATTATCACTGTGTGGCTTTATGGTTGGCCAGCGTGCCTTCTTTGCCTTGGTCACTTTCCAGCAGCATAGGCTGAACGCACAAATCACAGTGTGTCTCACAGGAGTGTTGGGACAAACAAAGCCTTAAATCATCCAGTTCCCACTCACAAAAAGAAAGGAGGCCTCACTAGGGGGTCATGATGGTCAGTGATGAGACTGCGTACTTCTTTGTACCCACCCTTCAAGGGGCCTGTGCTGTTTATGGAGCCCTGCCCCTATTGGCAATGTCCCATTATCAGTCCACCTTGTGCCCAACACACACAGTGTCAGTGCCATCAGCCCTTAGTGGCCCTGTGTATGCTGTCAGTACCCTTTCCTGCCCTTTTGTACCAATAAGTTACTCAAACCCCACCTTCCTTCCATTTTCTAATATCCTCTTTTTCTACAGCTCCCTGCCAACTGCTTGAGAAAACTAATTCTTGTCTCTGCTGCTTGGGTAAGGCACCTAATTGCCTTTATGCCAGTAATGCCATGAGTTGGCGAAGGCTGTGTGATGTTATCCATCCCTCCCTCAGTAAGCACAGTCGATTGCATTGCAGGCATTCAAAGTGCACATAAAATTGGCTAATTAGTGAGACCACACTGTACTAGTACCAGTGTACCAGTGTACAGTACCAGTACTGTGCAGAGTGGAGGCAGAACCTCTGTGTTTTCCCAGTTGATTCTGGGGTTTGTCAGGGGTGTGTTTTCTTAGTTCTACTCTGTTCAGTGCTTGCATGGACCGGGTGTTGGGCAAGGTTGTGGGGTCCAGTGGCTGTGGGTCATCTGTTGGTGAAGAAAAATTCACTGATTTTAACTTTGCCAATGATGTTGTAATCTTCACAGAGTCAATGGAGGTTCTGATTGGGACTCTGGGACTAAGGGAGGAGTCTGAGTGTCTTGGTTTGTGAGTATCCTGGATAAAAACCAAGATCCAGGCCTTGAATGACCTCTTAGGCACAGCCATCAGCAGTGTGTCTTTCTGCGGAGAGTGTCAACCTTGCTGAGAGGTTTACTTACCTCGGCAGTGGCATTCGTGTCTCTGGTGGCTCTTTCTATGGAGTCAGGAGACAGATTGGGAGAGCATGGGGCGGTCATGAGGTAACTGGAAAGGGGTGTGTGATGCTCCCGATATCAATGCAAAAGGACGAAGGTCCAAGTCTTTAGAGTCCTGGTTGCTATATGGTTGCGAGACATGGACGCTACCCAGTGACCTGAGATGAAGACTGGACTTCTTCAGTACTGTGTCTTTTTGGAGAATCCTTGGGTACCGTTGGTTTGACTTTGTTTCGAATGAGTCCCGAATGAGGCACATTACCTGCATTGCAAGGGATTGTCAATTACGACATTACAGCCATGTGGCACCATTCCCTGAGGGTGATCCAGCTCATTGTTGAGGACCCAAGCAGCTGAACCAGGCCAAGGGTGTCCCACGTAAACCCTGGCTGCAGCAGATAGATGGTCATTTCCGGAGGGTGGGACAGGACCGCATGTCTCCCTGGGGGGTTGCCAACTTGGATTCTGAGCTGTTTTATCATATGGTGGGTGCGGCAATGTGCTGTACCTAACCTGACCTGACCTGACATTGTGCCACCTTACTAGGGCTACCTGCTTGGTCTTTAGTTTTGTGGGAGTGCCAGTAAAAACAGGCTCAGAGCAAAGCTGACATCAACACAAAGTCAAATGGTCAGCTTAAACATCACATGCAGGTGTGTGCAGCCCATGCAAAGTTCTCCCCCAGTGACACTCAAAGACACTTTAATTAAATGTCTGGAACTGCCCACTTTGTATCCAACATTGAAACCTTCAGAGCAGCAGACTCCAGCTCGGCCTTTCCTGCTAATCAAAAGATGCATGTGTCTGATCCGGAAGCTGGCACGAGTCTGAGTTTTCTGTCTAAAAATAGCCTGGGCGCTGTACCCAAAGCAAACTTCTGTAGCTTCCGCAAGGCGTGATGAGAAAGCCGCTGGCTCACCCTGTGAAAACACGGTCTGGGCCGTCAACAGGTGACCAGTATTCTAAGCAAAGTGCTGACCGTGAATTCCGCTGGAGAGAGACTGAGAGAGGTCACCTCCTGCCAACCTTTGAGGGCAGACATTGAGGGTATTCACACAGAGACCACACTATGAGGTGACGGGTACAAAGCCAAAGGCAGCCATTCCATTGCTTAATGTGGGTCAAGGGATGGACAGGCTGGAAACGTACTTCTTATATAGCCCAAAATCAAGGATTGTCTCAATGGACTTTAACAGACCCTGCTTTTTGACAGCCCCCCCCAGCTTTGACTCTTTACGAAGACAAGAAGAAAACTTCCCAAAAAAGCCTTACAGGAAAAAAATGGAAGAAATCTTGGGAATGGCAATTCAGAGACAGAGACAGAGACAGAGAGAGAGACCACCTTCCAGATAGGTTGGGCATGCAATGAGTGACAAAAAAATGGGGCAAAGATAGACTGGCAATGTATTGGCATCATGTCCGCCATGATCTCTTTCCCAGTAAGCGGCCTACTCTGAATCAGGTTCAAACTGGAAGTTGTTTCTTTTTCCCAACATAAAGAATTCAGTTGATTCAGTGAGTGTGCAGACCCCTTTAGTTCCTGAATACTATATTTTATTGATTTAATTTTAATGGATTTTAATGGCTTTCCCTTTAAAGATAGGGTGAGAAACTCAGTCATCCGGGAGGGGCTCAGAGTAGAGCCGCTGCTCCTCCGCATCGAGAGGAGTCAGATGAGGTGGCTCGGGCATCTGATCAGGATGCCTCCTGGACGCCTCCCTGGTGAGGTGTTCTGGGCATGTCCAACCGGGAAGAGGCCCCGGGGAAGACCAGGACACACTGGAGGGACTATGTCTCCCGGCTGGCCTGGGAACGCCTTGGGATTCTCCCGGAAGAGCTGGAAGAAGTGGCCGGGGAGAGGGAAGTCTGGGCCTCTCTGCTTAAGCTTCTACCCCCGCGACCCGAACCCAGATAAGCGGAAGAGGATGGATGGATAGATGGAATTTTAATGGAGTATTTCACCCATAAATTATATTTTGTTTAAATGTTACTCACCCCATGTGCCTTATAGTGACCGGTGAGAAAAAGTTTGAATCTCATGTTTTCATATAGAAAGGAAGTAAGAAAATGTATGATTCATTGGTTGTGGTAGGGGGCCAATCCATTACAAACAGCCAACAATATCAAAACGTCCCATTCTCATGATCTTCATGTTGCATAATCCACATGTAAAGTCATCCTGGTCACTTACTCACAACCTCCAAAACATGTATTTTCACTAAAATATTTTTAAATAAACCGCTTCCAGAAATTGCTTTCATGAACGAGGAGGGATTGAACGTGCAAACACACTAACAAGTGTTTCACCTAAAGATCTACCTACCCCCCTCTTTCATTGGTCAGGATTCCTGCATATTCATTGGCTGCCCTGAAGCTTCATGCGCTGTGTCATTTAGGCAAGATGTCAATGTTTGGGTGAAGTACTCCTTCAACTTGATAAATCTGACAAGTTTGCCCATTAATCTACACCACGTTGATCAATTATTTTGTGCTTTAGGCCACCGGGCAGAGATCTGTTTTCACTTTGACATTAAAGAGTCTTTTTCTGTTGATCAATGTCAAAAGAGTCAAATTAAACCCACCGTGATTCAATGTCGTACAACATGTGAAAATGTCCCAAGGGTGAATACTTTTCATAGGCATTGGATAATCTGTGCATTAAGGGTGTTTCCTCTTTCTGCGTGTTGATGGAGCTAAGCCATATACAAGTACAATGGGGAGAACTCGTAGGTACTTTCCATTCCCCATTACATCTAAGCCATAAGACACGAAGAGGTCTTTCCTGTTTCTCAGTAAAACTGATCTGGGAGCCATCCGCTTTGACCTGTAAATTTAATGGATATAACGAGTCATTCCCAGCACACCTGAGCTAGAACCTTCATCCCGTATATAGTCTGGAAGCGTTTCCCCTTCCTAGTATAACTGAGAAAAGAGCCATATAGCTGGGAGGTGTTTCCTGTTTTCCAGTATAAATGAGCTGCTCAGCTATGTGTCTGGAAGATGTTTCTTCTTTCCCAGTATAATTATGCTGGCAGCACAAATTTATACATAACTGGGAGAACTAAAATGTGTTTTCTTTTTCCTTTCCCATTATGGCTAAGTTAGTAGTTCTAACCTATAAATAACTGGGAAGTGTTTCCTGTTTCTCAGTATAATTGAGCTGTAAGCTCTATCCCATATGTAACAAGGAAATGCTGAATGTTTCCCAATATAGCTGAGCTGTCAGGCCTTCCCATTAGGTAACTGGTAGATGTTTCGGTAATCCAGTATATCTCCTCCAGCACATAACTGGGAGGCAAACTCTTTCCAGTATAACCATGATACTCAGTCCATCCCTTACATGCCTAGAAGGTTCTCATGGAATTGTGCTGAGAGGCTTAACCCTTAAACAACTGGAAGAAATGAGAAGTACTGTTACCATTCTCAGTTTGTCTAAGGGAGACATTCAAACCCATGCACTGTACCACTATGAGGGGTTTAAGGTTTACCAGTATAACTCACCTGAGATCTGAGAGTTTTCTCTTTCCCAGAATAAAGAAGCCATCAGTTAATGGGGGATGTTTGCCCTTTCTAGTGTAACTGAGATGGAAGCCGACTCCCGTATCTAAGTTATCTCTTGCTGGTATAAGTGAGCTACCAGTTGTAACTCACATGTAATGAAAATTCTTTCCTGTTCTCCAGTAGAAATGAGCCACCAGGCTTCCGTATCTGGAAGATGTTTAGTTTCACAGCATAATTATCCTGGCAGTGATAATCTATAAATTACTGGGAGAAATTTCCTCTCCCCATTATATAATAGAGACACATAACTGGGCATTGCTTCCCATTTCCCAGTACATCTGAGCTGGACTGTTTGACTCACAAATCCAAGGCAAATGCTTTCTGATTTTCATTTAAAACTGAGCGACACCTCTGGTAGAGACGACCCGGTCTGTTGGCGAGTAAGTGTAATCACTAGATGCCTTTTGGCTGCTAGCGGCTGACAAGGTCGTCTATCACCTTCCCTGATGGCAGTGAAGGCGCGTGCAGAAGAGGCTGTGTGCTTTGGTTTGGCAGAACTCCCGGCCGCAAAACATACAGAATGCAATATTAGCAACTAATGGGCGCCGAGTCCTCCCCCGTTCAGCAGCGTGGGCAGGAATGTGGCCTGGCAGAGTGGTTACAAACATTGGGGATTTTAAGTGCAAACAGACGCAGAAATGGACCGCAGTGGGGATGGGGAATGATGGTGGCCAGCGCGTCTGTGCTGTAATAGGATTTGCGCTGCTGCCTTCTTCTCAGGTGCCTTGTGTGCTTGTTTTTGGTGATCTCCATGTACTCCGCTTCAGTCCAATAATGGAAGTCTGATGATTTTCTTTGTGCTCAATCAGCTTCTGCTTAAGGACCATTATGGAGCCAGAAATATTAACATAAGACAACAGAAAGAATGACATTTGTCTGTTTGGTTTTCACTTTGCCCGTTGGCATTTTGACAGCATGGTGCTTTTACGTGGGCTGATAGTCTGCTGGAGCCAGGGTCTCCTCTCTGCGCAAGGTGCATTGGAATAACTGGCACAAGAAGCCCTCATTTACCATCACTTAGCCCTCAAAGAAAATGTACCCACCATTTGGGATTGTGCCCCCAGTAGGACCTGGTTGACACATGCATACAAACACTCTGTCACTCTGTGGTATTGAGGATAGGGGGTTTCAGAGGCTTAAGCCCCTCATCTGCTGTGTCTAGCCCATGATTTTTACCCATTTTTTAATTTTATATATTTATTCAACAATCTCAATGTTATGTACGTATCAATGTACTTGATACCCCAGTCAGGGCTGTCTTACCAGCATCATAGGCCCCCGGGCAAAGCAGTGCACTGGGACCCCTGTTTTGATAGCAAATCAGAAACATTCTGGGCCCCTGTGCTCCTGAGGCCCCCCCACCAGTGCCCATTGTGCCAATACGTTAAGACAGACCTGCCTTAAACCCGTGATTTTTACCTCCCCTTTCCAGTGCCACCCCTGTTCCAGCATTATGATGAAAAATATGTATATAATAAGCTTGATACACCAAGAGGGAAAGACACCCCAACCTTCACTCTTCAGTGTTAAATATGTATATCAATGTGCTCAACAGCTACATAGAAGGCTAATCCTAGAAACACCTCTGCTATCACTTTGCTTCAGGTATTGAGATTTATATCCCCTTCTGCCACCATCATTGAGCCAATTGCTAAGCAAAGCTGGTAAAAAATGGTTACTTGTGTCTCCTCCACTGCTTTGAATTGTCTGACATAGTGCTCTACCTCTGTCATTTCCCTGTCAATTCACTTTAGGCCCGGGGTTTGTTTCCTGCCTTGTGCCATGTATTGGCTGGGATTGGCTCCAGCAGACCCCGTGACCTTGTGTTAGGATATAGCCGGTGGGATAATGACTGACTGATTAATTGGTGCACTTCTTGCACACCTGTTGTTCTTACACAGCGTCCTTCCCCCAGGAAGATAAAGAAGCCCACTGGACACAACCGTATGCCTAGTGTTAGCTACGCAGATAAAGAGCTGACCTGTCGAACTGGAAAGAAAAGTGGAAGGCGCATTTGGGTCGTGAAATCCACCTTGATGAAAGGCGTAGTTTCACCCATCGGCCACTAGGGGGCAGTGCGAAGCCGTTATTATCGCAAGTTTGGGAGGAGGCGCTGCAGGACGGGCCTGCGCAAGTTCATCGAAGTAACATCAGTGGTCTGCAGACACCCCGAGGCACACTTGTGCGCACAGCTGTTCAGGGATAAAAAATACTGATAGAACTGTGCAGTTCGAAAGGAAGCGGGGTGTGCACGTGCGTTTCTGTTTCGTTATATTTGACACAATGGTTGTTCAGATTCCAGGGTTGTGGCAGCTTCGGGCATTTATTTGAAGAGCGTTTCCTAAGTTTCACCCACTCGTACATTTTCAACTAACCTGCTTTTTTTGGGGGGGCTGATGAGTTACCCTTAGTAGGCAGCAGACTTCAGGGCTGCCTGTCGAGAACAGCGGCAATGCCCTACCCGTGCCACGTCCTGATTGTTCGGCTCACAGGTCAGGTTACGGACATGGTCGAGATTCATGCTGGCACGAGGCTTTTCGCAAACACACGCGCTCTTTGAGGCCCAGAAGACAGGAGTCCAGTGTGCCTCTTGGGCTGGAGCTGCTTTTCATTACTACTGCCTGTTATTGTTGGCTGAGCGCAGGGCGCATATGTGTCAGCCACGCGTGCCGAGCCGCTAATCGCCACCCTGCGCTCGGTCCTCTCCTCAACTTTATTGTCCTTTCAGGAGAATAGCCAGGTGCTCTCCACCGAGCTGGCGCGTGAATGGCCTCTTTGCTAAACCTCATGACTGTCTCGTCTGAAAGTTTTTCAGCACCAGGTGCGGCTGCGGCTCAATCCGTATATGACTTGCACAGCAAAACTGTATATATTACATTAACATTTCAGCTGTGTGCATTGTATCCCGGTTTTTCCAGTGGGGAACTGCCGCGACATTCTAGAAACATCTTCACGAGATATAAGTTTAGTACCGAGTTCAATGCGTAACAACCCCACAAATGAGCACATTTATAGTAGTCCTGGGCGAGCAGCTAAGGCGGGGCCGGCTGTTAACGTGAAGGCAAGACAATCCATTGATGTATAAGCTAACATCCATCCATCTTCCAACCCGCTGAATCCTAACACAGGGTCACGGGGGTCTGCTGGAGCCAATCCCAGCCAACACAGGAACCAATCCCGGGCAGAGTGCCCGGACACACACAAACACACCCAGCAGACACTAGGGATAATTTTAAAATCGCCAATCCACCTAACCTGCACGTTTTTGGACTGAGGAAACCCACGCACGGGGAGAACATGCAAACTCCACGCAGGGAGGACCCGGGAAGCGAACCTGGGTCTCCTAACTGCGAGGCAGCAGCGCTACCACTGCGCCACCATGCTGCCCGTGCACTGAAAATGGATATGCATTTACGCTACTCATTTATGCATCACTAGTTGTGCTACAACGCCAAGACTGGTTGAAATGTAAGTAATCAACGCAGACCTCAGCGTTAATGTTTGCAATACACCATACAATGCTCATGCCTCTGTTATATGCCATTTGGTATGGGATTCGTAAATGCCGTGTTAATATTTGTGATGCTCCATCTTTTGGAATGACAGAGACATAGCAACCGGATGGACAGACAGACAGGCGGGTACACAGACACAGCTATTTTTTGGGGTGGCCAATAAACGAAAAGCTTTTGGCTTAACTACTGTATTGATTGCAGTCTAATCTTTCTGTACTCCTTGCGGCAAACTCTGAAATTAGATTACTGCAGGCGAGGGTTGCAACTAGGGAGGAATATTTCGGACTAAATAAATAAATAAGCATATAAATGCTTCTGCCATAAAGTGTGACAATAAATAACAAAAAATAGCATTAAATGTGATTGTAAATACATTAATGTGTCATGGGGTATGTTTTTGTTTCTCTCTTATCTGTGTAAATTTGTCCGTAATATTCTTACAAACGCAACATGAAATACTGCTGGAATTTAAAAACGGCCACTTTTACTAGTTAAAGCTGAGAGGGCGGGCTCCAGCGAGTGTTGTGTTTTAATTTGTGAATCGTCAGTAAACCGGACTTAAACCTTCGGTCATCAAATGCCACATTTACAGCAGACACGTTAGGCACGTTAAGCTGAATGACAAATTCGGCGTTTACAACAGTAAAGTAGACGCTTTGCATATGTCCAGTTCTGGGCAACTCTTTCTTGCACTTGTAGTTGAAGTGCACAGTCACAACTTTGAGCATGCGCAAGAGCCTCGGGATTCCCAAATCAAGCAAGCACAAGATTCACCAATCAAAAAACAGTACTCTCTAGAGCCCGCCCTCTCAGCCTTGATGAGTAAAAGTGACAGCTTAATATAAGCTATTCATGTTGTGTTTGTAAGAATATTACAGACAAAATTACTTAAATAAATAAATAAATAAGCAAAAAAAAAAAACAAAAAAAACATGACACGTTTATTAATTTATGCTCACATTTCATGCCCATTTTCTCAAATTATTGCCACGTTTCAAAGTATTTATTTATTGTCTGGAATATTTCTCCATAGGGCATCGACATCTTATTCAACAGACATGGATGTCCGTGGAGGTTTTATTAATTTTAATTTAGAAAAGCTCCATTCTGCGTTCACCTTTTGAAAAATATTTACGCATAAACACCGTAGTCATGCAAATAAACGCATAATCACAAATAAACATTGCGTTCAAATAAACAGAATGCCGAATGTTTGCGTCGGTAGAGGAGTTTATGTTTTGGTCTCCAGTGTTCTTAATTTTAACAGCATAATTGTAAGAGAGAGGGAGAGAGAGGTTAGGAGCATGCGCTGATTTTTCACAGTGCGTTGCCTCACCCACCACACGACGAACCACCCAGATGGGACCCTATAGTGCAGCCGTGCAACGGGTTATCCGTCAACATCACACTGGAACAATGTAAGGTTTTTTTTTTTTTTAAATATGGTTTTAAAATGTATGAAAATCCAGAGCTTTTTTTAATCCGGGGAATATTTTAAACACCATAAGACAAGAATACCCATGAATTTGTGGTGACTGGTATTAAGAATTAACGCTGATGCATAGTATTGTTTGAAAATTGGGTATTTACTTGCGACAAATAGAGGCGTATATTACCTTTATAAACAGTTAACTAATGGATTATGGATCTATTAAAGCATTAATGCAAAGTTTTATAAGAAAAAATTGAGCAAAGGAAGTAAGCGCCGCATCCAAATAAACGCCAAGCTCAAATAAACACATCAGAAATATTATACTGTTTGAAATAAACGCTGCGGCGTCTGTCTGCGCCAATACGTAACTTTCGGTGTGTTCGTTTATGTTTTAAAAAGAATGCTACATCACTGCAAGTCGCGTGATAGTTTAATAAATATTATTTTAAATAACCTAAGGTTTAACTCATTCTGGGCCTGGGGCGGTTGCCCGGGTCGTAAAATCAAAAGACGGCCCTGACAGTACTAAATCAATCTTACATCTAATTAAGACAACCCAGAACTACACTGTCCGAAAACGAAAAATCAGTGGGCAACAGCGCCAACTGCTGCGTCACCGAGTCGCCTTATAGATTAGCATCACTCTTTTATGTTGTAACGTCCCTGATCGGGACCTGAGAGGAACATGCTGATCATGGGGCCGAGGACTGTTAGAATGGGCGAGGTCACCTGTAGAAGCTCCGCAATTAAAGCAGCCTCTGATAGCTTGCGCGGAAACTGGAGCACCCACTTCAAGAAGCACTTAAGCACTGCTATTGAAAAGTCTCTCGGTACGTCTAGGATTTGGGGGAAATTGTTGCAGATGGCCTCTGAGTGATGTGGAGCCGCAGAAGATCCGAACGGCTTGCAGGAACGACTTATGAAGGATGCAGCGGGTTCAGCCGCCTAAGAAACTAACGGGCTTCAAGCGCCAGCTAGCACCTGCTTTGCGCCGAATACTTAGTGTACAGTATTCCTCTATCTCTTGTACCCCAGGGTCGTTGCTGTATGATTAACGCTAAATGAAAGTATTGCTGCACGAGTCGTATTGTTCACATACTGTATGTAGATGTCACGGTCCAGATCAGTAACACACGGAGGAAAAATATAAGCGGACTAGCAAAATGACCATGAAGGCAGTCAAAACGTCTCGACACAAATGCGGAGACAACCAGCTTTGTCGGTACACGTGCGCGTTCACGTGGCACCCACTTGGGTGGAAACTCGTCCGTGTACACGGTCACATATTTTTTCACACAGTCGCACATACAGTAAGGAGGTACACGCCACTTGCTTATCTTCAGATAGTACACGTATATTATGCATGGACGGAGATAAAAGTCCCGACACATGCCGCATATATGATCACACGAGTAAAAACGACAACAAAAAATAGACGTCTCGTAGACAGTTGTATTGACTGACTGGTCTTACACGTACAACATATGCCCCCCAGCTTCAAATTCAGAATAGTCAAGTCCATACCTTTCAGATACTTTTCTAGAAGCTGGCTTGAGCCCCTGAACATCTCTATCTGTAAATATTACCCAAAGGATTGGTTCCTAATGCTTTGTATGTAATGTAAGTTAGTTTATCAAGCGCTTAGCTTGCCTAGCAGACAGACAGACTGGCAGATAGATAGATAGATAGATAGATAGATAGATAGATAGATACGAAAGGCACTATGTAATCAATAGGGCCGCGCGGTGGTGCAGTGGTAGCTCGGTCTCGCGTCCTGGGTCCTTGAAGTTCGCCTGTTCTCCCGTGTCTGCTCGGGTTTCCTGCGGTACTCTGGTATTCTCCCACTGTCCAAAGACAAGCAAGTTGAGGGGATGGATGACGCTAAATTGTCCCGTAGGTGTGTTGACCCAATGATGGACTGGCGCCCTGTGCGGATTGTTCCTGCCTCGTGCCCTGTGCTTGCTGAGATTGGCTCAGGTTTAAGCAGCCTTAGAAAATCGAATAGTATGTAATCAACAGATAGATAGATTTGAAAAGCACCGTATAATCAATATATTGATTTGAGAAGCATGCAATCGATAGAAACAACAGTTTTTTTCCATGGTGCAACTCTCCAAAGAAGCAGCAGATGGCACCCTGGTAATTTTTAAAAGCTGTTTTAAATTAAAGTACAAAAGCATAGAACGCAGTTTAAGGATATGAGCGTGCACTTCTCCCTGTTGACTGGGTATATTTCATGGGCGGCTTTAACTCACTGTTTGTCTATTTATCAAAGTCTAAATATGACATTTTGACGCTTGCAATTGAAGGCAGTTTAAATATTTGACGCAAATGGTTTATTTGGTTTCACAGACTTTGCTGTTACCTTTATGATGACTGGATTCAAAAATCCATTATGTTTCTTATCTTTAAGACTGAAACTCAACATGGAGCAAGTTAGTAGTTACTGAATGCCATCATAGGCACGTGGTTGCATTAATTGGAGGGCTATCTTAATCCAGAAGGAAGACAAGACTACACTTCTTATAAAATGTCACGATTTACACACCTCTGCAAGTTAACAACTGAAAATTCCTCAAACACGTGGTGACAAATTTTGGCACATCTGGCTTTGACAATGTTTGAACTATACTGTAGTTCGTGTCTCTTCTTTCTTAGTAATTTATACTGATTCCTTAATCATACTTAATCATAGCGGCTAGCTGCAGATTTTATTTGAACCACAGCTATCTCGAATAGAAAAACTCGGAGCCAGACACTCATAAAGGTGTCGGTATCTGAAGAAGGTTTGAAATATGTATATGCTTTTAGTATTCACTTTCTTCTATATCTATCTATCTATCTATCTATCTATCTATCTATCTATCTATCTATCTATCTATCTATCTATCTATCTATCTAGAACCATAGACACATGAAATAACTTACCAGGTTGTGTGATAGAGAGTGTGACCTTAGGCTTCTTTTGTGCCACCATCCCCTACAGGCCAACATGATGCACATCTCAATATGGTTGACTGATGCACTTTTACTCTCGTCTTAGCTGTGAACTCTGTAGTTCCTAGACACTGAATGCAGCTTCTCTCACAAAATCTTCTTTTTGTCTGCAAAGAGAATGTTGAGGGATGACCTTTTCTAGACAGAGCGTAAGGTAGGATGACAAATCTTCCCCTTGATAACTGAACCAAAGGTGCCCACTGGACATCCAAGCACTTGTCTATTGTTTTGCACCCTTTTCATCATTTATTGATTTGTATTGTTTTATCTGTAACTTCATTGAATGCTCTTTAGTGTCATTTTTCTCAGTGATCTTTCAGATCCACAAATATCCCTTAATTATAAGGTTTTATTCTATAAATCATGGCAGGTATCTTAGTGATTCACTGATTGAAGCCAAATGTAAGGCAACAGTTTCCTCATTACGCAATTGTTTTTGAGCTGAGCAATCACAGAGCTTCAATAATACATATAACAATATACAAACAGTATCTGTTTATTTTAATATAAAACATTGTCATAGAAACATTATTTTTAGCACTTTGAAATAAAACCTTTACAGAAAGTTATGTAGTAAAGTTTGAGAATTTAGTCAAATCTATCTATCTATCTATCTATCTATCTATCTATCTATCTATCTATCTATCTATCTATCTATCTATCTATCTATCTATCTATCTATCTATCTATCTATTGTGACAGATGACTGGGATTCTGGCCCAGTCGGGAAGCCTGGAGAATGGAAGGTCCGGGTGAGAGATAATACCTCTCCCAGGACATGAGAGGGCAGCCTCCTTTGTTTGCATCAGGGCCACCAGACTAGAGTTTGGAAGCTCAATCCTTCTTGGGGACCATGGCCAAAACCAGGAGATGCCTGGACTATTCCGAAGCCCTGGACTGCAGCACTTCTGAAGTACTGCTGGAAGAGCATCCAGGCAAACCTGGGGTGTTTCCAGGTGCCCATACAGCACTTCCTGGTGTGCCTTTCTATCTATCTATCTATCTATCTATCTATCTATCTATCTATCTATCTATCTATCTATCTATCTATCTATCTATCTATCTATCTATCTATCTATCTATCTATCTATCTATCTATCTATCTATCTATCTATCTATCATATAGTGCATTTCACATCTATCTATCTATCTATCTATCTATCTATCTATCTATCTATCTATCTATCTATCTATCTATCTATCTAATGGTTTTAGAAGTCACAGTATTAGTTCAATGGAGATCACTTGTTGTAGTCGGGGGTTTCAAATAATTACAGTATAAATGCACCTGAATAAGGTCCATCTTGTGGGGCGTCAATATGGTGGCCTAACCTATACAGTAAAGACAGAAGAACACTCCAGGCAACTCCATGACAAAGCACAAGAAGGAGGATGGAGGTAATAAAGTATATGCTAGCCACTGAATATCCCTTGGAGTCCAATTAAATCAGTCATTAAGAAATGAAAAGAGTAAGGCACAGCTGTAAATCTGCATAGAGCAGGCCGTCCACAAAAACTGAGTGATTGTGTGAAAAGAAGACTAGTGATGGAGGCCAGCCAGTGTCATATGAGAACACTAAAGGAGTGGTAGAGACTGGAGAGGCTGTGCAGACTACAACAGTTGTGTGGGTTCTTCACCAGTCACATCTTTCTGGAAGGGTGGCAAAGAGAAAAACTGCACAAGAGATCTTGGTTGGAGTTTGCCAGAAGACACATGGAAAACTCTGATGCCATCTTGAGGAAAGTTCTAAGATCTGATGAGACTAAAATTGGGCATTTTTAGGCCTTCAAACTAAATGCCATGTTTGAACACTCCACGTTATCAGAAACACACATGGTGGTGGCATCTTCATGTTGTATGGATTGTTCTTCACAGCAGGCCCTGGAAGGCTTGTGAGGGTCAAATGAATGAAGCCAATAAGATCAAAACCTGCTGCAGCCTGCAACAATACCTGCACCTTGGAAGAAGAACTGATTTCCAGCAAGACATCAACCCCGAGGACAAAGTCAAAGCTACATCACTCTTATAAATTAAGGTGCCAAAGTGGTTCTTTAGAAAGGGGAACCATTTTTGACTCATCTACACAAAGGTCCCTTAAAGAACTTTTACTCATTTAGATCCTTAATAAGTTCTTTAAATAACATGAATAGATGATGACAGGCTTGTGAAATACAACTGGGTTCCTACTGCACACAAAAACACAAAACATGTTCATCTTTTCAGATTCTTACTAGACAGCCTACTCTGCATTATTGATTTCTGTTTTATCCACATATTAGGATCCTTTTCAAAACTCAAAGTGCCAACTCTCTATGTACAGAACGTTTCATAGAATGAAATCAAGCAGTGGTTGTAAGAGGGAACCACACAACCCATTAAAGTGCCATTAAAGAGCCAGTATGTGTGCTGGAATGGCTTAAATATAACAATGTCAATGTCCTGGAGTGGCCGAGTCAGGGTCCAGATTGCAATCCAACTGAGAATTTGTGGCTGGCTTAATAAATGGCTGTTCACTCGCAATCCCCATATGCAACCTGACTCAGCTTGATCAGTTTTACAAAGAAGAAAGAGAAAAAATGGCCCAAAGCTGATGGAGAGCTGCTGAGCACACAGATTAGAGGCTGTCATGGCTGTCAAAGGTGCATCTGCAGAACACAGACTTGAAGGGGGTGAATATTTATGTAATCAATTATTCAGTGTATTATACTTATAATTAATTCAGACTGCTTTGCAGAGATTTGTTTTCACTTTAATATTAAAGATACTTTTTCTGTTCATCAGTGTCAAGAAGAGTAAATGTGATTTGATGTTGATCAGTCAGTCACTTTCCAAACTGCTTCGTCCTGAACAGAGTCATGGGGGTCTGCTGGAGCCTATCCCAGCTAGCATAGGGCACAAGGCAGGAACCAACCCTGGACAGGGTGCCAGTCCATCACAGGGCAAACACACACACACCCAACCACACACTGGGGATCACCAATTCACCTACTATGGGATGGAAACCCACACAGATGTGGGGAGAACATGCAGACTCCATGCATTGAGGACCCAGGATGCAAACCCTGGTCTCCTTGCTGCAAGGCAGTAGTGCTAACTCTGCCCCACCATGCTGCCCAATTTGTTGTTGTATAATAGTAAAATGTGAAAACTTCCAATTAGCAATACTTTTAATAAGCACTTTTTATAGTGCCCTTGATTGGTTGTCTGCTCATTTGCCATTTAAATTGCAATTTGCAGGCACTTAAGTACAAACACACATTTCAAAATGAATCCTCTAGCAGAACTGAATTTCAAAGTACAGTACAGTACAGTATCCTGGCTTCTGGTTGCTTCTTTCTAAATATTTAGAAATCAACGCGACATTGGGAATCTACTCTGTGGCACGTGCTGCTTCTTGTTTGGCTAAGACAGACTCCTCTAATTTTAAAGCCACACAGGCACCTCTGATTAGGAGCCTAGGAGTCGCGATCAGGCCGGAGTGTCTCCTCTCTACTCGAACGACAAGAACCTTTGAAACGCGATCCACAAATCACGCCTGTTTGCAATGAAACGCAACATACGTGGAATTACAGAATGTCACTTTTCCGTAAAGCACTGAGCATAGGGGGCTGGAGGTAATGGCTTCTGAACAGGTGTTTTTTTGCGCTCCATGCGGGAGTCAAAAATCAGCGTTTATTTTACAACTCGCAAATTATTAAGTGAACTCGTCCAGGTTACCTACTGCTGGTATTTACACTGGAAAAGCAAAACATGTCAGCTGGGAGTCCCCTCTTAGTTTTATTGACGTTCTTCAGGAACAGGGCGCTTTTGAAATCTGCTCAAGGCTTACCAGATCTTTCTTAAATGCTGGTATTCTCCTGCAAGTTTTCCTGAGTTGGCCAGTTACTTGTGCACCATGCGGATTCGAGCTCTGATGTTAATTAAGATGATGTGAAAAATGAACTCATCTCGGCGTTATTCCACACTGATATGGGCGTTGTAGTTTTGTAGTTTGGGTTAGTGATTACCCAGGGCCCACTGGGGTGAGAAGCCTGGAATAAAAAGCTTAATTTCAAGAGGAATGGGTCCACAGAGGCTGCTTATTTATAAGGCCCAGATTGCACCACTGCACACAGGACTATGTTAAGGAAAGACCCATGCCAATCAATCAAAAGCTTACTTTCACTATGGCCCTGTGGCAGTCTAGCATTAGGGAACCGTTATTTCCACCAGTCCAGATTCAGAGAATTTTCCTCACAACGATGCCCTTGAGGTTCTCGGAGCCTCAGTCCTGCTTGCGAATGATCACCGTTATTTTCTCTGTCTGCCCATGAAAAGGCCTGGGTCAGTGCCATATGAACTCCAGCATTGGTCTTCATTGTCATCATCATCATCATCATGCCAGCTGTTATCCGGTGGTGCAGAGCTGTCTTAACAGCATCATAGGCCCCACAGGTAAAGTAATGTACTTGGGCCCCTGTCTTGGTAGCATAACAGAAACCATCAGAGACATCATGGGTCCCTATGCTTCTCAGGCCCTTTGTGCCCATATGTTAAGATGGCCCTGGGCACACCAAGCCCCACCCAGACTACATTCCTCCACCACTGATTGGCAGACAACCGTTTCAGGCGTCCAGTTCATCTCATATTGGCCACTCTTTCTTGTTAATCAGTTTACATTTAATATCGGGCTTAACATTCACCAGTCTGAGGGGCGCAACCGGGACGTTTTCAACTCCTAGGTGATGTTCCGTAATTGATTAGTTTTCTTTTACTTCTCCAATGCCTCCTTATTTATTGTGTTCATAAGAATTACTCGTCATTACAGTTGCTTCTGAGTCATCGGTAAGAGAAAACCCACAAGAATGATTTCTTGTCTTGATGTCTAAAAACACGTTATTTGAACATGGCTTTCTCATAGCTTCATTTTAGTGTAACACTGATATTCTGTATATGCATTGAATTATCTTTTTATTTTTAAATGGCTCCAAAATCTGTACTAACCGCAACTTTCTCTGCTGTTCTTTTTCTGGTTTTCTTTGGTGCTGATCTGAACCACCACGACCTGATCAAAGCACTGTGCAGTCCTTACACTGATGGATTGACCGTCATCATCAAGTTCTTCCATGTGAAGCCTGAAAACCATGAGGACTGATTGAGATCATTGATGTTAGGTAGAATGCCTAGAGGGGGCTGGGTGGTCTCGTGGCCTCGGAACCCCTGCAGATTTTGTTTTTTCTCCAGCCCTCTGGAGTTTTTTTTTGATTGTTTTTCTTGTCCTTCCAGGCCATCAGACCTTACTTTATGCTTTGTGAATTAGTATTACCTAATTTTTATATTTTTTCATTTTCTTTCTTCATATTGTAAGGCACTTTGAGCTATTTGTATGAAAATGTAGTATAGAAGTAAATATCGTTGTTGTTGTTGTCTAGTTATACAAGACATGGACCTTTTTGACACCCCCTCTTCTGGCTCTGTAGACCAGGGGCATTTGCAAGAATTGGGGTCTGTGATTCTCTCACACTGTTACACACAGACCACTACGAGAGTAGCTTACTCCATGGGATTGTGTGCAAGTCAAATGTTTTTGTAAAATAGAATGTTTTACAAAAATGTATATGATGGGCAAGAAGATCAGGGGTTTGGCACTATAGATTAGGGGCCTTAGGGCCATCTTAACAGCATCATAGGCCCCCAGGCAAAGTAGGCATTAGAAACATCCTGGAGCTCCTGGCCAGTGCCAATTATGCCCATACGTTAAGACGGCCCTGCTTAAGCTCCTGAATCCCACATTCCCCTTTCTAATGCCACCCCTCTAGAGCTGAAAATCATATTTTGTATAAGAAATTACAGCCTTATGATAATCAGCAAAATAATCAGAAAGACTTAACGTTGGGCATGTTGCATAAATTGACCCCCGGGGTTTTCCCTTAATGGAGTCAAAATTATTTCTGTCACAAAACTTTTTAAAAAATGGGGATCTGTAATATACATGGAGTGTCGTTTTATGTGATCTTCAGGTTGCTGATAACAAATGTGATCACATTTTTAATATTTGACTCTTTATTGGTGATCCTGTCCCTCTAAGAACCACGTCTAGAAGGTTAAAAAAGAAAGAAATCAAATGAAAGCATGTTGGGTGTCATTTTACATATTTCAATATCAGTAATTTTAAATAAGATGTTATTTTTGATTTTTGACCTTAGGGGTCTAGAAAGTTTATTAGAGGGGGAACATGACATGTTTCTATTACAACTGAAAATATTTAGACTTTAAGCATTTCAACTGAAGCACACATTTTAATATTTCAAATATTTGAGGTAACTATTCCTGTTTATTATGTACTTCTACCTCGTGTAGTAAATCATTACATTTCTTATGAACATCCGGAATCAGGGTGGCTTACGCTCAAAAAAAAAATTCAGTGTAACTTTTTTACGTCTACTTCAATTCCATTTTCACACTCATTTGAAAGCATCATTATACATTTGTGGATGTTTTCAAGTTCAGTAAACGTTCATTTCAGCATTTGCCTAAATCCTAATTTTTTTCATTTTAAAGATCAAGTAGAACGAGAGCAAAATAGGAGCCATCCTTGAATGGGGCACCACCACCAGTCCATTAAAACTGTTAAAAATAACGGTTCTTTGATGGCACTCTACTAGGTTGTGTGGGTCTTTGTAGAACATCGCTTGAGAAGAAAAGTACACTGAATTCTTTGAAGGTCTCTTTGCACATAAAATTGGCTCTTTTAGCTTTGAAAAGGATCCTAAAAGAAATCTTCAATATCTAGTGTGGTCAAGTGGTGGAAGGACAGACGAGAATCAGTCCGAATTTTGGGGCGCCAACTGGGCTTACCCTTTTATTCATCATCAGATGAAGTAATCAATGAAAAAAACAAAACAAGAAAAAAAAAACAAAAAAAACCTCAGATGTGCTGAACCCCCTGTTTAGGGTTTCTCCTACTCCAGGACTCAGTCTCATGCTGCACTCTGCCATCCAAAATGGACCCCTCGCTTTAAGATGCCCATCCTTTATGATGAAACTCATGGAAGAGGCTGGGCTAGGTGGCCTTATTGGGTGGTCTCATAGAGCTGTGAGGGAAGAAGAGAAACAGGAGAAAGTCAGTGGCAGCCCCTCCACTCTCATCTCGGCAGGTTATTACATACCTCTACCAAGCACTCGGAGGGGTCCTCCGACACCCATTCATGATTTCATGATAATAATAAGCTAGCTAAAAGGTTACAACAGACCAAGAGAACATGAACTTAGCCTGATACTGTAAGCAACAAGAGTCCTTTAAAAATCAAGAATCAATTTATTGATCTATATACAGTATACTGCTCAAAAAATAAAGGAACACTTTTGAATCAGAGTATAGCATCAAATCAATAAGACTTCTGGGCTATTGATCTGGTCAGTTAAGTAAAAGAGGGGCTTGTTGATCAGTTTCAGCTGCTTTGGTGCACTAGAGGGGCAACAATGAGATGACCCCCAAAACAGGAATGGTTTAACAGGTGGAGGCCACTGACATTTTTCCCTCCTCATCTTTTCTGACTGTTTCTTCACTAGTTTTGCATTTGGCTACAGCCTGTGTCACTACTGGTAGCATGAGGCGATACCTGGACCCTATAGAGGTTGCACAGGTAGTCCAACTTCTCCAGGATGGCACATCAATATGTGTCATTGCCAGAAGGTTTGCTGTGTCACCCTGCATAGTCTCAAGGGCATGGAGGAGATTTCAGGAGACAGGCAGTTACTCTATGAGAGCTGGACATGGCCGTCTAAGGTCCATAACCCATCAGCAGGACCGGTATCTGCTCCTTTGGGCAAGGAGGAACAGGATGAGCACTGCCAAAGCCTACAAAATGACCTCCAGCAGGCCACTGGTGTGAATGCCTCTTACCAAACAATCAGTAACTGACTTCATGAGGGTGGCCTGAGAGCCCGACGTTCTCTGGTGCTCACTGCCTGGAACCGTGGAGCTCGATTGGCATTTGCCATAGAATACCAGAATTGGCAGGTCCACCACTGGCGCCCTGTGCCTTTCACAGATGAGAGCAGGTTCACCCCGAGCACACATGACAGACGTGAAAGGGTCTGGAGAAGCCATGAAGAATATTTTGCTACCTGTAACATCGTTCAGCATGACCGGTTTGGTGGTGGGTCAGTGATGGTCTGAAGAGGCATATCCATGGAGGGACACACAGACCTCTACAGGCTAGACAATGGCACCTTGACTGCCATTAGGTATTGGAATGAAATCCTTGGACCCATTGTCAGACCCTATGCTGGTGCAGTGGGTCCTGGGTTCCTCCTGGTGCACCACAATGCCTCATGTAGCAAGAGTATGCAGGCAGTTCCTGGAGGATGAAGGAATTGACACCATTGACTGGCCCCCACGCTCACCTGACCTAAATCCAATAGAAAACTTCTGTGACATTATGTTTCAGTCCATCCAACTCCGCCAGGTTGCACCTCAGACTGTCCAGGAGCTCATTGATGCCCTGGTCCAGATCTGGGAGGAGATCCCACAGGACACCATCCGTCATTTCATTATGACCATGCCCCCCCTCGACGTTGTCAGGCATACATGCAAGCACGTAGGTGTCATACAAACTACTGAGTACGATTTTGTGTTTCAGCAATTGAATTTCGGCAAATTGGACTAGCCTGCCACATCATTTTTTCACTTTGATTTTCAGGGTGTCTTTGAATTCAGCCCTCTGTAAGTTGATCATTTTCATTTCCATCAAACAACGTGGCATCCTTTTGTTCCTAACACATTACCATACCAGTCCATATCAGTAGAGATTTTCAGCAGGACTTGTTTCCCATTGAGATCTGATGTGTTTCCCAAGTGCTACTTTACCCTGCTGGATATGTCCTGGAGACACAGAGTTGCGAAGACAGCAATTGGCACTCAAAAGTGATCTTTACTTGGCATCGCCCCGTGCCTGTAGTCCAGTGGAGGTCACTTGCAGACGCCTTCTTCTGTTTGTGCCTTTCTCTTCTGGGAATACGCAGACTACGACTGTTCAGTTTATGCAGATGGTGTTCAGGCTGGGGTTGAAACTCAGGGCTGCCTAGCAGTGCTGCCTTATAGTGTTTATATCATGGCCACTATGCAGAAAACCACTTTTAAGGGAATCAAATGTGACATGAAAATGAAATTGCGTGTTATTGAGACCACGCTCTTCTTCTGTATTTCCTTTGATCGTTTCAGTTCTCAAATTGCTTTTTTGGTGTGCTAAATTGATTAATTTGGGGGAATTTTGAAAATAGTTTCCATCCTTCTGCCATCATATAATCAAAGTAAGTGCCTTCAGAAAATGGATGAGTGAAACATAAAGCGCTTTATATTCTTAATAGCCGACATCTTCACTTAGTAAAGCCAAGTGCGTCATTACACGACTTCAAGTTGGAGAGGATGTCAAACTTGACGACTGCGTGGCTGATATAGTTGCTTGAATATGTCAGATTATAAGGCTAGCAAACACAGGGTATGGCAAAATACCAGACTCCGTGATGACTTTCCAGCACAGTTTCTTATTTTTTGAGCTGCCTCTTTATCTGACAATACTGTGCTGCCTAATTGTGTTAGAGTTTACTTGAATAGTAAGTTCAGCTACAATCTCTGAAAACATGGCACGTAAAACATAAGACATCAGACAGATGAGCCTCTCTTCTGTTTGTCAGGTCCAAAACACTTATGTTTCTTTTCCTTGGAGCCAAGTTGTATGCATTGTATGTCTGAGTGAGCGCTCATTCTCATTGGTTGTCAGCTCCCACATGCACACAGAGCCCACCCCCACAACGTAAGACAAAATTAAACCTGTTTGAGTCACCGGGGATGTCAGACTACACAACCGGCTCTGACTCGCTAAGGTTATGTAAAGCAAGCCTGGGACAGAAATTGGCTAGAAAAGTCCTATGAAGTGACGGGGCATTAAGCTGATGTCACATTACATGACTTCTGGTAAAAGGGGGGATCAGACTTGATGAATGCAGACGCAGATCTTATCGCCAGAGGATGTCAGATAACTGTAACATTGTCCACATGTAGGACAACTTTTCCACCCAATTTCACTTTCCAAGGAGTCACACGTTCTCACCTTTTCTTGACAGCCAATGACATTCTCCCTGATGGAACTGGTGGGCTTACAGATGCAATGAGTTGAGTCGCAATCTCTGGTCTTTTTTTTTTTCCCCACTCTGTCATGAGACATCAGACATTAGACAGATGTGTCACTGTTCTGTTTGTCAGATCCAACACACATGTGCTCCTTACTCCTCGTACCTGCATTGTATGTAACATGTCGATGGGGACTCACTGGTTGGCGGCTCTCACATGCACACAAGCGTGGGCGAGTCACAGACTGGTTGGACTGAGTCATGTCAAACTACACGACCAGCAGTCAGAGGAGTGTGCCGCATGTACCTTCAACTCGCTAAGATGATATAAATGAGGTCTATAATGTAATGCAAGATGGCCTCAAGTCTGTCATTCAGAGTCAAAGCCATTTGTTCTGATGTTGGTCACCAGAAGAAGTGAACTAATCTTGCAGTACATGATGAGAATGACAGTGTCCGTGCTAACAGTTCTCAGGCTCAATACCCAGGAAAGCAGCCCCACCGATTCCCATTGTTTTCAAAAACCAGACACTCACCCTGATGCCATGAGAGCTCTTACTAATCATAGGCTGAATATTTAGCATGTATGGGCGCTTTGCATTCATTTTGCAATGGGAATTGTTCCCCAAGTTCTAGTTCTAAAGAATTGCTCCACCATTGATCCCAAACATTATGTCTCAATTTCATCTAAAATGTACTGTTTCTGCATTTGAAATTCATTATGCTGAAGCCACTGGTTGCTTTATAATGTATAAGAAATAATAAGAGGAAGATGATGAAGCATTGGGAACCATCCAGGTACCCCATTTAAGAAGAAACTAAAAATCTTTAATTAAAAGGTCCATAAACTGTATGATGGATAGTGGAGGTCTGATTGTCTTTCTTTTCAGGCTTTAAGAACAACCCTTACAGGGGTATCGAACTAGAGGCCTGGTGGGCCGCTGTGGCTGCTGGTTTTCATGCTAACCCTTTTCCTAATCCGTGAGCAGTTCTCACTGCTAATTAAATCCTTTTCCCTTCATTTTAATAGCCCTGTTTTTTAAGGATTCAGTGCTATGAATTTATTCTTTTCTTCATTAAATGACAGCCAAACAGAAATGAGATATGAAACGAGCCAACAGATGACCAGCTAAATTGGGGCTTCAAACTCCAACCAAATTTTCTCCGACCAGTTTCTTATTGAGAAGCAAATTCTTGCTGTGAATTAAAACCGTTATTCAATTCCATGGCTTGTTGCTGCTCTCATTCTGCCACAGGAAACTTTTCCAAAGCTGTTGATTTTCTGTTTTTGCTAAGAACACCATCAAAATGTTTACGTGACCTGAGAGATCAACCTTACCGAGACCTTCATCTTTCTTTATTTTCAGAAATTGCGTGATGGGCACAGGTGAGCTGGTCATGTGGTGCCTTGTTTTGTGTCTCATTATTATTTGGCTGCTAATCAAGGAAAAAGAATAACAAAGGGGCTATGAGTCAAGTTAATTAAAACTAAAGGAAAAGAAGTTAATTAGCAGCAAAAACAGGTCATTATTGAAGAGGATGGTTAGAATGAAAACCTGCAGCCACTGTGGCCCTCCAGGACCGAAGTTCGACATCCGTGCTCTAGAACTGTGTTTCTTTGTGCAGAAAAAAATGCCTTCAACTTAACAAAACCAAGGAATGACTTTCAACGCACCAAAGGGCCCCTAATGTCCATACACTATTCAAGGAGTGGATCTGGAGGTGGTCCACTCCTACAAGTACTTGGGGGTACACATCAATGACAGATCTCATAACACTGAGGAACTACAGAGGAATAGTAGGAGACTGCATGACCTCTAATTTGGGAAGTGATGTCCTGCACATCTTCTCCAACTCTTTGATGGCAGGTGTGATTTTTTTACGTTGTGGTGTGCTTGGCTGGTAACATCAATTCAAGAGAGGCCCACCAAATCAACAAGCAAATTAAAAAGGCAGTCTCAGTTAGAGGATACCCTCTGATCCTCCTGGAGGTCGTCACAAAGTAGGGAGTTTAAACAAAACTGAGTGCCATTATGAACAATGCTGCACATCCTCTCTCTGACACACTAACACTGACAACATATAAATCAGAAGAAGTGTGGCAACAAATGCTATTTGGGGGTCTGCTTTATAGCCTGTATAATGGTCATTGTGACTGCCAAGTGAGAGATTTGCTTTCTTTTTAATTTTCTTCCACCATAGTGTGTATTTATCTATACAGTATATTTATTTAAAGAACTTCTATAAAAAAAAAATCAAGTATCTATCTATCTATCTATCTATCTATCTATCTATCTATCTATCTATCTATCTATCTATCTATCTATCTATCTATCGTGAGCTTGGCCTGGACACAGAAAGGCGGACATGTTGTTTCAACCACCACACATTTTATTTCCAATATTTACAATAATTTCAACGGTCACTCAGACCCAGTCAGTGCACACCTTCACTCTAATACACAATCCTGGCCACAAATGCCTCTCTTCGGGCCGCCTCCACACCTCCTCTGTGCTTCGTCCTGCCTCCTCCCGACTCCAGCCTTGAATGAATGACGGAGACCTTTTATCCTGTCCCCGGATGAGCCCCAGGTGTTCCCGGCATTCCTCCCTTGGCCACGCCCCAGCATGGTGGAAGTGCCAGCTGTCCTCCCGGCAGCTCCCTGGGTGTCTTCCAAAGTCTTCCCCCTAGCACTTCCTGGTGTGGCAGAAGTGCTGGGGAAACAGGTCCCCAAGGCACTGGGGCGACTCCTAGCGGTGACCATGGGCCCCTACAGGGTGGGGCTTCCATGTCCTGTACCCATGGCCCGCAAAGCAACCAGGAAGGCAGCCCCCACGTGATCCCAGATGGGCGCACGGCCACTTCCGGTCTTCCAAGGCATCCTGGCCGGGTCATCGCCCCTGGCATCCACGACACTATCTATCTATCTATCTATCTATCTATCTATCTATCTATCTATCTATCTATCTATCTATCTATCTATCTATCTATCTATAGAAGCCAAATGTAAGGCAACAGTTTCCTCATTACGCAATTGTTTTTGAGCTGAGCAATCACAGAGCTTCAATAATACATATAACAATATACAAACAGTATCTGTTTATTTTAATATAAAACATTGTCATAGAAACATTATTTTTAGCACTTTGAAATAAAACCTTTACAGAAAGTTATGTAGTAAAGTTTGAGAATTTAGTCAAATCTATCTATCTATCTATCTATCTATCTATCTATCTATCTATCTATCTATCTATCTATCTATCTATCTATCTATCTATCTATCTATCTATACATTATATAGTGCCCTATCTATCTATCTATCTATCTATCTATCTATCTATCTATCTATCTATCTATCTATCTATATCTATCTATAGAAGCCAAATGTAAGGCAACAGTTTCCTCATTACGCAATTGTTTTTGAGCTGAGCAATCACAGAGCTTCAATAATACATATAACAATATACAAACAGTATCTGTTTATTTTAATATAAAACATTGTCATAGAAACATTATTTTTAGCACTTTGAAATAAAACCTTTACAGAAAGTTATGTAGTAAAGTTTGAGAATTTAGTCAAATCTATCTATCTATCTATCTATCTATCTATCTATCTATCTATCTATCTATCTATCTATCTATCTATCTATCTATCTATTATATAGTGCCTTATCTATCTATCTATCTATCTATCTATCTATCTATCTATCTATCTATCTATCTATCTATCTATCTATCTATCTATCTATCTATCTATCTGAAACAGATTTTAAATTTCTCAACTTCATTTTGTGATC
The DNA here is from genome assembly GCF_016835505.1 of Polypterus senegalus. Lineage (NCBI taxonomy): Eukaryota > Metazoa > Chordata > Cladistia > Polypteriformes > Polypteridae > Polypterus > Polypterus senegalus. The sequence continues at coordinate 34,665,806 of NC_053159.1, forward strand.
TCTTAATATGTGCCGCCTCAGAATCAAAACATATAATACAAAAATATTATTCTAAAAACACTGCAGTATGTTTATTCTATACTATATTTTATGGCTTTTGGATGGAGTGAATGGATGGGATGTCGGGAGGAAGAATACACCTGCCTATTGGCATCAAGAAGAAAATACCCCCAGAGGTGCTTCTTGTTACATCATGGAAGGATGAGCCTGTGGCTAAAAGTAGTTCAAAAAAGTGCTCCCTGGATGGGGTGGGTAAAATTGTTCATGATGGCATCTAATTTTTCCACCATCTTCTTTTCCATAACAGTCTCCAGTGAGTCCAGTGTTGGCCCTGTGGTGGTGCTGGATTTTCTGATAAGTTTGTTCAGGTATTTTGTGTCTTCTGAAGTCACATTGCTTCCCTAGGAGACCACAGCATAGAACAACATACTTGCTTCAACAGACTAGTAAAATATTTCCAGCAGCTTGCTGCACACCTCAAAAGACCTGAGTCTCCTAAAGAAGTACAGTCTACTCTGGAAACTTCCTATACAGCACCATTGTGTTATCAGACCAGTGCAGTTTGCTGTTCACAAGGACCACCAGGTACTTATAGCTCTGCATCGCCACCACTTCCTCACACACCAGAAGTTCATCACTGTTTTGTCTTGTTGAGGTTATCCCTGCACCATAAGAATCTGAGATACTTTAAAATACATACAAGGCTAATCTGAGATATCTGAAAATATATCTAAGGTGTCCATCTGCTTAACTTTCTCATTCCAGGCAGAGGTGCCAAGCAGCTTGTGCTGATTCTGGTAATTATTGGACACAAGGCTGGAAGAACACCTGGACAAGGCAAAAAGTCATCACTTGGTTAACATCCACAAACACACACACACACACACACACACACACACACACACACACACAAATAAGCCAATTTAGCAACACAAGTCTTTGGACTGTGGGAGTGAACCCATATGGACAAAGGGAGAACATACAACTCCATGCAGGGCTGCCCAATCTGACATATCTTGAAAAGCCATAGGACACAGACATGTAATGGATAGATGAGGGTGTCCCACCCAAAAGGCTCATCTGCCCACCAAATAAAAAATCAATACAATACATATCCAAATGCCAACTCCAAGAGAATACCCCAACAATTCCATTGATCTGAGCTCATTGAAAATGTACTGGAGATATCCTGAAATAAAATAATGTACATCAAGATACAGTACCTAGAAATAGGTTTTGGGAATCGTTTAAGCTGAGCTGGATTTAAGGAGATCTAAAATTAATTTTGAGATATCTCAGAGTTTTTTTTTTGGCTCGTCCTAAGAGTTATAGTGAAGGTGGACTGACTGTGACACAGGGCTCGACAGAGGACAGTGTGTCGCTAGTGTCACAGCCTCCTGTCTCCACAGTGTAACTCGCTCTCGAATGATAATATTAAAACAACAGCTGCTCTACTTTCTTTGCGTCTCCATGTCTTGCACGTTTATTGTTTTAAATCCCTGAGCCACTTATACTAGATAACGCAGTGGTTCTCAACCTGTGGGGCGGGCCAAAACAAATTAACTTAAACTACATTCTGATACTAGAACAATAAATATAGAGTTAGATAAATGTCGATAAAAGTTAAGTAGGTATAATAAAATATGCATCTACATTTCAAAAAAATGTTGGGGGTGGCGATTAAAACTGTTATGAAAACTCGGGTCGCAAATACTTAAAGGTTGAGAAACGCTGAGATAACGGGACCGGGGGAACCTTCGAGTTTTAATGAGCATGCCACTGTCATTTATGCCCGCACCTGGCACTGCAACGTAGGCTTGCGGAGGGTACCCGGTAACACCTGCTCCTCGATTGGCCGGCTATCCGATCTCAGTGCACGTGATAAACGATAAGCGCTGCTTCAGCGTGAGAACAATTCTCCCACTGGCTCGCATCACTCATCTCCCATGCTACTTCTAGCAAATGTCTGAGGAGGACAAGCACAGTGTAAACAGGACTGCCATCTCCGCGTGTAACTGGTTAAAATATTGCGGCGGGTCGACTGAGCGGCTGCGAGATGGTGCAGCTTACTAGCATAGAGCGCATGCGCAAGCGCAGGGCTGGTGCCTCCTAGCTTGAAAGAGAATCGTGAGCGCCAATTCAGTGGGAGGGATGTGGTTAACCCTGCAGTGCCGTCTCTCTGTGTGGCCCTGTAATTAAACCCCGAGCTTCTGTTCATTATTAGGAGGGTGGCACTGAAGGTACGCCGCGCAGCTTCGACTCGCGGCATATTGCTGACCTCAGCGAGTCGCGGTGGATTCTAAGCGGTCCTGTACTCTTAAAATTAACGGTTCTTTAATGGGACTTACTGGGTTATGTGGTTATTCGTAGAGCTATTGCTTGACAGAGAATAGTTTTATAATGTGAAGCCTTCTTTACACATTAAATTCTGTTTTTGGGCTTTGTAAATGTTCCTAATATACGAACAAAACAGAAATCTTAAATGCAGTAGATTCTAAAAGTATTCACGCCTCTTCAGTTGCTGCACACTTTATTGTTCTGCAAATTTAATTTCAAATAGAGAAATTTGCTATTTTTTTGCCAATCATTCTACACTCGATGACCCTTGACAAAGTGAAAACATGTTTTCAGAAAAGTTTGCAAATTTATTAAAGTGAAACATGGAAAATGTTTACTTATTTGAGTATTCCGAGCCTTGCTGTTGTACCCGGAATTGTGCTCGGTTGAATCCTGATTGCTTTAATTATACTTGATACATGTCTAGATCTTGATTGGAGTCCACTTACAGCAAATGGAATTGATTGGACAGCATTTCTAAAGGCACACACCTGTGTATATAAAGTCCACAATTCACACTGCACACCAGGACAAGTACAAAGCCATGAAGTCCAAGGAGCTCTTGACCACCGTGATCAAAATGTTATGAGGCATAGATCAGGGCAAAGGTATAGCTTTTGTTTCTAAAAGCACAATGGCCTCAATATTTGTGAAGTGGAAGAAGTTTGCAATCACCAGGACTCTTCACTTTTCAAATACAGGTACCAGAGTGGTTCCTTAGAGGAGTGTTTCTTAAACGTTTTTCTTCTTTCAACACAATTTTCCCTCCTTAGTGTATTCCAGACCCAGAATCGACCGAGTCATTGCCTTCTCCCCTTGGAGGGCGGCCAGCAAAAGTCATCACTTCCTCTTTGCAGAATTGGGTCCCCCTTGAAGACTTGGAGAATTACCATTACAGGTCATAATGGAGCAATGTCGATTGCTTAAATTGCCTGTGATGACCTATTGCAAGACAGTACAAGACTAAAAACAGTACGTGATCTTTTCCCATTGAATTCAATTGTGATTCTTGACTCTGCATGACCCAAAATCAGGCAGCTATGCTTGACCAACTACCCTGTTTGTTTTCCTTCACATGGATACACCTCGGCTCTAGCTGGCCTGTGACCCTGCCCAGGATAAGTGGGTTATGAAGATGGATGGATAGATGGCTGAATGGATGCCTGTCCGTTCATTCACTGCTCCCTGTGCCTGCACTCAGTGAAGAGTGTTATAAAAAAGGAACTGAATTGAAAGTTTCATGTTGGTTGGGCAGGAAGTGAGAATTTCACTATTCTACCACTATTGCTACTGCTACTTCATTATAACTTATAAAGAAAGAAACGTGGGGGAGTGCACATGGGTAATTACGAAGCAGTAGACTAATGATGGGAGACCTTGTTTTACTTGGATATGAAGTAAGTTAAGATGCCCCAACCCAAAGCACCTCCTGTTCTTTCCAATAGTTGCCCTCCTTCAGTATTAGTAAGTCCTTTATGTCTGGGCTGGATTCTTTCCATAGCATCTTACCTGACACCCAAGCTTACATTTTTCATCTCCCACCTCATGTGGACTCTTCCAGATTTATATTTACAGGTCATATGATAAGTCAAGAAGCCACAGAAAGGACCTCTCAGCTGAAATGTAGCAGTTTGTGACTAATTCTGAAATGTGCAGAGGAATGCTTTTCATCTGTGCAGCATGTGGAAAAAAAAGGTTAACATGACTGTTACCCACCTCCACCCCAACTCCTGCCACGTAGAGGCATGCCCAAAATGAAATGATTGCCAGGGCAAGTGTTAAAAAGATGCTTTGCACGTGTGCAGTCCAACTGCAGCCCTCCATGGCTGTAAGAATATATTTAGCAATCAGGGCCGCACAAGTCCCGATGTGTGAAGGTGTAGATTACCTGTCAGCGAGCGTCACACGACGGTGGAGAGGCATAGCTGGACGGTTGTTTATGAGGGTATGTGAGGGTATGGTGTCGATGGATAGCTCTGTCTTGTACACACCTGAAAGCCTCTGTGCCAAGTATTAGAAAGCGCAGGTCTGGCTGTCCGTGTGCTGTCAGATGTCATTAGCGGCTGACTAGGAGCATACGTTCGCCCAGGAGCTGTGTAAGCTATGTGACAAAACAAAAATGATAAACAGAGCAGTGGGAAGTGCTGTTGTTCTAGGGATCCAGTGTCCCTGCATTTGAATCTCTCTTCTGGTTTCTGCCCATGTAGACTTTGCGCGTCTTTCTCATGTTTGTATGGGTTCTCCTCCGGGCCCTCCGCTTTTTCTGTTCTCTTCCATCCCCAAAGATTTGCAACTTAGGTTGTTTGGTTTGAGTGGACCCTACAAAGTATATCACGGCTGTCTCCTGTCTCGTGCCCAGTGCTGCTGGTTCTGGGCCTCCTTTGACTATGACTTGGATTAATTGGGCTTGAGAAGGTGGTTGGTATTTGAATGGTCTCTTCTCAGTTAGCTAACAAGACCATCTTTCCAGGGCTGACTCCTCTGCGTTAAGACTGAAAGGCAGAGTTTTATGAAACTAAGGGTCGTTAGGAACAGGATGCTGCTTCAGTGCTTCAGTGATGTGAGCACAGTAGCTGTAATGCATTGGCTACCCTGCCTTTGCCATTCAAATTTTAAAGGAGGTTTGTGAAAGATTTACTGGAGTTCAGTACTGGCTTTCATTGCTTAGCTAAAAACTCTGTTTTTGCTATTTTAAGGGTCTTTGAATTGAGTTCCAGGTCCTTCTTCCTAGAACAATTCCCAGAGTATTTAATCTACAGTAAGTTCAGTACTGTAGGTGCCACCACAGGGGCAAAATGTACAGTTTGGTACATCCTGAGAAAGAAAGTAAGCACTGGTGAACTCAACAACGCAAAAAGACCTGGACGTCCACGGAAGACAACAGTGGTGGATGATCGCAGAATCATTTCCATGGTGAAGAGAAACCCCTTCACAACTGTCAACCAAGTGAACAACACTCTCCAGGGGGTTGGCGTATCGATATCCAAGTCTACCATAAAGAGAAGACTGCATGAAAGTAAATACAGAGGGTGCACTGCAAGGTGCAAGCCACTCATAAGCCCCAAGAATAGAAAGGCTAGATTGGACTTTGCTAAAGAACATCTAAAAAAGCCAGCACAGTTCTGGAAAAACATTCTTTGGACAGACGAAACCAAGATCAACCTCTACCAGAATGATGGCAAGAAAAAAGTATGGAGAAGGCGTGGAACAGCTCATTATCCAAAGCATAGCACATCATCTGTAAAACACGGTGGAGTCAGGCAGTGTGATGGCTTGGGCGTGCATGGCTGCCAGTGGCACTGGGACACTAGTGTTTATTGATGATGTGACACAGGACAGAAGCAGCTGAATTAATTCTGAGGTGTTCAGAGACATACTGTCTGCTTAAATCCAGCTAAATTCAGTCAAATTGATTGGGCGGCGTTTCATGATACAGATGGACAATGACCCAAAACATACAGCCAAAGCAACCCAGGAGTTTATTAAAGCAAAGAAGTGGAAAATACTTGAATGGCCAAGTCATTCACCCGATCTTAACCCAATTGAGCATGCATTTGACGTATTGAAGACTAAACTTCAGACAGAAAGGCCCACAAACAAACAGCAACTGAAAGCCACTGCAGTAAAGGCCTGGCAGAGCATTAAAAGGAGGAAACCCAGCATCTGGTGATGTCCATGAGTTCAAGACCAGGCTGTCATTGCCAGCAAAGGGTTTTCAACCAAGTATTAGAAATGAACATTTTATTTCCAGTTATTTAATTTGTCCAATTACCTTTGAGCCCCTGAAATTAAGGTATTGTGTTAAAAAATGCTTTAGTTGCCTCACATTTTTATGCAATCTTTTTGTTCACCCCACTGAATTAAAGCTGAAAGTCTGCACTTCAACTGCATCTGAGTTGTTTCATTGAAAACGCATTGTGGTAATGTACAGAACCAAAATTAGAAAAAAGTTGTCTCTGTCCAAATATTTATGGACCTAACTGTATCTGCCTCTTCTGAGTTTTTTGTTTTTGGCATTTCCACACATGGAAGCATAGTTAGTCTCTCACGGGGAGCGTTTTGACAGGTGCACTGGGGTTATAGTTAGGGTGGAACTGTTATTCACTCAGTATCTGTTTCCCTACTGCCTAAGATGGAGGAGCACTGCCTCAGTAAATAATGGTGTCACATCTGCTCCACCTTTTCTTGCCAGGAGTAGTAAAAACTCACCTCCTCCTCCTCCTCAGTCCATCATCATTTGGTCAGCAGACATCAGGAAGATCAGACCAGGTTCCTGTGACTACGTACTTTGACTTGTGCAAGTTTTTGTGGCACTTTCTAATTAACCATTTTGTATTATTTATTTTGTATTTTCTTTTGCTATGAAATAAAAGCAACGGTTCTGCTCTGGGCTACCCTCCTGTATTGTTCATCCTTTCATGAAGAGTGTGCTGGCAAAAATAAGTATAAGACCAGGAGATGGATCAAGGTCAACAGAGCCAAAGAAATGTGGCAAAATAATAAGCCCTAATGGCAACACACCCACAACCAATGCAGCAAAAAATTCTTTGTTTGTTATCCAGAGCAACCAGGAAAGGTACAATGCTGACCACTGAAATGGTATCATCTTGAGAGATGGCTTCTGCTTGTCCCATGGTAGCAACTGTACACCAACAGTTCCGAATAATGATGTGAATAGGTTCCTTAAAATGATTCCAAAAAACAGAGAACTAATCAAATAATCAGATTCATCATATCACAAAAACTGCATACAAATAAAAATGATGAAAATACGTAAAATTCAAACAGAGAAAAATGTAATGCAAAATCACGATGCTCTGCAAAGATTTAGTCTGCTTGGACTCATAATTGCATTCTTTCAGTCACTACCCATAAGAGAGTCTTCGGGGTGTAGACTGATCAGTAAATCATTCAAAGATCTGGTTTCTGTTTCAAAAACATTATCCACCACAAAAGTACAAGTATTTGGTGGTCAATCTTGCAGAAACCTCCGTCCTCACTTGTGAAAATGACCAGAGGTACTTCAACACCTCATCTTGGAGTGGCTGATCTCCCCTTACTTGCACCATTCTTTTGCAAGAGACAACCAAGACTTCGGGTTGTGGTGGTGCTGATTTTCATCCCCAGTGAACACCATCCCAGTCAGATGATGCCAAGAAGGCAACATAATCTGTAAACCATAGAGATACAATCCTTAGGTTTTCAGATTGGATACTATTTAATCCATGGCTACACCCTCAAATTATGTGTGTGAAAATCTTGAATGGGTGTAGAGATCAGATAAACCCATGGCAAAATTCTGTGCCTACTATGCATTGAATGGTCTTGACTTGATAGCATTTATAGAAATGCATTTGTCATCTTTCAAAGCAGAGGCCCCTAGAGCTTCTTCTCTTGAAACACCTACCACCCGACAGTATGGGGTATATGGTCATAAGCTTTTTCCAAGTCCAAAAACCACATGTAGAGAGAACATAAGCTTTACAGTTCTTCTTCTACAGTGGTAATGCAACACACCAAATTGGCCAGGGACCATAAGTGGCCCAGAGCTTACATCGTACAGGACCTCATTTGTTCCTGAAAACAAAGTACCTGTGGTGGGAAAGCTCCTATTGGTTCTCAGCTCTTGCACACACTGAACCATGCCTCTACGACTAAAGATAAATTCAAACCTCTTTGATTTTGTCGGGGTGACGCACAGGATGGTTATACTGGGAGACTACATGACTGGCGGTCATGGGAGCACACCATAACTACTCTTGTCTTGCTATGATTACGTTAAAGAAGTCTGTGGCTCAAAATCTCTGAAGAGATCATGTAACAAGACAGGGCCTTAAGGTAGTTTAATTCACGATTCATGGCTCCGGAGATTGGGGATGTACGATGTTGTGTGGTGACTAGCACACATAAGTAAAAATTTCACTGTACTCTGTATATGTTACAATACTGACACCATAAACATATAGTCGGAATGTGGACAATGACCTGACATTGAATTTAAACCAAAGACTCTGGATCCATTTAGCAGCACCAGAATCCAACTGTGTTATGTTATTAGGACATCTGACGTCACACAGGAGGGAATTTTAGTACTCTAGACACGATTGAAGCTCTTTCTGTGGAAACAGGATGAAACCTCTAGAAGGTTGTTGTTTTTGTAGCTTAGCTTTTAATTAGGGTGATAAGATTATTCCAACCAAAAAAAGGAACATGGTCTCTGGTCATTCTACTTTAAGTCTGCCATTCTTTCTTCTTTTTTACTTCACATGATGACCTTGAGATAAACTGGGCATATTTTTTGGTCATGTGTGCCCACTCCCTTTCTTTCACACTGCCTTTACCTTCAGCTCTGTAACCTGACAGTTTTCTTCAAACTACTAGTATTTCTGCTTGTTTTATTTTCTAAAATTTTCACATGGTTCAGGTGAATACCCAGAGAAGAACATCATAAATATTGATGCCTAGTGGACTTATGAATATCACACAGACAACGGCTTACATTACGTACAAAATATATCATTATTAGAAGATGGGCCAGAAGGAAAGCCCTAAATGGTCAGTGGTCTACATTTTGGGCAGCAGTGTGCAGTACTACCGAATTTTGGAATTTTCATTTGAAAAAAATAAAGATGGATAAAGTCCCTCTACCAAATGCATAACAGTTCCATAATAAGTTTTGTAATTATTTTTTTCTTTAATTGTTGACCACACTATTAAATAAAGTGGGCTGTCACATCTCTACTTTGCCACAGGACTGGCATGTGGACAAGACAGAAAAATGCAATTGGAACATTTGGTCTGTTGAAATTCCCAAAATAATTTAGCATCTCTCTCAATAGGGAAGGCAGAAAAACAAGAGTCTCACAGAAGGGCCTGCCCTCAATTCGACATGCGTTAGTGGCAAATAAAGACCTGGGAGACACTGAAAGTGCTGCCCCTTTGAATAGAGGACTGCATTTCAAGTGAAATAATGGAGTGACACAATGAAATTAAGGAACACACAAGCTCTTCTAAACAAGCAGACCACAAGAAATGAAGAGTGCAAAAGACACACTATGACGATGCACTCGTCCAAAGTCCTGAAACAGCAAGTGGGAGTAACAGACTGGGTTGAGGCCCCAAAGAAACAAGAATGCAACAGAGGCAAGGACTGCAGATATCTGATTAATTTGGGCAGCAGGGATACCATCAGGAACATTGTGATAAACTGAAACAACACACAATGGTGAAAATTGTATAAGGTCTTAGAAAAGGAGCAAAATCAAACCAGGATGTTCATCAGTCTGCCAAGAAACAGGCCTTATCCCAGGTAACCTGACCCTAAACTTAACATGAAGGCTTCAAGGCCTACTTAGGCTCCAAAATAGGGCACAGACTTTTAACAGCTCAAAAACAGCTGAGATGTCCCAAATACCCTCTAAGGGAGTGTAAACCATAAAACCTTCAAGTACAACTAAATTGCCACCTGGAAGCACGTAGGGTCAGGTGGAACCCCTCTGCCTCTGACACAAGTGCATCCAGTCTTTCATACATACCACACTACACTCTATGCATTTTTCAAGATCAGGATAGAAAAGAATAAGGGAGTCAAATGTAAAAACAGATAATGAACTGAAGCCTAGCATTGTCTGATGCAAGTACTATATTCCTTATCAAGGAAAGATAATAATAATAATAATAATAATAATAATAATAATAATAATAATAATAATAATCATCTGCAGTGGGCTGGCACGCTGCCCGGGGTTTGTTTCCTGCCTTGCACCCTGTGTTGGCTGGGATTGGCTCCAGCAGACCCCTGTGACCCTGTAGTTAGGATATAGCAGGTTGGATAATGGATGGATGGATAATAATAATAATAATAATAAAAATAATAATAAGAAGAAGAAGAAGAAGAAGAAGAAGAAAGATGGGTCATGCTGCGAACCCTGCAAAGTGAACACAGGAAAAGGAGAACTCTAAGTTCAGTTGACAAAGCCTTTCAGACTTTGATTTCTTATGAAGAACTCAGCTAGGATGAAAGCCCAGCTGATCCCTGGATAACATTCCGGCATTTGCTTGAAAAACCATGTGCTCCTTCTGCACATATTGTTGTGATTTCTACAGAGGAAGTCATAATAACATACAGATTGGCAGATTGATGTGCAGTGCACTAAGAGGTTAGTGCTGCCACTTCACAGCATTTGGACTGCAGATCAGATGTCAGCCATGCTGCCCTTGTCAGTTGAGATTTTTATGTTCTACATGTGCTTGTGTAAGTTTCATTTAGGAACCATGGAATCTTCTTATCATCTAAATCAGGAATATTAGTTTGATTGAAAACTCTGAGTTGGCCCAGTATGGACAGTGTTTGTGTATATCTAAGGGTGATCTGCCAGGAATTGGCGTCCCATTCAGAGTTTGTCCCTCCTGCTCTGCAGCTGGAATTGTCTTTAGCTCACTGCAATCATGTCAAAAACTAGTTGATTACTTTGGACAAGAGTATTTCAATTTAGGATGATTTAGATTATCCTAATTTTTTTCCAATGTCTCTAATGGATTTATTCTTATTTTTCAGCCTCATAATGGCTTCGTTAACTTTCACTGGCACACCTCTTGTTCTCATGTTGAACAATAGCAACTGTAAACTCCAAAGCAAGCCAAGGTGTCTTATGGCTGCACTAGTGTGTGATGATGCGGGCCTGTTGCATCCAGAAGCCTCTTGAACCCTCCACTGTCAATAACATTACTGAGATGAATCAGGCAAATGAGGACAAATACACATAACATGGGGTAGGTGCAAAATAGTGAACAGTGATTTTATTACAACCCCAAAAACTAAACAGTGTCCAAATTAAAGTGCAATGCAATCTTCAATCAAAAAATAAATAATCCATTAAAAGTCTGTGATTGTGGAGGTTAAAATATCCAATAAATAATTCTTTAAAATTGAGGTTAAAACCCTATGCAGGAAGCTCTCCTTTAAAACGGAGTCCCAGGTGAAGACCTTTTATCCTGGGAGAGCAGGGACTCAGACCTGAAGAAACTGGATGACAGTTACAGGAATCCAGCTTCTACAGGTCCGGGACCCTGCTGTCTCATGGTTCCTAGTGGGAACCCCCATCCGAACCTTACCTAACTAAGACAGGGCTTCTCATCCGAGCCTCCCTGACTCCCGTTGCCTTCCCGGACTTACGTGGCAAGTCCCACCAATGAGTTACTCCAGATCCATGATAGCTCAGCTAGAGAAGCCTTCTCCAGCAATGAGAGTCGGCCGCAAGGGGGTCTTCTCCCAGTTGCCTGCTTTTTCTCTTTCTTTCTATCTTCTGCTGCTGCCTTTCTCTTCTGTCCTTTTCTTTTAACCTCCAACTTCTCCTCTCTTCCCTGCAATCTGTTTCCTTCCCCCATCTCTGCCCATACAGACTCCTTATATACTCTGCTGTCCAACTGGTGTGATGAGCTGTGCCCTCCGTGGCACCATTGAGTCACCTGACTGATCTGCCCGCCTCCACACGTATATGCAGCACTGTCTGCCAGCTTCTCAAATGCACTCACCCACACCCATGGCCAATTGACACCTGCACTTTCTTGGGGAGCGACTATTTATTTAAAATTTACCCGATATCACGGACCATCTCTCACATGGTGAAACAATGAAACACACCTGAGTAATCACACACACCTGTGACGCCAATTGTCCCAAACATAATGGTGCCCTGAAGTGGGGGGTGGGCATGTAGAAAAAGTGTAAGTGTTAAATGGTGTGACCAAAATGTAAGCAAATAACCTTAAATAAAAGTCTGTAATGTGCTCTTTAATCACAACTGAATTGTTTGATTTGTAATTTTAAACTGTGGAGCAGAGGGGCAGATTAATGAAAACTGTGTCTTTGTCCCAAATATTAGGGGGGGCACTGTACTTATGTACCTACCCTGTAAAACGTTTTCATTGATTTACTTAGCTATCCATTAAATGTCTATAGTACACATATAGATAATACTTTTTACCGGCAATATATAATATCAGGTTGTTAAAAAACATACCCAAATAGGCTTGTGGTGGTGAAAAACGCTTCCATCCATTATCCAACCCACTAAATTCTAATTCCAAGTCAAGTAATGCCAAGTTTAACAATTTTGGAATTTGTTTAGTTGTTGATTGTGGCTATGGCTAATTGTAATTTATATTTCTTAAAAATAAAATTTTTGAAATAAAGAAGAGCTAAACTCATGTGAAAGTGTGTCGCTAACATTTCTGCAATTGGCTGTGAAGGATAGCAGGTCATTCTGCTGCTTTGCCAACTATTTGGGTTAGGGTTAGGGTTAGGGTTAATGTCAGAAAAATATGAAATCATTTTAATCTGCAGAGAACGCGACTGCGAGATTATATTTAGTGTAATATAAATGCTCAATACGTGATTATTTGCTATGTGCACAATGGCTTGCACAGCTTCTTTCCACTTTGATTCAGTTCTAAAGTTGCCTTGTTTGCATTTTTCACTTTTATATTTGCAAAGATCTTTAAAATGACCAGGGTGTGCAAACAGCAGAAGAGCTGGACTGCTATTACAGACGAGATGGAAACGCCATGCACCCAACTCTGCTGCCGTTTCAAGGACGTGTATTGAAGATTTGTATCGCTGCAAGAAGTGGCAAGCAGATATGTGAAAGAAGGAAAACACACAAAATACAAAAGCTGAAAAAAAAAACCAAAACTGTTGCGTTAGTTTTAAATAGAAGACACACAGGAGGTTTTAAGGGTAATGATTTTGAGAATTTACCAAAGCTTTGAAAAGACTTTTTTCAATTTTTAAAAATTTGCACAGCATATTCTATTTGAGATATCATAATAAAAAAATTAACTTTATTGACAATAAGAAGAATAAGTGCCCCGAAATTTCAATGAAATCAGTTTTAAGAGACCAGACAGAGAACAATAAAGACCTTGGTGGCCCTGCATAATTGAAAGCAAAAATAGGAAAAAAGACATAATAAATGTGTAGACAGATAGATAGACAGATAGATAGATAGATAGATAGATAGATAGATAGATAGATAAGGCACTATATAATAGATAGATAGATAGATAGATAGATAGATAGATAGATGGGAGAAATTTAGAAACTCAGGAATTACAACAACATGAAAACTTCCATGAGATTGAATACTTTTCATAGATGCTGTATGTCTACCTAAAAGTGGAAATAATGTAACGTCTTTAAATGCTTAGTTTGAAATCACCTATTAAAATTTAAAAAAATCTGGGGGTTATGGTGTAGATTCCCCTTGTCTTAAGGCACATCCACCAGGCAGTAGCTGGGATAAAGAGAATGGATTCAATGTGCAAGCAGTTCAAAGCTTAGCATGTACAAGTTACATTCAATACACTGCTAAAGTGAGTGTTTAAAAATGGTGACTGGCCTGATGAAGAAGTTCTAACCAATCGGGGCCTGACACGTCACCACAGGGTCACTGAGGCCTTACCAGGCCAACATAAGCCCATAGATGGAGGTTTAAACACCTTACGTGGATTGAGTCCATTTACTTGAGGTTACTGGATGCCATCAATGAGCCTCACTTTTATTGGCCCTGGCACAGACAGCAGAGAGCTTCCTTGGCCTAGCAGACACTCGCTGTGGCCCCCTGGTGGCCCCCCTGAACTCTCGCTTACTTTTCTACCCGATCAGTTTTCAAGCCTCTATTCTCATTAGACAAAACAAGCGGTTAAAGCCGGCTGATGTAAACATGCGGTAATATAATCCCAAAGTGTAACCTAAGAAAAATCACTTGACCTCCTGGTGCCTTCTGTCCAACACACCACCAGAAAAATGCTGCTTATCAGCTCGCTAACAGGTAAATGTTTGGAATCTGTGAACCTCTCGCCTAGCCCACCCACCCCCCGCCATTCTCCCTCTCTCTCTCGCTGAATAAATATTCTTGAATAAATAAATACATTTGGTATTTTAATGCTTAATTTTCAAGAAAATAAGGCAGCTAACATCTGCCAGATGTTCTTTTCCAAAACATGCTACGTCATGGCTAAGCCCTGATCTAAACAAATCCAGGGCTTGTGATTGATAATGCATAGTTATAAAAAGCAAGTGTTGCTGGTATTTGAGACCACTGCCAGGTAAAGTTCAAATGTGTGTCACCCGGACAAGGACTAGAGGAGACAGTTTCTGCCCAGTGCTTGTCTGGAGCTCCAAAAGGTTTAGGGAGCACTCTTGTTTGAAATAATTAATATGGCACATGAGCTCGTACCTCCTCCCAGCACTGATGCTGCTCCTGGCACCTGCTGCCAGAGGATGACATTTACAAATGAGCATAAATAAAAGGTTAGGCTGAAATATGGTCTCCAGCAATGCTTCATGCATCATATGCTTATGAGTGGGCTGAAGCATTCTAATCATGTATGAATCATTCCGGGTTGTCAAGGCTAGACAGAGCACATAGGTGGAGAGGAGAAAGAGCCATGCTGGCAGTTGGATAGCTTCTCTACAGGTAGGCAAGGGCCCACCACGGAAAGTCATCCCCGTGAATGCAAAAGCCACCCTCCGGGAACACCAGAGACAGATGGCAGCCAATGTTCTTCTCACAATTCAGCTGGGGGCAGCACACAGTGGGGTCTGAGTGATGATCCCAAAAGCTGCTTTGGATACCTGACCCTTTAAATCGTAGTGGCGTGACAGGGTGCAGTTGCACGAAGAACTGCTGGAATGCACTGTGGTCTGATGCTGAAGAAGATTAAATAACTTCCAAGTCTAATTGAAAAGACGGCAGCAAGCTGACTCTGAAGCTGGGCAGTAATGTGAGACAAAGGGTGTTGTACAGAAAGCAACAGAGGAAAACAGTTAGAAAGGGAGAACAAGAAAGCAGGCAGAATTTAGGGGGTAAATGGGCAAGCCACCCCAATGAGAAGTAGAAAGGCTAACATCTACTTTATGAGTGTGTGGTACTTTGTGTCTTTGCCTTAATGAAGTGTCTTTTTTGTATTTATGCTGTGTCACACATGCATGATTAGGGGACAGTCTGCGAGTTCGATCGTGCGTGAAAGTACAAGAGATAGGGGTCTGAGACATGGTATTAACACTTTTCATCTACAGAAAGATGCCCAAAAAAAAAGGCCATGCCTCAACAAATGCACCGATCTCCACATCCGTCCGCAAAACAAAGAAACACTCTTTTCCGGCTCCATGGGATAACCTCATTTATGATCCCGTCTTGATGACTTCCGTTCCTCCACTTCTGATGTCATCTCCGACTTCCTCGATCTTCGTCACATCCGTTAATTTAATTTGTTCTTCTATAAAAGCTTCGTGACCCCAATGAAATTTTGTCCAATGTATCTGATTCTTGACCTTGTTTTTAGCTACTGGAACTTACGACCAATATACGGGGAGGCTCCTCAACTTTTAATCTGTCTCATCTGTTTATTTTATCACAACTGATATTTTTGTACACCACATAGGATATGACCCTTTGACAACTACCATATATATTCGTGTTTAAGTTCTCCCACGGATAAGTCGGGCTTGATTTTACTGTATAATTTCTGGTATTTTATAATGTCGGTCATATAAGTCGAAAGCGGAAAACTCACACTATTGGTCCAAGGGATTATGATATGCTAACGCCCACCTGAGACAGTAACCACGGAGCACACTGCCTTTTAATTCTATGTATTGTGCCTACGTGACCACACTGTAATATTCAAACTATTCCGAAGTGACGTTTGCACTGATTTGTGTTTTTTGTATCTCACACCCTCATACACCTTTACTGTAAGAACATCCCTTATCTGCGATGGAGCGTTCGATCAGAAGAAAATATGAAGCTAGTTTTAAATTAAAAGTCATTGAAGTGGCAAAAGAAATTGGTAACTGCACTGCTGCAACAAAATTCGATGTGTCTGAGAGACTGATGTGAGATCGGAGGAGGCAAGAAGATGTAAAAAAAAATGTAAGTGTTGCATTTTTGAATGAGCGTATAACTCAGGGTCTGATTTTATGACCGATTTTTCATGTTTCAAGACTCGACGTATACGCGAGTATATATGGTATTTAAACTGAGGTACAGTATAAGCCAGGTTGTAAGGAAACTTAATACCATTATTCTGGCTAGGGCAGACTTGTTATGAGACTTAAGCACAAGGCGGCTGTAACACTGCATTGTTCTGTACATCTTGCTATAAAAATACACACACACACATACACATAAAGGCCAGTTTAGCGTTGCCTACCCACCTAACCTGCATGCCTTTACAAACTGGAAACCCACATGGAAATTCAGGGAGCTCCAGAATCCCGTTCTCCTTGTTGCAAGGCACCAGCACTACCACAGTGCTTTCTTAACCCCCATTTTAAATATAGCCACAAAAAGTTCTTACAAACTTAAAAAGAATGCTTTTTGTGTGTGGTTTGCATTACAAATCCCTAAAGTATAAACCAAGTATTTGGAAGAATGCCCCCTATTTTTCTTCTATGTGAAAGATGACAGATTTAATTTACTAATAATAACAGTCTTACTGTTAATTAATTTAATAAAATATTTTATCTAGACCATCACTGCTAATTGCACATTCAAAAGAATGGGCTTTCAGTATTCCTTGGGCTTTTCCAACTTGTTCATGATCTGTTTTAGAGCTGTGATGTCCAAGATAATGTGAGCAACACACGTGACAAGGTGAGTGAACCACAGCACGTGAACACACAAGTACAGCCTGGAGATCAGCCTAATGTATGCAAATAAGAAGGTGGCATTGCGTGTCACCAACATCTTCAAACATCTAGCCCCTCCCCAAACATCTACCATTCTGAGGGCTGCATGAAGGTGTACTTGGAAAGACTGCATTGATGATTGGGTGTTAGCACTAACACTCATTTGAAAATCATCCCAGATTCTTCGTAAACGTGACATTTCCTGAAGATGGGAAAGCCTGTATTTTAGATAATTGTTATTGTGCGTATTTGTGTAGCCATTGTATTTTCTGGTTTAATATTGCAGTAACAAATTTGTTAGTAAAACATAATGATTGTGGCAAAAGTAACACTTATGTTTTAAAAATGTAGTGAAATAAAAGTAGACAGTAAATTTTATATTTAAGTAAAGTCGACAAATATTTTTAAAACATACTCAACTTCGGTATTTTTAGTTAATTACAATACAACACTCCACATGTAACTTCTCTGGTGAGAACTGGGAATGAGTGGACACAAAGACCCCGTGCCAACACATCAAGATGCGACTAGTTGTAGATGGCTGGAGAACATAAGAATCGAGACAGCTGAAAACTGGTTGTAAACGTAAGGGATCAAAATCAAAACTTTTAGCAGAAGAAGGACCTTCTTGAGAAAACCACAGAAGCAAAATGTCAAGCATGTCGAGCAGCAGCCAGATTCAGAACACACCTATTACGAAAAACAAAGCTAATAAAGATTATTAATCAAGTGGATGCCAAATGGACAATGAAAATTGGGAAAATCAGAATCTCCTGCATGCCATGAATCATTAAACGAAATAAGACTCTGTACACTGTCAGGGATGCCAGGGGCGTCGACCCAGCCGGGACTCCCTGAAGGACCGGAAGAGGGTCTATGCCCGCCCTGGATCACGTGGGGGCCGCCACCCTGGTTGTTTTGGGGGAAGTGCTGGGGGGAAGAGAATAAGGGATACCCGGAGAGCTTTCAGGAGATTGCCAGAATCCACCTGGAGCACATCCGGGTGCTAATAAAAGGGGCCGCCTCCTTTCATTCGAGGCTGGAGTCGGGTGGAAGAAGGACTATGCAGGAGAAGAGAGAGTGGAGGCAGCCCAAAGAAGAATAAAGGCATTGTGTGTGTGGCCAGGACTTTGGGGGGTTTGTGTGCACTTTTGAACATTGTAAATACTTGTAAATAAATGTGTGGTGGTGGTAAACAACATGTCTGCCTGTCTGTGCCCGGGTAACATTCACAACACCCATGGTCTTAGTTTAAAGTAAAACTCAAGCTAGCTGGTCACAGTCCAGTCTCATTTTAAATGAGACTGAGGTTGGGTCCAAAATGGTTGAAAAAGTAGATGTGTAGGAGAGATACAGTCAGTATATGGCCAAATGGCTGTGGTCACTAGACTGTCCCAAATAAATGAATTTTTTGGACATTCCATTCCAAAACCATAAGCATTTATATGGAGTTGCCCCCATCTCCGTGGCTATGGCAGCTTCCAGTCTTCTGGGACAGCTTTCCTCAAGATTTTGGAGTGTATTTGTGGGAATCTGTGCCCATTTAGCCAAAAGAGGTCAGGTACTGATATTGGATCAGAAGATGTGACCCACAATTGGTGTTCCGGTTCATCCCAAAGGAGTTCAATAGCGTGAGGCTATTCATCTTCCTTCATGTCTTTGGCTTTGTTCACAAGGGCAGAGTCAAGCTGGAACAGATACTCAACTCATGGGGCCCAACCACTGACAAACAGCCCCAGCCCCTCCACCAAACTCTACAGAAGACACTTTACAGTTTGGAAGGTAGAATTCTCCTAGCATCCACCAAGCCCAGGATGGTCTATCATATGGCCAGACAGTGAAATGTGATACATCACACCAAAAAACACATTTGCACTGTTCCACAGTCCAAAGTGATTTTAGGCTTGCATGCAGCTGCCCAGACATAAGTTACCCTCTTGATGAAGCTCCCAACACACAGTTCTTGTGCTGATGTTGTGTCCAGAGGCAGTTTGGAAATCTGTCGTGAGTGATGCAGCAGAGGAGAGGTGATTTTTACACGCCATGTCCTTCAGCACTTGGCAGCTCTGTGAGTTTGTGTGGTCTATCACACCAGCTGGGGTTGCTCCAAGACACTTCCACTTCATAATAATAATACTTACAGCTGACCAGAGCTCTTCAGTATGACCAATGTTTGTCAATGGAGATTGCACGCCTATGCTCTTGATTTTATACACCTGTTAGCAATGGGTGTGAACAAAACAACTGAATATTTGGGAGAGGCCTCCACATACTTTTGAACGTATAGTGTATTATGTAGTCTAGCTTGAACTGGCCACAATGTGACCTTTGAGAAGAACCGATGGGTGACATAGACAGTGCAGTGCTGTGACCTGCCACCAAAAATAGTCATGTAAAATGAGCAGCTGGTGTTTACTTGGAAAACAACATCTAAAGTATGTATTTTAGATTTTTACAGTTGAACACTAGCAGGTAAACTGACATGGTCAAGATGGATTGAACCAACATCCTTATCCTTAGCTATTTGGCCATGTGCTGTCAAGCTACTAATATAACAGATAAAAGTCTGAATATTTCCCACTCAAGCTGTTGTTTCTGGTGGGACATCTGTGCCAGCTTTGTTGTGGAAGTCACATGGACTCCTATTCCACCCCTCAGCTCTTTTATATGATATCAGTGTCTCTTTTGGCTCTTTGAGGAAGGTCTGCTTCCTCCATGCTGACAAACAGTCATTATTGAATACATCATCAAATCTTACATTTGAAGAGAAAGAACATAACAACATAAGAAATCTGACACACAAGAGGAGACTATTCAGTCCACAAAGCTCATTTGTTTATCTAATAGCTAAGCTATTCCAATACTGTCACTAACCCTCATCATTTCTGTTTGTCTTCTCAGGATCTGTATGTGACACTTGGTGCCACTGCTCTAGTACATATGGAAAAGACCTTTCAGATAAAGGACTAAATGGAATCATCAGATGGAAAGATTCTCTCATCAGATTAGACGGCCAGCAGAGACTCCACTATAGAAAACGCAAAAGGGGGTAGGTAGTCTGTTGGCCGAGGTCTGCAGGACTATGACTTTTTTTTATAACATTTTCTTTCTATTTTAATCTCTTTGTCAAATGGCCATAGTTCATCACTTAATTAATGGACGGTGTCATGTTCATGTTCATGGGAGGCAGCTGAAGAGCTCTGGTCTTAGTAATTACTCTCCAAACCAGAGGTCAGCACTATGCTTTACTTCCTCTCTTTGCAGAATGGAAGACTGATGGCAATTACATCACTGGTGTCAATTCTGTTGTCTGGCCACCTGGACCCAGCCTTTCCTGCCTGGCACCCATATGACTGGAGATTCAGCCATTTTGAAATTAGTTCTATTTAAAGTTATTGTCTGAAAAGACACATCCACAGCTTGCTTCTTACATCTTTTTTTAATTATAAAAATAAACATCTCTATATTTATAAAATCTGTCTGTCTGTATGTCTGTCCGCTTTTCACGAGAGAACTACTTAATGGATTTCGATAGTTTTTTTTTCTATAATTTTCTTGAACATTCCAGTTGATTTTGCGACTTATCTCATCGCACTATCATAGTTCAATTGTTCAAATCCAAGAGACAGGCTGCGGGTGGAGGGGGGGAGGTGGGACCTCAGGAGTAGGTAGACGGGTGGGACCATCCTCACTCATGCGCCAGCCTCCGTTCGAGTTGCTGTACTTCTCACCATGTGTTGGAGTATAACTTGCCTCCACTTAGCTAGCAATACCTGTTTGTTCAGCAGACATTATCATCTAGAGATTGTTAAAGAGTAACGCTTCACGTTTTTGAGAGAGAGATCACAGCTATGTGTGTTTTAGAGGGTACCTGCTCATTGAGAGAGATATGACGGCCACGTGCTTTACTCACCGCGCAGAGCTGAACACGATCAGATACAGTGGCAACATTTGACGTTGGAGTGTACCTACCTTTCGCTTGGCCAGAGATACCAACTTTTTACATTTTTGGCAAAGAGATACATTCTCGCCCTAATAACAAAATCAAAAATATTGTATATCAAGAGGCCCTTGGATACGAAAGCTATCAATACAAATTATTACATTTTTTAAAAAAAATTTTATTGATTTTTATAGTTTGTCCTGTTTCACTACTATGCAAGTGGAGCCACAGGAGACAGCTAGTATATAATAAACTAGCAAAATACCCGCGTAGTAAGTACTGCCTTAAAATTTTTATTAAGAAGAAAATGAAACCTTTTTAAACTGAGGGATAATATACTAATAATTATTTGTTAAGGATCTCTTTGTATACCACATTGTGAGTTCGGTCCTCCGGTTGTAATATAACCAAGCTGTGCGCTGAGCTTACTCTTGAGCATGAGTTTCATGGTTTGTTTCAATTACGTTAGTATTTGCAGGACTTGTGTTGAAGAGACATTCGGCATCTGTCAAGTGTTGTAAGCATACAACCGGTTTCATCGATAACTTCACATCCAGATTTTGAGAGTTTAAACATTCATAAACATCAAAGTGTCCACTACTGAAATCGTCACCTGTCAATCTAAGATGTTTAAGAGGCATTGGCTGTTGTCAAAAGGTGTAAAATATTTGGCCATTTCGGTACACTTGAAAGCGACAACCGAACAATTCACCGGCAGCCATCAACTCACATGCAGAACCATAGGTGAAGGTCTTAAGCATTTCACTCTTCTAGTGCTCCTGTGTAGTATAATTATCTCCTGTACCATCATCAGTCCACACCTTGAACCTGTCCCAGTCATTCAATACATAAGACACAGTGTTCCTCCCGGATATCAAGAGTGAGCCTGATATGGCTGTGCAATATGTAACAAAGAGAATGGAAAAGGTAGGTGCCATCTCCGGGCATGGAAACCACTCGGTAAGTGACAGTTCTTTGATCGATGGTGATCACCTCGATAGACATGTTAATGGGGGTACGGTTGGAATGATAAAGGAAATGGGTACCTGAACAATGTAAAGTAAGTATAAAATACCTACACAATAACTATAATCGTAATAAATGAACAATAAAACAGCGGAGAAGCCGTGGATTAAATAAAAAGGCTGTAGTTATCAGCAGGGAGACGTGAATCCCGTGGCGAAGCAAGGAAGGGAATGTAGAGACTGGACCGACGGCCGGCCTTATATAGGCAGGCAGCCAACAACGTGGGAAGCGTTGGGATGGGGGACCCAACGCTGCTTCACACGGTGACCTGCAGGCTATGGACGTATATATGTACGTAAGTAGGATTCAGTTAGCGTTGGAAACCCGCGTACCAAATTTCTTGAAGATGGGCCCATAAGTAACAAAGACCATTGAAAAGTTCAATATGGCGGCCGACAGTGGCATCATACCACCGAAATAAGTACGTACATTGGTTTCGGTTAGCGCAGGGAAGCCGCCTACCAAATTTCGTGAAAATGGGGCCATAAAGAAGAAAGTTCAACATGGCGGATGTTGTCGACCATTATTATTATGCGTAGAATTTCGAAATGAAACCTGCTTAACTTTTGTAAGTAAGCTGTAAGGAATGAGCCAGCCAAATTTCAGCCTTCTACCTACACGGGAAGTTGGAGAATTAGTGACGTTGGAAAGTTCAATATGGTGGCTGACAGTGGCGTCATACCACCAAAATAAGTACGTACATTGGTTTTGGTTAGTGCAGGGAAGACACCTACCAAATTTCGTGAAGAAGGGCCCATGAATAAGAAAGTTCAACATGGCGGACATTGTTGACCGTTATGACCGTTACGCGTAGAATTTCGTGAAGATGGGGTCAACCTTCTACCTACACGGGAAGATGGAAAATTAGTGACATTGGAAAGTTCAATTTGGCGGCCAACAGTGGTGTCATACCATCGAAATAAGTATGTACATCAGTTTCGGTTAGCGTAGGAAAGCCGCCTACCAAATTTCGTGAAGATGGGGCCATAAATAAGAAAGTTCAACATGGCGGACGTTGTCGACCGTTATGACCGTTATGTGTAGAATTTCGAAATGAAACCTGCCCAACTTTTGTAAGTAAGCTGTAAGGAATGAGCCTGCCAAATTTCAGCCTTCTACCTACACGGGAAGTTGGAGAATTAGTGATGAGTGAGTCAGTCAGTGAGTCAGTCAGTTAGTCAGTGAGGGCTTTGCCTTTTATTAGTATAGATAATAAAGGTGCTTATTTATAGCATACATTTTTTATTAAGCAATTAATTTAATTTAATAAAGGAGCTTATTATAGCATAATTCTTTATGATTATTTATAGCATAAATAATAAAGGTGCTTATAACTTTTCTAATTATATGGGGTGGTGCCCCCAACTCTTTGCTGTTATTTTAAATTTCTCCTCTTTACAACAGATATTATTGGCTTCAGTTTATGTTTAATCAGTTTCTAGCTTGTTCTCTTTGTGTTTTAACAAATCAGCATTTATATGTGTACTAGTCTAGTAGTTTGTAAAATCTATACCTGTAATTTAACTGAGAATTGTTCACTGCATCAAAGAAATAAAGGTTGATGTAGTTATTGTAATATCTCATCCATATACTTCTTAACGGTTGTCCAGGTTTCTGCTTCAGCTACACAGCTTGGTAGTTTGTTCGGATTCCCACAGCTCTTTGAGTTAAGAAGTGCTTTCTGGCTTCAGTCCTAAATGCACTTCTCCTTAAGGTCCACTGATGTCCTCGAGAATGTGGTTCATCATTAAGTTGAATGGATTCTGCTGGAGAGTGGGTAGTCAGTCCTTACCTGGGACAAGCAGGGTGTGCCTTTTTGTCCTTCCACATCAGAGCCACCCAGATCCTCCAGTAGGGTCTGGTGGCCACCACTGTTGCTACACTGCTCTCCTCGACTTACCAAATAATGCTGAGTGATGGAACACCATTTTTGACAAGCTTTCAGCGGGAAAGCCGCAGCAAATTATCAGCTCAGTGTGGTGTGTGGCTGGCATTGCATGTTAAATCACTTAGTGTGAGGCACTAGGATTGTCTCATTGGTGCCTCCCAACACCATTTGCATATGCAATCAGTAGCAGATGGCATCTCTCTCTCTATGTAAGGGAAAAGTAAAACTTTTTTATTTTCTTTTTTACAGCTTCCTCCTGCAGTATTCTCTAAAGCCGAGGCCCAACTTCACAGCAACTCAAAGAATGTAAAATAAGAAAGTACGAAAGCCACCCTAAGCTAAAATGAAGTACAGACCCTGGGGCACACCATACCTTGGCCAGTTTAAATGATTGGACAGCTCAGTAAGGGGGTCCTCCATGAACACAGCAAGGAGAAGGTTTTTATTATTTCTTTTCACTTGTATGTACAGTTCCTAAAATGTTGAGTTCATTCCGTGGTCCACGTAAACATGCAGCCTGTAAATGTCAAAACTGTAAGTAATAAGTTAAAGGAAACCACGACTCACTGTATATCGCTAAACCCTCCAAAGCTCCAAAACAAGATTACAGATCAAAGCATTACTTTCAAATCTGACAGAAGCTACCATTTTTATTGGTTTTGTAACAAGGTGAAATTATATTTATGCCCCAAATTCCCATTATTACTACTAATTACCTGTTGGAATTCAAAAGAATAGATGGTGCAGAGGGTAGTGCTGCTGCCTCGCAGTTAGGAGACCTGGGTTCGCTTCCCGGGTCCTCCCTCCGTGGAGGTTGCATGTTCTCCCTGTGTCTGTGTGGGTTTCCTCCGGGTGCTCTGGTTTCCTCCCACAGTCCAAAAACATGCAAGTTAGGTGCATTGGCGATCCAAAATTGTCCCTAGTGTGTGTTTGAGTGTAGGCTGGGATTGGCTCCTGTGACCCTGTAGTTAGGATATAGCGGGTTGGATAATGGATGGATGGATGGATAGAGTTTCCAGTAAAATTGTTTTGCAATGACCATCAACAAAAGCTAAGTCACTAGGAAAAGCAAGAGTTCCCCTAGTGGACAGTGTGGTGTAGTGGTTAACACTTTGGACCACAAACTCTGAGGCTGTGGGTTCAAACCCCCTACTAACAGTGTGTGACTATGAGCAAGTAACTTGACCTGCCTGTACTGCAATTGGAAAACCAAAAAGAAAAGTAACCAATTGTATCATAAATGTTGCAAGTCACCTTGGATGAAGATGTCAGCCAAGTAAGTAACTGTAAAATATGGTCGGAATATTTTACTCAAGAACAGTTGTACATAGCATGTTCAACAGTATCCTGCTCCAGTAAACTAAGAACCCTGGGAAAATATAAACATATTGTATACAGACAATTGTGCAGTTAGTTACATAAAACTTCTGATACATCCCATTAACCAACAGCACTACAACTGAGGCCTGTTGTCTTAGACAACCTCCCAGGCAAGGTTTGCTAATACAGTGAGTATTAACATAAACAAAAGAATAAAAAATGAATAAAAAAGCATAAATAAGGAATTGGAACCTTATTCAGGAGGTTTACAACCATGCTATGGCTGTGTTTCACCAGGACAGCCTATCTGTGGTAGCCCAAACCCCAAAGTGCAGGAGTACGTGAGGCCACCAGAACGGATCTCCTCATAGAAGGCTCCAGGGCTTTGTTATGCCACCTAGCAGCATTGTGCTAATGGTGCGAGGCAGCCCACCGTACAACACAGGCACACACCTTAAAGTCACTCAATCAGCTCTCTGGAGTGAGAGGATAACCCATAATGACACTGAAAGTACACGCAAACTCCATATACTACTTGTTGAGCGCAGAAGTGGTAGCGGTGCTAACCTAAGTGCTGTCAATAAATTCTGCTTTTATCAACTCTCTCTATATATAAAATCCTAAGCCTAAAAGTGCAACGATTTTATGTGACGTTTTTTGTCACCCTTTAAATCGGGCTTATTTTAAAACCTACATATATATGTTTGGTATCATTCCTTTCAGAATTTATCGAACTTTAATGTGATGTTGTTAGATTTTCAGATTCTTATTTTGTTTTTAAATTATAAACTAAAAAATATCAAGAACTCACATCATGTGAGACGACACTTTGTGCCAAGAGATTTAACCACGCCCGGGGCCGGAAATAAAAGACAAAAAGTGGGACAGCTGATGTACAGGCTTTTAAATGTTCGAAGTGCCAAGTGAGATGCAGGTCATTCAGCACGGCAGCAGCAACAATCCAGCAGCTAATCGGGCAAAGAGGAGGTAAAACGTATTTGTTTCCCATTGTATCACCGTTTAAGAGGGGGTTTCGGAGGAGCGACTGTGTCTCCTTGGAGTGCGTTTAGCACCCCTCTTCACAATGTGAGCGGGCAGAGACAGGTTGGCAAGCAATGCGAGCGGGGTGAACCCCTTAGTTAATATTATAAAGATCCAAGCCCTACACTTTCTATCTGTCATAATCATTATCTCTGTCCCTAAGGCTTGTGGTTCAATGGATTTTTGGTTATTGCAGCACCTCCCGAACATGCACAACATGAAAGAAAATCAAGAATTTTAGGATATATCCACAATCCCGGACAATCTGGAGGTGTACGATGCCGACCTTTATACCTTTGTCTCGGTGATGCCATACACTTCCAGTTGACCTTACCTAGCAGCAGCATGGCAACCATAAACAGAAAGGTGTCAAAATGGCAGAAAAATAAGATGGCACCACAGAACAATTCATATCATAATTAACAATGTTAAAAATGCGTTCAAGCAAAAATAAATGTAACAATCTGACTCCTATGCTTCCAAAATCCCAAAAAATAATATTTCCGATATTTCACTGGCAAGGCAATGTCAATGATGGATATATTTGGAGTTAATGCTCTTCAAAAAATGTGAGGTCTTCCATTCATTTTTCTTGACTTCCCCTTACCGACTCACCATAGGGCAGGAGGCAGTGGCAACGGGTGCAAGAGGACCCACTAAAAGATACAAACACAGATAATTTAGAGCTACCAACTATTCTAACCTGCATGTCTTTGTGGTGTGTGCATCCATCAAAATGGAGGTGGAAAGCCTACATGGACATGGCAATGATGTGCAAATGTCACCCAGATGCTGGTTTTGCTTGGCAGAGAGCTGAACCCTGGTCCACAGAGGTGCAACATGGGAGCAGTAATTTGTGGACCACTGCACTATGCTTGGTGATTAGAGTCAAACGTTACTTCAGAAGAACACAGTCATTTAATATTTCTTCTTCTTTCTTAGGATTTTGCAGAGGCTTACATTCCTTACATTTTAACTTACACCCCATACAGTAAGAGATCCCTCCATACGAAAAGCAGACGTCATCTGAAACATCAACGTCAAGATGTTTGTAGCTGAGTAAAACAAAAATAAGGCGCCACATACCATTTTTTAAACGACCCATCTCATCAGAAATAAATAAAAAGCAGATTTGCACTCCTGACACATGTGACACACGTGCGCACAATGTGACTTGCCCACACGTGTGGCACGAGATCTGGCAAAGCCCTCAATGCATTTTTGTTTTCACTCAAATTTGCTCTGACATATCGTGAATGATTTCCTGAAAGGTTCGTGCAAACAGACTCTTGTGTGCCAGGGCTTCAGGCAGGGAATCTGCTCCCATCCAAGCAAGCAATTGTCGAAACACATGGCGAGAATTTCCTCAGCGACACTTTAAAGCTGGATGCTCTGTGACTCTGCAAAACCTTGCTCTAGTGTTTTTTTTTTTCTTCTTCCAGCACACTCTGACCATTTCTATTAAACTCTGATTGCATTTAATGGTGGCTTTCCACACTTTGTTCAAAACCTAGAATTAGGAGGGTGGCTCCTCTAGGAGCAAAGAATCCACAGTTGAAAAGTTACTTGAAAGTTTCTGGGATTCTTTGTAATGACAGTTCCCTGAGATCTTCAGCTAACCTGTGGCCGGCATTAGGATGCCACCAGACTCCACGTGTTTGTCCGTTTAGTAAAGTTTACCTGCCACTTTGGAATGTTTCAGCACGCCAGTCAAAACCGGAAAAGACAGAAAGAGCAGGCAGTTTATTAATAACAGCTGGCAAAGCCTGAGCCATAACGGCTGCCAGATGCCTTTTTGAAAGTGCAGCCAAGGTGTTTATGGTGAACACCTGCAAAGTTTCTATACCTGGGCCTACTTCAGTGAAGACACCTTCACAATTTAATAATTGCCATTGACCATCAATTCTCTTTGAGGTGTGCCAGACAGCAAAAGGTGAGGGGCACACCAGGGCTGTGTGTGTTCCATGCAGACTGCTGCCCGTTGGCTTCAGTCAGTCCCACAGCTTACAACTCAACAGCTTGGTTTACTCAATCCAAATATCCATCCTTTTCTTAACCACGCATCTTGTTTTGGATGAAGAGAAACATTGGGTACAGAGTGGCAACAAAAGCTCAACAAGGAGCTGGGCCTTCTTGGAGCACAATCACAGTATTGAATTGCCAATTAACAGCTTCACAAGTCAGGGGCAAAGTGGGATTTAAGCCTAGGGGCCTCATTTTTAAAACTTCCTTACACTTGGAAATGTGTGTAAGCCACATATGCAAAAACCGGGATTTATAAAACACAAATTGGCTTAAAATTATGGAAAGTTTCAACCATCCGTAAGTCCTACTCAGACATTTTTGGTTTTGGCATTTTAGCAACTCCAGGCAGGAGGACAATGAAATGAACAGAAAATCTAATTTCATTGGGAATTTGAATGACGTGTCAGTCACATTCTGAGGTCTGTCAATCCATCCATTTTCTAAGCTCTGTTATTCTGAACATGGAACCAAGCAGGGATTGTGTGATTTCTGTGTGATGGTCTCTGTAATGTAGACCCCAATTCAGCGCACAACTCCAAACAGACAGCTCTAGGACATCTAAACCAACTTATGAGTCAGTCGTCATCACCAAAAATGACAATGATGATACTTAAATGACAGAAAACATTGAGTTTTAAAGTTTGTTTATTTATGCATTTTAATTGTGGCAAAATAAGCACTTTCTTATTTTAAGACATTAGAAAATGTGTGCATAGCAAAATATTCAGGTGACACTTTTTAGCTAATTTGAAAGTTCGAAAGGACTGTTTGCTGTTATTCATTTGCCTCATTAATGAGACAGATATCACATTGATGTTTTTTAATTTGTCCCTGGGTATCTGTGACATGTGATGGATATTTGCTCAGACTGACGTGCCTCTGTTTGTACAGGCAGGCATAAGCCGTCGCCATGCATACTTCCATTTCAATCGCCATAGTGCTGAGGGTACTGACAATCTCTTGGGATGACAGGAGCATCACTTGGGCTTGTAAAACAAGTTAAAATAACTTCTCTAAAGCTAAATCTGAACAAGTGAACTAATTAAAATTGAACAGAGTATTTCTCAAATTCTTTTAAGTGAGAATTGCTTAGGCAGGTCAGATAATTGTATTTGTTGGTCCATCCTCTAAACTCAATTATCATGGGTAAGTGGCAGTTGGGTCCTATCCTATCTAGCAATTAGCACAGGCAGAAACAACCCCTGGCCAGACTACTAGCCCATCACAGGGTGAATACACACACACACACACACACACACACACATAATGGGACCATTTAGCATCATCAATTCACCTAACACACATGGACTGTCGGAGGAAACTGGAGCAGACCCATGTGGACCCACGTGCACACTACATGAACCTGGGACTTGACTATGAGGTAGCAGAGTTATGATGGCGCCATCATGCTCATAATTAATTGATTAATATATTTACATGAATTCTAGCCTTAACAATCTAGGAAAAAAATGCCTTTATTTAAGCCTTATTTTAGTAATATATTGCATCCTTTAGCAGGCTCCTCTGGCCACTCCTTAAACTTCACTAAGCGTCAGTAATACTTCAAGTTCACATTCACTCAAGCTTTGCTATCTGCATTGTCCCATCTATCTATCTATCTATCTATCTATCTATCTATCTATCTATCTATCTATCTATCTATCTATCAATCCATTATCCAACCCGCTATATCCTAACTACTGGGCCACAGGGGTCTGCTGGAGCCAATCCCAGCCAACACAGGGTGCAAGGCAGGAAACAAACTCCAGGCAGGTTGCCAGCCCACCACAGTTATCTATCTATCTATCTATCTATCTATCTATCTATCTATCTATCTATCTATCTATCTATCTATCTATCTATCTATCTATCTATCTATCTATCGTGACAGATGACTGGGATTCTGGCCCAGTTGGGATGCCTGGAGAATGGAAGGTCCGGGTGAGAGATAATACCTCTCCCAGGACACGAGAGGGCAGCCCCCTTTGTTTGCATCAGGGCCACCGGACTGGAGTTTGGAAGCTCAATCCTGTTTTTGGCCGTGGCCACCACCAGGAGATGTCTGGACAATTCTGAAGCCCTGGACTGCAGCACTTTCACCACACTCTGAAGTGCTGCCAGAAGTGAATCCAGGCACACCTGGAGTGTTTCAAGGTGCCCATGCAGCACTTCCTGGTGTGCTACTGCAGGAATTTTGAGAGCCAGAGTCAGGAGGCAGAGGACGGAGCTTGCAAGTGGAGGAGTGAGGGCGGCAGAGAAGAGGAAAGAAAAAGAAAGGAGAAGAAAAGGACCGTGAGCAATAGTGCTGGCTATTTGATCCCTGGCTCCAAAAGGCAACATAAGTTGCAAAGTTTCGCAATGTATTGAATCCAACACTGACTGATTGAAAACAGGAAGTGGTCTGGATTTTAAGGTAACTGATAGGAAATGACGTCTTCATGGTTAGAACTGGAAGCGACATAGTCGTAACAGGAAATGACGTCTTCCTGGCCGGAACCGGAAGTGATGTCTTCATGGTTGCAATCGGAATTCAGCAGAATTTCCTGTCTTTGACCCAGCAACAGGGGATGCACAAACCGTGTGTTTCTTTGTGCTGGTCCCAAGCTTGGATAAATGGGGAGGGTTACGTCAGGAAGGGCATTTGGTGTAAAATTTTGCCAAATCAATATGCAGACAACAATTTTGCCCCTAACAGGAACAGCCGAAAGAAGAAGAAGAAAATCAGGAGGGATAACAGAGAAAGGATTAGTGCACCCCGCCATCCCCTGGCCTGGCATGCAACATCTATCTATCTATACATTATATAGTCCCTTATCTATCTATCTATCTATCTATCTATCTATCTATCTATCTATCTATCTATCTATCTATCTAAAGACATCACTCAGGAACTTGACCAAGTTTATATGTTGATTAGGTCATAAATATTCAAAATGGGTGTTGGTGGAGGGGAGTGGCCAAAAGTGTGTGCAGAAGCACATAGTTTTATGTTGATTTGAAATTTATAAAGGAAATTATCATGGGATCTGTGTATATACGGTATTATAAATCCATTTTTTGTGGGTATGTCATTTTTGTCTGTCTAGCAAAAGCAACATTTTAGCAAAGGATTTTAAGCAAGGATTTATTTGTGAGGTCCCTGTTCATTAAGAGCTGTGAGTTAGGAGCTCTATACCAACTGGGGCCCTGTGCTGCCCCATTCACATAATATACCAAACAAACTCACCTCTTTATTTTATGCTCTAATCCAATGTGATTTATAATTCCAAACTTTGAACATATTATATTATACAGTATATAGTGCCTTTATAAGGAGAGAATCATCCCAGAGTGCTTTACTGGTATAATACAATATTCTTCTGACAGATGAAGTGTCTCATTCAGGAGCATTTAGTTGTGAAAGTGGGACAGGTAACAACAGATTTTGCACCCTTGTTATTTTCGCCCAGGCCACTACAGCACACTGGGGGTTAGATTCACAGACAGTCTGGCCCTCCCCAGTCACACTCTGTGGTATGGTGAATCTGCAGGAATCTGCAGTGTGTCATACTCAGTTCCTGGTGGGCTGCTGTGGCTGCAGGCTTTTTTTATCAGCCAATTTCTTAATTACTAATCAGTTCCTGCTGCTAATGTAATATAATTATTTTGCTTTCATTTTGGTAAATTTCTTTTTTTCCCTAACAGGCAGCCAAACAATAAATATATGTAAAGTGAGCCAAGAGATGATCACCTCACTAAGTCCTGTGGAGCCAGTGTTTCAATCATTCTCCCATTTAGTTGTTAATGAAACCCATTATTTATGTCGATGGTTTGATAGTGTTCTCATTCTTTCACACTGATCATTTACAAACTGATTTTGTTTTTTTAGAGATCATCCCAATACTCCTCAGACCTTTAATTTTTTTTTCATTTCAAGCATTTTATTAAGATACAGATTGTATGAATGATACATGTACTGCAAGACAAGACTTTGTGCCAAGAGATTTAGCTTCGCCCGAAGCTGGAAATCAAAGACATTGAGTAGATGACAGAACATCGTAAAGAGGTTTAAAAATGCTGGTGCGATACACATGCAGAGCAGGTTAGAGATAATGAAAGTACTAAAATTTGAAAGTCTCAAAAAAATGATAGTAAAGATCGCATTAGTGCAAACAAATGGAAATTATTATTCGGTGAAATAACGAAACTGCAAAAAGAGATCAAATATATTGTTCGGATTTAAACTTTAAGTCGGAGACTTGTGGATCATCTAATTCGTGTTGCCATCAGGGAAAAGTAGTGCTTCTTCCCAATGAAGAGTCGTATCCTCAAGAATTAAAAGATTTGTTGTTTGGTGAAAGTGAAATCCACATACACGAGTGACAGAGATGTGTTGGCGAGTGAAGCGAGCAGGGGGCAAAGCACCCTGGTGATAGTAAAGAACAGAGCCACAGCCATGTCGAGAAATTCAGAAAATTGAGGCAACTATCCAAAACTGAGAATCACAAAATGGTGTCATCAATAAAAACACAAAGAAAAATATATATTGTGATTTACGGCCGGAGGTTTAGTCCGGCCGGGATGTCCCAGAATGGGAAGAAGGGAGAAGAGCAGCCTTCCCCTAGGATGCTAGGTGGCAGCTCCCCTGGACGACAATGGTTCCCCGGATTCCCTAAGGGCATCCTGGGACATGGAGTCCGTTTCTTCAGACCTGTTGGGTGCCGTGGGTGCCGCCAGGGGGAGCTCACAAAGAACCCGGGGACTTTTACAGTTACTACGACCCAGAAGTACTTCGGAGGCACGAGGATGGAAGCCTGCAGTACTTCCAGGCTATTTTAGAACTGATCATGTGGCATTGACCCGGAAGAGAAGGAGCACTGTGCGCAGCCGGCACTTCCTCCACACTGGGGTGTGGCTATGACTGATTGCCGGGAAGCAGCTGGAGCCCATCCGGGTTCTCATATAAGGGGCCGTCTCCCTCCAGTCAGCAGTGGATGTCGTGTGGAAGAGGACAGAACTGGAGAGAGGACAGGAGGCAGCCAGGAGAAAGGCATTAGACTTGTGTGGCCTGGACATTTGGGGGAACGGTGCTGGAGGCACTAGGGGTGCACGTGAGCACAAACTGTAAATATTATTGTAAATAAACGGTGTGTGGTGGAACTATGTTGTCCATCTGCCTGTGTCCGGGTCCCAGTTCACAATATATATATATATATATATATATATATATATATATATATATATATATATATATATATATATATATATATATATAAGTTTCGCAAAAACAAACTGGTACCATAGAAAATTGAGAACTAAAAGTTTCAAAACTGGAAATTACAACACAAAATATATCATTCAAAATTTAATATTACTGAATTCTAGGCAGGGTCACCCTGAATGACAACAGCTTCTCAGCTAATGATTTACAAGTCTGTGTGAAATCATATTTATACTTCTTAGAACTAATCAGCACCAAATGCAATGAGGCATAAACAGTAAATGTGTGGGCCTGTTGGACATCCAGGAGATACTGACTCCAGCAAAAATAGACGTGCGGCCACCTTGTTTTGGCACTGACTTGCTTTCCTCTGACTGTATGTAATGCCTTCAGGGGATTGCAATATTTAAAAAAATGACAAAAAAGCATCACACTGGTTAAATGTTGACAGAAGTCAGGAAGAATATCCTCATGAATTGTTTAATTCAGGAAAATATTTAGACTTATAAATGGCAGATTGGTTTTTCAGCTGTTGACAATGAGCCATCATCTTTGGTAAGATTAATGCGTCCCCCGTGTCCATTAATATTTCAAATGCTTTCCTCTTCACGGCATTAACTGAGACCTGCGTCACGTATGGAAATACTGCAGAGGAATAAAACAGATAGGGTGGTAAGAGAGGGTTTTTTTTTTTTTGCGTGTGTGTGTGCTTTTCAACTGCCTGTGATAAAAATATTTTAACACTTATGCAATTGTGCTGAAATGCTTTAAGACGAATGAGCTTTATGTGTATTGCTAAATAGAAGGGTTAAGAACTGATAAAATCTTGTTTAAACGTTCATTTTCAGATCATAACATCCCCACCTTTCAATGCCCTTCTGCTTGGACATGTGTGCATTATGGTTATGGATTATTTTTTTCATTTTCTAATTGCCACTAGGCGCAGTGACCTAACAGTCTTTGGACTTTGTTTGTGTTAAGAAGTTAGAAAGTTGTAAGGTCAGCTGTGGAGTAGCCTAACAGTCCTGCTGCACTCCATTCATTATGTTTAAATCATATATGGCTGGCTATGAAGACCCCTGCCCTCACATACACACACTTTGACATATTTAATTATTTAATGCAGGACCTCTTATGTTTACCCATTAGAGAACCTATGTGTGGTAGAAGTATAGGAATATTTTATTTATTAACAGCAGTGTTTAATGTCTAAATGCAGAGCAGTTCTGAAGAGCCCCAGAAGTGCTCAGACTGTGGACAATAACTGCTAAATGCAGGACTGTAGAAAGTCAGCCGTAAAGAACCCTTTCAGTGCTCTTCTACACCTTCTGCTGGGTGGAATGCCTCCAAAAAACCTCCAGTGAAACTTGTGAGGCTTTTGCTATATGTTTTAATCACAAAATTAATGACATTAGAAATAATATTGTACATCTTCCCAATACTGATCCTCTTAACCCCCATACTCTGTTTTAAACAAATTAAATTCTTTCGCCAGGATAATTTGCCTGATTTATCTATATATATAATTCACTAAGGCAAGACACCCATGGAAAGGCAAGACACCCATGGAAAGCACGCCGGAAGGGGTGTGGATTCACTAAGCCGCCGACAAGTAAGACACCTATGGCACATGCAGGAAGGATCCACGCCGGAGGTGAATCGCCATATGCAGCGTGTAATACGGTTTGCGAGGGGTATCCCATGGGATCCTTAAAACAATCCTTCACAACTGAGGTTAAAACACAATGAAGTAAGCAGTCTTTAAAAACCGAGTTTTCGGTTACAACACACGACCGCGTGCACCATAGCAAACTGTTTTACATGCTACATACAGCAATTCGCATCCACAACAAACATACGTCTTCTTAGATGCTCCTGCAGGAACACAGAAAGTCCACAAGTCACAAGTGCATCTGGACTGTGCAAAGATGATAACTTCTCAAGTGACAAGTTGGAGGTGGGCACCTGAGCGATGGCGGTCCGCCAGTTTTCAGTCACGGACGATTGTGTGTTGGTTCATTCCGTGCATTGTTACAATGTTGCTTTTCTTGCTGGTTTATTACATTACCGATTTTTCAAATGTTAATTTTCTCCCTGTGCTTAAAAATCATTAAAAAAACGGCCTGATTATGCGGCGTATGGTACACTGCGGGTTGGCTAGTATAAAATAATTTCTCAACTGAGACCCTCCATCTGCATCCTCAACCCAATACCAACAAGTTTTTTCAAAGAAGTATCCTGTAGTAGTAAATGACTTGTGGGTAAATGCAGAGAGAGGCCATTTATCTGTTCTCATCCTCTTAGATCTGAGTGCCGCATTTAATACCATCGATCACAGTACTCTTAGAAATTGCCTTTGTCAATGAGTGGGCCTCTCTGGCAGTGTCTTAAATTGGTTTGAATCCTACCTGGCAGGTAGAAAATTCTTTGTAAGTTGTGGTAATTGTACTTCAAAGACACATGATACTCTATATGGTGTTCCACAAGGCTCTATCCTGGGTCCGCTGCTCTTTTCGCTCTTCATGCTTCTGTTAGGTTAGATTATCTTGGGGCATAAAGTGAGCTACCACAGCTATGCCGATGACACACAACTGTATTTATCAATAGCATCTGATGACCCTGACTCTCTTGGTTCACTGACCCAATGTCTTACTTATGTTTCTGAATGGATGAGCAGTAATTTTCTTAAACTAAATAAGGAGAAAACAGAAATTTCATTGATTGGCAAAAATGGATATAATGAGGGTATTACAAATAAACTTGATCCATTAGGCTTAAAAGTCAAGACAGAGATAAAGAATGTAGGGGTAATTATTGACTCTGACCTAAATTTTGAATCACATACTAATCAGATCACTAGGACAGCATTTTTCCACTTAAGAAATATAGCAAAAGATAGACCTCTTATAACTCTGCAAGATGCTGAGAAATTAGTTCACGCTTTTGTTTTCAGTCTTCTAGATTACTGTAATGCACTCCTCTCAGGACTAACAAAAAAAGACATCAATTGATTACAATGAGTGCAGAATGCAGCTGCTAGGATCTTAACTAGGAAAAGAAAATCTGAGCACATCACCCCAGTTTTGATGTCACTACACTGGTTACCTGTGTCATTTAGAATTGACTTTAAAATACTGCTTGTGGTTTACAAAGCCTTCAACCATCTCTGCTCCATGCCTATATTTCAGAATGTCTCTCACCTTACACTCCAAATCGTAACCTTAAATCTTCAAATGAGTGTCTGCTTAGAATTCCAATAGCTAAACTTAAAAGAAGTGGCGAGGCAGCCTTCTGTTGTTATGCATCTAAAATAGAAATTTGCCAGGCTAATACAGTGGAGCACTTTACAAATACTGCTCAAAACCCATTACTTTAACATGGCTTTCTCATAGCTTCATTTTAGTGTAATCCTGATATTCTGTATATGTATTTAATTATCATTATCAATCATAGTGGCTCTGAAATCCATACTAACCCCAACTTTCTCTGCTGTTCTTTTTCTGGTTTTCTGTGGTGGCGATCAGCGGCACCACCACCTGATCAAATCACCGTGCAGTCCTTACATCAAATTCTTCCATGTGGAGCCTGATAACCATGAGGACTGATTGAGATCATTTATGTTAGGTAGAATGCCTAGAGGGGGCTGGGTGGTCTCGTAGCCTCAGAACCCCTGCAGATTCTTTAAGTTTGCTTACTTTACTCCTCCCTCTCTCTCTTACACCATCATCATGAAGGGGCATCTTTCACACCATTTTCATGAAAAGGACAACTCAATGAAGAGCACAGCTTGGCAGCCATATTGAGACAGGCATGCAGCCTTTTCTGAAAAAGGCAGACTAAAAACGATGCCTTAACTAGAGACATTTACAGTAATTACAAGTCTATGTACTGCCTGAAACTACACATCACCATTTATCAGGTTGTGTGGTTGCCAGTATTCACTTGAACTTTGTTTATTGTCATTATTTATGAATATTATCAATAATACATTATTTAAAGTGTTAGTTAACTCCTGCTTGTCTTTAATTACATCTAATTGCCCGAGGTTTGTAAATGTAGAAGGGAAGGTGGGGAGACATTATATACTAATTTAATATTGTTTTTTTATCAGTATGCTGCTGCTGGAAAATTTGAATTTCTCCTTGGGATTAATAAAGTATCTATCTATCTATCTATCTATATCTATCTATCTATCTATCTATCTATCTATCTATCTATCTATCTATCTATCTATCTATCTATCTATCTATCTATCTATAATACTTTATAAACAAGCAGTGAGATTTGAGGCATTCTGACAAAGGCTACACATTAATAATACAAAAGTCGAAAGTAAAATAATATAGCAATCTACCAAGAGAAAACAGTGCTCTATAACTATAAAGATGAACCTAATCTAATCTAATCTAATCCATTTAATTTTTTTGCTTCTGTATGTTCTGTTGAGCTTTTGTATACTACTTGCTTTTTAAAAAAAAATAAAACTTTGATTTTTAAAGATTCTTTGCTGATGTTAGGAATATGTTTTTTATTATTTTTAAAAATGTCTTTTTTTTCACTTTATGTATGTTTGTAAATAAGCCATTAATAGACAATAGTCAATAGTCTTTTACTATTACAATATCTGCCTGAACGTTTGAGTCGCTTGGCTAACCACAAACAGAGGATGCGTTAGTAGAGAAGCAGACTGAAGTCTAAAGTAGCAAAAATGAAACTTATCACTATAAAAAGAGAGCAGTGTGGAAAGATGAAGAGCAAAGTCCTTGAACTATTGGATACTTCTGTGTGTCCACACCTCGTGTTTATGTGCTGATGTAGTCTTGTAACGAGTTGGACTCGATAAGTTGAAATGGGCCGATCGCTACCTTCCTAACTGTAAGATGACTGATAAAAGGGATAGGCCAATATCACTCCCTGAAGCTACCCGCCGTACATCCTCTGTTTTGAAATAATCACCTGTAACAGCCCAGTGAATATATACAATATATGAATAAAAATGAAAAAAGCAACAATCCCTTTCCTCACCCCTTCCACCAACACACAATAACTCCTATACGAGTAAATAAAAATATATAAAGTAGATAAATCACACACAACCAACCCCCTTCCGAAGTTCACACACTAGTCCTGAGTTCAAATTGAGTGTTAATAACAAGTGAATGAATGGTAGATGCTGGCCGACCCAAAAAAGTTGACACCTTAAATGTATAATGATTGAGTCAGTCCGTGCCATTATAAAAAAAAGAG
The DNA here is from genome assembly GCF_016835505.1 of Polypterus senegalus. Taxonomy (NCBI): domain Eukaryota; kingdom Metazoa; phylum Chordata; class Cladistia; order Polypteriformes; family Polypteridae; genus Polypterus; species Polypterus senegalus. The sequence goes on from NC_053159.1 coordinate 34,704,528, forward strand.
TTCACAAGCTCACCCGAGTCTGCTAGTTGTGACAAATCTCTGTCCACCATCTATATAAAGCAGTCTTTTGGAGCTGCAAAGCCTTTTTCCATGGCCAAGGTAGATACTGATCAGTTTAGTTGTATCCCTCAATGGCTGTTCTCCCCTCCTTTTTGAAAATTGCGTGATTTATGCAGATTCCAGCTAAAAAAAAATGTGGATATCCCAAAATGGGGTACAGCCCGGACACAGACAGGTAGACATATTCTTGAAGCACCACACACATTTATTTACTATATTTACAGTAAGTGCACAACCCAGTGCCACAGCACCAATCACCCTCAGTCCAGGCCCTCTCACACACAATGCCTCTCTTCGCTGCCTCCACTCCTCTCCTCTCCTCCAAGACTCTGTCCACTTCCAGCCAACTCCAGCCATTGAAAGGAGGAATGGCGGCCCCTTTTATCCCTACCTGGACGTGCTCCAGGTGTCTCCTGATTAGCTCCTGCCTGCTGGCACTCGCCAGTGTGGCAGAAGTACCGGCTGCACACCTGGAGGCACTCCGGGTGTCCCTGGTCTTCTTCCCCCTAGCACTTACAGGTGTGGCGGAAGTGCTGAGGGCCAGGGATCCTCAGGCATTGGGGCGCCCCCTGGTGGTGACCACGGGCCCCTATAGGGCTGAGCTTCTAAACTCTGTTCCCATGGTCCCTAAATCCATCAGGGCGGTAACCACCCCTTGTGGACTGGAGGAGGCGTAAGCCATCTTCCAGTCCTCCTGTGTTTCTGGAGGTAGCACACCCAGGCGCTCGCCACACTCACCTTCAAGGGTGCTGCTGTCAATCGCCTGACTATTTCTACACGGGATATATGGGCTATCTAAGTGCCTGCATGAGCACACCAGACAGATTATAGAAAGCACATGGCATTTTTTTTTATGTGGCAGCGCTTCAGTCTGTGAGAAGGACATTGGACAGAAAGAGTCTAGGGTCTAGTGCAGGCCTCGAGTGCCAGAGTGGCTGCAAATTTTCATTCTTACCATCTTCTTAATTAGTGTCTAGTTTTTGATTACTTCTTTTAATTAACTTGTCTCAGGCCCTATAGCTGTTTCTTTTTCTTTAATTAGCAGCCAAACAATAATGAGACACAAAACAAGCCACCACATGACCAGCTCCCCTGTGCCCATTACACAATATCTGAAATTAAAGAGAGGTGATGGTCTTGGTAAGGCTGATCTCTCAGGTCACTGAAACATTTTGATGGTACTCTTAGAAGGAACAGAAAAACAACAGTTTTCGAAATGTGTGCTGTGGAAGAATGAGAGCAGCAACAAGCCATGGAATTAAATAATGGGTTTAATTAACAGCAAGAATTGGCTTTTCATTAACAAAGTGATTGGAGTGAAATTGGTTGGAGTTTGAAGCCCCAGTTTAGCTGGTCATCTGTTAGCTCGTTTCACATCTCATTTCTGCTTGGCTGTCATTTAATGAAGAAAGGAATCAATTCAGAGGGCTGAACTCTTCTAACAGTGCTATTAAAGTGATGGGGAAAAAGTTAATTAGCAGTGAAAACTGGTCACTGATTAGGAAAAGGGTTAGAATGAAAACCTGTAGCCACTGTGGCACTCCAGCCCTGGGGCCTCATGTATAAATGGTGCGTACGCACAGAAATGTTGCGTAAGAACTTTACCATGTTCAAATCGCGATGTATAAAACTTACACTTGGCGTAAAGCCACACACTTTTCCACGGTACCTCATGCCTTGTCGTACGCAAGTTCTCCGCTCAGTTTTGCAGACTGGCGGCACCCAGCGTCAAAGCAGTGCTACTGTTCCTGTGTGATTACTCATTATTTTCATGATGCGGCTTTATAAATACACAGAAACTAACCGCATATTGTTTATTAGTGTAATGCATCTGATTGTAATTAACTCGTAACAATATAATGGTCCAGGGAACAGCCATAGTATTCCAAATACCATAACTGCTCTCACTTCTTCTTCTTCTTCTTCTTTCAGCTCCTCCCGTTAGGAGTTGCCACAGCGGATCATCTTTTTCAATATTTCTCTCACTGCATCACTCAGAGTATTTATATCACTGTATCTGAGTGTGAATCACAGCAGCAGCTGATCGGAAAGAGAATTATCGGTATACAGCTTTAAGGACACGCTGTCTCAGCCACTGCAAAATGTTTCAAAGCCTTTCCTGTACGGACCTCGCGGTTCAGAAACAGTTTCATCCCAAGAACTTTAAATGCACTCAATCAATTGCTCCTTGTAGAACGGTTTGTACTTATAAGTACAATCACCCCACTGTAAACTCTTTGTTTTAGGACAGAGTCACCCAAAACCTCTTCCGTGATAAACCAGTTGCCCTTTTTACGCACAGGCTGAAGGTTGACGGTGACTCTCCTCTTTGTGACACTTTCGCTTTAGTTTTCTGAAAGTTATAATTGTTTTGCCATCTCCCCATTTTTGGCCTTGCTTCAGATGAAGCCTGGCCAAACCATGTGAGCCTTTGCTGGACATACCAGTGAAGATCCTGGCCTGCTTCTTGCCTGAAGTTTGGAGGCCTTACCTATTTTGGTTTGAAGTAAACTCCATTCTTGACAGTTACATAAACAAGATCCATCACTCTTTCATTGCAGGTTTTCATACAAAGGATAGTGATGTAGCTCAAAGTGCTTTGCAAGAAATCAAACATTTTTTTATACACCATTAGAGGGTGAGACGTACACGTGTATGTGCATGTGACACATGAACAACCTAGACAGTCACTATGACACAGCTCTAGACAATGACAAGAATATGGCAGCTCTTTGTAAAGGACATCTTGGCTCAGTAAGTGTTCTGCTTGGGTAGAAAGAAATCAAAGTAAATGGACAAGGAGGTGGAAGAGGCTCATTATAAGTCAAAGAGAAGTGCTAAAGGTCAAAAAATGGGAGGCAAAAAGTATAGAAACACTAGAATGAAAGAAAAAATCGATAGTCAAATATGTTTGCCCTGAAATGCTAAAGAAAGACCACACAACACTGTAAAATTCTTTGCATTCTTTCCACAAATATGGCCACTTGCTGAAAGCGACACTGTGGCTGTTTAGCCAGGGTTCCTTCCCCAACTTATGTTTATTTTCTTTTGCTTTTTTATTCACTTTTCATTATTGGTCATTTGTTTTGACAATTTTCAGTTAATATTGTTCTACTTATTCATTATTTAGTTTCTATATGTATATCGTATGTTTAAAGATATCCTTGTACTGCATTTTGTGAAGAACAGAACTCCTTTATCAGGATTAAAGAACGTGTGTCATCAAGAAGACATAACCAAGGACCAATGAGTCAGAGCAAAGAACAGACACGAAAGGGACAATGATCCAATGAAAGGGGTTCTCTTCATAAACTCTAAGGACATGTTTCAGCAATGTCCACCTAAGGATGGTACCTAAAATAAAGCCTTGTTATCCTAGAAATAAAGGCAGGACAGTCAATTTTCTTACTAGGACCTGGAAGAAATTTTCTCAAATGTGATAAAATGGGTGCTTGCATCACATTTAAACATTTTTTGGCTTAGAAACTGCTGCTAAATAAAAAAAAAAAAAAAATTGTTCTCTGATTTAATTTTTTCAAATTATTGTTTTATAATACAGTATATTTCATGTACCAGTCATGACAGGTCAGCTATTTCATTTCTGAGGTGTTCACGGACATGCCAACTGCACCTGTTTAAAGTTTTATGTTGATAACACAAAGGAATAAATATGTACAACATTTGGCACCATCTGTCTCATTTTTATTCAATACATCTCCAAAAACCTCTCCAAACAGGTATCCAGGTTTATAATTAGTTTCTTACACATACAATACTGAACCATATAAAGCCATTTTTCTAAAATGATGGCAAAAGAATCTAAAGCGTCCAATGCCCTGCTCAGCTCTCGCTTTCACTATTCATGGCTATAGGTCATCATCCACATGTCGTTGGAGAAGTCTGACTCTGCTGTGCAATGGGAGAATATTTTAAGGGTGTGACTTTGAGTCAGGGTGGCACGGAGGCGCAGTGGGTAGTGATGCTGCCTTCCAGTTAGGAGACCCGCGTTCACTTGCCGGGTCCTCACTGCGTGGAGTTTTTCATGTTCTCTCCGTGTCTGCGTGGGTTTCCTCCCACAGTCCAAAGACATGCAGGTTTGGTGCACTGGCGCTCCTAAATTGTCCCTAGTGTGTGTTTGAGTGTAGGCTGGGATTGGCTCCTGTGACCCTGTAGTTAGGATATAGCAGGTTGGATAATGGATGGATGGATGGATGAATAGAGTTTCCAGTAAAATTGTTTTGCAAGAGAGAATTGTTTTGTTTGGTGTGTGTGCACCCTGCGGTGGGCTGGCGCCCTTCCTGGGTTTTTTTTTCCTGCCTTGTGCCCTGTGTTGGCTCCAGCAGACCCCCGTGACCCTGTAGTTGGGCTATAACAGGTTGAATAATGGATGGATGGACTTTGAGTCAGAGCCAATGACCCAAAAGGTTAACTTAATACAAATCAAGGTAGCATATTTTTGCACATTATTTGGAAGATATCTCATGAAGAGTACATTGTACAACTTTGTGTTTGGACACCAGGACAGTCTACTGTAAGTAATTATATATCATTTTTAGCTTTTTGTTTATATTTTGTGAAGTAAAACGTGAAAGTAGAAAAATCTGTGCTTCTAACAATGTTCACAAGTTTTTGGGCTATACCTTATGTATCTGAGCTCGTCGGGTGGGGTCATCACATTGGATGGATTCTATTTGTCATGCTCTTTTGAATGATGTATGACACTTTGGTATCCCTTATACCAGACAGAGTCAATCATGTCCTGGTGAGTCATAGTGACTGCAGGTTTTGGTCCCAACCAACTAGCTAATTAGAAGACAGTTCTTGCTGATAATGAAACTTACCATTTAAGTGTATTGCTTGTTAGTGCTTTGAATCATACAAAATTACATTATAGAATTTCTCTTCTGAGAACATCATCCTTATGTTTTATGGATCCGAACAGATTGTCCTCCCCTTTTTTTCTCTCAGTTATTTCAAACACTTTTCATTAACACAGATACTTCATGCTGCACATTCACCATTGTAAATGGAGCCAAGTTAGCTGGCTACTTTATAATTTACACCTCATTATTAACTGGCTGGTGAAGAAAAGAGAAAACCATTAAAACCTAAGTACAGCTCCTAAAAACTAAAACAGATAATTAAGGGTGGTGATTCATAATAATTGAGTTAACTAAAATGAAGTCTAAAAGCATATTACTTTAGTGACAAATAAATAGGTTCTAATTCAGAAATTGGCTAAAGTAAAAACCTGCAGCCACTGCGGCCCTCTAGGACCATAAGTGTGGAATTCTGCTCTGCAGAGTGATAAAAATTTGTCTTGGAAGAATGAGAGCACAAACAAGCAATATAGTTAAATACCAAATCTCATTATTATCTAGGTCTGTCTTCTAGTTAGGAAAGGGGTTGTAATGAAAACTTGCAGCCACAGTGGCCACCAGGACCCTGACCTATATGAATTAGGTACTATGATTTTATTATTTTTTATGACTATTATGAAATGTCACTTTTATGATTTCATACCAAATTAATATTAAACAGTAAATATTGTAACAATTTAATTACTAGAATTGAGAAGGTGAAATTCGTAGCTTTCACATATTTTTTATGTCGATGTGTGCATGCAAACAAACCAGGATAAGGTGACTAAACCCGTTAGGGCAGACACCTGGTTCCATTTCTGGATTTCTCCTTTAGTTGAATGAAAATTTAACTGACATGTTATTTGTAGGTTTCTGTTACCAGATTGCGTGCAGCACCCTGTTCTGCTTAGTTGGGTGATTGAGCCTTGAAAAGGTGTGGTACACTGGCACGTTTGCTTCTTGCCTTACACCTAGTGCTGCTGGGATAATAATAACGCAGGTATTTTTAGTTAAAAAAAAAAATAAGTATTGCATTAGGTTACTCATTACTTGAAAAAGTAATTGACTATGTAATACATGTTGCTTTTAACGCTTTACCCTACTGCGCCCAACATTATGCTGCTGAGCTTAACATGGTACTGTAAGTTCATCAATGTAAACCTTGCAGTATCTGAATTTTTGAGACCAGTCCTGAATATAACCCTTAGAAGATGTATCTAGCGGACTCTTTTACCTGCAGCTGCTGAAATATTGTACAAAGCTAAGGAGGTGAACAGAGTGTGCAAACTGCAGAATCCTTAACCGTAGACCTGTTAAGGGTTTACATGGCCAAATAACTGGGTTACTCACAGAGAAATAACCAGAATAAGAGTTTACATGGCGTTTTAGAAACCAGGTTTCTGTGAATAACCAGGTTATTAAACACATTGTTCACAAGGTTGACATAATGCATTTAATAGGCCAGGTTGGGCCTCAGTAATATCTAATATATTGCTTTCAATCCAAAAATATATAGTATATATTTATCTATATACACGAGGGATGTTCAAAAAGTTTCCACACTTTTATATTTTCATTGGAAACAGTGAAGGCGGGAGGAAAATTAAAAAGTTGGTACAATGCTGGGAAAATTGCATCACAAATGAAGGTGACTATGGAAAAAAGTGATGTAATTTGTTTTTTATATTCTTAATAAATAGAGTTAAAAAAAGTGTGGAAACTTTGTGAACATCCCCTGTATATATATATATATATATATATATATATATATATATATATATATATATATATATATATATATATATATATAGTGACAGATTAGGGCTTTCTCGCTCCCTTGTACCCTCAGACCACACGTCAGACACCAGGTAAAAGTCCAAATAATTATTACTTATTATAATAATAAGTGCACAAAGCACGCTTCTCTCCACAATTCTTCAATAAACAATACACAATAACCAATCCTCCACTCCCAGATGCTTAGCCACCCTGCCTCCCAACTCAGCTTGTCTGTCTTGGATTTCCCACAGTCCTTTATACTCCTTGACCCGGAAGTGTTTCTGAGCCCTCAGTCCATGTGATTATCCAACACTTCCGGGTCGGGTAAAAACTTCTCTTTTTCTTCAGCCCGTAAGTATATAATTTCTTCCGTTTCTGCGATTGTGAATTACTTCCGGGCTATAAGGAAAGTATAAGTCCCTGGGCCTCCCTGCAGTATCCTCCGGTGGCCCCCATGGTATCCAGCAAGGCTGTGGTGAAAAACTCCAAGTTCCATGATGCCCTGCTGGAATTCAGGGCCCTTCCATGTTGCAGGGATGGCTCCATCTGGCGGATTGGGGTTGTTGACCGGGATACAGGCCGGCAATCCCTCACAATATATACTATATATATATATATATATATATATATATTGTGACAGATAAGGGGCACTGTCGTCCCCTTGAACCCTCAGCCCAGACACCAGACACCAGATAAAAGTCCAAATATTACATTTATTTGTACAATAATGTGCACAAAGCACCTCCACCTCCACTATACTCAATAATCAATACAATTCACAATCCTCCACTCCCAGACGTGTTGTCACCCTTCCTCCCAACTCAGCTCAACACGTTGGGGTTTCCCACAGTCCTTTATAGTCCTTGACCCTTCTATCCTTCAGTCCATGTGATTTCCCAGTACTTCCGGGTCAGATGAAAATTCCTTCTTTTCTTTAGCCCAGAAGTATGTCATCTCCTCTGTCTCTGTGACTGGGAATTACTTCCTGGCTATACTGATGATATAAGTCTCTGAGCTTCCCTGCAGCATCCCCTGTAGGCCCCCATGGTATCCAGCTGGGCTGTGATGTAAAACTCCACTGTCCATGATGCCCTGCTGGAACTCGGGGCACCTCCATGTTGCCAGAAGGGCTCCACCCAGCGGCGTGGGGGTATTGGCCGGGATGAACTGTCGGCCATATACCACAATATATATATATTGTGACGGGCGGCCGGGTCCCATGCCCAGCCGGGATGCCCCTTCAACAATGGATCCGAGGGAGCAGCCATGTGATGCACTCTACATCCCCTGGAACACCTGGGTTACATTGGGGCCACAGATGTGGGACTTCAGGACTCAGACCTGTTGGGCTCCGTGGCCATCACCTGGAGGAGCTGCACAGCTTAACAAGCCTCTGTGGACTGGAATGCAGCCACACCTAGAAGTGCAGCCTACTTAAACAATTACCACCTGGAGCACTTCCGGGAGGGCTACAAAAAGAGCCTGCAGCCACTACTCCGAAGCCAGAATCGGGACGAAGAGGACGAGGTTGCCTGGGAGCCTGAATTTTAAATCACATATTAATCAGATCATTAGGACAGCATTTTTTCACTTAAGAAACATAAGTAAAGTTAGACCGCTTATATCACTGAAAGAGGCTGAGAAATTAGTTCACGCATTTGTTTTCAGTCGACTAGATTACTGTAATGCACTCCTCTCTGGACTACCCAAAAAAGATATAAATCATTTGCAACGAGTGCAGAATGCAGCTGCTAGAATCCTAACTAGGAAAAGAAAATCCGAACACATTTCTCCAGTTTTAATGTCACTACACTGGTTACCTGTGTCATTCAGAATTGACTTTAAAATTCTGCTTATGGTTTATAAAGCCTTAAATAATCTCGCCCCATTTTATATATCGGAATGTCTGACACCTTATATTCCAAATCGTAACCTCAGATCCTCAAATGAGTGTCTGCTTAGAATTCCAAAAACAAAACTTAAAAGAAGTGGTGAGGCAGGCGGCCTTCTGCTGCTATGCACCTAAAATCTGGAATAGCCTGCCAATAAGAATTCACCAGGCTGATACAGTAGAGCACTTTAAAACACTGCTGAAAACACATTACTTTAACATGGCCTTTCTATAACTTCATTTTAACTTAATTTAACTTAATCCTGATACTCTATATGTTTAATCTCCTCAAAATAACTATTCATGGTGGCTCTAAAATCTGTACTGACCCCTACTCTCTTTTCTGTTTCTTTTTCCGGTTTCTTTGTGGTGGTGGCCTGCGCCACCTCCACCTACTCAAAGCTTCATGATGCTCCAACAATGATGGACGGATTAAAAGGCAGAAGTTTACGTGACCATCATCATCATCAAGCCCTTCCGTGAGAACCCTAAATCCAAAGAGGACTGTTTCATTTATGTTAGGTAGAATGCCCAGAGGGGACTGGGCGGTCTCATGGTCTGGAATCCCTACAGATTTTATTTTTCTCCAGCCGTCTGGAGTTTTTTTTGTTTTTCTGTCCCCTGGCCATTGAACCTTACTCTTATTCGATGTTAATTAATGTTGATTTATTTTGTTTTATAATTGTGTCTTTCATTTTTCTATTCTTTAATATGTAAAGCACTTTGAGTTACTGTTTGTATGAAGATGTGCTATATAAATAAATGTTGTTGTTGTTGTTGTTGTTGGGAGGACTGGTGGTGCCAGAGGAGAAGTGTTTTGTGTTGCCTTTAGTGCTTTTGGTACTGTGTATTGCCTGTGGGGTTCACGGGGAAGACGTGCCCCACAGGTGAAGAAAAATAAAAGTCTTTGTCCTTTTACACGTGCCTCTAGGTCAGTCTGTGCTGGGTTGGGCGCAATATATCACCTTTTATTACTATATATATATTATATATATTTATACGTAAGTATACAGTCATGGCCGAATGTTTTGGTATTCAAAAAGTTTGCTACTTCATTGTTTTTAGATCTTTTTGTCAGATGTTTCTATGGTATACTGAAGTATAATTACAAGCATTTCATACATTTCAAAGGCTTTTATTGACAATTACATTAAGTTTATACGAAGAGTCAATATTTGCAGTGTTGGTCCTTCTTTTTCAAGACCTCTGCAATTCACCCTGGCATGCTGTCTGTCAGCTTCTGAGCCAAATCCTGACTGATAGCAGCCCATTCTTGAATAATCAATGCTTGGAGTTTGTCAGAATTGGTGGGTTTTTGTTTGTCCTCCCGCCTCTTGAGGATTGACCACATGTTCTCTATGGGATTAAGGTCTGGGGAGTTCCCTGGCCATGGACCCAAAATGTTGATGTTTTGTTCCCCGAGCCACTTAGTTATCACTTTTGCCTTATGGCCTGGTGCTCCATCATGATGCAAAAGGCATTGTTCATCACCAAACTGTTCTTGGATGGTTGGAAGAAGTTGCTCTCAGAGGATATAAAAAAATTTGAAACTTCAGATAAATTTAAAAAAGAGAAATCCCAAACGTAATCTGTTTAATTCTCTATTCTCCACAATTCTTCAACAGGAAAAAGAAAAGCTGGTTTTAGCTAGAATGCAATCATAACTGTTCTCTTTTCCTTCTAATTTTAAACCAGGGGCTTATTACCAGCTCTACCATCAGCCTTAATTCAAAGAAAAAATCATTTTTAGTCAACTTGATCAGGCTACTAACGTTTTCAGATGAGCACCATCTCCTTCTTGTCTTAAGGCTTGATTTCTCTTCACACAAATGGTGTACATCCCTTTTTAAAGTGAACACACATCACCTGATTTCCTTACATCATTCCATTATGTGTAACCACACATTACTGTAGTGGATTTAAAGCAGTTGAGATTCATGTACACACGTGTTCTTTGTGTTTTGTGGCTGTAAACCCCTCTTAGTATCACTGCTAGAGACCGACCTCAGCCCATTAAAGTCAGGCTTGGAAGCGAGTTCTGTGTTATTCATTGTGTGAAGTTACTTAGAGCTTGGAAGTATTGTTATTTCATTTAAATGACTGGTTTTTGTTATTTTTCTTATCTTGTTCTTGAATTACTGCTTTCATATTGTGGATTTGATTTGGCTACCTCAGATTGCGCATCCTTTTTGTCTTTATGAATATTTTGTTTGTATTTTGCTATGGTTTATTAAACTCTCCTGTAAAATCTCTGTAAAGATTTTTGTTGAGGTCTATTTTTCAAACCAAAGGGTGTTTCAGTTTTCTCCTTTCCCTTGATAGGCACTTTGACATTTTTAAGACATTTCTTAAGATTTTAATCTGTATCCAGCCCTGCAAGCAGGTCCTCCAATATACAAGGAAAGCTTGGGGGTTGGTGGGAGGATAAGCACTCCAGCCACTGTGAAAAACCTCACACTGTTCAGTGTGGTGCTGCTGTGTCACCCATTCCATGGCTGCACATGGATCTCAGTCTGGGTGGTTCTCCGTGTGGTGGGTGAGGCAACGCCCTGCAATCAGCTCATGCTCCCAACCCCTCTCTCCCTTAAGATTTTGAACATTTGATGCCAGAACTCATTTAAAGAAATGGTCAGTACAGTTTAAGCTGCCTTGTGTGAGACTTATTTTTGGGCTGGATTGTGATGGTCCTGGCCTGCTTCATAGGACTTTTTAAAGGCCTCTCACCCTTTTAGTTGATCTGCCTGACTTCTGGGTACCGCACCTCAACAACCATCCATCATGTCATAGCAATGGCTTCATAAAATAGTGATGACCATAATAAAACAAACTTGCATTGTAAGAGAATTGCTAAATATTAATAATTCAATTGACTTTAATTTCTATTTAAATTATATCAAAGCAAAAGTGAAACTAAATTCTCCATCACTCCAAAAATGCATTAAATAATAATAATGATAAACAAGAGAGAATTACTCAAGATTCAATTCTAACTCAAGACATTAATCAAAGTAAGCAGTTGGGGTTCAAGAGTCTACAGGTAATTCCATAAAAATATAAAAAATCTCTACTCTTTTTTATGGAGCGTGTTAAAGAATGTATTATAATTTAGTTTAAGTACACCTTGAGAAGAACCTTGTTCAAGCAGTGCCAACAACATAACTCACAGTTTAGCAGATATCAGATGGAAAGAGAACATTTGCAAAATAACCTACACTTAAAAATAAAGAATTAGAATTAAAATCATATATTTTTCTTAAACATTAAAAATGTTCAGAAACACACCTCTTTTACCCAAAGGTAGACAATTTCACAGTTCACAGCCAAGTTTGTCTGGTGGAATTTTTAAGATGCCAGGATGGTCAATTCCGGACATAAGACATGTGAGCCCTTGTCTGTGAATTATCTTGCTTCTCACTGAAGCTTCAATCCATGAATACAGTTGCATAATTTATTTTTGTTTGCCGTGAGCATTAAAAGTCTGATTCTTGTTTTAGTTCACTTAAATTTTACTGGCTAATCATTTTTATTAATTTTCAAATGATTCATACAATGACTTTCGGCTTTCACCAATGCTGTTTTTCTACTATCACCAAGAACCCAGTGGACCCAGACTAAACCAAATAGAGTAGATAGATAGATAGATAGATAGATAGATAGATAGATAGATAGATAGATAGATGAGGCACTATATGATAGATAGATAGATAGATAGATAGATAGATAGATAGATAGATAGATAGATAGATAGATAGATAGAAAAGACAATGAGAAAGATACTTTTAGATACTGTCACACATATGCGATTAGGAGGCAGTCAAAGAGCCTAAAGGTGAGTGAAACATCGCGAGATAGAGGGTTGTCACGTGGTACTTACCTGAATCTCTTTTGGTCAACAGAAAACCTGAAGAAAAATAATTCCTCCACTTCCGGGTTCCAAAATGGCGCACTTCCGCCACGACGCGTCACTTCCGGCTCCATCAATCCACCTCACTTCCGTCCCATCATGATGACGTTGTTTCCGGTTCCTGTTTCCAACGTCACTTCTTGCCAACCATTTCCTGTCCCATAATCCTTTTCTGTATAAAATCGCCATTTTGACTGAAGAAAACTGTTCACTGTTTTGTTTTTGAGACACTGAATCAGTAATTCTTTATTTTGTCTGGACAACAATATATGGGGACGGTCCCCAAAACTTGGTTTTGTTTTGTGCAATATTCTTTGGAGAAGAATAATCACTACAATACATATATAGAAAAGACAATAAGAAAGATACTATTATATAGATAGATAGATAGATAGATAGATAGATAGATAGATAGATAGATAGATAGATAGATAGATAGATAGATAGATAGATAGATAGATAGATATTTCTCCACAGGGGGAAATTTAGCTGTTTACAGAAGCCCATTAAATAAATAACATTTTCATTCAAGGTAAATGTAAGTCAAAGTGCTTCATAGTTAGCAGAATTGAAAATATTAAAATAGTGATAAATACAGAAAAACAACAATGTAATTTTTATGTAGTTGACGGGTTTAACAGATTATCGATAGCACAAAATAATATTCTTGGATTATTTTGGTTATTATTTATGACTTTAGAGAAATGTTGTGTTATGTTGTATTGAGCTTTATTTTCCTTTAGAATTTAAATGATAAATAAATAAACACTGTTTTGAACAAAAACCGAAAGAAAATTTCTGACTTGGCTATCCCAGTCCCAGTGGGACATTATGCAAGTGTATTGCTGTTGGTATAAAGGAGCCCCCATAGCCTTTCTTGACACACTTCTGCTGAATGATTCTTTGGCTGAAAGCACTCAGTGTTAGTGTGTCATAGAGGGGATGTGCAGCGTTGTTCACAATGGCACTCAGTTTTGTTTTAATTTTGTCCCCCACTGCTACCTACAGCAGGCTGAGAGTGCATCCCATTACTGATTCTGCCTACTTAATTAGCTTGTTAAATTAGTGGGACTTTTTTGAAGTGATGTTACTGGCGCAGCACACTACAGTGTAGAAAATCACACTATCACAGAGTTATAGAATATGCGAAGGATGTCACTTACCCATATTACCTACCATAATGGAACACACTGCTCTGCCCTTTCTTCTATAGTTTCTCTGTGTTCCGAAACCAGTCCAACTAATCATTGATGTGGACCCCCAAGTGGCTGTAGGAGTAGACCGCTTCTACCTCCACTTCTTGAATATAACTTCCTTACTAAGATCCATGGAGATCTGTTTATTGCATGTTAGCTCGTTCCTAACACCTATAGAAATGTGTCTCTCATGTATCCTGTCTTTAACGCTGCCTGAGGTAATCTGAGTTTTGCGTATCATCTCCTATCTTCTAGCTGTACAAATGAGGTTATTACATATCCTCTCCTTACCCACTCCTATGGGAGTGTGTAATCATGTGTCATCACCTTACCTGTTACTATGGGTTATCTTCTGTGATATTCTATACTACCCACTTGAACATAATTATCTCATATCGTCACCTTAACCAAACTCTATACAGGCAGCTAAAGGTTAACTAAGCTTTTCTGTTCTTTGTTCTCCATCAGACAGTGTTTTAAACTCAGAACAGATGCTGGTTACCGTACGGTTCATACTAATAAAGAGCCTTCTGCAATTCCCACAACACATATTGGTGTCATCAAACACTTTGTTACGAGACTGGAGGCCTCATTTGTCAAAGCCTTGCCACATGTAGCCCCACACACCCTGCAAATAGATTGTCGGGAAGTCAAATGAAGGGTGATGGAGGTTGTTTGGCTCCTCATATGAGTCACACTTTTAGGAGGTGCCCAGCATATCAAGAGAAGGCGAGCCGCAGAGCCTGGTGTGGGATTCAGCACTCCTGCTGGGGCTGGGATGAGATCATATTCCTGTCAGGGGACTGCTCATCTGAGTTTTTCATGCAAGGAGCCTGGGAACACTTGTGTCGTAAACACGATGATTATATACAGAATGCGTTGACACTTCGAGAGGGACCTCAGGGATATGGAGCATCGATCATTAAAGAGTAAAACCGGTCATTCCAGCAGCATGACATTACATTATAACCCTGATAGAAATTTGAACAAAGTCCCCATCACTGATGCAATTGTGAGATTTTGTTAGAACATGTGAAAGCTTTCTTGGTGGACGAGGCCATTCAGACTATCTTTTGTTCAGTTTGCTAAGGACTAGATAGTGCAAGTATGGCAATGCAACCACTCTGGTAAACGTGTGCCACTCTTCATGTTATAAGAGGAGAGATGTGTCTACAGGAAATACAAATAACCTCTACAAAAAAATACAAAAAAAAAAAAATGTACAAGAAAATAAATGAAAAACCTTCCTCTGGTCATTGTAGAATTACAGCAGGTGTTACCTCATAGTTCTTTCCACCACCAAACACTTATGCATCCTTGTAGACCCCAGCTAGATTACACCTTTGATCCCAAAATTTGCTTAAAAAGCTGAGGTCCACTTTGCTGGAATGGTCCAGAAGCAAATTGCAAAAGAGGTTACTAACCCCTAGGGGTTCCCCACTTAGACCACATAACCGAAGAGTAAACACTTCCTTTGTCTGGAAATGAACTTTGAGTAAGGCTGATCATGGCAACTTTAAAAACACTTAAGAAAACACAAAATGTAGGAACTGATTTTATTCTAAACAGGAAACTGCCAGCAATGACTCTGATAGAGCAGCCAGAACGCAATGTCTACACTGGATGAGAGATCCCTGAATAATACAGATGTGGACAAATTGGTTAGTACTTTTACAGGTCCTTAACAAGTGCCGTATGCCTCCTGAAAAGTGATTACATCAAAAGCAATTGTCCTCTGTATACCTACATGCTTTTGATATGTCATCGAGTAAAGCAAAGCCAGTGTGAAAAGAGATCAGTCAGTCAGTCATTTTATTGCTTATTTTGTAAAGATATTCTAAAATGGCCGGGACACATTTGTTGATATTCCTAGAAAAGATCCTAAATAACTTGATTAGGGTAATTTTGTAGCAAGATTACAGAGAATTAAAATTGTGTTTGCTTTCCTGACAGCCATCACTATATTACAGGGACTTGATAAAAATGAAGGGATATATCCATTCAGGCATTGCAGTCGATGGCTAATTTTGGGAGGACTCCGCTTGATAGGGCTTCCTAGGGCAGTCCTCATGTTTCTATGACTACCAGGGCAGGAAATGAACCATTTTAGCGGGAAATTTTTTTTTTCAGGAGGACCGCTAATCAAGAAGGGGGAGGAGAGTATAAAGGAAGCAGCAAAGCAAAAAGCTCGGCTATCTAAGCCAGTGGTTCTCAAACTGTGTGGTGGGCCCCCCTAGGGGGGCGCAAAGTAACAAAAAGGGGGGCACAAAGATGTGGAAAAAAGAAAACAAGAATCGAAAATATGAAAAATACATCTATTGAAACCAAAACAAATTAACTTAAACTACATTCTGATACTAGAAAAATAAATCTAGAGTTAGATAAATGTCGCTAAAAGTTAAGTAGGTACAATAAAATATGCATCTATGATATATCATTAATTAAAAAAGAACAAATTGGTATTAGTGGGCTCCTTTCAAAAAAACGTTAGGGGGGCGCGATTAAAACTGTTATGAAAACTCAGGTTGCAAATACGTAAAGGTTGAGAAATGCTGATCTAAGCCTAGAAAGATGGTGAAGGTGAACGTCACCAAGGGACCCCAGAAGAAAAGAAACAGCAAGGTGAATCTCCGAGAAGATGTATGGATTTTGTTATATGGCTTGATGGATCTCCGGGTGCTCCTGTTGGTGAGTCGGACTCACTCTTAATTCCTCAGGATAGTGAGAAAGCCACCATATCTACTTGCTGTCCATTTTTTTTGCATCATTAAGTGAGAACTGTAAGACAAGATTTATCGTTGTTTCACCCTGACTGTGCTTAATAATAATTCATTACATTTATATAGCATTTTTCTCAGTACTCAAAGCACTATCCACACAGGGATGAACCAGGAAGTGAACCCACAATCTTCCACAGTCTCCTTACTGCAAAGCAGCAGCACTACCACTGCGCCATGCTTTAATCATTCTCTTTCTTATTTGCTGTTTTTTGTTTCTTTTGTACTATTTTTCACGTGTGTATATCAGACTAGGGATTAAGTGTTTGGCCAGGGGGAGGGTATCCGTGGGAAATGGGATCACAGAATGAGTACCCTGTAATCTTTTTATCTACAAGTGTAAACACTGGTTTCTTGATTGCAATACACTCATATTTAATCAGTTTTGCCTATCATCAGGGTTTCTTTCGAGTATTGATAGGAGTAATAATAATAATAATAATACATTTTATGTATTCGTAGGCGCCTTTCTAAACATTCAAAGATGCCGAACAATAGATAAAAACACACATTATAAACAAAACTAAAATACAAAATTTAAAATCAGACAGAACAATTGTAGTCAAAGAGAAAAAGCAGTCTTAAATAAATGAGTTTTAAGTTTAGATTTGAAAAGTGAGAAGGATTCAATATTTCTAAGCTCAGATGGTAGTGAGTTCCAGAGCTGGAGAGGAGAGCAACTGCAATGCTGTGCTCCACATGGTGGGAAGACGGACGAATGGGACAGTCAAGTGGAAGGAGGAGGAGGATCTAAGCGTGCGGGAGGGAATGGCAACATGATAGAGGATGGATAGATTTGGAGGGGCAAGGTTGTGGATAGACCTTAAAAGTTAACAGGAGAACTTTGAAGTCAATGTGGAACTTAACTGGAAGCCAGTGAAGCTGGTGCAAGACAGGAGTGATAAGGTGAATAGAGGGGCTTCTAGTAATGATGCGGGCAGCTGAATTCTGGACCAGTTGAAATTTATAAAGAGATCTGCGAGAAAGACCAAAGAAAAGGGAACTGCAATAATCCAACCGAGAAGTGACAAGGCTATGAACAAGCATAGCAGTTGTATGGGGAGTGAGGGAGCAGTGAATACATTTAATGTTATACAAGTGGAAATATGCAGACCCGGAGATGTTATTGATGTGGAACTGAAAAGATAGAGTACTGTCAAGGATGACACCCAGACTCTTGACCTGTAGGGAAGGGGAGACAGAGGAATTATCGATAACAAATGAAAAATGATGGTGGCACGGTGGCGCAGTGGTAGCGCTGCTGCCTCGCAGTTAGGAGATCTGTGCTCACTTTCCGGGTCCTCCCTGCATGGAGTTTGCATGTTCTCCCCGCGTCTGCGTGGGTTTCCTCCCACAATCCAAAGACATGCAGGTTAGGTGGATTGGTGATTCTAAATTGGGGTTTGTGTGTGCCCTGTGGTGGGTTTGCACCCAGCCCAGGATTGGTTCCTGCCCTGTGTTGGCTGGGATTGGCTCCAGCAGACCCCTGTGACCCTGTGTTTGGATTCAACGGGTTAGAAAATGGATGGGAATGAAAAATTGATCAGTTTTGGATAATGTTGATTTTGTACCAATGAAGAGAACCTCAGTTTTGTCACTATTTAATTTAAGAAAATTTGAAGAAAACCAGGATTTAATTTCGGCTATGCAATCAATAAGCGAGGATGGTGGAAAGGATAAAAGTAGGTTTGCTAGTGAGGTAGAACTGGGTGTCATCAGTGTAATAGTGGAAATGAATGTTATATTTACGAAAGATATTGCAGATGGAAAGGAAGTAAATAATGAAAAGGAGAGGCCCCTGGACAGAGCCCTGGGGCACACCTGAAGTAATAGTGGTGGGTTGGGATGTAAAAGTTTTAAGCTGAGTAGGGGTTGAGGACCAAAAAATTTTATTGCTGGTATATCTCTCTAACATTGCCCACTTCCCTTACGGACGATAAAGTATAGCGACCATACCTATTATAAGGAGATTGTTACAATGTTTCAAAATAGCTGTTTTCTTGAATTAGTATCACACCATATCTCTAATCATGCAATCATTCAGCCTGTTTAAATGGAGAGAAGTCGTCACTCTGCTGTTTGGTATCATCGTGCATCCCACACTGAACATGGACCAGAGAAAGCAAAGGAGAGAGTTGTCTGAGGAGATCAGAAAGAATCTTATAGGCAAGCATGTTAAAGACTCTGAATGAGTGCTACCAAATGACAGACTGGGAAATGATGTGTGAGTCACATGGGGATGATATTAAGACACTCAGTCACTGCATCACAGACTGTGGTACCTTCTGTGTTGGCACAGTGGTTCTTATAAAGACAGTTTGTTACTTTTCAAATAACAAACCCTGGATTACTAAGGAGCTAAAAGGTCTCCTGAATGAGAAATAAAGAACATTCAAATCTGGTGATAAAGAGGCTCTGGAGGAAGTACAGCATGTGCTGAAGAAAAAGCTGTGTGAAGGAAAGGAGGCTTAAAAAGTTCAAACAGCTAAGACAAACTCACTCAGAATAATATGACAGACGTCTGGAAAGGACTGGCATGGTTACTGGACTCAAGCAATTGAGGACTCAGGTGCTAGATGGGGATGTGGACAAAGCTAACGCCCTGAACTAATTTTTTAACAGATTTTCTCTCCCACTGCCCTCTCCTTCCAATGACTAGTCTCCACACACCATCCCAACTACATCAACAACTCCTACCATGTCAACTGGAATGGCTAGTGACAAGTCCACCTCTGACCCTCAGTGAGGGCTGTCCATACCTGAAGACCAAGTAAGGAGTCAACTAAAGAAGCTACACACAGTAAAAGGTGCAGTGGCAGATGAAGTCAGTCCTTGAGTTCTTGAGGCCTGTGCTGACCATCTTTCTGGTGTCCTCTGTCACCTGTTCAGTCTGTCCCTACAAATCCAGAAAGTTCCATTGCTGTGGAAAATATCCAGCTTTGTTCCTGCTTCAAAGAAGGCAGACGTCTTTTCACTTAATGACTACAATCCAGTGGCACTTACGTCTTATATCATGAAGACCTTAGAAAGGCTTGTGCTGGACTGTATGAGTCCACTTGTGGTAGACCACCTGGGCCCACTAAAGTTTGCCTATCAGACAAAGATCAGAGTGAAGGAAGCAATTATCTATCTGCTCCACAAGGCTTATTCTCACCTGGAGAAAGCTGGCAGCACTGTGATGATTATGTATTTTGATTTCTTGAGTGCCTTCAATGCCATCCAGCCATCCCTGTTAAAGGGATTACTGAGAGATATGCAGGTGGATGGGCCTGTGCTGTCCTGGATAATGGACCATCTGTCAGGCAGACTGCAGTTTGTGAGGCTCAAGGACTGCGTGAGAAACACTGGAGCATCACAAGGAACAATCCTGTTGCCTTTATTCTTCACTATGTTCACATCAGAGTATAAATATAACACCAGGGCATGTCATCTGCAGAGATTCTACACATACTGATCAGGTGAATTGATAAGGGGGATGAGACAGAATATACAGTAGGAGTCGGGTGGAGACCTTTGTTTCTTGGTGCAAAAAGAATGGTCTGCATCTTAGCAGCAGCAAAGCCAAGGAACTGGTTATTGAATTTCACCACAGCAGAGAGCCTCTATGTCCAGTCACTATTTAAGGAGTGGATGTAGAGCTGATCCACTCCTACAAGTACTTGGGGGTCCACATTAATGAAAGGTTGGGCTGGCCTCACAAAACAGGAACTATAGACAAATGGGGAGCACAAGCTCTTTTTCCTTAGGAGACTGCATTCCTTTAATGTGGTAAGTGACATCCTTCACATCTTCTACAGCTCTGTGATGATCAGTGCAGTTTTCTATGCTGTGGTATGCTGGGCTGGTTACATCACTTCAAGAGCTGCCCACCAAATCAACAAGCTAATTAAAAGGGCAAGCTCAGTTATGGGATGCAATCTGGACCCCCTGGAGGTCATAGCAAAGGAGGGAATTAAATCAAAACTGATTGCCAATAATGAACAATGCTGTGCATCCTCTCTCTGACACACTAACCCTGAGGACTTTCAGCCAGCATGTTTGTTTGTTTGTTTATTTATTTACTTATCTACTTATCTATGAATTTATTTATTTAAAGAGATTGTGTATACACCCAAATTTCAGTCTGGGTATGAATAAAGATCTATCTATCTATCTATCTATCTATCTATCTATCTATCTATCTATCTATCTATCTATCTATCTATCTATCTATCTATCTATCTATCTATCTATCTATCTATCTATCTAAAGCATCTGCTTGAGGCTCCTGTGATAACAGCTGCAAATATTATTAAGACATTTAAGGCCCATGAAACTGTAGCCAACCTCCCTGGATCCGGCATGAAAAGGAAAATTGACTCCAGAATGAGCAGAAGGATAGTGTAAATGTTAGACAAAAATTAAGGACATCTTGCAAAGATAAAAGCTGAACTCCAAGGTCAAGGTCTATCAGTGTTTGATCATATCATCCATCACCATTTGAGAGACTGTGGGTTCAATGGAAGAAGACCCAGGAGGATTCCACCATTGAAAAAAAAACATTAAAAGGCCACACTGGAATTTGCTAAAATGCATATTGACAAGTGACAATGCTTCTGGGGAGAATGTCCTTTGAACAGATGAAACTGGAGCTTTTTGGCAAGTCACATCAGTGTTATGTTCCCCTCCAAAAAAATGAAGTGTTCAATGAACAGTGAAACATGGAGGAGGCTCAGTTATATTTTAGGGATGCTTTGCTGTGTCTGGCACGGACAGCCTTGAGTTTGTGCAGTAAAAATGAAATCTCCAGGCTAGCAAGACCAATGTCAGAAAGCTCTGTCTTAGTCACAGGTCATGGATCCTCCAACAGGATAATCACTAAAAATGCACAGCTCAAGACACCCAAGAATGGGCTAAGAAGAACAACACTGGACCATTCCGAAGTGGCCACCTATGAGCCCTGATCTGAATCCTATTGAACATCTATGGAAAGAACTGAAATATGCAGTCTGGAGAAGACCCCTTCAAACCCTTACCCAGCTGGAGCAGTTTGATCAGGAAAAGTGGGCCAAACTACCTCTTGAAGGGTGAAGAAGTCTCATGGAGAGCTCCAGGAATTTCTTGCTTGTAGTGATTGCCTCTAAAATGTTAGGTTAAGGGTCCCGCCATTTTTGTCTATGCCATTTTCATTTGTGATATTATTTGAAATATTCTGTTGAATCAAAGCTCTAAAGCAGAGTCTGATTTGTGTTAAATCTGGAATAAACAATAATGGGTGCCAATTACCTTTCAAGTTTTTCAGAGATAACTGTCAGTCCTTCTTTTTATCTTGGAGGTGTACCAACAAATTTGTCCCTGTCTGTTTTTTCTTGATGTCACATTGAGATCTTGGTACTGTGTGCACAAAGTAGATCTGCTCTTTCCCATCAAAAATTCACACTCAATGAAACACATGAAGAGGAAGAGCGCCGATGTCTGCTGGAAGGACTCTTGAAGATCAGTGAGAGTGTTGAGGTGACACTCTGTGGGGATGCAAGTTAAATTCCTTGGATGTGTCCCAACATCTGTAGTTACACCCACCTACTCACGCTTGCCACCTTCAGTACATTTCTGATGCCATCCTTCTTCAGTTTTCTTTTACTAGTTTTGTAAAATGCCAGAAAAATCTTGTAATGTAAAACACTGTGCCAGCTAACAAACAATTGTACAGTATCGTCTTGTGTCTAAACAGTAAATATTTAATAAATATTTATATATATATTTAATAAATATTATATATATATATAAAATTTTCCATTTTATTTTCATCATTTCCCCAAATACGTTACTTTGTGTTTTATCACCCTTCTGTTTGTTTAAGCCAGACTATTCAAGGCTTTGACCTGTACTGTGTTCACATCCAGTTGAGCTGAAGAAACCGCAGCTCATTATTTCCTAACTATTTTCTGCCTTGCTGTCCCTGAAAATCCAAACTTGTATCTATCATTCTCTGCATACCATTACAAACTATGATGGGCGTATGGTATCAATTTGCTGCTTGTTGATCTCTGGAGCTATTGAGAGGTGGCGTGGAATTTGTTTTTCAGTGCAGTTCTATTTTTAAGACACTTTATCCCTGCTGAAAAGCTGTTAAATAAAATGGAAGGCAGTATTAAAATGATCTCCTCCAACAATAGAGAGCTGCCTTCAGCATTAGAATTGTTGTTGTTTGTCTGTTGTCCTAAACATTTGGTTAAGTTATTGAAGGTATATTTGGCGTATCATCCAGGTTCTCAGATTTACATTTACATTTATATTTATCTAACCATGTCAAAAGGATCACCGTGGACTCATCTCACCCAGCTCATGACTTGTTCACCAAACTCCCCTCTGGTAAATACTTCAGGTCAAATAAAACTAAAAATAACAGACACCTAAACATTTTCTTTCCCAGATCCAATAATTTAGCCAGACCTCTTTACATGTTTGTGTGTTCTGTCATATACTTACAAGGTGTGACAATTTAATTCCCGGAATACATCTTTAATAAATATACATGAGGAATCGTACACTAGTGGCTACTGTCACTTTCAAAGTACTCCCCTTGTAAACTGACTTGCATGGCATTCCCATTTCTGGGAACAGACCTGGAACTCATTTTCAATACGTATTAACGTCCATCATTGTTGTTTTTGGCGGTCCGCTTCTTGGGTCATCCGTCAGATCTTCTCGTCCATCTTTGAACCTCTTATGCCACTCATGCACACTCGACTTCTTCATGGTATTAATACTCGTACATTGCTCTAAATTTCAATCGCTCATTTTTATGCCAAAGTGTATGCATGTATTAGTTCAAACATGTTCAAACACGAATACTCATGTGATTTCGATGCAATTACGCCACGGGTGACACTACGCGGCCATTCCGGGAATTAAATTGTTACACCACACATGAAGGTGTGTTTGTGTACAGTAATTGTGCATGTATGTGAGGGTATGCTGTCACACATGTGCGCATAGGTGGAAGCTGAATGGACGAAGTAAAGGTAATTCCATGCCAGGCCAGGGGGATGGCCGGGTGCACTAAACCTTTCTCTGTTGTCTCTGCAGACCAAATACGAAAAATTCTGCCTGATTCAACCTTGAAGTCACCATTTCCGGTTCCGACCCTAAGACTGACATCACTTCTGGTTCTGGCCCCAAGACTAACGGCCCTTCTGGTTCCGGCCCTAAGACTAACGGCACTTCTGGCCCAAGACAGATGTCACTTTGAGTTCCAGCCCTAAGAACATCACTTCTGGCTCTGACCCTCAATGACATCACTTCCGGTTCCCTGCCTTTATAACAGACCACTTCTTTCTCTGCTCAGTTCAATCTTGGACTGCAAACAATTTACTTCAGTGACTTTTCATACCCTTTTTGCAGCCAGGGATAATATATGGGTGGCTGCCCCAAACCTTTTTGTTTGTGTCGAGGCTGATTATTTCACAATGTGTATACACACTACACATTCTCATTTTCACTTGCACATCATCATTTGCACATCTCCTTTATAATTGAACTATTTTTTTTTCTAAATTATGCTATTTATGTGACATTGTGTTATAAACAGCTCCAAATCTACCAAGTCAAATTCTTGTACATTAAGTACTGGTGAATAAAACTGATTCTTTTTGCTTAGCAGACACTTTAATCCCAAGTGGTTTACCAAAGAGGTCAACATAATCAAGTAAACATTAGGCTGGGGGGACTATTAAGGATTTAAGGTTACAATATTGATCACTACAATTGAAGAGATCAGAGCAAAATACAAGCGAGTTATAATTCCTAGATTACAGAAATCTAACCGGTTAGATAAAAACTCAGCAGACTAGAGAGTCTTCAAACGGTTCTTAAACACTTTGAGGGAGTCAGAATTTCTAATGGAGGTGAGCAGACTGCTCCACCATCTTAGAGCTATGCATAAAAACAGTCTGGATTGAGATTTGTTGCCATACAGAGGTGGCATCACCAGACACCTTTCATGAGCAAAAATGAGTCATCGAGAAGCAACATAGGACCACATAAGTGTTTCTGTGTATATACAGTAAGGTGACTACTCTGTAGGCAAGCAATAAGGATTTGAACTTAACATGTGCAGCTACAGAAAGCCAATGTAGTGATTAAAAAGAGTAGTGACATCTGCCCACTTTGGCTGGTTGAACACCAGATGTGCTGCTACATTTTGTATAATCTGCAGTGACCTGGTGACACAACTCCTGACAGCAGAGAGTTGTAGTAGTCCAGACAAGACAAGGACAAAACTTGGATCATGAGTTGTGCTGCCATCCATATGGAAAAAGTGGTCTCAACTCAAGGAACACTTCAGCAACCATCTGAAGACATAGCCTGAACTGAAGCCCTGTGCAAATTGCTCTGCCTAAACCAAAATTCAGAGAGAAGATTCAGACCTTCAGATCCAGAGGCTGTTTGGACAGCATAAACTGGAGGTGATTGTGGCTAAGTCATCCTTTACTATTTACTATAGGAAATGCACCAAAGCCAACCACACACCCAAGTCTGTACCCTGTTGACTAACAAACTTTTACCAAACTGTACAAGAAATATGTTTAGCAATGATAGAATGTCATAGTAAGACATTGCTCACCTACTCAATTTTTCAGAATGACTGTAGATTTTTCTCTACAGATGATTGGACTTCAAGGATGAAATTGAACACAGCAGAGGTTAACAAAGGTAGATTTCTCCACAAATAACCTGATAATACAGCTAAGTAAGCCCTTAACCAGAATACAGTTAAGGATTTTGTAGTTTGTGCACGTCCATTGCACTCTGTCAGCATGTGCATGTATTTGCTTTGCACGCATTTTATGCAGCCCCAGACAGAAGCATCCACAAAATAAATTTCCAGAGACAAATGTTTGGGTGAATCGTGTTTTCATCTTCATCTAATGACTCATGTTCATTCTGAATTATCATAGCCGTATTTCTATTTAAAAAATTATATCTAATGTATCATTTTCCTTCTGTGTTCATTTCTGTATTTCTATACCAAAAGTTACATCTAACATCTCATTTTTTTAAAATCAAATATTTTTTGCAGTTTAAGAAGCGTTCATTTTTTTTTATACAGGTTTTGTCGAGCTTGGGTCACAGAGTAGCACGAGAAACAGGAAGATGAGTCCAGGTTGTCAAGAAAAATACAGTTACTTTATTATTGTGTAGAGAAGGCAGGCACAGTCTCAAGATCTCATTCAGAATAGGAGATGTTAGAAGCTGTGGCACAAGCAATCATCCTGCTTTAGCTCCCATCTTCAAATCAGAAGAACACCAGCGGCTCAGAATCACTGTTTTGGCCGATGTGGTCTAGAGAAGAGAGATCAGGAGAGTGTGAGGAAGAGCAGATCAAAGTCCGGTGTTCAACGTTAAACTTTTGCGACAAGCACAGCATGTCATAACCCTTATCCTACACAGGACAACCAGTTGCTTTGCCCTTGGTTTACTGTTTACCAGACACAGCAGAGCAGCTATGGAGCTTTCCTTGGGCCACTGCTATTAGAGATGGCAAATCGCCGGAAGCCCCAGTCACAATACTATATGTATTTTCCCCACATTCATTATAACAAAATTTCTTTTATAATGAAATATTTTTATAGTCTTGTGAGTTTCATTATAATGGGATTCCACTGGTATAAGGTATTACAAGGAGGAAGTAAAAATGTTAGATTTGAATACAAAAAGGGAGGTCTGAAACTTGCAAGTACAAATTATGAGAAGGACCTAGGAGTCGTAGTGGACTCATCTTTGTCTACATCCAGACTGTGTACAGAAGTGGTCAAGAAGTCTAATATGTTAGGTTATATTAGCACATTGTGTGGCGTATGAGTAAAACTAGGTTACGATTGAGATATTTAAAAAAACTCACATGGAGTGTTGTATAAAATTTTGGTCTCCATATTACAAAAAGACATAGCAGCACTAGAGAAAGCCCAGAGAAGAGCAACTAGGCAGATTACAAAACTGAGAGGTCTGAACTGTGAGGACAGATCCATTTCAGTTTAGTTATGCAGAGAATAAGAGGTGACATGATTAATTTTTTTAAATTATACAGTGATCCATGCAGTGATTTGTCGATTATATGTGGACAGGCGGAATATTGGGACCATAGCTAAGTGGCACAGGGTCCATTTAAAAAAAAAAAATAATTAAACAGCTGGTTAGAGCTCAGTGTGTGTGTGTTTGTGTGGCTATGGGAGGTGGGTGGGGTGACTGAGACAGAGTCTACCTGCACGTGAGGGTGTAGTCTGTCTTGATTGCTCCATTGGCGTTTCACGGTCCACAATTGAGGTGCAGCACCCATGGAGGCATATAAGGGGGAGTTGGCATGGCAGCTTAGGAGAAGGAAAGAAAACAAGTGGAAAGGAAGATGGAGGTTAAAAGATTGAGAAATGCATGCAGGGGCAAGAGAGAGACGGTGAGAAAGAGAGAATGAGAGAGAGAGAGAGGGAGAAGGCAGTCAACCTTGAGGAAGCCTCTTGAGGAGCATACAGCTGATGCTCAGGGCCTGAAGGAGGCCACACCAGCTTAGTGGTCAGGAAGCTGGAGAGATGCGTTGCTTGATGGAGAAACTTGCTGAGTAAATCTTGTAGAAAGGCAGAAAAAACTGCAGGGGAAGGAATGCTAAACATGTTGTCCTGCTGGGGAGCCCTGGACCCAGGATTGTGAGTCTGGCAGTCAGAAGTTCGGCATTGGTGCCCTACCAGGGCCACAGATGGCTGCAGGGGCCCAGGAATAGGAGCAATGTGGTTTAGAATGGAGTTCTGCTGGAAGCCATGGGCTGCTGGAGCCCAAAGCTAGCGGAGAAGGTTGGCTGAACTGTCGGTTAGGCATCTCCTCAGCTGCAAGGTCCTGTTGGAGAGACATCCATTTTAAAGGGATGCACCAGGGACTTGATTTTAAAACTGTTTTCTGGCTGTTGATTATAACCTAGATTTTAAAAGCTTATTTACTGGACTAGTTTTACCCTCCACGGAACACTTCATTTTGATTGGATTATTTATTTATTGATGATTTTGTGTTGCACTTTAATTTGGAACACTGATTGGTTTTTGACTTTTGGTTTTTAAATAAAAGCACTTATCATTTTTGCACCTACATCTTGCTATGTTGGTGTGCTCACCTGCTCGGCTCATCTCGATTTCATGACTGTCATGGTGGCAGGTTCAAGAGGCTCCTCATCATCACACAGGCAAAAGTCCTTTGTGTGGAGCTGCAGATGAATCTCTTTTCTGTTTTCCTTCCTGAACTGATGCTGCAACCGATATTACAGTTCGGATCTCAGCTTTGAGACTCTCCCTCCATTGCCGGTCTGAGATGCATCTACAATCTTCATGGTGTGTTGGGGAGATGTATGAGTAGGTTAGTTGAGGAATGGAGATAAGGGGCAGAGAGTTTAGGACAGGCTAGGTATCTAACTGTACAAGCAGGGATGAACAATAGTGTAAGAACAAATATGCATAGTAATGCAAATTCTAGCTGAAACTTTAAGTGCAAAAGTAAAATAAGTAAAGTAAATAGTTTACCTTAGTGGTAGCATTAAAAATAAAACAAGTTATTTAGAGTTGTATGTTGTTACTTGTAAGCTCAGCTCTGCAATCCATGAACACCAGGAACATTTGTGTTAAAGTTTACAAGCCTGAGAAGGTTCAAGAAGGCAGGCAGTGTCTTCCTGGGCACTGGATTAATAGAAGCTCGCAGAAAATAAGGGAGGATAATCATGGAGAGAGGCACGACACACCACAGTGGAAGATGATCGGGAGCACTGCATGAATGCAATGTGGCTAATTTCAGTAACTATTACTTTACCAGGAGTTCCCTGTGGCCATAGCAGCAGGAAGGTGATTTTTCTAAAAGTACATCTGTGGATCATTCTTTGTTAAATAACCGTGCCTGTTATCAGAATTTACTCTCATTTAGTGTGTGTGTGTCTTGATCTTTCCATCACAGTGTGTGTTATGGTATTATTCTTGATGTTTTTGTGAAGTGGCAACATTTATGTGTAGCTTAGCACATATACCTTTGTCACAAGTGGATGGATGAGTCACATCCATCTATCCATTTTCCAACCCAATGTATCCAAACACAGGGGTCTGCTGGAGCCAATCCCAGGGCACGAAACAATCCCGGGCAGGGTGCCAACCCACCACAGGACACACACAAAGCACACACTAGGGCCAATTTAGAATTGCCAATCCACCTAACCTGCATGTCTTTAGACTGTGGGAGGAAACCGGAGCGCCCAGAGGAAACCCACGCAGACAAGGGAAGAACATGCAAACTCCACGCAGGGAGGACCCGGGAAGCGAACCCGGGTCTCCTAACTGCGAGGCAGCAGCGCTACCACTGTGCCACCGTGCCACCCAGGATGAGTCACAGACATCAAGAATTTTGGGGCAGCCACCCGTATAATGTTCCACGGCTGCAAAATTGAGTTCATTTGAACAGAGATGTTCACAGAATCGAGTCCAAAACAGAATTGATGTTATTCAGGTAAGATGGCGGCTTTAAAGGCCAGTAAAGGAAATTATGTCATCGGGGACTGGAACCCGAAGTGATGTCATCTGGACCGGAAGTGACATCATCGTTGGTGCCGGAACCAGAAGTGACATTATCATCAACATCGGGGCCGGACGTAACGTCATCATTGGTGCCAGAACCCTGCAGGATTTCGTGTGGATGGTCTGCAAGAGATTGAGAGAGACAGTCAGCACACCCCACCGGCCCCTGGTCTGGAGTGAATACCTATCATTTAGTCCCTTCAGCTGTCTCCCAATCGCATGTGTGAGACACCTTATTATGTTATCCGTCTTCTTGTGGTTCTTTGAATTTTTTATTATTATTATTATTATTATTATTATTATTATTATTATTATTGTGGTGAAGTCTTAGAGTTAATATCAGAAAACTACAAAGTATCACCTTGACTTCCAAGGAAACTACAAAATGTCATCATGTAAGCTACTTTGGCTCGGGAGTGACATCGTTCATTTTCAAACATGATCTCTCACTGATAGGTGTGGGACACTTCAAAAATATTTCTCATGCCCTGCTCTGCAGTAGGACAAATTCTAGTCAGACTTTTAATGGAATTGCTAGGAGTAATTTTGAGATGGTTGATATACAGTATGTGTGTGGTGGGCTGGCGCCCTGCCCGAGGTTTGTTTCCTGCCTTGTGCCCTATGTTGGCTGGGATTGGCTCCAGCAGACCCCCGTGACCCTGTAGTTAGGTTGGATAATAGATGGATGGATGGATTGATATATGTGGGAACAGATCTCCGGACACTTATTTATTCCAGTCACTACTGTTTAGTAAAAATAAAAGACTTGAGGAGATGATGGGGTGCAGATTACATTCAGATGGAGTCTATTGCACAAAATCACATATTTTCTTTACTGCTGTCAGCTCTGTTATGCTTGGGGGCAAAACTCCATCCCCCTTAGCAACACGTGGTTATGTTTCTTGATTGGCAATGACCCAGTAAAGCACTGTATGACCATTTGAGCCCTATGTGGAGAAGTGATTAGCACCTCCTTATAGGTTACAGTTAAATTAGAGTTTGAATACAACGAGTGTTGCTGCATCATGCAATTAAACTTAATAAATAGTACTCTGCCTTCATCTCATGGATCTTATTATTAAGCAATTGAACTAGTAAAGTGGTGATGCTCTAGTGACCATGTTAATTGGCCAAGCCATGTGAAATGTCAAGGGAGTAATGTTGTTCAAAAAGTCTGAACCGTTTAACCCCTAGTTCAACCACACCAAAGACCTTGGGCAATGTGTTGCTTACAACACAGAGCAGATGGGAGATGCCATTTTGGCTTACAGAGTATACACCTGGACAAGTGAGATAAAGAATTCCAAAGTGGGCCTTAAAACAACATGCTTATCTCCAAGTGCCCTACATAAACTCCCTCCCTGCAATGCTGCCTTATGCTAAGAGGAGCTCTGAGTGAGGCTCTGTGGGAAAAGAATACAAAAAAAGCAAAACAAATAAATAAAAAGCATCGGGTTGTTTTCAGAGGGGAGCTCTCCACTGCTCTGCTGCTGACAGACAAGAAGAGAAGAGCAAAGAGATGAGGCTGATACCACGAGGCTGAGGGCAAAGTCACACAGGTGGGTCTGAGGAGAAATCGAGTGTGGAAGAGAGCAGGCGAGACAAAAAACACACGTCTTCTTGACAGCTGTGTGGAGAAAAACAAAAATGAATCTGGCTCTCATTGACAGAAAGTGTAGGGGCTTGCTGATTAACCAGCAGTCATCTATAGCGCAATAGGCCAGGGCTGATGGTCTGCCAACTGCATCAACCTCTGGAGTTTAAGAAGACACACACACAGTTTTAGCTGGGGATGCGGCAGATCCCCACATGCTTGAAGTGCAAGGTCTTAGGCAAAATCATGTCGCTGAGCCTGAGCAAGGGTTACGATGCAGGGAATACCTAGCAGAAAACTTCAAATAAGTGTGGCAGTAACCCCCTGAGGAAGACAGGAATAGTTCAATCAATCAGTCATTATTCAGTCATAGATGAGTATGTCGATTTCACGTTGCAAGGCAGAAGAGCAAAGTTTACCGGTTTCAATTGGCTTTTAATAATCATTTTCCTTCCTCCCCCTTGATTATCAAACATTTCATCTTATATTATGCAAATCGGCCAATCATTTCTTTCTTGTGTATGTGTTGTGAACTGGGACCCAGACACAGACAGATGGACAACATAGTTCCACCACACACCGTTTATTTACAAGAATATGTACAATTTGGCTCACGTGCACCCCCAGTGCCTCTGCACCATTCCCCCACCTGTCCAGGCCACACAGTCTCTATGCCTCTCTCCTGACCGCCTCCCGTCCTCACACCAGTTCTGTCCTCTTCCACCAAACATCCACTGCTGACTGGAGGGAGACGGCCCCTTATATGAGAACCCGGATGGGCTCCAGCTGCTTCCCGGCAATCAGTCATATCCACACCCCAGTGTAGCGGAAGTGCTGGCTGCGCACCCGGAAGCCATCCGGGTGTCCCCTGTCGTCTTCCCCCCAGCACTTCCAGGTGTGGCGGAAGTGCTGGGCTCCAGGGATATGCAGGCATTGGGGCGCCACCTGGCGATGGCCACGGGTCCCTACAGGGCTGGGCTTCCAAGCCCTTTACCCGAGGCCCCCTACATAACCAGGACGGACGCCCCCTCACGGTCTGGAGGAGGCACAAGCCCTCCTTCGGTCCTCCTGGGCGTCCTGGCCAAGCTCCAGCCCCGGCCGGGGACCACAGTGTCAAGAGGGGCACCAAAAAAGGAAAGGTCATCTTTCCTGTGTCTAACGGACGTGTTCCTAGAGAAGGAAGTTACCCAAGTTCAGCTTACTTCACCTTGTCTCATGACAGATACAACAACAACAACAACAACATTTATTTATATAGCACATTTTCATACAAAAAATGTAGCTCAAAGTGCTTTACAAAATGAATAGAAAAATAGAAGATACAATAAAAAATAAAAATAAGTCAACATTAATTAACACAGAATAAGTAGGGTTTGATGGCCAGGGTGGACAGAAAAACAAAAAAAACTCCAGACGGCTGGAGAAAAAAAAATAAAATCTGCAGGGATTCCAGACCAAGAGACCGCCGAGTCCCCTCAGAGTAATATAGAGTAATAAAACCCCATAATGTATTAAAACTGAATATTCTCAAAGCCTGAACTGTAATGTTAAGTGATGAGGTTTCCGAAGAAAAAACTAAACTGGATTAGAAAATTTTAAATTGAATAGATAGATTTATCTAATAACTTAAAAGCACAAACTTGTGAAACAAATTACCTTAAATAAAACTTAAAAAGATGCCTGGATGTCATAATAAATCATAATCACACTAAATGTTTAAAAATAATTTACCCAAGAAGCCTGCTTCTGATTACACTGTATTTATGTGTGTATTTTAATGGAGAAGGGTTTGAAATGTGAGGTAAGAATACTTCTTTGAGACACAAGCAGTCATTACATTTTGAGTAACGGGTAGTGGGCAAGGAATGTAGTCATTTACTATTTTTTTTTGTCACCCAACAAATTTTTCCATCGTGTTTATGTACAGTATTTATGAATTTAAAAACCTAAACCTAAAAAAAAAAGCTAAAGGAAAAAAGAATTACTCAAACAGATAGAAGTATAGAAAGTACACAGATAATATTACAAGGAAATTTATATAGTACTGCAGGAAAAAAAAAAATCATTCATGTGAAGACCCATCAAAATTGTAAGCTCCTTCGTCTGAAATAGCTTAATCTCTAATATTTTTCAAAATATATTACAAGTCAAAATAAATAACTTATCTCAGCACAGAATTCAATGAACCATGATTAAGATTGGGCAAACCATAAACAAGACTGGCCTATTACAAACTGAACAAAAAGATTCAGAATCTGTTTGCCTTAGCTTACATCCGTTCCTATCTTTTACTAAACATTGGAAATAATCTTTGGAAAAAAATAATAGTAATAAAATGTTCTTACAGATGCCTGTATGAATAACCTGCTGTTATAATAAAACAGCTTTTAATCCTTAGTAGCTTGCAAGCAGTTACATTTTCTTTCACATAAGGAATAGCAGGGCACCGTTTAAAGATTCGTTCTTCCTAATGGTGTTCTCATTAAAACTGCGTAGGAATGTGTACTTGGACAACATGATGCAAGATTAATCAATGCTAAAATCTCTTTGGAGATGAGCAGACTTGTTGCCAGCTTGTTTGTCAACAAACCCAGAACGCAGAATACAATTATCTAAATAATAAAAGTGGTTTATTAACAACAACAACATTTATTTCTATAGCACATTTTCATACAAATGATGTAGCTCAAAGTGCTTTACAAGATGAAGAAACAAAAGTTTATAATAAAAACTAGGGGAATCCCCCCTGATCACTTTGTTCACTGGCCACTTCATGTCTCTGCTGCTCGTGTTGTGAAGAGGGGGGCTGAACGCCCTCTTAAGTGGTGATACAATGGGAAACAAATACAGTTTTTCTTTTAGCTCCTCTTTGCTCGATCAGCTGCTGGGTTGCTTCTGCTGCCGTGCCGCATGATCTGCATCTCGCGTGGCGCTTCGAACATTTAAAAGCCTGTACAGCAGCTGTCCTACTCTTTGTCTTTTACTTCCGGCCCGGGAGTGGTTAAATCTTTTGGCACGTCTCACTGGACATGAGTTCTTGATATTTTTTAGTTTAAAATTTAAAAACAGAATAAGAATCTGAAAATCTAACAACATCACATTAAAGTTTGTTAAATTCTGAAAAGAATGATATAAAGAATGATAAAACCTACATATGTAGGTTTTAAAATAAGCCTGATTTAAAGCGTGACAAAAAACATGACATAAAAATGTCACTGTTGCATTTTTGGGCTTAGGATTTTATATATAGAGAGTATATAAAAATATAAAAATAAGATTAGGCAATACTAAGTACCAAAGAATAAAGTAAGGTCCAATGGCCAGGAGGACAGAAAAACTCTATAGGGCTGGAGAAAAAAATAAAATCTGCAGGGGTTCTGAGGCCACGAGACCGCCCAGCCCCAAGTTAAATTAAAATCCACTTGGGAGAGATATTAAACGAAGAACAAAAGGTAACAAAGAAATTAACAGAAAACAAACTCTATCTGCCCTGGGCTTAACTAACCTGGACCTTCCTTGTCCTAACCCAGCGTTTCTCAACCTTTAAGTATTTGCGACCGAAATTTTCATAACAGTTTTAATTGCGCCCCGCTAAGGTTTTTTTGAAAGGAGCCCACTAATACCAATTTGTTCTTTTTAAATTAATGATATGGTGGCGCAGTGGGTAGCACTGCCGCCTCACAGTTAGGAGACCCGGGTTCACTTCCCAGGTCCTCCCTGCGTAGAGTTTGCATGTTCTTCCTGTGTCTGCATGTGTTTCTTCCGGGAGCTCCGGTTTCCTCCCACAGTCCAAAGACATGCAGGTTAGGTGCATTGGCGATACTAAATTGTCCTTAGTGTGTGCTTGGTGTATGTGTGCTACATAGGAAGATGGGTGCTCAGTTAGACGGAGCTCAGCTGCCCAACACCAAGAAGCACTCTGCACTCTGGTGGTCTATTTGTGGCCATGAAAAAAAAAATTCTATGATTGCTTTCAATGCTCCTGAGGGCCTTTGTAACCCAGACATCACAGGTTTGCGGCTGGTCAGTGACAGTTCCCACAGTGAAAAATGTGCAACCTGGGATGGATCGTGGTGTAATTCCATGAGAAAAACCCTTGGCGTAGTCAGCAGGATTTCATTCTCAACAGAAAGGAAGAGGTCGAATGTGAGGAAGAGCTCAGCTGATGTCACCAGGAAGCACTCCACTTGCTGTGCTTAAAAGCCGACTTTGCATAGATGAGAATGGAAGTTCTTTTTGTTCATGCTGTAAGGAGCTGTTTTTTAGGGCCTTTGGAATCCAGATGTTGTAGGCTCGCAACTAATCTCTAGTAGTTACCATAGTGCAAAATGTGAAACCTGGGATGGTTTGTGGGGTGATCCTACAACAAAATAGTGGGGTTGCATTGGCTGTCTGAATACCCTGCAAAATGCAGTCCCATAAGTACCACAACTCACCTGCTCAACTCCCAAACTCTCTCCTATTCTTTCACCATTTTAGATTTGGTTGAGGAATAACCCTTAGGAACTGTGCTACTTTCTACCACCAAAAGCTTAAAAAATCTAAAAAATAAATTATTAGTAAGTTTCACATTTCACAATTTCCAAGTCACGTGTAAGTTGAATTTTCGGGGCAATTTTGAGAAACAGCATGTGAAACAAATTTGAAGGACTTTTTTGGGAGCCTTTTAAAGGTTTTCTCTTTAGGCAGAGTTCACCGCAATAGGTAACAAGCACATTGCAACTTTGTCCCAACATAGTTTGAATGGCTGTCC
Organism: Polypterus senegalus; assembly: GCF_016835505.1. Classification (NCBI taxonomy): domain Eukaryota; kingdom Metazoa; phylum Chordata; class Cladistia; order Polypteriformes; family Polypteridae; genus Polypterus; species Polypterus senegalus. Next base: position 34,739,919 of record NC_053159.1, read on the forward strand.
TGGGCTATGTGTGTGCTGTGTCATGGTGGGTGACTTGAAGGTCCAGTTGAGGAGAGTGTGCATCACGATGGTGTGCTTGGATGTTCTGCCACGTGCTGCATGCTGATGCGTGTGACTATGTGTGGCTGCAGCCGTAATGTCAAAACGATGTCATAAGGCATACAGGTGCAACACTGTTGTTAATTTGTTCAAGTAAAATGGCAAAGGGCATAAGAGTGTGTGGCACATGTCTGGAATGGGGTCTTTGAAATCAAAGGGATTTGAATCTCTTCGAGTACAGAAGTGAAAAGACTGCCTTCCCTTTAAATATTTTGGAGACAGAAGAGTTTGAGAAATTTTTGGAAATGCTGACTTTTTTCTCTCTTGTTTTATTATTGTTAGTGGTCTGCATGTAACATTTTATAAAGGGTGTTATTTTGTTTTAAGATTTCTTTTGAACTGGTTATTTTTTCATTGTGGTGTAATCAAATCACTTTTTATACAAACCACTGGTGCTTTTGGACTTTGATAATAATTTACTGGTATTTAACCCTGACTACTAGATGTCCTGGGGCCTCATGTATTAAACAGTTTTTAAATACTATACTAAGATTTTGTTTATGCTTTAAAGGCAAACCTTGTGTAAAAAAAAGGATTTATAAAAATGTATGTACAGTATGCCACATACCGCACCAAGTTCCTTTAAATATCTCAAATCAACTTAAAACTGTTATGGCGAGTGGCTGGAAGGACCGAGAGGTGGCATGTATGTCCTCCGAGCCATGAGGGGGTAACCGCCCTGGATCAGAGGAGGACCATGGGAGAAGAACAAGGAGGCTTATGCCTGTTGGGACCTGTGGCCACCGCCAGGGAGTGCCCTGAGTCTCAGAGGGCCCGGGACTGATTTACTTCCGCCACACCTAGGAAGATGGAGGAGGATCCCTCCAGGGACGTCCGGAGTGGTTCTGAGTGCTCTTCCTTCACACCAGGAAGTGACGTCGGAGGGAGCACCTGGAGCACATCCGGGTGAGAATAAAAGGGCCTGCCTTCCTACAGTCTGGGAGCTGGAGTCGGGAGTGGGAGCTGGATGAAGCTCCGTGGAGAGAGGAAAAGGCAGCCCAGGGACAGTGAGAGAAAGGCCCTGTGTAAAGGTGATTGGGGCAAGAAGCACAGTGTGTTGTGCGGGACTGTTGTGTGTTGGAGAACGGAAACTAAACGAGAGTTTTATAAAGATGCGGTGTCTGTCTGATGGTGTCCGAGCAAGTCTCACACTGAGTGGTTTTAGTCACTCCCCATCACCTCCCACCAGTAACCAGGTATGGGTTAAAAAAAAATGCATATTTTGCATATTCATGATCTAATCACCATATAATTTTGGTCATGTTCCTGAATGATGCCTTTAATACACACCATGGGAGAAAACAGAAAAGAAATTGTCAGTGAATGTGAAATCAAGATACTACTTACTGAAGTGGAGATCTCAAAAGCATTCACAAGTGAAAGAAAAAAATGAAAAGTGGGAGCAAATGGCAGAAGCTGAGTGGAGAGAGCAATAGCAATGTGCCATCATGTAGCAGACAAGAAACTAACGCAGAACTGCAAGATATTAAGAACATGTTAATTGATAAAAACATTATTTTGTCAAGTAAATGTCATTGTTGTAAAACACACATTCAATGTACAACATCCAACTTACTTTGAATTTGCCATCATAATGATGAAGTCCTGCAGTGGGCTGGCGCCCTGCTCAGGGTTTGTTTCCAGCCTTGCGCCCTGTGTTGGCTGGGATTGGCTCCAGAAGACCCCCATAACCATGTAGTTAGGATATAGCGGGTTGGATAATGGATGGATGGATGATGAAGTCTTGGACATCCATGCAGACAGTCCACATTTCTGCATTGTGTTGTGCAATGCTGCAGAAGTCATCACAATGCAGCAAACCTTTGTGTGGCTGTACATCAGTGTGTCACCCAACATGTCCAATCATCACTATCTGCCTTTTAATGAACCAATGGCCTGTTCTATCAGTGATCATGTGGGGGAGTGCCTTTTATTATATCTTCTCTGCTGCGGTGTTTTTAGGCTGGTAAGGAGCCAGGCTCTGAGGGAATACCTACTATTACTTCAAAGAAAAGTAACACAAGTTGTGTTGTGTGTTGTATGACGTAACTGGCAATGGCAGCATTAGCTTTTTTGGAGGATTTTTTGGAGGATGTTTGAAGTTTTCAGAGATCACAATGCCTTTTTGGCTCATGATGATAACTAGATTATAAGCAAAATTAGACTTCTTAGAGCCTTTTTGAGTTATATGCTGAATTGGAACCTACATTGTAGAGACCATCATGTAGTAAAATCATGCAATCTTAGTTCCCTTTGCAGGTATTAACAACTGAAGGGTATTTAGTGGTGGACACTTTTTAGTGTCACTGGTCATCCCTGAGCTGGTCATCTGTATTGAATGGTATTACTGAGATGCTCTACAGATGCATTCCGTTTTCTTATGCTCAGGGTGAGCAAGCTGAGGTTAAGCACAATTTCTGATTTTCCTTACATAATAGGTGCAATGGACTGCTCACATGTTGCATTAAAGGCACCATCACAGAATTAATTTCCTTTGCTAAATAGGGAACACTTTCTTTCAATTAATATACATCTAATATGTAATGCTCAGATGTGTTTGACTAACATTGCTGAGAAGTGGCCCAGCTCAACCAAAGATTCTTTTTCTTTATCAAATAGTAGCATTGGATGCAGACTTCAGGGTCATGCTGGGTATGATGGTCGGCTTTATGGTAACGCTGCCATTGCCAGTTATATCACACAACACACAGCATACTCATTTTTATAAACAAAGTAAATAGGCTACACACTAAGGGAATTAACATTAAGCATATGCATCAGGTGTTGTTACCAACTTTGAAGACAGTTGTGTTGAAAGAATATGTCAGTTAACTGTAATATAAGTCTGCTTTAGGAGATGGATGGATGGATGGATGGATGGATGAACAGTTTAATAGTTCAAGAATATCAGAATATTACTGATGCTTCACTTCATTGCCTTTCTTCCTGGAGTACCTAAAATGCCAGCACCAAACGTCTGCATAGGACTTACAGATGGTTGAAAAGTTCCATAATGTTAAGTAAATTTTCACATCAAGCTCATATTTTCTAAATCCCAAATTTTACACATGCACGTTTCTGAGCGTATGTTTTATGCATGAGTCCTCTGGTCCTTCTAGGTCAAAGTGAAAGGCTCATCACTAATGGACTGCAACAGTCCTGGGCATCAGAAAATCAGGTGGCTCTTCATAGTAAGGTGATCAGTCTCCTGAATCAGCATGGTCTCTGGATGAAATGATGAAGTGGGAGATACCCCTGGAGTAGAAGGAAACCACTAGGCCTCTCTGTTGGTTCTGACCTTATGCTGGTCTTGTGCCTTCTTGATACACCTCTTGGATCAATTAGACATTGAAGTGCAGAAATTGATTCACCAGTCATGTTTAGATCTTGAGACTTTGACTAGTCCTGTTTAGGCACGGCTTATATCCTTGAAACTTTTACCAACTTAGCATGTCATTGGAGCCCTTGGAGTAAATCAAATTTGAATTTTGTCTTTACATGTTTAAAGATTGCATGTAGAGGGCCCTAGGTCTTAGTTTATATTTGTTTTGATCTGGTATTCTCTGAGTATAATACACACACATTATTTTCTAAGTATACTGCTCAAAAAAGTTAAAGGAACACTTTTGAATCAGAGTATAGCATAAAGTCAATGAAACTTATGGGATATTAATCTGGTCAGTTAAGTAGCAGAGGGGGTTGTTAATCAGTTTCAGCTGCTGTGGTGTTAATGAAATTAACAACAGACACACTAGAGGGGCAACAATGAGATGACCCCCAAAACAGGAATGGTTTAACAGCTGGAGGCCACTGACATTTTTCCCTCCTCATCTTTTCTGACTGTTTTTTACTAGTTTTACATTTGGCTATGGTCAGTGTCACTACTGGTAGCACGAGGTGATACCTGGACCCTACAGAGGTTGCACAGGTAATCCAACTTCTCCTGGATGGCACATCAATACGTATCATTGCCAGAAGGTTTGCTGTGTCTCCCAGCACAGTCTGAGGGGCATGGAGGAGATTCCAGGAGACAAGCAGTTACTGAAGGAGAGCTGGACAGGGCCGTAGAAGGTCCTTAACCCATGAGGAGGACCCATTGGTATCTGCTCCTATGGGCAATGAGGAACAGGATGAGCACTGCCAGAGCCCTACAAAATGACCTCCAGCAGGTCACTGGTGTGAAAGTCTCTGACCAAACAATTAGAAACAGACTTCATGAGGGTGGCCTGACATTCTCTAGTTGTCCCTGTGTTCACTGCCCAGCACCGTGGACCTCGTTTGGCATTTGCCATAGAATACCAGAATTGGAAGGACCATTGCTGGTGCCCTACGCTTTTCACAGATGAGAGCAGGTATACCCTAAGCACATGTGACGATGTGAAAGGGTCTGGAGAAGCCGTGGAGAATGCTATGCTGCCTGTAACATCGATTGGTGGTGGGTCAGTGATAGTCTGGGGAGGCCAGACCTCTACAGGCTAGACAACAGCACCTTGACTGCCATTAGGTATTGGGATGAAATCCTTGGACCCATTATCAGACCCTATGCTAGTGCTATGGGTCCTAGGTTCCTCCTGGTGCACGACAATGCCCGGCCTCATGTGGCAAGAGTATATAGGCAGTTCTTGGAGGATGAAGGAATGGGTGCCATTGACTGGCCCCCACGCTCGCCTAACCTAAATCCAATAGAACACCTCTGGGACATTATGTTTCAGTCCATCTGATGCCGCCAGGTTGCACCTCAGACTGTCCAGGAGGTCAGTGATGCCCTGGTCCAGGTTTGGGAGGAGATCCCCTTTTTTTACTGATTTTTAAAGTTTCTCCTGTTTCACTGCTATGTGGGTGGAGCCACAGGGGACAGTTTTATATATATATATATATATATTGTAGCAGTAGGAGGTGCTATCGGTCCCTTGAACCCTCAGGTACCACGCCAAACACCAGGTAAAAGTCCAATAATTACTATTTTTATTATAATAATTATGTGCACCAAGCACCACCACTCCATACTACTAATTAAATAATCAATACAACAATAATCAATCCTCCAACTCCCAGATGCGTTGCCCCGCTACCACCCAGCTCAGCTTGCCGTCTGGGAGTTCCCACAGTCCTTTTATAGTTCACGACCCGGAAGTGCTCCTTAACCTGCAGTCCATGTGACTTCCTAGTACTTCCGGGTCAAATCAAAACTCTTCTTTCTTCTTCAGCCTGGAAGCACTTTATTCCTTCCGTCCTCGTGACCTGCAAGTACTTCCGGTCTGTAGGAACACCAAATGTCTCTGTGCCTCCCTGCAGCGTCCCCTGGCGGCCCCGACGTTATCCAGTAGGGCTGTGTATTACAACTCCAAAGTCCATGATGCCCTGCTGGAATTCGGGGCATCTCCACATTGCAGGGAGGGCTCCATCTGGTGGCTTGGGGGTCTTGGCCGGGATAAACTGCCGGGCATAGTCCACAATACTCCCCCCCAGCGAAGAACCATGGTTCAAAGCGGCCATCCCCGCGAGGGATGTCTTCCTCCAGGAGGATCCACCGGTCAGGCAATGTTGGTGACGTTCTCTTGAAAACCTAGAACATTATAAAAGTGAGTTTTTTGTACCCCTGTCCTCCTAGGACAACTTCGCCACCCATGTCCTGGCCTGCGGCATTCGAAGCACAGCCGCGATCCCCCTGTTTGTCTCCCTCGGCGAGACTGGAAGCACTTAGGAAAGTTTGTCTCCGCCCGACTCACTTATACTACGGGTCGGGGTCTTTAGGACCAAATCGCTCCGAAAAGCCACACCATCCATCGGCTCCGGATGTATTCTTCTAGTCTTTCAGCGGCACTTCGGCTCTTGCTCCCAGCTCCTCCACTTGTTTCTTCAGCTCCGCCAAGCTCTGGAAGAAACTGTGTACAGGCTCGAGTAACTTCTCAAGATCCCGCAGTCCCTCAATGTCATTTAATTCGGTCGAAGGCAGACTGCAATCATCATTTGTCTTGCCTTTCGGCCGGGAGCCAATCAGCACATCTGCTCCTGGCACTTGCTCAGCTGGGTTGCGCAAAGGCTCTTGGGATTTGGAGTTTTTAGAGGAACAGGGCCGACTGTGATCAGCCTTTTCTACTTTGACAGCAGACCATTTAGTCATGTCCCGCTCCTCTTTATCTTTATTTATATTCGGCACTGCTTCGCTTGCCTCCCCCTTCCCCTTCAGGGAGCTGGGATCCGTCGGGGAATAAACGACCTTACCGGCGAGTAGGCAGGTCTCTTCCTGGTCAGGTGACACCGTGTTTTGCTTTTGGCTTACCCAGCCTGCCCCAGGATAGTCCATGTGACTGTTTTCGCCGAATGGGTTTCTCCCCTGCAGATCCCTAGAGTGGCTCAACTTCTCGCTATTGCAGCCATCTTGCCCGGGTATGAGGTATGTGTCCAACTCCCTGTCGGATTTCCACAGACAGGCCTCTGCAAAATAAGAAAAGAAAATTTCCGGTGCCTCTGGCGTTTTCTCAGCACATACCTCCGGACTTTGTCGACGTGTACCACGTTCACGTAGGTAGTCCGGCGTGTCCGATATCCGACAGAGCTCCTGCTGTCGTACCGCTCGGGCTTTCTCTGCTTCTATCAGTGCCCTGTCTTCCTCACTCCCCGTCAGGTATGTCCACATTTGCTCGGCGTCAGTTAGGGTCTGTTCCTTTGGGTTATTCCCATTCTTTCTTCCTGATTTCTTCCCCATTGTTTACCGATGTCTGGCAAGGCTCACTATTGCAGTGCTTCTCTGTAGCGGGTGGTGTTTCTTACCTCCAAGTGCTTTGACGCGACCTTCTTAGGGTTCTCTGCCCACACAATACTTTTAAAATTCAGGTCCTCTGCCAACAGACGGGCAGAGAATCCTGCCGGCTACACCATTGTAGCAGTAGGGGGCGCTATCGCTCCCTTGAACCCTCAGGTACCATGCAAACACCAGGTAAAAGTCCAATAATTACTATTTTTATTATAATAATTATGTTCACCAAGCACCACCACTCCACACTACTATTTAAATAATCAATACAACAATAATCAATCCTCCAACTCCCAGACACGTTGCCCTCCTACCACCCAGCTCAGCTCGCCATTTGGGAGTTCCCACAGTTCTTTTATAGTTCACGACCCGGAAGTGCTCCTTAACGTGCAGTCCATGTGACTTCTTTGGGGGTCTTGGCCGGGATAAACTGCAGGGCATAGTCCACAATATATATATATATATATATATATATACACCTAGCTAGTTTGTCCGAGTAAATAACAAACTGTTAGAACAGTCAATAATTGAAACAAAGCAAGATGACTTTCAAAAAGGGCCTGCCCTGTAGTAACTGGGCTAGTTTAAGTGCTATTATAAAGATTTTGTAAGCAGGCTCTGGAAGTCCTCTCCTTAGGTCACTTTAACGAGAAGTGATGCCTCCCTCTGGGTAGTTTCGCTTTTATGGAGTCATTTGTGATTTCTCTGCATTATGGAGGAAAATGAAGGAAGGCAATTTGTGACAGTGCCACTTTTCAGCTTGTGGGGTGGTAGCACATACCTGTGAAAAACTTTGAGGGTGATACTCTAACATGCATGCTTTTATATATATATATATATATATATATATATATATATATATATATATATATATATTTTAGGTAGTCACTCTAGGGTTGGGTCCAGGAGAATAGACAGCGTAAGTGATGTCAGCAGTGGAGTAGCTGTCAGTCTGCCATTGAGCAGGTGGCAAAAACTTTAACACTGCAAACAATTTAAAATGTTCAAGAAAGAAGAGGTGGACCTATAATGCTTGTGTATAAAAAGGAGAATCCACAAAATGCTTAGTTTTCTGCGGTCAATAATGGGTCTAGGTTTAACATTTTGGTGTAAAAGGACCTGACTGAATAATCAAAAATTTTATTTTTGAACAATTGCTTGGACTTAGGAGTGTTCATCCCCTTCAGTGCATAATATTATTAACAGATACCTCTATAGGAAATTCAGTGAAACCTCAGTTCATAAAGAGCAAGTTTGAAAACTTATACTGTATGTCGATGACCACTGATCTTTCACACAGCATAGCCTTAAAACAGACACCCTTCTGAGATGAATATGGCCAAACAGGCTTTGAGAAGCCATCACTTATGAACAAGATTTGTCACAGCATCTGGAAATGCATGCTAAGTTTGTACTATGCAATACATCAACAGCAACCAGAAACACTGAGCTGGAGCTCATCTGAAATGGATAGAAGCACAGCGGACATGTGCTGTGGTGTGAAGAGTCAACCTTTCAATAGTTTATGGAAATAAAGAACAAAGAAGAAAAGTCCCATCCCATTGTTTCAAAGTAACACGAACATGATCCTGTCGCAACTATTTTGGAACATGTTGCAAGCACCAAATTTGGAATGAGCTTGTATTTACAAGGAAATAATAAAGTTGCTATGGTAAATTCCTTGTCATTTCACTGTTTCCAATTTAATACAGGTCAAAGAGGATTTAAAAATCACCACTTTGTGTTTTTATTAGCATTTTACATACTGTCCCAACTTTTTTAGAATTGAGGATTGTTGACTGAAATCTGCAGTGTAATTCTTTCTTTGCTTACCTATTAAGTCTTGAACCTCTTAGTACAGTAATTCAACAGTTTACAACTGACTGTGTTGAGGCTATTCATACCTTCGGCCGAAGGCCTGAGGGTAACAATAGGGTAATAAGGTTCTAGACAGGTTCACAGAGTTCCAATCATTGGGGCATGGATTGGCAGTGCCATGCTGCATTTTTTAGATGTCATGGTTCAAGCAGCTTCCATGTTGTTTTCGTTTTTGATCTATGCAGATGATTTTAATTTTTTCTTTCATCAAGAAGATAATTGTTTATATTATATAACAATAATAACAATAATGATTATTATTATTATTATTATTATTATTATTATTATTATTATTATTATTTCATGCAGTCTTATATGTGTTCTGACTCCTGGGGGAATCTTTAAGGTTTGTTTTGATCGGTGCTGTTCCACATGGCTAATTCTCATGCATTTGTCCTGCACTGCCTTCCCTTATGTGGTCCTGGTGTGTGTGGCTACTGAGACTCAAAGATCAGTTTCTTCTACTCCATATCGACAGTTAAAATGTACATACTGGTAAGCTGCAGCAGACCCGCAGAGCCTCAGTTGCAATGACCTGTAAACTCTGTAACCGACATGTTGCCAATTTGACATACAGGCATATAGTCAGTACTAACCAGAGTCGTAAGTTAGCGTATGACTGTAATGCACACATGTCTTATGTCTCAGCCAAGGTTCTTTCCCCAGCTGGGGTTCAAATGGTTATTTTTTTATCTTTGTTGTGCATTTTTGATTTATTTGCATATGTGTTGCTATTTCTTTTATTTATGGTTTACAGTGTTCTTTTCAGTTTTATTTATCTGAATCTAAACTTGTGTTTTGTTCCATGCCACCTGCTAATCATTGCAGGAAATGCCCACCACCCCATAAATCTGCAGGGCCTCCCACAGTTCCTGGCGGTTCATTTCGAATGCACTTAGAAGTGATGAGTTCATGTGCTTTTGTGTATTTAACGTGTGTAGGGATTTTCCGGATTTTGACATTTCATTCTGGTTTTTGGCTATTCTTGGGATTTTGTATTGGAACTTTTGGTTGTTTTGTATTGCCTTAGTGTATTGGGCAATCCTATTGCCTTTGTGCATCACAGAGCTTCAATGTTGTCGAAGAGCATTATTTGTAAATATAAATTTTATTTTATAAAGAATCTGTCATGTCCTTTTAGTGACTAGCTGGGGTTTTTGATGGAATTTCACCCTCTAGTGGACAGTTTTGGAAGTGCTTTTGATGACTTAGGTGCTTGGGACGCCAGGTTCATAACAATGTTACAATGAGAAGTATTCACTTCTGAGTTCTGGTCCTGTCACAATCCAGCTGTGTCTTCAGTATTTCTCATAACAACATGGAGACTAGACAAGAGTCCAGTGTGCTAAATTATCAGCAAATCTGCCCACTTGACCCTATGTGGCTAGACAAGAGTGTCTGCCTATAATAACTAGGTCCTTAAAAGGAATTAAAAAAACACAAAGGTGAGAAAAGGAAAGGCAAATAGATTAACCCTAGTAAAATTACTTCAAAAGTTCATTGTCAAAAAGTCAGAGTCAGTTATTTGTGTTAGGAATTGGGGCACCACAGTAGAAATTTCTCTTTCTTCAGATTTAATTTTGTTCTGTTCATTTGTTGTGGACATTTTGAAAGTTTATGCCTCAAGGAATATGTCCATCCATCCATTACCGGGGGTCAATCCCAGCCAACACAGGGCACAAGGCAGGAAACAAACCCCAGGGAGGGCGCCAGCCCACCACAGGTGGGACACACACACACACCTAGCACAATTTAGAATCACCAATGCACCTAACCTGCATGTCTTTGGACTGTGGGAGGAAACCGGAGGAAAGCCACAAAGACACAGGGAGAACATTCAAACTCCACCGAGGGAGGACGCGGGAAGCGAACCCAGGTCTCCTAACTGCGAGGCAGCAGCGCTACCCACTGCGCCACCGCTACCCACTGTGCCACCGTACTGCCCATCACCACATATGTGTTTGATATAAATAATTTACTTTAAGAAAAATATGCATATTTTTGTTGTATTATTTCAAGTGTGTCACACCATCATTTTGCAGCTTTGGCATTTTGTAAGTTAGTTGCTGCTAAGAGCTGCCGCCCCAAGAGCTTTTAAGCCCTGGTATAAAATCTTGCTCAGCACTCAAGCTCTTTGTCCGACAGACTGTAACCTTGAACAACCTTAGTCTTGTGCTCTTGGTGTGTGCTTTTCTTCTTGTTTGAGTCAGTTCATAGTTTTAGTGTGTTGAAGTTGGTGGTAAATTTTGGCTACATGGTTTAGCCATCTGTTTCTTGATAATTGTGTTTGTGAACTGGTACATATTAGCTCTCTTCATGCACATCCAACATACGGTTGCTTACAATCTGCATTAGTTATGCATTAATTTAGTTAGTGAGTCCTCTTCGTTCCTACTGGGACCAAAGGCTGTGATAATCTGCCTCCATCTTTCCCTGTCTTGAGGAACATGTTGTGCCTCACCTCAGGTAAGGCTCATCTCTTTCAACGTGACTCTCACTGTCCTCCACCTGGTTGATTTTGGCCATCATTGCTTTCTTTCTCTGGGATGTCTCCATTTAACTGTTACTTTTGGGATATGACCATGGAGTGCACGTCTGATCTATTATAAACACATATATTTGATTTCTATTACCAAACTGTAATAATTGTTTTTTTCATGGAGCTGCTCAATCGAGAACTCTTCTCGCCAGGTGGTTTGGCAGATCAATTTTGAAAAGTGTCATATCACGTGTCACACACGCATGCACTGGGGGGCAGTCTGAGGGCTTTACTGGGGGTAATGGTACGAATGCCTTTTCTCCGTCTTCCACAGACCACCAGAAGGAAAACCCACTCACTTCCCCTGCTACAACACACCCTCTTGCAGACCTCATCTCCACCTGAGATCCCTTTCCTGTCCTGCGCCTATAAACCCCGAGCACTCCATTCTCCAGATCAGTCACTATTTTGGCTCAGTCTCTTATGATTACTCATTACTTTTCTACTTTTAATTTGATTGTTAGCGACAATATAAGTGGTGGACCCCTCAAACCTTCATCTGTCTTCTTTGTTTCTTCCACACACGTCATTTTCATATCACTGTTAACAACTCACCAGCATTCCGAGGCATGTAGAAAAACCGACTTACCATTACTGTTATATAGTTGGATGTTTACTCTCAAGCTATGCTGATTTAATTTCCAAATAGAACCAAGCCTTTCATACGCTATGCAAGCTTTTCCCAAACTCAACTTGATGTCCTCACCCTCTACAATGTCTGTACTGATCAGACTTCCCAGGTAAGCAAACTCTGTCATAGTCAAAGGAATCACCGTTTACTGTGATAGTTGCGTCTTGTATGAAGCTGATGCCTATCACTTGAGTTTTGGAGGAATTGATGTTCAAACCTGTCTGTTTGGCATAGCTCTCCGATCCATCAACTATCTCCTGTAGATGAAGATAATTCAAAGAAAGAATAAGAAGGCCATCAAAATCTTTTAACTGGGAGAGGGTAATCCATTGGACACCAACAGGGTGGTAGACATGATACATCTAAATTCCTGTCACACAACTGACTCCAGAGTGAATGGTTCTGAAAGGTCATCATCGACAACCAGCTCTGTCAGGAGGCAACTCAGAGAGGTTTGCTGGAACTAAGAAGCAGGTGGACCCAGTCAAGCCAAGTCCCTTTAGAAACTCACATAACATTTTGAAATTTGTGTTCCCAGTTCTCCTTTTATAGGGAAAATGGCTGCTGTGACATCATGTATTGATGCAGTGCACACCTTAAGAAAAAAAAAATGAATGATTGTCAGAAGTAAGAATATTACAAGAAAAAAATCAAAATAATACAAAAATACAACAGGAAAAGTAAGTTGAAAATTACATAGAAACGTGATATTAAACCTGACAGCTGCCATTTGCATAATAATTCTTTCTAAGTCTGCTCATCTAGCCATGTTACGTATAAAGCAGCGATTCTCAAACTTTCGTATTTTGCACCCCCCTTTTTCTACCTGGAATGATTCTGTGCCCCCTGCATAATATAAGATAGATGAGAATAACCCATGAGACAACTAACAAAGGTATGATACTCGTGTGGTGTCGCAGTATCCTATCATTTTTACTTCCATAAGATTTGCATGTGTTCGGCTAACTTCGATGAAATATTTGCAATTTATTTTTTTTAAATTGCTTTAATAGCTGTTAAAATGCCTTGTGTGGTTTTTGGTAGTAATTCTAATCCCAAAAACAAAGAATACATTATTTATTCTTATTTAATTATCTTTTATGTAAACAAACGATTAAATATGTTTTAATTTTTAAAAATCTCGTAAACGAGGACACCGATGAAGTCAATCTGCACGAGACGAACGTATTTTCGTCCGACAAATATTATACCGTTAGTTGTATCATGAAAATAACCCAATACGCAGTAAATTATTTAACTCAATTCAGCAATATTGGCTACGCTGCCAATGTGGCGCAGTCGCACCACATTATCAACCTGATCTACTGTTACCCGAATGTTCGTGACAGACTCGTTACGTCTCGAACTTTCTGGATTGAAAATACGCGACTATAAAAGCAGCAGCAGCGGCACCGCTCGTCATAGAAACAAACTTCAAATAGAAAAGGAGCAGAGTGTCATATCTCGAATATCAAACCAAACCTGGACAGGCTGTGTTCCTTAAAGCAGGCACATTTTAGTCATTAGATCTGCCTTAGAAATGATTTATTTTAATTTTAGTTATAATGCATTCGTTGTGATTATATGCTTGCAAATTTAAAATTGAAATAAAAATGTAAAAAATGTATTTGGATGTCTTTTTGATGTTCATTTATTCGACTTCCCCCCTTGTTCAGCTTCAGCGTCCCCCACAGTTTGAGAGCCGCTGGTATAAAGGTAGGAATCCTTTCATTAACTTGGGGACTGCATTTGTCATGAAGTCCCCACTTTCAAAATGCTTGGTGTGACTTAAATGGTGGTTTTTGTGTTTTTGGCCACTAAGTGCTATTAAATTAAGATGGCACGTCTCTTGCATTCCTAAAAGTCATTCTTTAGTAAGACAACTGAAAGGTAGGCATTAAGAATACACAAGCCTGCCTTAGAGCTCTTAGTAACCTGCGTTTTCTTGTGTTCCACCCATTAACCTTGGCTACACTCCACACTCTTTTTCTCCTTAAGTGGCACTTATGTTTCTTCAGCTGAATTGGTTTTCAGTGAATTGCTAATTGGGCCCTTATACCCACATAATGAGCCTCTCTTTGATTTCTTATTGCATTATGTGATACCTGATAGCCCGATGATCCTACCAATGTAATGATTCATGGCTCTCATGCCTTGGCCCAGCGTACCGTTTTCATGCTGCTTGTGCCAGGCTTTAATCTGTTATGGCACAGACCTTTCTGCAAGCTGTTGCATGGATAACATCTCCTCATGTTGTGGGTTTTTCTTAGGTGGTAAGATTTCCAGTTTTCTTTTAACAGATCTTCAGTGAAAGTCAGTTGTTATCAGAGGATGTTCTTAGATTGTGCAGCCTGCAGTGAGTAAAAACAACAAGGCTTATTTTTAAAGAATTTACCACTTTGTAATGTTGCCTTTCCTTCTGACAACACTTAATAAACGTTTAGGTCCTCAAGATGGCAATTGAGTGTTTTAGGCTGAAATTTTGTCCCATTCATCTTGCAAACAAGTCTTAAGGCAGGGTTAGGATCTCCAACCTTTTTTCCCCTGAGAGCTACTTTTACAAAATGAAAATGGCCGAGAGCTTCTCATGGTTTCTAACATTTATTCTCATAGCTTATTTCAACCCAAACAAACTGAATAAGCTTGTTTTGCCTGAACATTTACAAAATGTTGGTGTCCACAACTCACATTTTGCATTAAAACACCACAAAAAATATTTAGTTTACCTGCAAGTGCATTTTGTATGTCTGTTTGCATTTTCTAGTGTATCTCACTCACTCGTTCGCTTCGGGGTGTGTTCCTTAACTCCGCTTACCTAGCGAACGAGAGAACAATTGAATTCAACTTTGTTTCATATTTAAAATAAATTTGTTACTTAGCTCTTGATGAATTTGAGTCCGGATATTCTCTTAAGTGTATGGCACATTGAAAAGACAGATTATAATTCAGATTGTGGATTGTGATTTTGTGTTAAAAGGATTGTGGACACTTTTTCTGTAGTATCGTTTCTTGTGACTGAAGACAGAGAGATATTAATTAAAGTTAGTAAAAAATCTTTTATTAATACACACCAGGCAAGGGTAAGATGACAGAGAAGCACAGTCCTAGGACACCTGCCCTTCATCTGCCTCGAGGGGTCGGTATCCCAAATCTTTTATAGGGCCTTTGTCTTATGACTTTGGTTGCACAAGAATTTCAAACCGTTACATCTTACAACATTTTGCTTGGATCAGCATTTACCACATCCTTTAAGTTCATCAGTTGGTCACTTGTGGTTTTTTGTTCGTTAGGAGAAACAAGAAGTTGCACTTGCACTATAAAGACAGGTTCTGCGTGGCTCTATCATGTATACCAGATTGATCAAACTGATCAAACTATTTATTATTTTTCCACAGGATCGTGATATGATTTTTTGGAAAGATCGCCAACCTCTAATTTGACTAACGAAGGTTTCAAATTTATGTAGGATTCATTAACCCTTTGGTGAGCTACTTGGAAAGGGGTTGCGAGCTACTGATTGCTCGTGAGCGACGTGTTGGAGGCCCCTGTCTTAAGGTATGTAACCGTGTGAGGCCTTCACTGTTGTATTTTGTCACACAGTCTCAACTGCCATACCATCACAGAAGCTAGATTCTGGCTGGTAACAATCTGGATTGTCCATTTGTTCTTTGGTTTGGAGGAAATAACAAACATTTCTTCCAAAAAAGACCTGAATTATTGCTTTGTTCAATCACAACACATGTTTGCATATTCCCAGATGTCTCTGAGCCGCTTCTGTAAACTACCAAAATACAGCTTCGTTTTTACACAGTACTGTTGTAACTGGCATTTGTGGGTGTAACTACATGTTGTGTTACTTGATAAAGGTTTGCCAATGTACTCCTGAGCCCTTGTGGTTATATCACTTACCGATGCAGTGCTGTCTGAGGGATTGGCAATCACGGGCATTCAGCTTAGACTTGTGCTCTTGCCCTTTAAGCACTGAAATTTCTCAAGATTCCTTGACTCTTTTAATTATATTATACACTGTTTGAGGCCAAATGCCCAAAATCCTTGCTGGTCTGTCTTTGAGAAACATTGATTTTAAACTTAAGAGTGATTTCATGCATACGTGAGGAAATTGGCGTTCCTTGGGCCACCATTGCTCCCAAAGGACTAAGCCGTTCCTGGATGCAGCTTTTATACAAAAGCATGGAACCCATCACTAGTTGAACATCATCTTTTTCTACTCGCATCATTTTTTAACTCATTATTGGCTCTAAATTGCAACATTTTTTGGAAATGAATTATGGGTCCTCAATGGCAATAATGCATGTATATTTATAAAAAAAATTAAGCTGACCAGACTAAACATTACATATCTTGTCTTTTTAAATGGTTGCAATGTCACAGTGAATTTTTAAAGCATTTATTTTCCATACTGTCCCACCTTTTCTGAATTGGGTTGTAGAGACTTAAAAGCTCTTATGTTCTGGTACAACGTCAGCAGCTTTGTCAGAACACTATATTTGTTCTTAATCATACAATTTTTACGGTACAGAAGTAAAATTTTAGGCCAGCACCACACTACATGTCTTCAAGATGGAGAGTATTTTCCACTTAATGACTGCAGTTGCTGGATCTCATTGCCTTGAGGTTGTCAGTTTTCATGACTAAGAATCACAGGGGATGACAAACTATACGTCTCCCTCCTGACTTCACAGCACAGTTTCAAATATCCTGTTGCACCACAAGAGTGTTGAGACACCCACACATTTGGCAGCTAATCAATGTGGAGCAAACCAGAATAAATATGAGACATTGATTGGACAAAGTTCAATGAGCTTCACTTTTGGTTCTGTGGTCCAGTAGGCATTATACTATACCACAAGCTAAATACTCGTTGGATGTCAACTCTTGCACACACAAGAGCCCGTCCAGCAACATGCGATAAAATCAAACCTCACTAGAGGCAGAAGTCATACCAGGAAAAGAATCCTTATAGACATGGAGAGAAAATTCTTAGTTAACACAGAACACAATCAGGCCGAAATCTGAACCCCAGGCAGTAGAAGCCGTGAGGCACAGAGCTAAGCATGGGGCCACCTTACACATTACAATAAAACATAGAAATATTATACAATAGCATATCGTATTCAGTCAAAATGCATGAGTCCTGGTGGCCACAAAGGAAAAGAAAATAAAATGTACGGAGTGATGACAAATTAAAGAATGTAAAGGTCTCAGGCCCCAGTGGGAGGTCAGTGTTTGCTGGAGCCAAGACACCCGGAGTCTCATTTAAAAAACTTTGTGTGGATTTTAAGGTGAACATATGCATACACCAAAAAACAGAAAATATCTGATTTATAAAAACCTGCCATACAGATATTTGTAAGCAATTTACCTATATAAACAACAATCATTTTCTAAACATGAGTATATGAACGCACATCAAACCCATTACGGTTGCCACCTAGAAACAACCATATATATGGATTATGCTAATCAGCTTCATAAATATGCAATCAGGATGCTGCAGATCTCCATTGGCTGGTAGAGCAGCTCACCCACCTGACACATCGAAACATCATCACCTACATTTGAGCAGTCCAGAAGTGCATATGCAGCATTATAGCGCCTCTCCTCTGAATTCTGGCAGTCAGGAAAGGCTGAGCGGGTGCCATCTATCACCTTGCACGTGTAATGACATGATTGCTGTTACAATGAATACTAGAGGCCAGGGGGTTTCAAACGCAGTCTTGGGGACCCACGGTGGTTGCAGGTTTTTTTTCCAGCCAGATTCCTAATCAGTGACAACACCTGATAGCACTGATCTCATTTTTAATAATTAGATAATTAGTTGGTATTTTTCTCTTCTTTTATTTCTACATTCAGAAAAGCCCAGCAGCATGATTATTACATGCACAAGACATTTAGAGATATTTCTATTTTTGCTATAATTTCAAATGCTTAACTCTCTTTTGTTCATTTCATTATATTTTGCCTTTTCTCTGTGCAGTTTGCTCCCTTCATTGAACTGTATCTTAATAATGCCAATTAAAAATGAGCAGAGCAGACACCCCGGCAAATGACACTGAATGGCTGCAACTGCCCACTTATTAATAAATAATGGACTAATTAAACAATTACAACACCTGGAAAAGTAAAATTAAAATCAAGATAAAAATATTGTTAAAAAGATAAAAAATACATTATACCCATATAATGACTTAGTATATTTTAATATATTTTTTTTTTACTAGGCTTAGTTTTTTTATTCCAATATTGTTCCCAAAAAACAGAATCTGGGAGATAACAGTTCACTTAATTAGCCCAGGAGTTTAACTAAAAGAAGCTGGTTGGAGCAACCAGCCACAGTGGGTCCACAAGACCGACGTTGAGAACCCTTGCTCTAGGCCAGCGGTTCCCAAACTGTGGCACGCGGAGCCTTTTCAGGTGGTACGCATTGCGGTCCCTGAAATGTAATTTATCTGTGCAAAACTCTTTATGACAAGCCTGTTGTGAGCAAAAACCAATGAAACTGTTTAAACACAATAATACGTTTATTCCCAAATTTAGTGTGGTGTGAAATTTCATCATCTGAATAAATAAAACCTATTATTCGAATCAGTATTTAGCTCATTTAACACTACCATAATTCCGTTTCACGGAAGTCAACTTCTACTTCTTCACTGTTCGAGCTTTTGGTCACTAGATCTAAGCACAAAGCCGATACTATTTAGTCTTCGGTAACTCTGCCTCACAGAAACTGCTCGCGTTTGTTGTTATACGTGCACTGCCGCTGTATCGCATCGTAGTCACTAGATCTAAGCACAAAGCCGATACTATTTAGTCTTCGGTAAGTCTGCCTCACAGAAACTGCTTGCGTTTGTTGTTATACGTGCACTGCCACTGTATTGCATTGTAGTCACTAGATCTAAGCACAAAGCCGATACCATTTCGTCTTCGGTAACTGTGTCACACACAGGCCAAAGGCAGGATTTAGTTTTGGGGTGGAATTAATCAATTTATATACATGCACAAATTTTTTCATTAATTTTATGCATAATTTCTTCCAATTCTTTAACTTTTATTCAGATTTCGGGGAGGTTTAGACCCGAACTCCCCCCCTTACAGCTCTCCCTCCCTTTCAACAAGGTGCGGGTGGTACGCAGCGCAACTCACTTAACCTCAGGTGGTACTTGACGTCCAAAAGTTTGGGAACCCCTGCTCTAGGCTGTATGAAACACCGAGACTTCAGCCAGTTACCTTCTAAACAAGGCAGCCATCACATACAGTAGCAGCAGCAAGTCATCAGCCAATGCTACTTTGTCTCAAAGTAAATAAATAATTGGTTGACCCGGGCCACCAAACCAGTCTCATCTTGGCATCACAGATAACTTATATGTTAATAGAATATAACTGCCTATGGTTAACAAAAGCAGCGTCATTCTTGTTAGGTGCCCTTATTGCAATATCAGTGCAGTTAATTGCCCCGATTACATTAGGGAAACCAGACACTGCTGCAAATTGCCTTTTTATGTTTGCCTGCACAACCACAACATATGGAAACTGAAGGTAGCTTGTGCCTCATCATTTAGTAAACAGCTTGAAGCACAGAGACCAAGATAGAGGTGATATAAATGGACGAAAAGCCAGAAAGTTCCTAAGCAGAAATGTTCAGCATTGACCCTCTTTAACCCTTAAATTGGCTATAGTCAGTTCCCACTGCAATTTGCCCGCACGCCAGAGCTGAGTATGTTCATTGAACGCCACAGCTGGCTATATTCGGGTTTCCAGTGCAATTTGTCGGCACACTGCAGCTGATCATTCAGTGGCGTACATTCATTGAGCGGCCAGCTCATGACCACTGCTGCCCCCTAATGAATCAGCATTACTGTCCCTGGGATTCAGCCACTGCACTAGTATGCCTGCAAGCATCAGCGTTACCCTCTAGGTTCTTGCGTGCAGCAAGTTCAAGTGCAGTTCGCTCACTGATTTACTGAATTTCATCAATGGCGTCAGTTGCCCCTTGTACATATAATAATAGATTGTTGCAGCAGATTTTTTATAGTTTTTATGGTTCATTGGCAGTATGTAAAATGATCAGTGTTGCAGTAATTGTAATGCTTTTTGAATGAAAAAAATATGTGCTACATTAAAATTTCACTTTTTTTGGTGAATTGTGACGTTTCCTTAAAAAAATGCAACAAGAAAGTATTTGCCATCCGGGGTGCATTAACCTCCCAAGTATGTGGCAGTTTAAGGGTTAAAGGGAACTGTACATTATATTCATCACTTTTGAGGTGTAATGTGTTTGTCACGTCAGCACACATTATAATAGCAGCTCATTAATTTGATCTATTGTGCACCTGAGTCGTCATTTAGTAGGTATGGCTACCTTTCCCTACTTGATCGTTTTCTGCTTTCCCCAAAATGTTGCATGTGCGTAGGTCAGAGTCACCATAAATGTACGCAAGTATTCATGTCACGTTTTCATTTTTAAATCCCAGCTTTTTGCTTGGAGTGTTGTGTGTGCACGTTTCAGGCCTCTTTTTTTGTGTACACAAGTTTTATGAATCTGACTCCTGGCCTTCCAGGCCTCTTTGGGCAATGTTCAAGACCCAGTCAAAGCGGGCAATGGGGCATCTCTTATGTGGCAGACAGATCATTCTAAAGTGTTGGAGTTTGATAACTAGAGAATGGTTTTATTTCTCTTGGGGAGTGTAAGAAGACCTTCTCTGGAGTGCAGATCCTAATGTGTACTCTATAAGGAAAAGAGGATGATAGGAGTTAAACAATGGAGTTCAATAGTCAAATGTCCTACTTTTACTGTACACAGGAACCTTATTGAAAGATTTGGAATTAAATTCTAAGGAAATAGAATACAATTCAGCAATCATTGAGTAATGTGCTGTAATAGTCAATTGTTCTTGAAATTAATGAATGAACATTTCCTTATTCTGCATAGTGAGTAACCATTAAGTTTTTCTATAATTCAAAGCTGAAAGCAGATCTTAGATAACGTGGAAATTTGAGAAAGAAAGGGAAGGTCACTGTCTTTGATGATGAATGCATTTTGAGCAAATTCAGCAAAACTAAAATTCAAATCCAAGCCTTCTGAGTTTAAAGTTATCATATCGCTTTTTGCTGAATTTCAACCCACTAATAGACCATCTGTTTTACCAAATGTAAGGACAAGTGGTTACTACTGACGCACTGATTCACCTCACTGCAATAGTTAATTAGTGGTACAAGAGAAATATCATCAGAATGTATTCATACATACAATGAAAATGCATGTTACATTTTACAAATGATGTAATGTACAGTACATCCTAATGGCTGCCAATGGAAATGAAATCATATCGGACCTATTGCTAAATTCCGAGAAACGCCACATAAAACTTCAGAGCTTAATGAAGTGGTAATGTCATCACACCTCTGTGTGAATTGAGAAAGAAAAATAAACTGAGAACAATACTTGAAAGACCAGTAGAACTTTTAGGCCTGTCTTAGAGAATACTGTGGTCAATCGTGTCAAGCAGATCATTTAAGACTGAAAGCATAAGAACTATGGTGTGTTCTGCATTTGGGGATACAAGAGCAGTATTAATGGCTGTTACTGTGCAAGGACTGAGCTGAAAGTAAGACAAAACTTTTTAAATTGTTTTTTAGACATTAGAAGGAAAAGGTACATTTATCTGAATCAATAAAATGATGCGTGGCACTTGACATCATCAGGACAAAGGCACAGTGCCTTCGGAAAGTATTCAAGACTTGACGTTGAATTAAAGTATTCAAGACTTTTTACACATTTTGTTATATTGTAGGTTTCTGCTCAAAATCATTTCAGTTAATTTTTTTCTCAAGTCAAGCAACACTCAATACACCAGAATGACAAAGGGAAAACAGAATTTTAGAATTTTTTGCAAATATATATAAAAAAAAAACCTGCCACAAGTTATTAGACCTTTTGCTATAACTCAATTTAAAATTTGTCCCAGCTGCATTTCATGGCACCCCTTGCCTCAAGATGGCACACAGGATGACATCTTACAATGATAATAGCACTAAGGTTTCACCACCACAACAACAATAATAATAATAATAATAATAATAATAATAATAATAATAATAATAATAATAATAATAATGTTTAAAGTAGTAGGAGAAGAAGAAGAAGAAAAAAAAGATGGAAAACATTATAAGGTAGGATATTATGCCAAGCTGCAGGTAATTACAGCTTTCTGAGCACTGAGAGTTTCCACTAAGAACACTGAGATGGAAAGACCGAGACTCACAACAAATGAGAGTAAAGCCTGATAACGGGCACGTTTATTTAACATTGAATGATCCATTGAATTTCAGAAGAATCATCTTCCTGCTGTTATGGCCACAGGGAATGCCTGATAACATAATGGTTATTGAACATGGCTATTCCTGCACTATTTCTGAAGTCGCACTCACTCTTTCAGTGTTTCCGATTGTCTTCCACTGTGCCGTGCTTCTCGCCATGATTCCTCCTTAGCTTTAGCAAGGTTCTGTTCATCCAATGTCTGATCCTTTCTTTTTAAACCTTGTAAATGTTAAAGCAAATGTTCATGAGGTTTAGGGTCACAGATGAGAAAAAAAAAAGTTTAATTGTTGTAGACAAAAAGATGACAAGATAAAAGCACTTGAGATTGAAAGCAAACACTGAGTTCAAGAAACTTTGGTATCTTCCAGGATTTTGGTCTGTTAGCTGATGTCTACTTTCTGTTATTGAGTTGCTGAGTTGAGAGGAGGCGGGGCTGGAGGTGGGGCAGATATGATGTCATTGTTCTAAATGAGAAGTGGCAGTGCTGGAGGCAGGGCAGATATGATGTCATTGTTCTTCTATATGAGAAGAGGCCGGGTTGGAGGCGGGGCAAACATGATATCATTGTTCTATTTCAGGCGTGAACTCTTGCCCTTTAGTGACAGAATTAGAAAATGGGTCAAAGAGTGAATGAAACCCCTTCCTTCTCCTGGTACACTTTTAAATCGGTCCTCATAAGAGATTCAGCAAACTCACCCATTTGACGCCATCAGACAATGATTTCTGTTTCATCTTTTAAACA
This sequence comes from Polypterus senegalus, assembly GCF_016835505.1. NCBI lineage: Eukaryota > Metazoa > Chordata > Cladistia > Polypteriformes > Polypteridae > Polypterus > Polypterus senegalus. The sequence goes on from NC_053159.1 coordinate 34,762,904, forward strand.
AAAGTTTGTTCAATCATTTGAGCCTCACTTTTCCAAAATGACTTTCTTTTTATCATTTTCAAATCTGTGCTACAGATTTTACTACTGATCTGCCCTTGCACCATAAAAAGACAATTTTTGTGTTCACATCTGGTCAATTAAGAAATTTTAATTACATTTTGTATGGCCTCTACAATGATGTTATTTAACAGTCTTGGTGGAAATGGGTCTAAGGAATAAGTTGTTGATTTTATTTAAGAAATCAATGGTGGAATTTCCTGCTCTGTTATTAACGTAAGATGACTAAGGTGGGATTTGCAGGAGTGATGTCTAATGATTCAGTAATTCCACATCTGGATGCCGACTATTCGATCTGTTCTCTAAAAGCCATCTAAAATATTAATTCATTTAGAAATGTATAAAATATTTGCTTCTAATTTTAGAGGGAATTGTAACCGATGAATTTCAGCTTCTCATTTGTCAGGCTGGCTTTGCTTTGAGAACAGCTGCTTCATCCAAAACCTGTTTCACAGATGAGTTCTGTTTATTTGCAAGGTCGTCGATTTGGCCTCATTACTAAAGTTAGAAGTTCTCCAATTAATTAGTAAGCCCTGGATAGTAGTTACAGCATTGGCCTAGTTCTGATCATTTACCATAAACAGGAAAACATGTAAATGAATTAAAAAAGAAACTCAAATGATTTCATTAACAAGGGTTGGCCATGGTCTAGGTGGGGTTAGCATGTGTTCCAGTCGTCTGCATGGGCTTTTCTCCAAGTGCTGTAGTTTTCTTGTCAGGTCCCTAAGATATGCATGCTGTTTTACATTTCCTATAAAAAGTACTGAACCACTAAAAGTTTTCATATTTAATTATTACACAATATTGAATCACAGTGGATTTAAAATGGCTTTTTGGCATTGTTCAACATAAAAAGATTATTTAATGTCAAAGTGAAAACTTTCTAAAATTAATTACAAATATAAAATCCAAAATAATCGATGCCGATTCACCCCCTTTATTATGATCCCACTAAAGCATCACTGGTGAAGCCAAATGGTTTAAGAAGTCACCTAAGTAATTAAATGGTGATCACATGACTTGGTTTCAGTTGATTGTAGTATAAATGAATTGAAGGTCCAATTTATGGTGAGTCAATATAGTGGCCTAAACTACACGATGAAAACACAAGAACACTCCAAGGAACTCTCTAAAGAGGTGATTGAAAAGTACGTCAGGGGATGGAGACAAGAAATGTTTAAGAAACTGAAAATCCCTTGAGTTCAGTTAAATCAATCATTGAGACATGGAAAGAGTATGACCCAGCTGTAAATCCGCCTAGGACAGGACATCCATAAAAACTGAGTGACCATGTTCAAAGACAACTAATGAGGGAGACAACCAAATAACCTATAAGAACTCCAAAGGAGTGACTGGGATTGGAGAGACTGTCAAGATGTCAGAGGTTGACCACCTGCTTCAGAAAGCAAAGTGTTATGGAGGATGGCAGAGACAAAACCATTAAAGCTACTGAGACCAAAATTTAGTTACAGTGATCCCTCGCTATATCGTGCTTCGACTTTCGTGGCTTCACTCCATCGCGGATTTTAAATGTAAGCATATCTAAATATATATCACGAATTTTTCGCTGATTCGCGGATTTCTGCGGCCAATGGGTCTTTTAATTTATGGTACATGCTTCCTCAGTTTGTTTGCCCAGTTGATTTCATACAAGGGACGCTATTGGCCGATGGCTGAGAAGCTATCCAAGCTAGCACGTATTACGTATTAAATAAAACTCCTCAATGATATACGATATGCTTCCCGTGTGGTGCTTCGCACACTTCAAAGCTCTAACAGCCCGTATTGATTTTTGATTGTTTGCTTTTCTCTGCCTCTCACCCTCTCTGACATTCTCTGCTCCTGACGGAGGGGGTGTAAGCAGAGGGGCTGTTTGCACAGAGGCTATTTGCTTAGAAGATACGGACGCTCCTCTAAAAAATGCTGAAAAGACTACCTTCACATTGATCCCTTCATTGAGGCCGCTTTATCGCGGTGCTTCGCATACATAAATCAGATCACTAGGACAGCATTTTTTCACCTAAGAAACATAGCAAAAGTTAGACCTCTTATATCATTGAAAGATGCTGAGAAATTAGTTCACGCATTTGTTTTCAGTCGACTAGATTACTGTAACGCACTCCTCTCAGGACTACCCAAAAAAGACATCAATTGACTGCAACGAGTGCAAAATGCAGCTGCGAGAATCCTAACTGGGAAAAGAAAATCCGAACACATTTCTCCAGTTTTGATGTCACTACACTGGTTACCTGTGTCATTCAGGATTGACTTTAAAATTCTGCTTATGGTTTATAAAGCCTTAAATAATCTCGCCCCATCTTATATATCAGAATGTCTGACACCTTATATTCCAAATCGTAACCTTAGATCCTCAAACGAGTGCCTCCTTAGAATTCCAAGAACAAAGCTTAAAAGAAGTGGTGAGGCGGCCTTCTGCTGCTATGCACCTAAAATCTGGAAAGCCTGCCAATAGGAATTCGCCAGGCTGATACAGTAGAGCACTTTAAAAAAACTGCTAAAAACACATTACTTTAACATGGCCTTTCTATAACTTCAGTTTAACTTAATTTAACTTAATCCTGATACTCTGTATGCTCTAAAATCCGTACTGACCCCTACTCTCTTCTGTTTCTTTTTCCGGTTTCTTTGTGGTGGTGGCCTGCGCCACCTCCACCTACTCAAAGCTTCATGATGCTCCAACAATGATGGATGGATTAAAAGGCAGAAGTCTATGTGACCATCATCATCAAGTCCTTCCATGAGAACTCTAAATCCAAAGAGGACTGTTTCATTTATGTTAGGTAGAATGCCCAGAGGGGACTGGGTGGTCTCATGGTCTGGAATGCCTACAGATTTTATTTTTTCTCCAGCCATCTGGAGTTTTTGTTTTTCTGTCCCCTGGCCATTGACCTTACTCTTATTCGATGTTAATTAATGTTGATTTATTTTGTTTTCTTATTGTGTCTTTTATTTTTCTATTCTTCATTATATAAAGCACTTTGAGCTACTGTTTGTATGAAAATGTGCTATATAAATAAATGTTGTTGTTGTTGTAAAAGCCCAACAGCCCTATTGATTTTTGATTGTTTACTTTTCTCTCTCTCTCTGACATTCTCTGCTCCTGACAGCACTCCTTTGAAGAGGAAGATATGTTTGCATTCTTTTAATTGTGAGAAAGAACTGTCTTCTCTGTCTTGTCATGAAGCACAGTTTAAACTTTTCACAAAAGACTGTTATTTCATGTCTAGAGGGCTCTAATAATGTTAAAATACGTATTTAGAAGGTCGTAAGCAGGTTTTCAATGCTCTAACTGCGAAAATATTAGATTTATAAATAAAGAATCCTACTTTGTGGAAATTCATTTATCTGTCTGGAGTGGATTAACCGCGATAAACAAGGGTTTACTGTATAACTGTGCGGAGAATATTTATAAACAGTGTGGAGAGTTTCTAACGGCTTAAAATATATAAAAATAACCATACAAACATATGGTTTCTACTTCGCGGATTTTCACCTATTGCGAGGGGTTCTGGAATGCAACTCCCACGATCGAGGAGGGATTATTGCATATGACCATAAGAGTAAATACCATATTACATGACACATAAGTATTCACTCCCTTTAAGTCAAGTACAGGGTGGGCCATAGAAAAGTAGCCTGCCTCCAGTGATAGTATGAGAAGATAAACAATGTTTTTATTATTTACCCACAAGTTACAATAGATGCTGAAAGTGGTCCCCATTCACATCTACGCACCTTTGGGCACATCAGAGCATGTTGGCCGATACTGCTTGCAGCTCTTCAACAGTGATGCTGCAGATAGTGTTCGTGAGGTTTTCCTTGAGTTCATCCAGGGTATGTGGAATGTCGGCGTACACTTTCTGCTTTAACTGTCCCCACAGATAAAAATTGCACGTGGAACATGGTGGCCATAACCCCTTGCTCACAGTTCGCTCCTCTGTAAACAGTTCATGAACCCGTGCCAGTGTGTTGCTTGAGGTGTGGCACATTGCCCCATCTTGCTGGAAAAAGCAGTACATTTTTTGTTCTGGTGTTAGTTTGTCATAAAATTGTTCAAAGATGTCCAGGTAAACCGTGGTATTCACAGTTGATTCGAAGAAAACTAGTCCCACTATTCGTGTTCACCAAATGCCAATTTTCTGGTAGTGAAGTGGCTACGGCTTCCTCCAAAGAGCGTGGCACCGGTATTGGAGGTGGGCTACTTTTCTGTGACCCAACCTGTATTTAGTAGATGCACCTTTGGCAGCCATGACAGCCTTGGGTCTGTGTGCTCAGGTGTTTATCAGCTTTGCACATCTGGACTCTGCCATTTTTCGCAATTAAAAAAAGCTGCTCAAGCTCTCACAGGTTGCGTGGGTATCATGAGTGAACATCTTCTGTAAGTGTAGTCACAGGTTTTCAATTGGATTGAGATCTGTACTCTAACTTGCCCATTGCAGGACTTTGACTTTGGCTTTATACATAGGGTGGTTATCTTGCTGGTAGGCAAGTCTTCTCCCAAGGCACAGGACTCTTGCAGACTCCATCAGGTCTTCCTCCAGGATTTCCTTTGCATTTTGCTTCATTCATTTTACCCTCACAAGCCTTTCAGGGCCTGCTTCAGAGAAGCATCCCCATAGCACGATGCTGCCACTGCAGTTGGAATTCTGTGTTTAAAATAATGTGAAGTGTTTGGCGTTTGGTATGATGGCAAAAAATCTCAATTTTGATCTTCTCAGACTATTTAACTTTCTTTGAGATGGCTTCAGAGTTTCCTGTGTCCCTTCTGGTAAACTCTAGTTAAGATTTTTACATTTTTTTACAAAATGGCCTTTTCTCTGCCACTTTCCGAAAACGCTGTGAAAGATGACGCACACAGGGAGCTGTTGGTGTCTGCACAGTCTCTCCAATCTCCTTCACTGTAACTTGTCTCTACTTTAGAATTCTTATAGGTCACTTGGTCGGCCTCTCTCACTAGTCTTCACTCAGATTTTTAAGCAGATTTCCATTTGTGTTATAATCTTTCCATGTCTTAATGATTGATTTAACTGAACTCCAAGGAATATTCAGTGATGTGGATATTTTCTTCTCAACATCTCCCAACTTTTGCTTTTCACTGATGTTTCTTTTGTCTTCATTGTGTAGATTAGGCCACCATACTGACTCACCACATGTTGGCTCCTCCACATGCAGAGGCATTTATAAGACAAGCAACAAAACCCCGCAGACTACAGATAGGTGGATTCTACTGAATGGATTCTGTGATTTCTAAAACCAACTGACTACACCAGTGATGATTTAGGTGTGTCTTATTAAAGGGTGAATACTTATGTAATCAATTATTTGTTTTTTTTTTTTTTTTGTAATTAATTTAGACTACAGTGAAAAAATCAATTTCACTTTGACATTAAAGAGTCTTTTTCTATTAATCAGTGTTAAAAAAGCCACATTAAATCCATTGTCATTGCTGTATATAAATAAAATGTGCATAACTTTTCTAAGGTTGTGAGTACTTGTTTCAGGCACTGCCTCAGACTAGCTACTTCCACTGCTTCACACTTTCAGCTGCAGCATTCAAAGGTATGCTTTAATGTCACATAAATTAAATTGGAACAATTCCTCCCTCATGTAATAAAAGTGTGGTTACAGGCTTAAAAATGCCCCACTCACATAGGAGGTGTTCTGCAATCTTGATTCACTTTAAATGCCTCTAACTAAATCATATCCTCACCGGGGAGACTTTGCTGGCTACATCGAGACTCCATAAAAAAAAAAAAAGAAATTATTGCCATCACCTGCCTTTTAAAGTCAGCCTAATTTCTTCTGCAGCTCTCAGCTACTCAAGAGATCATTATCTGATCCACCCGGCTGGAAACTCACAGCGTGTCTCTGCTGCTGTGAATTCCCATCTGCAGGAATGCTGGCGGAATTCAAGGTGTGGCTGAACAGAGAATATGGTGCTTACTTACAGTATGCTGTTGTTGGACTGGATGATTTACACAAAGGCCATAAGGACTATCCCTGTCTAGGACACATGTTTGGTCTTACCAGTTGCTTCACTTTACCCAAGAGGCCTCTTTGCCAGTGGAAGATGTACATTTTTGGGGTTCTGATGCTTGAGCTGTTATAGGGGAACCTTCACCACCAGCAATTATGTCTGGGTAAGCACTGTTCATAAAAACAGAGGGCTTAGACCTGGGGTCTCCAACTGCAGTCCTGGGGCTTCATGTATAAACAGTGTGTATGCACAAAAATGTTGTGTATGAACGTTTCCATGTTCAAATCACGATGTATAAAACCTAAAAACCCCATTTTCACGGTTGCTCAAACCCTGGCATATGCAAGTTCTCCGCTCGGTTTTGTAAACTGGCGGCACCCAGCGTCAAAGCAGTGCTACTGTTCCAGTGTGGTTTCTCTTTCTTTTTTAGATCCACATCCTTGATGTGGCTTTATAAATACACTGAAATTAACCGCATACTGTTTATTAGTTTAATGCATCTGATTGTAATTAACCAGTAACAATATAATGGTCCACAGAACTATTCTAAATACCATAGCTGCTTTAGCGTTGTTACTCTCACTGTACCTTTTTCTTCTTCTTCTTTCAGCTGCTTCCATTAGGAGTTGCCACATCGAATCATCTTTTTCCATATTACTCTCACTGCACCACTCAGAGTATTTATATCACTGTATCTGAGTGTGAATCACAGCTCTACAGCAGCTGATTGGAAAGAGAATTATCGGTATACAGCATCAAGCACACGCTGCCTCAGCCATACTGTCTATTGAACTGCTCTCATACAACAAACGCTTCAGAGCCTTTCCTGTCTGGACCTTGCGGTTCAGAAACAGTTTCATTCCAAGAACTCTAAACACAATCAATCAGTCCATCATCTGCTCCTTGTAGAACGCTTTGTACTTATAAGTACAATTACCTCACTGTAAACTTGCAATACAGTTATCATATTGCACAACCTGAGCCACTTTATAAAGTGCATATTTACATATGATGACGATATCATTTTTAAGATAAAATGCAGCAAAATATGTTTATTATGTTATACAGATAAAACTTTAACTTCATTTAAATAATCTATATTGTTAATAAATAAACATGTGAGGACACGGTGCCGCAGCGCTAGCGATTTTTCAGAGAGCTGTAATATCATAAATGTAATGGATTCTGTGTCCTATTGAAGGAAGAGAAAGCCTGTTTAAGGAGCATGTAGTGATTCACACACATAGAGCACATAGAAGATCAAATAAAAAAACAAAGCATTTAACGTGTTACTTTAGTTACGATGTGATTTGAGAAACTAGTAAATTAAACGATTTTAAGATGAAGTTTATGATGTTCTACTTTAATGACAAAATAAACAACATGATTAAAGTGGAAATTTAGAGATTAATGTTGACATTTCGTGCTTTTTTCCCACTTTTTTTTTTCTCTGTACCCTAATAAGCTTTCATATGACACTCAGACGGCTATGACTCGCCTTTTCACGGTGACTTTGATACCTGACAACTTCTTTTTTATTTTCGGCACTATGCGACTTTGTGAACTTTAGCTTTCGAGTTTCTCTGACACGCTATGTCACTCGATCAACTTCCTTTTGTTGTTTATACCTCTGTTTAAACCAATAAATAGTACGTTATTCCTTGCCTCCACTTGGTATTCACTGAAATTCTTCTATTTCCCCCCATGCTTTTGCCATTGCCTTTTCACAGAATGCTGAGCTTAAGGGCTAATTATATTGATTTGCATATTCAAGGAGGGGTAATTTTGGGAGGAGACAGGGCGGGACAGCAGGTGCGTGCACGTGCGTTACTTTTCATGCTGACCGGGATTTATTTAGCGGAAGAACATGGAAGTTGGCGTTTGCACAGATTTATGGATTTTTTTTGTGCGTACACACCTTTCCGCTTTTGTCCATACGCCATGTTATAGTGTGAATTTTTTGCACGCCGTTATGCATGAGGCCTCTGGAGAGCTACTGTGGCTGCAAGTTTTCATTCTTACTCTTTTCTTAATTAGTGACCAGTTTTTGCTGCTAATTAATTATTTACCTTTATTTTAATTGGCTTTTCTTGAGACTCTGACATCTGAATTGATTCTTTTTCCCTTAAACGGCACCTAAACATAAATTTGATGTGAAGTGAGCCAACAGATGACTAAATAAATTGGGGCCTCAAACTCCAACCAACTCCACTTCATTCAGTTTCTTAATTTGAAGCCAATTCTCGTTGCTAATTAAACCTGTTATTTAATTCCATGGTGCTCATTCTGCCATGGCAGACATTTACATAACTGATTTTCTTTTTTAAGAGCGTTGTTAAAATCTTTTGTGGACCTGAGCAGATCAAGGCCTTCAACTTTCTTTATTTTCAGGTATTGTGTGATGAACGCAGGTTGTTGTTTATGTGTTGCTACATTTTGTGTCTTAATATTGTTTGGTTGCTAATTAAGGAAAAAAGAAATAATTAAGCGGCCTGAGTCTTAAGTTGTGCATCAGTTAAAATTAAGGCAAAGAGTTAAATAATAACAAAATCTGGTCACTAATTAAGAACAGTGTTAGAATGAAAACCTGCAACCACTGTAGCTCTCCAGGACTGGAGTTGGAGACCCCTGGCCTAGACTAATTTAACATTATTTCATCTTTATTACTTACTTACTTTTCTAAATGTAACATTTATTTTTGAGTGTGGTTAATTAAAATAGTGTATCCTTCTGTCACAATGAAAAGGCAACCACAATGTTAACATGAGTTACGTGAGCTTTGTGATTTCCTTTTCTTTTTATATTGAATGTATTAAAAGTATGTAATATTCCATACAATCAAGTAAACTTAACAAAACTAAATTCAGTTCAACCAGCATCCAAGAGAAAGAGAGGAAGGCCAACAGCCAGAGTAAAACTTTAAAAGCATAAAACAGGGAGGAGAATCCCATTCCCCAATTTAAAAGTTTATTTTAAAATGATATTGATTAGATCTTGACAGGTTTTAAAAAAGTTTGAAGAGAACATCTAAGAGAGAATTAGATTTTTTCCAATTTCAGACAGTGTATGACATCAGTTACCAACTGACTTAAAAGAGGAGGGCTAGGATTCTTCCCGCTGAGCAGGATTAGTTTACATGCTAGTAGTGTAATAAAGGCAATTACAATTTGTTTGTCCTTCTAAACTTTTAGCCCATCTGGAAGTACACCAAACACAGCTGTTAGTGGATTAGAAGTAATTATGACACCAAGGCTGTCTGATTAAAAAATTTGGTCCAAAATGATGATAATTTGGTGCATGGCCAATACATGTGGCCAAATGAGACTGGGGCTCGATTGCAACATTCACTGGATGAATCTTGCCCTGGAAGCATTTTGGACAATTTTAAGTGAGATAGATGTGCTCGATAAAAGATTTTAATTTGAATAATTGTATGCTTTGCGCATATGGAGCTCGAGTGAATTCTGTGCATGGCTGCCTTCCACTCCTTTTCTGAAATGTTGAGTGAGAGATCCTTTTCCCACTGTACTCTGGGATCTTTGAAAGGGAGGGACTTTGAAATGTTTTTATATATTATAGAGATGCTGTCTGAGTCCTCAAGAGTGGTCAGTATCTTTTCTGGAATTGAGGAAAACTGGGCAGATTTTGTTATGTAAAGTTTCTGATTTGGAGATAGTTGAAAAATTGTGTTGACGGGAAGCTAAATTTGGAGTGTAAAAGACATTTTCTATGTGCAAATCTCTATGTGATTTATTCCCATATATTTTCTGAACATTAAAAACTGTGTAAGTTTGAGAGGGTGGAAAAGGTGGTTATGTGTAGGGGTGCCACAGATAAAAGTTCTCTATCTTGAAGTGCTTCCTACATTGTTTCCATATTCTGAGTGAATGAAGGACATTTGGATTGTTAGTATTTTGTTGATAACTCGTATTTACTGGGGCACAAAGCAAAGAGTATAAAGAAGTACTGCAGGATTTTATTTATATTGCAGACCAAGCTAGTGTGAGTTCATCTATTTGTGTCAATATCCAGGTTTGTATAGCTTGTATACTTGCTGCCCAGTAATAAAATTCAAAGTTAGGTAGTGCCATGCCACCTTCTGCTTTAGGTCATTGGAGGGTCGCCCATTGGATGAGTGGATATTTTAAGTTCCAAATAAATGAGAGTTATGATTGAATCTAATTTCTTTAAAATGTTTTGTTAATGTATATGTGGATACTTTGAAATAGAAGCTTAGGAAGGATGTTCATCTTGACGGTGTTAATTCTCCCAGAAAAAGTGAGCTGGAGAGTAGACCACCTCTGCATGTCTTCTTTAAGTTTATCCATGCAGACATTGCCTTTTCAACAGCTTCCCTTTTATGTTACAACAAGTCATTTACTGTCAGTATCTACCGAAGGTGATATTTCATTACCTATTACTTTTTAATGTATTTTAATTGCATATTGGTAAAACTGTTATTATTTATCAAAATAGTATTAAATGTTTAGTACATTAATAGGCTGCTGCACCATTTATTACCAGGATGCTGCAGTATTGGTCTATGGATATGTGATAAACAATATCAAAACTCATAAAAAATGAAAAATAATGAAAGCAATGGTTTATCATTACCAGTAGCTCTGTCAAAAAAACTAATAAATGCTTTAATTTCACTAGCAACACTACTAAACGTCCATATCTGAATGAGAGAACTTGAGGCATAGCACTAAGCAGATTGCAGTCTTAAAAGAACATGTGGCATTACTTTACACTGCCCATTCTTGTTCCTCACAATGCATTTGGTAGTTGGTGGCTTTTTATGCTCAATGGGCAGCTGAATGATCCATGTACTGCTATCCTGATGGGTGGGACAAGTCAGATGCCTTGTAATGAAGAAACGCTTTTGGGGCAGCTCTCCACATCTGCACCACAGCCTACAGGTTCCACATCATTCAGTTGACTGTTGCTATCTTAATCACTGTCATTATCATCAAAATATTTATCCTGCAATAACTCTAGTTGTTTCAAAACATCAGCAGCTTTATACCTCTTCCACAATTATGAACTGTCTATTTACAACACTTGTTGCAAAGCGTAATATGTTATTTATAATTTTGCTTTGTTTTAGTTATGAACTTCCCCCAAAATAGTTGATCCCTCTAAATAGTTAATAGCATACTGACAATAGTGTTACACCTTATAACCTGCATGCTTCATATTTTTGGCTTTAGCGCCAGAAGCACGGCGGACACTGTGGGGGCATAGGGGAGGAGCCACTAATGTTACGTCCCGTCCCTTTTTTTTCCCTTTTGTTTTGGAAAGTTTCTTGGAATGGAAAAAAAAAAGCTTTGTTTTGACCCTACGTTCCTCTGATTTGTTGATCATTTACTCGACACAGAGAAAGGCAGATTGCAGTCGGTTACACATGATTTTCAGCAAGTGGTTACCACCAAAAAAAAAAACAAGCTTTTTGGCTACCAAGTAGATGGCAGCATTGCAGTAGGTCACTAAAACACAGCAGCCATGCTCCACAGCATGATGGCTGCGTTTACAGTGGTTGAATATTGAGATACAACATCTCTCGTATGTCGTGCCAGTCTCCACAATGGCGCCCAACGTGGGCCGATCCGTCTGTTACAAGATGGGGACCCCTAAATAAATATTTGTGGACAGCCCGGCGCAGCAGGTGCACCCACACACGTGCCGCGGGTGCGGTGTTCCCACAACCCTGGGACCAGGAGTTGCCCAGCAGACCGCTGCCGGACCGCAGAGGACTAGTGCTCACCTGGTGTGGGAGAAAGACAACGGCCAAGGCAAGAGTGCAGTGGGCTCCGACGAGCGTGCTGACGCTGGAGGCGCCCGCGATGGCGTGTCGCCCAGTGAAGCCATGCCGGGGACGTTTCCTCGTGCAGACGGGATCCGGGAGGTAAGTTCCCTGCTTGTTGGCAACAGGCCCTGTGGGACCGAATGTGTTCTTTGTTTTCAGAGCAGGGACTGCCCGGATCTGTCTCAGTGGTGGAGGCATGTTGCTTTGCGGGGCTCCAGCAGCACGGCAGCAGATACGAGAGCTGCGGAAAGGGAGCCGCTGCCGTTCGTGAAAGCCCAAAAAGGCCACCGCACCAGTAAGAGGAGGGCCAAGATGGCCGTGGACCGGAAGTCCCACCCCTGGAGCAATTTTCAGGTCATGGGCCCAACTGAGTAGGATCCCTTCTAGCATTAATGGGATTTGAACCAGGGATCTTATTTATCAAGTGTGCATACACACGGTTTTATGTGTAAATCATGCGTACGCACAATTCCACTAATAGAATGCGATTCATTAATTTGTACGTGTGCGTGAAAATGTGCGCACATTTAGAAGAACTGTGCGTAAGCAGAATCCCCTAGTGGTAGAGAACTGTAATCACATATAAACCCAGTGCCCTTATACTTCACCACTTAAATGTCAGTGTTGATTCTGAGTTATCTGGAACTGTAAATAATATAAAATCCACAATTGAAGAACTGTTTTTGGAAATGCATTGACTACAATGGCAGACCTTGCGCTTCTTGAAGATTTGCAACAAGCACTTTTGCACAGAGATCGCGTTTTCAGGGACCGCACAGACTTACTCACTGAGAGTGATGAGTGGCTCATTAGTCGTTCTCGTTTGCCAAGGGCAATTTTGCTTGATTTGTGTCAGCAGTTCTCGCAACTTTTGAAGAGGCCGACAAAGCGCACCAGTGCAGTCCCCGTGCACACTCAGGTTCTTTCTACTATTGGCTTTTTAGCCACAGGCACATTTCAAAGGGAAATTGTGACAGGTCTGGTATTTCTCAACCCACCGTGAGCCGAATTATGCCACACGTTTTACATGCAATTATATCACTTACATCACAGTACATTACATTTCCAAATACCACAGCGGAAAGGACAAAAATTATGACCGATTTCTATAACATTGCAGGATTTCCAAGTGTAATAGGGGCAGTTGACTGCACACATGTTGCCCTGAAAGCTCCTACTGTTGATGAATTTGCATTTGTAAATAGAAAAGGCTATCACTCCATTAACATGCAGGTAATCTGTGATGCACACTTGAACCTGCTAAATGTCGTTGCGAACAGCCCGGGAGGGACACATGATTCCTTCATTGTGCAGAACAGCATCGTGGGACTTCGTCTTCAGCAAAGCGCTGCTGGAGAAGGCTGGCTTATTGGTAAGTGTGTAACGATTAGATTACTTCTCAACACCATCTAGTGTGCTGTATTTTATGTTAATCTACATCATTGCAGGGGATCGAGGATATATATATATATAATATAGATTTCATAAATATCTATTCATTATTGGCTCTAAAATCCGTACTGACCCCTACTCTCTCTTCTGTTTCTTTTTCCGGTTTTTTGGTGGTGGCGCAGTACTCAAAGCATCATGATGCACCAACATTGATGGACTGAAAGCCAGAAGTCTACGTGACCATCATCATCAGGTTCTTCCATGAAAACCCTAAATACAAAGAGGACTGTTTGACTTATTTTAGGTAGATTGCCCAGAGGGGACTGGGCGGTCTCGTGGTCTGGAACCCCTACAGATTTTATTTTTTTTTGTTTTTTCTGTCCACCGTGGCCATCGGACCTTACTTATTCTATGTTAATTAATGTTGACTTATGTTTATTTTTTATTGTGTCTTCTATTTTTCTATTCATTTTGTAAAGCACTTTGAGCTACATTTTTTTGTATGAATATGTGCTATATAAATAAATGTTGATTGATTGATTGATATGCCCTTAAATCCTGGCTGATGACCCCAGTGGCAAACCCTGTATCCCAAAAGGAGCTGAATTACAACCAAGCACATGAGCGCACAAGAAGCACAGTAGAACGTGCAATAGGCTTGCTGAAGGCTCGATGGCTGTGTCTGTCAGGCAGAGGAGGGATATTGCAATACTAACCCGACAAGGTTTTGCATGTTTAAATATTTAAATTAAGTTTTAATTATATTTTATAACTACAATATTTATCAATTTGCTGTAGGTGTGCTATATAGTTAAAGCATGCAGTGTGCTGCATAATATTGCCATAAAAAACGGTATACCACTGGATGAGATGCCGATACAAGAAGATCGCCACATGGCAGAAGGTTTTGACCCCATGCCAAATGCTGTGGCCGTGCAACTAGGAGCAGGGATAATCGAACGGTTCTAAATCTGTTTCACAATAAGGAGTAATTGTGAGAAAATGGTGAGATCAATTGGAGCTTTTATTGAACTTGCATGATGCATTTAGTGAATCACTAATGTTCCTCAAGTTCACATTGATTTGGTGCAGTTCCTTTTTTATGCTTGCAATGCCTCTCACTAATTCCTCCTGTGTTTTCAGAACCACATCAGTCAGGACTCGTGCCTCGAAACACATCGGACGTGCTGAAGTGGCAGGCGGAGCAGGACCTGGCAAAACTGGTAGATCTATAAAATAAATGTTAAATGAGCAATCCAAATCATTTGCAATGTGAGTGTTATTTATCTATCTATGAATAATATATCGCAACACAAACATTTGAAAACCTTCTAACCATTTTCGGATGGCTCGGCCTCTCCTGCAGTTGATGGGATTGCACTTTCAGTGTCACCATCAGGGATTACTCCGCTCATTGATGTTTCACCAATAATTGTCGCTATCTTGTCATCCAATGGTGACACTGAAATAAGACTCTGGCCTCCTCCCGTGGCACCGAGGTCTCTTTTGTGGGCTGCAATTCTTTTTTTAGAGGACACTTTCAAATCAAACCACTTTTTCTTGATTTCTGCAGTAGTTCTACATACAGGTGAGACGGCATTTACCGCATTAGTAACCTGTCCCCAAGCCAAGTCTTTTTTTTCTTTGACATTCCGCCTGAAAAAGCAGCAAACAAAACTGTCTTATTACGTTGTACCTCATTTAAAAGCACTTCCACTTCATTGTCTGTGAAGCTTTTTTTCTTTCCTCTCTTCACGGGATCCATGATAACAGTTCTACAGTATAGTGCCCTGGTGGCATTGGGATTTTATAAGGAAGGTTGTTTGCCAAATAAGGTAATTTGAGGGCGTTTCTGTATGCAAATTTAAATTACTATGCACACGCACACAATTTAGAAAGAGTGCGATTCATCATCAGTCATTTCGTACAGCTGTGCGTACTCACGTTTGATAACTCCCAACTTTCTTGTGCTTACGGCTGTTGGTATACGCACTAGTTTAGAGCTTGTTTTACATACGCTTAATAAATGAGACCACAGATCCTTACACTCAGAGCCACAACTAGCCTTAGATAAATAAAAATGTTATTTTTGTCATAAATATTAATGGGTATTAATAGATAGATTTAGAATTATATGATACTGTACTAGCTGTGTAAGCTTGTGCTGTAAAATTCCCGGGGTCCTAGAAACTATTGAAATTGTCAGAAAAAAAAAACTGAAATGTAGAGTTGTCAGATTATTGAAAGAAACTACTCTGGAGGAGGATTTGTTTTGCTGGCGTGCGCGAATCATTATGCATTAGTGGCAGGAGGAAAAGTAAAAGGGATACCGTTTTGCTGATGTTAGTGGGTAAGCGACTTTGTCTTTCTTCTGAGGTTTCATTTTGCTCACGTGCTGGCATCGTTGGTGTAGTAGCGGCTAAGCGAGTTTTCTGTTTCCTCAGAGGTGGAGCCCTCACTCCGACTCCATCTCTCACTTCTGGGCCGAACAGACACATACACTTTCACGCATAGACATTCATATATAAGATGAAATGTATTTGGAATGAAACTTCTTTAATTTGAGTATTTTATCAGTGATGGCTTGCCTGCATGATACTTTAATAACCTTTTAATATTTATTTTTAATATTATTATGTATTGAAATATACACGATATTATTAATATTATTGGTTTTTTTTTTAAGTTTAAGTAATGTGGACTAAAGTCACTTTGGAGACCCTATTGAGATTATAGGCCCTGAAGCTGGCAAATCAGGCACAAAAAAAAACGTTTATCCTTTAAAAATTAAATCCATAACACAATAAAGTGTGCTAAAGTGAAAAGGTCTGAATTCTTTTATGTGACAAAGGCTAATTATGACAGCACTGCGTAACTTTGATCGTACCACAAGTCCTTGTGAACGGCCTTTTCTGTAACGTAAGCCAGTGTCATTATATTGGGATCCAGTAGAAGACCACCAAAGTCCATTTATAACTTTCTTAAACTAGTCAGCCTCTACACACACTTTTGAAAAGTAAAAAAAAAAATCTGCAACCTATTTTGATTGGAGTCTGGTATACTATTTTTTGTGATGTTAATGTTATATTTTTCTGGTCTTTTTCATTCCCAATATGGGTTTAAAGTTTGCTAAAGAAATAGGTGGTAAGAGTTTTTGGAATAAGGAATTATTTAATTTAATTAAAATATTTTTGCTTCTTTTCCCAGCACCATTTTGTTTTTCATGGGTATCATTTTGCGGTTGCTCCAATGTTGTTAAAGAAATGGACCAGAAGTGCATTGCATGTTATGATAAAAGGTCAGTACCAGGTAACTCCTAGTCATCAAACATAACGTGTGGATTTACAGTTGTTCAATATCTCCTGGTATTTTAAATTGTAGCTATGATATTTAACTTCCACTTAAGATTTTATTGATGATTTTGTCACCTGCATGTTTCGATCCTCCAGTTTCAGTCTTTGCATGAACCTTTTCGACTTCGTCCTTCTCCTATTTCTTTTAGTTCTATTAGTAGCAGGATAGTTTGGGTGCAAAAAAGCAGGAGGGCTTGCCTAAGCTGCAACCCACCTGAATTACTAGCTTTTTATCTGGTATTTACAGGAACATCTGCCTTTTCCTCTCTGGCAGGACACACATGAGATGATAGGACGAGAAAAATAGGTGATCAAAAGGGTTGTGTTGTGAATCATTTTATACTTTGAATAATTTCTGAGCCGATTTGAACATACATTTTTTGTTTTTAAAGTTTTTATCATTATGAAGGTTACAATTTCTCGTTGCCTTTATGTATGAGTTCTTGCTGTCTCCGCTGCCATTCCATGTTTGTATTTTCAACCTTTGGTTATACCGCGTACTGAGCTTATGCCTGTTTGAAATATTGAAATAGTTCTTGGCCTGAAAGTGAAACAGGCCTACACTTTATGGGAGAGGGGAGCTGCAAAACCTCTGGCCCAAGACGAAGAAACTAATGATTTTATTAAAAAGAGACAATTCCAAAGCAAAATACAAATCCGAAGAAGAAAGTTCAAAGTATCAATGATTTAAAAAAAAAAAAAACAACTTTTAAGAGTTCAAAACTAACAACAAAATGAGGACCAAAGCAGTATGAAGAAACAAATTATAAAGTCCAAAGATCAACAAGATACACTTTTCAAAATGGGAACTAAAAGGGGAGCCAAGTAGGGAAAGTAATACTTCAGCAATGAACTGAGGCTAATGGGTGGTTTAAGCAGGACCCCCTGGCTCACACCTGAAGGCCCTAGTAAATTAATAGAGGGGAAAGGGACAAAGGTTAAAATGCTGTCACACACGTGTGAATTAGAGGCAGCTAATAGGCCTCTATAGGTGATAGGGGGCGAGGTGCACTTACTTTCTCTCCCATTCTTCTTCAGACCATTCACGTAAAATCCCATCGGGTCCAGGTGCCCATGATGACGTCACTTCCAGTTCCAGCGCCTATGAGGACATCACTTCCGATTTTAAAGCTGCCATATTTGCATCTCTGAATCAGTTCTATCTTGGACTTTGTACCAAACATATTACATGGGTGGCTGCCCCAAACCTTTGATGTCTCCTGTGTAGTCTTGTCACAATGCCTAAATATGCAAAAAATGTTAGCAAAGAACAAAGAAAGGCACAAGGAGAATGACTACATAATAAAAATTGAAACACTTACTTGCTGATCAATTTATTAGGAACAGCTGCACACCTGCTTATTCATGTACTTATCTAATCATCCAATCACGTGGCAGCAGCACAATGCATAAAAGCATGCAGATACAAGTCAGGAACTTCAGATTAAATGTTGATCAAACATCTAAAAAGGGAAATAATGTGATTTCAGTGATTTGGACTGTAGCCTGATTGTTTGTGCCAGTCTGGCTGGTTTGAGTGTTTCTGTAACTGCTGATCTCCTGGAATTTTCACACACAACAGTCTCTAGAGCAGTGGTTCTCAAACTGTGGGGTGGGCCCCCCTAGGGGGCACAAATTAACAAAAAGGGGGGCGTGAAGATGTGAAAAAAAGAAAACAAGAATTGAAAATATGAAAAATACACCTATTGAAACCAAAACAAATTAACTTAAACTACATTCTGATACTAGAAAAATAAATATAGAGTTAGATAAATGTCGATAAAAGTTAAGTAGGTACAATAAAATATGCGTTTATGATTCGTAGGCTCCTTTCAAAAAACGTTAGGGGGGCGCGATTAAAAATGTTATGAAAACTTGGGTCGCAAAAACTTAAAGGTTGAGAAACACTGCTCTAGAGTTTATTCAGAATTGTGTGAAAAATACAAAAAACCTCCAGGGAGTAGCAGTTCTGCAGATGAAGATGGCTTGTTAATGAGGGATGTCACATGGCCAGACTGAGATGAGCTGACTGAAAGGCTACAGTAACTCAGATAACCATTCTGTGCAGAAAAACATCTCAGAATGCACAACACATTAAACCCTGAGGCAGACAGACAACAACTGCAGAAGTCCATCTCCGGCTCAACTCATGTCTGACAACAACAGAAACCTGAGGCTGCTTTACAGAATGTTGCAACATCTAGACACATAGTAAGACCCAAATCTACCAGAGCTAAATTCCAGAACCAAAATATATTTGTAAATAACAAGCAATTTGTTTAGAATTATGCAAAAGCTTGGATGCCTGAGTTTTCTCTACACTATTTTTTATAAGGGTCACTTAACATTGTGTGATAAGAATAAAACAGGTACATCAAACAGGTTTGGGACAGCCACCCATATATTACGCCCTGGCTGCAAAAGGTTAATTTTTATGTGTTGTGTTCGAGTTGAAATCCAAAACAGAAGTGACTCCGGTTGGACAAAATGGCGGCTTTAAAGGCTGTGACAGGAAGTGACATCCTCTGGACCGGAATCGGAAGTGATGGCACTGGCACTGGAAGTGACATCATCAATAGCGCCGGTACAAGAAGTGATGGCATCAAAAGCACCAGCACCTAGTGGGATTTTCCGAGGATAGTTTGCAGAGGACGGAAAGAGTTAGTGCTGCTCGCCACCCACTGGTCTGGCGTGGTATTACTATTATTTAAGCCCTCTAGCTGCCTCCCATGCGCACATGTGTGACAGTTATCACAAACTGTGATATCAGCATTTATAACATTTATATTTATAAGATGGCCATGGCCATTTGAAACGAGCATGGAATGGTGTCACCCATGATAAAACGTGCTGGAGTGACATCATTGTAATAATGATGAAAAAAATGTATCAACAAAATGAGATAAATTATGTAGAATAAAACTGTGATGAAATTAATCATAGGAATCCAAAGCCAGGAATTTTGACAATTTGTACTGACGAAGAAGAGAATAGAAGAACTATCCAGTTAGTTTAGGTCAGAAAGTGTGTTTATGTGGGTCAGCAGAAACCTACACCTGTGCTGCATTGGCACAACAAGTCTGCTTGGGACAGCTGGGGTTTGGAAAGAGTAGTCAGTGGAGCTCTTGCCATCTTGAAAGTCACTGGGAAATATCACAGTGAGTAATGATGAAGAGTGCCGGGCCTGGGAGTGGGAAATGAGCGCTGAGGCAGGCGCATTTGGCTTGTGTTTTCTGGATAAGTAAGTGATCTTAAAAATCAGGCATTTAGTAGCAGGGAAACCTGAACACATGTGGCATCCCAAAGGCTCTATTGTTGCTGCTTTCTTAGTGTTACGAAGAAAAAAAAAACAAAAACAATCAGAAAATAGAGCGGTATCATGGCGAAAAAAGGAAGAACCAGTTGACAAAGTGAAAGGAAATGAAAGCCACATCCAACTGCTTAAGCAAAGAAATGAATTGCAATTAAGTCTGTCTGCAGGGGCTGTAAATTGTGGCTGCTTGCATCTTCTCTCGGCACCCTGCTTTTTAAAGCCTGGGTGGCTCTCCCCAGTCGCCTCTTAAAGCCGTTACTCTCCCGGCTGGAATGCGTTATCTGGAATCAGTCTATCTTTACACAGAAGTAATAAAAAATGCTCGATGGCCCATCGCCTGCTGCCTCTTAAAACCAGGATATTTCTGAGGTCTGTCTCCACGGGACCTGGAACACCTCAAAATTTATTAACGGGCTGGGAAAGCAGGGTTGCTTCTTGTGCCAAACACGACACCAGCAACGAGGCCATTAGTTGGAGAAATTTATGATCTCCCCAGGGTGATGGGAGCCTTCTCTTTATTGAAGCAAGTCTTGCTTTATTTTTCAAATGTTCATCAAGGTGATTAATGTGCAATCTGCAGAATCTCATGCTTTCTTTTGTTATCTCAATTTTGGAGAGCTCTTCAGAACGAGACACACTCTCCTAAATAAAGAACACCCAGTTCCATGGGGCAGTCAGAAAAAAGACATAAAAACTTTCATTTCATGTTGCACAAATAGTATAAGATAAATAAGTGACGCTTAGAAGACATGAGAGAGCTATTTTAGTGTACTTACAGAAACAATTGCTTTGCCTAGTAATAAAATGAGACAGGATTGTTGGCAACAAGCATCAAGCAAGCGCCCAGGCTGATATAAATGCCTTATTTTCTAAGCATTTTAAAAAAGAATTATGCTTTTCTGTTGCTGAGTGGGCATGGTTCCCATTGGGACCAAATCACATGGTGCTCTCCCATTTAAAAAATTGCAAAATAAACATTTTTTGGAGAAAGTAAACACATTATGATACTACATTAGTATGCCATCATGGGTAATCAAGCAAAGTACATCTCTAACATAGGATATGGTGACAAATAGTGAGGAACAGTTGCTTTTGAACTATACAGGGACCTCTTACTGTAATACACAATCAAGTCAAACAGATAGATAGATAGATAGATAGATAGATAGATAGATAGATAGATAGATAGATAGATAGATAGATAGATAGATAGATAGAAACTTTATTAATCCCTAATGTAATTCCAAATGTTGCAGCTGCAATAAGAAATCAACATCATCTCAGAAGTTACAGAACTTCTTCTTTTGGCTGCTCCCATTAGGGGTTGCCACAGAGGATCATCTTTTTCCATATCTTCCTATCCTCTACATTTTGCTCTGTCACACCTATTGCAGACCTCACCACTGTCAAACATCCCTCGTACATATCCTGTACAACTCTTACATACTTCTCTGCCATTCCCAATTTCCTCATATAATACAACAACTCCTCTTTTAGCACCCTGTTATATGTTTTCTCCAGGTCCACAAAGATACAATGTAACTCATTCTGACCTTCTCTGTACTTCTCCATCAAGACCCTCAGAACAAAAATTGCATCTGTGGTGCTTTTTCTTGGCATGAAACCATACTGCTGCTCTCTAATCATTACCTCCCATCTTAACCTAGCTTCCACTACTCTTTCCCATAACTTCATGCTGTGGCTCATCAATTTTATCCCCCTGTAGTTACTACAGCTCTGCACATCCCTCTTATTCTTAAAAATCGGCACCAGTACACTACTTCTCCACTCCTCATGAATCCTCAAACTTTCCAAGATTCCATTAAGCAATCTGGTTAAAAACTCTACTGCCATCTTTCCTAAACACCTCCATGCTTACAGAGGTATGTCATTTGGTCTATCAGCCTTTGCTCCTTGCTAATCCATTTTAATTCCTGATTCACTATCACCACATCATCCAACCTTCTCTCTCTTTCTCATTCTCTGCATTCATCAGCCTCTCAAAATATTCTTTCCATTTGCTCAACACACTCTCCTCGCTTGTGAGTACGCTTCCATTGTCATCCTTTATTACCCTAACCTGCAGCACATCTTTCCCAGTTCGGTCCCTCTGTCTAGCCAAGTGGTACAGGTCCCTTTTTCCCTCCTTAGTGTCCAACCTCTCATACAACTCATCATATGCCTTTTCTTTAGCCTTCGCCACCTCTCTCTTCACCTTGTGCCTTATTCTTCTTGTACTCCTGTCTACTTTCTGCATCTCTCTGACTATCCCACTTCTTCATTGCCAACCTTTTCCTCTATATACTTTCCTGTACTTCTTCATTCCACCACCAGGATTCCTTTTCCTCCTTTCTCTTTGCAGATGTCACGCCAAGCACCATTCTTGCTGTCACCTTTACTACTTCTGCTGTAGATGCCTAGCTATCTGGAAACTCTTCATTGTCACCCAGACCACCATCCTATGCTGCCTAACTACACTTTCATCTGCTACCACGTTGCAGTCTTCAAATTCCTTTGACTCTTCTGCATAGGATGTACTCTACCTGTGTGCATCTTGCTCCACTCTTGTATGTCACCCTATTTTTCTCTCTTTTTTTAAAACGGCCATGTCCATCCTTTTAGCAAAATCCTCTATCATCTGACCTTCTTCATTCCTCTCTTTGACACTATACCTACCCATCACCTCCCCATTTCTTCTGTTTCCTTCACCAACATTGAAATCTCTAATCACCACTCTCTGTCCAATGGATACACTGTTCATCACTTCATCCACCTCACTCTAGAAATCTTCTTTCTCATCCATCATACACCCAACTTGAGGGGTAAATGCACTTACAACATTCATCATCAAACCTCCAATTTCCAGCTTCATAATCATTACTCTGTCAGACACTCTTTTCACCTCCAAAACACTCTTGAAATACTGTTCTTTCAGAAAAACCCCAACCCCACAATTTGAACAATTTGAATCCACCTCCGGTCCACCTGGCCTTACTCCCCTTCCATTTAGTCTCTTGCACGCACAATACATCAACCTTCCTTCTCTGCATCACATCAACTAACTCTCTCCCCTTACCAGTCATACTGCCAACATTCAAAGTTCCTACCTTCAGTTCCACTCTCTTTGCCTTTCTTCTCTCCCCCTGCCTCCAGACATGTCTCCCCCGTCTTCTTCTCTTTCATCAGCCAACAGTAGCCCAATTTCCACCAGCACCCTTATGGCTAACAGTTCTGGTGGTGGCCATTGTTAACCTAGGCCATGACTGATCTGGTAAGGAAGTCTGTATTGTTGTTTGCATATTGATCTGGCAAAATTTTACACCGGGTGCCCTTCTTGATATAACCCTCTCTATTTATCTGGGCTTGGGACTGGCATGAAGAAACACACTGGTTTGTGCATCCCATGTGGCTGGGTTAAGTTACAGAACTTATTATGGAGTGAAAAAGGCTGTTGGAAGAAATTACCTCATTTAGCTCTCTTTCTGCAACAGCTCCTTTTGGATTATCCTGTTGCTGAAAGGTGCTTCTCTTTTTAATCAGCATGGCATACCATGAGTGATGTGTCATTGTCAAATATGGCTAATATATTATTAGGTGCTATTCTTTAACTACTGCCTCAGACAGTTCAAACTGACTCCCAGGACAGAGCCAAGCCTTCCTTATCAGTTTGTAATGAGTTTTCTGGGTTCACCTGTAGAAAATACTGTAGTCCCAACAGACTACTTCAAACAACATTGTAACTTCTACAACAAACTTATAAAATTTCATAACAAAGGCTTGCATGTTCCAAAGAAC
Source organism: Polypterus senegalus (assembly GCF_016835505.1). Taxonomy (NCBI): domain Eukaryota; kingdom Metazoa; phylum Chordata; class Cladistia; order Polypteriformes; family Polypteridae; genus Polypterus; species Polypterus senegalus. Next base: position 34,786,621 of record NC_053159.1, read on the forward strand.
ATGAGCCTCCTCAGCAAACAGAAACAACTCTTTCTTGTACAGAGCTTCAGTGCTTGTTTAGACACACTACCAGACATGTGTAGGTTCTCAGCATCTCTTGAGTTTGTCTATCAATAGCAACAAATGATGGAGAATCTTTAAATCCACCACCTCCTTTCTCTTGCCAATGTTGAGCACCAAAGAGCAGTGCTCATCCTCCTGTCCTGATGATACACTCCACTTGCGCACCTCTGTTATAACAATGTTTAAATGTTCAAAATCAAAATGGGCCACAAAACGATAGTAATGAACAAATAAATAATCGGTAGATCCTGTCCAGGGTTACATTCAAGCACTGGTGTGATCATCACTGCCAATTTCTGGTCTGACATCTTCTTAATATCAAAACAAGGTGGGCTTCTTAGCCTGAGAAGGAAGTGACATCTTGTGAAATGGGTGAATGAGTCAACAACTGGGCCACTCTCTGAAGGCTCTATTCAATAAGGGCGCGCACAAAAAGGTGAGCTTCAAAAGGGCGACTTCAAATGGGCGCAGTGAATAAAGGCACGTGTAAATAAAGGCGAGCTTCAAAAGGACGACCTCAATTGAGCGAGGCGAATAAAGGTGTTCGTAGAAAATTTAGTTCAAATGGCTCTGGAATATGTGAAGAGCAACAAAAGTGCAGATTTACTCGTAGTCAAAGACTACACATTCAGAAAGGAGAAAACTATCAATGGGAAACACATCTGGAAATGCACTGAATATAGGATTGAAAAATGTTTGTCTCGCTGTCGTACTAAAAATGGATTATTCGTCAAGAAGTTCATGCAGTAATTAATTGGATGTTTTAATATTCTTGCTTTCGCCTTTTTATACGTTCAATCATTGCCTTTACCTAATAAATTTTCTGTAATAATTTTGTTGCGTTTGCCTTTATTCGCTGCGCCCAATTGAGGTCGCCCTTTTGAAGCTCGCCTTTATTTACACGCCCTTATTGAAGGATACCCTCTCTGACCTGTTGTCCTGAAATTTGTACATCTCTGAGGATCAATCTTGTGTTCTACAGAAGGGGGAGAAGAGAAGGCATTAGTATACAGCTCAAACCCCAGGTCTGCTAGGTAATTACCATCACCAATGCCCTTACACTGTCTCCCATAGATAGATAGATAGAGTTCATTGAGTCGATGTCATAAAATGGTGGGCAGTTAGGCAAAACACCTACAAGTCATTTCTGCTAAAGGGAGCAATACCAGCTTTGGAGGCCAAGGGTGAACTTTCTCCCTAGTAAACCATTACATCTATTAGTAATTTTGTTGAATGAATGATTGAAAAGACACATTTCCATGTGTTTGCATTCAGGTATACCATCTTCATCTGTTTGCTTGAAGATCTACTGTTTGCCCGTTCAAATATGTTGAAAAAGTCAACAATGCCCATTGCTACACAACATAATTGCTAAAAGAAGAAAACTTCAGATTTGGAGAATGATAGTAGGGCAGTCACATTGAAGCATTATAAAGGCATATTGCTATAGGTCTGAATGAGCCCCAGTAGTATTTTATAACACACTTCTGCTAAATAAATCATTGGCTAGAGTGGTAGAGAGAGGATGTGCAAAATGTTCAGAATGGCAGTCAGTTCTGATTTCATTCTCTCCTCTGCTACTATCACCAACCACTAAAGGCCGTGTTTTTGTCACTTGCACAATGTACAGCAAAATTCTTACTTGCATTAAATTCTTTTTAGACACAATAAATAACTTAAAACAATAGGAATAAAGCTCAGACCTAAATCTAATATTAATAATAATCACTGTAAATAATACTAATCACAACATTACACACACATAATTCACAGAAGATGGTGGCACTTAATTCACTCAGCTGATTACTGACAGCTTATGACATATGACAGCCTTATTACCTGTGGATAAAAAAATCTCACAGTCTGGGTGTTAATAATTCTATAGCACCTGCCTGATGAAAGGAATAAAAATGTCCATGCAGGGTGACTGGCATTTCTTATGATTTGTTATGTCTTTCCCTGACAGCGTTTGGCAAATATGTCCTGCAGAGATGGCATCCATGTCCCAGTGATAATCTGCACTGCTTTCATTACCCTCTGCAATGCCTTGTGCCCCTTAGCTGAACTGCTGCTGTACCAACACACCCTGCAAACTGTCAGGATGGACTCTATAGTACATTTATAAAAGTTGATTAGGGCCGCTAAAAACATTCAGGCTTTGGTCAGACATCAGAGGAAGTAAAATCGCTAATGGGTCTTTTGCATGACTGCTCTGGTGTGTTTTGTCCACCTTAGGTCATTGGTGATGCATCCCCCCCGAAACTTAAAACTATCGACTGTTTCCACAGCCTTGCTCCATTGTAAATGTGGGTGTGATTTACCTGCTGCCTCATTGAGTGTCCCTCTAGTCTTTCTGACATTCAGAGAGAAGTTATTGTCCTGACATCACTCTGACAAGAGCCCAATTGCCCCCTTGCTGGGCTGTCTCATCATGATCTGTGATCAACCCCAATCTCTATGATGGTAATGGAACTACATCTGGTCATACAGTGATGGGTGAAGGGATAGTGCAGCAGGGGACTTAATACATTGTCCTGAGGGGCACCAGTGTTCAGAATCAGCGTGCACGAGGTGTGTCTATGAATCAATATGTTCTGGGGTCCTTCAGTCAGAATGTCCAAGATCCAGTTGCACAGGGAAGTACTGAGACTCATGTCAAGGAGCATGGTGCTCAGTCTGGATTGAATTATAGTGTTGAAGGCAGAGCTGTAATCTACAAATAACAGTCTGACATAACAGCCCATTTTACCCAGATGTTCCAAGGTGCTGTGCAGTGCAAAGGCTACTGAGTTCTCTTAGGACCGATTGTGTTTATAAGTGATCTGCAGGAGATCTAAGCTGTTTGTAATAACGCTCTTAATGTCTCCCAGCACTGGTCTCTCAAAGCATTTCATAATAATTGGAGCCAGCGCTACTGGACGATAGTCATTAAGGCATTCCACATTGTTTGTCTTGAGCGCTGGAAGGATAGTTGTGTTTTGAAAACCATTGCTTCACTCAGGGAACAGTTAAATATGTCCCGAAAAACAATGTCTAAATGATTACTGCATGTTTTAAAAAATCTCTTCTACCAATCTGATTGGATCAAGCTGTTTTTCTAAGATTGATTTTGCTGAAAGCCTTCCTCACATCTTCTACAGTGACAAGTGACAGTGATGGTACAGTCAGGCTGCTTTGCAGGAATTCGCACCGGAGGTTCTCTGTTGCTGCACTCTACAATGAACTTGTCTGCATCTCTGGCAACAAATGATGTCTGTCTTGTAATCTGCAAGTGCCTGGATGCCCTTTCACATTCATGAGACATCACAAGTGCTGCTAAACTGTAATTCTAAATGTCTGTTGTACTGTTGTTTCGCCCATGTGACCACTTTTCACAGTTCATACCTGTAGCTCTTTGGGCTTCTGCATCACCAGACTGAAATTCAATGGTGCAAGCTTTTAGCTTTCTGTGAATTTCAAGGATTGACATCATCTCAGAAGTTATAGAACTTATTATAGAGTGAAAAAGGCTGCTGGAAGAAATGACCTCATTTAGTTCTCTGTCTGCAGCAGCTTGTTTGAAATAGTCTGGTGCTGAAAGGTGCTCCTCTTTTTAACCAGAATGGTATGCCGTGGGTGATGTGTCATTGTCCAATGTGCTCAGTCTTTTATTAAATGCCCTTCTTTTAACTGCTGTCTCCAGAAAATCCAAGCTGACTCCAACGACAACTCCTTATCAGTTTATCAAGTTTGCTAGTCTCACCTATAGTAATACTTTGGTCCCAAAGGACTGCTGCATAGAAGATTGCAGCTTCTACAACAGACTTATAAAACATGGAAAACAGAGGCTTTCATGTTGCAAATGATCTTAGACTCTTTCTTTTTTGTACAGCACCTCAGTTCTTGTTCAGTCATGCTTCCAGACACTTGTAGGTTTCCAGCACCTTTACTGTTTGACCATCAACAGCAACAGAAGACAAAGAAACCTTAGATCTCCAGAAATCCACCACCTTCTTCTTTCCCTTGCCAATGATGAGCTGCAGTTGACTGTTTGCACCACTCAGTAAAGCTCTCCTCCAAAGACCAATACTCTTTCTGCTGACCTGCCGATACACCCTGCTATTTTTGAACCATCAAAGAATTTCTGTGTTGAACCTTGATGACCATGGATCCCCCTATTTTGTCTGTAACTGGCTCTGAAACAAATGGCTGAAGCTATACAAACTGTTGCCTTAAAGTCAGCTAGCCCTTTTTTTCAGATTAATGGTTGCCACTGCCTGTATTCACTACAACTTCTTCCTTAATAACACTATCCGTGAGGTGGATAAATAACAAAGTATGATTACATCAACACTGCCTGCTCCATCGAAGTGGCAGTATGCTCTGTTTAGCCATCTTCTACTCCAATGTCATCCTTATATGAAAACAGCAGGAGGGTTCAGTTCTGACTGAAAAAGTGGCTGGCATCTCCAGAGTCTTCCTGATGTGTGATATTAAAGTCATTTTTAAGATCCTCCTTCTACCTTACAACACTGTGCATTTCAGCACCCCAGATGACTTGTCTTTTATTCTTGCTTCTTACCCTTCTTCCACACATCTGAGATTCTATGACCTCTCACCATTTCCGAAGACTTGTTTTGTAATTCTTGGGGAGCTTTCATTTATCTTTGTGGTTCTATCTGCAGTTCTTCTTTTGCCAGTTGAAATCTTCCTGAAAGGTCATCCTTTTCCCTGCTGCTTGAAAGTCCAATTGATTGTAGCTGTATTCTTAATCCATTGTACTGTAACATCTGTATATGTATACTGTAACATCTGTAACATCTAACCCTAATCCTGATTCTACCATAGTGTGTCCAGGCTGTTTGGCTCCTGTACGGCACTGCTTTGTTGTTCTTTACTTATGTACTCTTTGGTCTATAATATAGCATGTAGGTACAGTATAATCTCTACACAAGTATTCATCTTCTTTAATATGGCACACCTAAATTACCACTAGTGAAGGAATTTGGTTCTATAAGTCCAATGAAGATCAGTTGTCTGGAGTTTCAGTTGATTGTTGTTTAAATCGAACTTATGGTGTTAGTATGGTGGCTCTAACTACACAATAAAGATAAAAGCGTCCAAGTCACTAAATAGTCATTGGAGTTGATTTAAATCAGTCATTAAGAAATGGAAAAAGTGTGGCACATCTGTAAATCTACCTAGAGCAGGCCTTTCACACAAACATAGAGGTCGTTCATGAAGACTAGTGAGATAAGTCACCAAGAGACCTAGGAGAACTCTGTTAAAACTGAGCACATGACGTCTCAACTAGATTTTGCCAGAAACTACATGGGAGCTTTTGACTACTGCTGGAAGAAGGTAGTATGGTTTGAGGAGAGCACATCCAAATTTTGTGGCCATTAAACTAAACTTTGTGGTTGACATAAGCCAAAAAATGCACACAATTGAAAAAACACCATTCCTGTCATGGAACATGGTGGTGGCAGTATCATGCTGTGGGGATGCTGCTCTGCAGCAGGCCCTGGAAGATTTGTGAGGGTAGAGGACAACATAAGGTATTTCCTGGTGTAAATTTGATGCAGCTTGCAAGAAACCTGCACTTTGGAGAAGATTTGTTTTCCAACAAGAGAAGGACCCCAAGAATTAAATTCAAAGCTACACAGGAATGGCTTGAAAACAACAATGTTAATGTCAAGGAGTGGCTGAGTCAGGGTCTAGATCTCAATCCGTCTGAGAATTTGTGAATAGACTTACAAATAACAAAGAAAAATGAGTATAAATGGCAATGTCCAGAGGTGCAAAGTGAATAGAAACCTGTGCACACAGACTCAAGGCTGTCATGGCTGCCAAAGGTTCATCTACTAAATACTGACTTGAATTCTAATGCAATCGGGTATTTTCTCTGTTATATCTGTAATTAATTTAGACCACTTTCCAGGGATCTGTTTTCATATTGGTATTAAAGAGTCTCTTTATGTTAATCAGAGCCAAAAAATTCAAATTAAGTCCACTTTGATTCAATATTTTACAACAATAAAATATGAAAGGGGTGAATACTTTTTATAGGTACCGTCAACCTATTTCCCAGTTAGCATATAACTATTCCTCAATGAAACGTTCCAATGTTACAGTACAGCAAATTCGTTAAAGTCTAACCAAATTTTGAAAAATATAGGGTATTGTTGATAAACTTCTGACAGAAAGGTCGGAGATTTGGGGACCCCAAAATAGATGCACAACTGCAAACTGCTGTAAATCTTCATGAAATTGCTTGAGGAAAAAAAAGGAGAGAGCTTCGCAGATATGTGCATGAGAGAAAAGGGGGAGAGAGCCTCACAGACGAATAAGGATAAGAGACAGGGAGAAGGAGACGGGGGATCAGGTCTCTCAGACAGGAAGGGGTGGAGCCCCCAAGGATATGAGCAAGTGAAACAAAATAAAAAAGAAGAAATACCTTTTTTATTAGCCTTGAAGAATGAACAGAAATACCTCAGCTTGCTCTTTGCCTCCTAGCTCTGATTCTCCTTTCCGTGCAGTCAGCACCTCAGCACAAAACACATGCTTATGGGGGTAATAAATGATTAAAAAAAAAAAAACGCAATGAAATCCACATTTGTATTTTTCTTTTGTAGGAGCAGAAGTATTATTCATAGAGAATTGTATGATGTGTGCCTGAGTTGACATGTGAGTGATATGAGCAAAGTTTAAATTCTACAAGTATAAGATCTTAAACCTTGGAAATTTATTAGGACCATACCCCGGTGAGGGGCTGACAACAGACTAATGGAAAGATGGGACAATCCTAAGAGCCCTGTGCCAAATGTATTGAAGAAGTGCAATGAAGGATCAAAATCCACTGGGTGGCATCATGGAAGGGATAGAATTCTGCAGTCTATATAATATATCCATCTATTTAAACTTTACATTCAGTTCAGAGTTGGAGGGACTTTTAGCATCAAACACAAGACAGGAAAAAGTTCTGGCCAAAGCACCTGTGGACATAACACAGACAGTTGTAAATTCTAAAGGCCAGGGTGTACTAAAGGGGAAACATCCATAAGCATATACAACTAAATCTTTAAATTTACTACTATTAACCCAGGGATTCATGTTATGGCTGTTGGAGGACAAAAAGTCATGGTCAAAATTAAAACATTTCAGGAACTGATCTACAAAAATAAATAATCGCAAGACCATGGGATATAGTGGCATTAAGGTCTTCATCCTTACTAACTTCTATGTAGGACTGATGTGCCTGATCAACCTTCTCCATACAGCTCAGTCCCCAGTCAAACCCTTCCTCTTCATGTCTTCTCTCACTTTGTACATCCACCTCAACATCAGTCTTCCTCACTTTTTCTTTCTGTGTACTTCCATTTCCTTCACTCTTTTCCCCAAATATTCATTCATTCATCCTCACCACATGTCCACACCACTTCAGCCTACTTTCCTGTACTTTCCTAGGTATCTTTCCCACTTTGGTTGCACCTCTGATTAACTCAGTTCTTATTCTGTTCTGTTCTTCTTTGAAATTCCACACATTCATCTCAATGTTCTTCTTCCCCTGTGCCACCTTTACTGCCCATGTCTCAGCTCCACACATCATACCCTAGTCTTACATTTAACCTTTGCCTTCACTTTGATCACACAATACTCCTGATGCTTTCTTCCTATTGTTACATCCCCACTGCACTCCATTTTGGGCTACCACTGATCCTGGATATTTAAATGTATTCACTCTTTTCTGCAGCTCCTCCTGCAGGCAAACTTCTGAATCCTAATCATCATCAGACCTCAAGTGTTCTGTCTTCTTCCTATTTATCTTTAATGTCCTCTCTTCCAAGGTCCTCAAGGTTCTTACCTCTCCTTCGTTTCTGGTGCTACACAACACAATGTTATCAAAAGCAAAGAGCAGAAAATATCAAAATATAGAACACCATTGTTAGACCGCTGTGGATAGCACAGGATGCTTTTAAGCTTTTCTTGAACATAAAAGTGACCAGAATATCCAAAATATAAACAAAAAAGGAAAGGATAATAGTACAGGAAGAACACAAAGTATGAAAGAATGAGAAAGTGATGAAGACTTAACATTCTCCTGGGCCTATCTGCTCATGTAGTTGTCCCTAACCACCACATAGGGTGGCTGATTCACTTCCCCATGAGCCCAAACTGTTACTATATGTTGTAAGACATTAAGTAGCACTGTTGCCACTTTAAACCCAACAGACAGACGCACAAGACTCAGGTTAAAAGCACCAAGTAGATCTTTCATTTCTTTACTTCTTTAAATAGTGTTCCCCAAGCACCACAGCGACAATAACACAGGCAAGTAATCAAATAATACACAATAATATTCACAATTCTCTCCTCCACACCTCCCAGCAAGCTCTGTCTTACACCTCCCGACTCCAGCTCGCTTGCTGGTATCCCAGCAGTCCTTAGTGCCCGACCCAGAAGTGTTTCTGTTCTTCCATCCATGTGACTTTCCAGCACTTCTGGGTCAGATGGAGAACTTGAGTTTTCTGTTAGCCCGGAAGTACTTCTGGGCTTCCATCCCTGTGACTCGATACTATTTCTGGGCTATGTAAAAAGTAGAGTCCCTAGGTCCTCCTACAGCATCTCCTGGTGGCACCTACTGTACCCATCAGATTCCATGGTGCCCTGTGGGAATCCTGGGCACCACTATGCTGCAGGGAAGCTGCCATCTAGTGTCCCAAAGGGGTTGCCTTCCCCCATCCTTCCACTCTGTGGGCTGCCGGCCATCTATCACAATGTGACAACCTGGGTTGATGTGTGTTTTCTGTTTTGTTGCTGTTTCTTTTATTATTTTTGCATATTTTTCCAGGATTTCCTGTTATGTTTGTTTATTCTGTAAGTGGGGTCTCCCTGACATCACTTCTGTTGGGTTCACCTTTTGGATTTATAACTCTGCAGACTCAGCAGTAGAGAATCGAGTTGATATCAGAGTTTGTCTGGTGAGTCACTCACTCGAAATGGCCAAAGTGGAGTGAGGCCTTGAAGTTCGTCAGGAACAAGAATCTCTACCAGTGTGCCCAGAGGGGGTATACACAAAGGTGGCCTTAGATCCTCCAAGAATGTCTGGATTTGACTTACAGCAAGACCAAAATGGCTTAAAATGTGACACTCAGCAAGCCTTCTAATATTTCCCACCCAGTTTTAAGCAAAATTCACTCACGGTTCTCTTCAGATGTATATATGATACATTTGGTTTTGTGAGACTAATGGCAGACAATGTGAATGGATCAAAATCCAGGGGCTTATACACCAAAACCCTAAAGTACAGTCTGTAACAATGAGATATGGTATAATCCTAAAAGACAGACTGTATCAAATGACATACTCCTAAAGATTCAAGGAACACAGTTGCCAAATGAAAGGTAATGGACAGGATTTAAGTGCAAAAATACACAAGAGAACAAAATGTAAAGGCCTAGAATTCCTCAAGCCAGTGTCACATTATACAACTTCTAGTCGGAGGGGATGTCAGACTTGATAACTGTAATTGCTGATCTCATCACCTGAGCATGTCATGTTACACCACTAAATAAAGCAGGGTATGTCAAATTAGATGATGAATGATGACTTTCCAACACAGTTTTACATTTCCAAAGTATTGTGAGCTCACCATCTTTACCTAATAGCCGAACACTGGCAGAAAACACCATTACACCCTTTGACTAAAATTCACTGGACAAGTCTGATAATGTGACAGTGTCATAACCTGGAATGGGGTATTGTACAAGGGGGTGAGGTGTACTCAAATGTGCAAGGATGGAAAAGTACTTTCAAAAGTTAAGGGGAACCAAGAACCCCCTTCAATAGTAAACCACTGCCAGTTGATCCTGCTACAGAAATGTATCATCCATGATTTATAATCTAATTAGCCTTGCCTTTGATTGATAGGTAATGATGATGATGATAATGAAAATGCAAATGATAGTGTATTAACAAACTCATCAATTTGCCAATTATGAAATAAGAAGAAGATAGATGTAAAAAAGGGTTAGGGTCCCAGCTGAAAAACTCTTTATAATTTGATGAGTTTGAATGCTGACAAGCAAATATTGTAAGAAGAAGAAGGTGTGCCTTCAGTAGGGTGAACACCTTCTGATGTGCTGTGAAGGGGAGGTTAAATCCCAAATAAGCACAAGTTCCATTAACATGGCTCATTTTACACAATTACAATGAAAGGGTGTTATTGTGAGTTACAATGAATTACAATGGAGGTTGTCAAAAAACTCCTTGGTGGCAGGGTCCTGGGGGTGGATGAGATACGCCCAGGCTCTGGCTGTTGTAGGACTGTCTTGGTTGACACGTCTCTGCAACATTGCATGGACATTGGGGACTGTGCCTCTGGATTGGCAGACCGGGGTGGTGGTCCCCCTCTTTAAGAAGGGGGACCAGAGGGTGTGTTCCAACTACAGAGGGATCACACTCCTCAGCCTCCCTGGAAAAGTCTATTCGGGGGTTCTGGAAAGGAGGGTCCGTCGGATAGTTAAACCTCGGATTCAGGAGGAGCAGTGTGGTTTGCATCCTGGTTGCGGAACAGTGGACCAGCTCTACACCCTTAGCAGAGTCCTGGAGGGTGCATGGGAGTTTGCCCAAACAGTCTATATGTGTTTTGTGAACTTGGAAAAGGTGTTTGACTGTGTCCCTCGAGGAATCCTGTGGGGGGTGTTCCGGGAGTATGGGGTACCGGACCCCCTGATAAGGGCTGTTCGGTCCTTGTACAACCGGTGTCAGAGCTTGGTCTGCATTGCTGGCAGTAAGTCGAACCCATTTCCAGTGAGAGTTGGACTCCGCCAGGGCTGCCCTTTGTCACCGATTCTGTTCATAACTTTTATGGACAGAATTTGTAGGCGCAGCCAGGATGTTTAAGGAGACCGGTTTGGTGGACTCAGGATTGGGTCACTGCTTTTTGCAGATGATGCTGTCCTGTTTGCTTCATCAGGCCGTGATCTTCAGCTCTCTCTGAATCGGTTCACAGCTGAGTGTGAAGTGGCTGGGATGGGAATCAGCACCTCCAAATCCGAGACAATTGTCCTCAGCTGGAAAAGGGTGGAGTGCCCTCTCAGGGTTGGGAGTGAGATCCTGCCCCAAGTGGAGGAGTTCAAGTATCTCAGGGTCTTGTTCACGAGTGAGGGAAGAATGGAGCGTGAGATCGACAGGCGGATCGGTGCAGCGTCCGCAGTGATGCAGGGTCTGCATCGATCTGTCGTGGTGAAAAAGGAGCTGAGCCGTAAGTCAAAGCTCTCAATTTACCAGTCGATGGGTAGTGACCGAAAGAACGAGATTGCGAATACAAGCGGCTAAGATGAGTTTCTTCTGCAGGGTGTCTGGGCTTTCCCTTAAAGACAGGGTGAGAAGCTCAGTCATCCGGGAGGGGCTCAGAGTAGAGCCGCTGCTCCTCCGTATCGAGAGGAGAATGATGAGGTGGCTTGGGCATCTGATCAGGATCCCTCCTGGACACCTCCCTGGTGAGGTGTTCTGGGCACATCTAACAGGGAGGAGGCCCCGGGGAAGACCCAGGACACGCTGGAGGGACTATGTCTCTCAGCTGGCCTGGGATAGCCTTGGGATTACCCTGGAAGAGCTAAAAAAGAAGTGGCCGGGGAGAGGGAAGTCTGGGCATCTCTGCTCAAGCTGCTGCCCCGGGGACCCGACCTCGGATAAGCGGAAGAGGATGGATGGATGGATGGATGGATGGATGGATTGATGGATGGACAATAGAAGGGTGGGACATGGATAGGAAGTGATGTCACTCTGTTTGTCTTCCTCTAGCCTAAGGATGGAAATAGAAGGCAACTTAATGACTGTGAGGCCCTGAGTGTCTTTCCCAAGTGTGTCTATCATCCAAACCCTGTAAAACACACAACTCATTTGTCTGATGTAAGGTGGCATGGTTACATTAAATTAGATAATATAATATGATGTGAATTATATACATTTCAATCACTTTAGAAACAGTTGGCAATTGTATTGTATAAGATGGTGTCACACATGTGTGCTTAGGAGGAAGCTGAATGGACCAAATTAAGGTAATTGCATGCCAGGCCAGGGGGTGACGAGGTGCATTAAACCTTCCTCTGTTATTTCTGCAGACCAGAAATGGGACATTCTGCCTGATTCAACCTTGACGACACCAATTCTGGATCCGGCCCCAAGAAAGACGTCACTTCTGGTTCCATCCCCAAGAAAGACGTCACTTCCAGTTCTGGCACTCAAGAGTGACATCACTACCAGTTCTGAACTTAATGACATCACTTTGTATTAATTGGCTTAACTGTTCAGTTCAGTCTGGAACTCAAACTTATACCTATCAGTGCCAATTTTCATACTCTTTTTACAGCCACGGACAAAATATGGGTGGTGGCCCCCAACCATTTTTGTGTGTCAAGGCTGGTTCTTTCTAAATGGATAATAATAAAAACTCCATGGACATTGTTGACTTTTTCAACATATTTGAATGGGCAAACAATAGATCTTCAAGCAAACAGATAAAGATGGTATACCTGAATAAAAACACATGGAAATACATTCATTCAACAAAAATACTAATAGATGTAACGGTCTATTGTAATCTGTAGCGAGAGTAGTGAGCAGGTCGAGGAGACACTGGAGAGGTACGCTCTAGATAGGAGGGAAATGAAGGTCAGTAGGAAAAAGACAGAATACATGTGTGTAAATAAGAGAAAGGTCAGTGGAATTGTGATAATTCAAGGAGTAGATTTGGCGAAGGTGGAGCAGTTTAAATACAACAGTACAGAGTTGTGGGGACTGTGGAAGAGAGGTGAAAAAGAGAGTACAGGAAGGGTGGAGTGGGTAGAGACAGTTTGGAGACAAAGTCAGAGAGGCGAGATTGTGTTGATTTGGACATGTGCAGAGGAGAGATGCTGGGTATATTGGGAAAAGGATGCTAAGGAGAGAGCTGCCAGGCAAGAGGAAAAGAGGAAGGCCAAAGAGAAGGTTCATGGATGTGGTGAGAGAGGACATGCAGGTGATGGGTGTGACAGAGCCAAATGTAGAGGATTGGAAGATATGGAAAAAGATGATCCTCAGTCGCAACCCCTAATGGGTGCAGCCAAATGAAGAAGAAGTTCTGAGATGATGTTGATCTCTTATTGTAGCTGCAACATTTGGAATTACATTAGGGATTAATAAAGTTTCTATCTATCTATCTATCTATCTATCTATCTATCTATCTATCTATCTATCTATCTATCTATCTCTGTGGGTTTTCTTACATGTACTGACCATTTCAAATCCCTCCCAACATTTCAATGGGATTCCATACAGGGTTGTAACCCTCCATTTCTTCTTTTTGAGCCATTCCTTGGTGGATTTGCTAGTGTATTTTAGATCATTTTCATACTGAAAGGTCAATTTCTTCAATTTTTTGACAGATGGCCTCACATTCTCCTCGAGCACACTTTGACACAATACAGAATTGTTACTTGACTCAGTGACTACAAGTAGCCCAGGCTATGAGGCAGCAAAGCAACCCCAAAACATAACATTTCCACCACAATGCTTCATAGTCAGTGTGAAGTTCTTCTTCTGAAATGCTGTCTTCGGTTTGCGCCAAACATGTCTACTGTTACTGTGGCTAAAAAACTCTAGCTTTGATTCATCTGTCCAGAGCACAACCTTTGGCAAACTGTAGCCTTGCTCTAATGTTCTTTTTGAACAGCAAAGACGTTTCCCTGGCACACCTCGAATGCTGGTCAAATTTGTACAATCACTTTCTAATTGAAGATTCATGCAGTTTGACACTTTTTTGTGTGAAATTTGTGGTTTTTGGAGACTTTCTTTAGTATCAAATGGTCAACTATTGGGTTGAATTTGCTGGGCAGGACAGTCCTGAACAAACTGAAATCTACACCACTTTGACTTTCCTTACAGTGGAATTATTCATTTCAAATAATTTGGTGATCTTTTGAAATCCCTTGTCAGTCGCATAGTCATCCACAGCCTTCTTTCTGAGGGCCTCAGAGAGCTCTTTTAATCTTGGCATGATGACACAACACACACGTCAAAAGCAAAGAGAACACTGGGCCCTCGATATCTGTGGTTTAAATATGACAGCGAGGTCCAGCTTCATACTCTCTAAGAAGGGTCTAATCACAGGCACCTAATCTGGAGTACCTGATTCTAATTTAATGAATTTGAGGTGGTGATAAAAGTAAGGGTGTACTTATTTTTCCAAATAGAAGATCTGCAATTTTATTAGTTTAGATTCTGAGAATGAATACACCATGCCAATTTTATGTGCAATTTCTTCAAGTATATCTCCTTTATCTTCAGGAACTATTTGCATGAAGATCTGCTGTTTGTCTTTTGAAATATATTAAAAAAGTCCCATGGGGTGTACTTACTTTTACACATGACTGTATTTACCTAGAACCAAGAACGTTAATGTGTTATTTAACAGTTACATCACAAACCTCATCAATTTTCTGACATCTAGAAGATAAAGTATTTTATAGTGGCAGTGATTCTGAGCTAAAAAAGAGAGGGAAACCTTTGGGTGTTCCACAACATGAACAGGAAGCCGAGTTAAGGATGAACTCATTTGTCTTAAACAAGTAATTTAAGAAGAAATATATTTTTTTTAGCATACTGTTGATATCGAGGAGGGTCAGACTGGGAAGTCAAGTGCTGCAAGGTGGAATTACATCAATCCATCACTATCAAGAGTAGACCACTCCAGGCTCCAGTGCCACATTACTGCCTGGTTTCACTCCAGCTTTCAATTATCCATCAATCTAATTGATATAATTACTTGTTGACTTGGGCGTAATGAATACCTCAGCACTGGAGATTAAAAACATATGTCTGACTCAAGGCACAGAAAATTGTATCCCGCTACTCCTATAATTAAGAAGATGGAGTTTGTTCAATGGTGATACAGTGGTTAGTGCTACTGCCACACAACAACTGGGACCAGGTCACTGTTTATGTGGATGTTACATATTCTCTCTGAGTTTGAATGGATTCTGTATGCATACTAGAAATACATGTGAATTTTTTCATGTAGTGATTCAACATTGACCTGATGTGAATGAGTCTGTCATACAAGGAAATGGCACAACATTAGTATCTAACAGCACTGTGAGGCTTGCTGGCAACCACACACCCAGTCAGAGGCACTCTGACAATCAAGAGACGAATCCAAAGTGCACTGTCTGCAACACAGTTGTTCTGTGCCCCTCTTATAGGTCCCGACCACCTGAGGAGCTTGTCCCTCTCAGATCCAGACCGAGGTGTGTCACACTATTGTTTCAATGGCACACCTGGGTAGCTCTCATGGTATAACACTGTGCCATGGCACACTGGTTCAAAAACACTGTCACAGACAAAAGTGTTTAGTTTATTTTTCTTTTCATAGTTTTACACTGAAAGCTATGACAGATGAAAGGAGTCACTCAGGGTCCCACAAAATCTATCTTTGATAGGGTGTGAACCTCAAGCTCAAAGCTTCAGCCTACCATCTTGGTCACACTGCCCACAAAAAATATTTCATTTAGAACTGCTTTCTATTCAGTCTTATTTGATGGTGCTTTAAATGTGTCATAAAGCATAAAAGTCTCTAACAGGGGTGCTCACAATTTCACCCAGCTGCCTATGGTCACTCCGTGATTCAATGCTTTGGACCAGTTTTCTGGCCTTGTGATTTGCAGTCTAACCAAAATGCCTACAACTACACCTCAGGTGGCACATTTCAATAGAGAATGCTATTCTGAAGGTAACATGCAATACAGTGGTGCTGATATCACCTCGACAGGAGCCTGGGAAGCTTCACTGAGCCTCTTAGAGTAAGACATTGATTCAGTACTCAGGGCGGAACCTCAGTCTTGTGAATTATGGTCCATCACCTTAGTCACTAGGCCGCACTGGCTCCTAAAAAACCAGCATCAGTAAACAATGCAATAGGTTCTGTATTTATTCTAGTGAAGAACTGGCACTTTTAGAGGTTTATAGGTTCAATACTGTCACTTATTCAGAGTACAGTGAAATTTATACTTACACGTACTAATCAACATTCATTATGTCACTGCATTTGTATGTAAAACTACTTTACCTTGCAAACTCTGCCTCTCTTCTTTGTCTGATTAAAGAACAACCTGCTTTGTTACAGTTAGTTTTTTTCTGGCTTGAATTTATTTGCTGCTTTATCGTTGTTTACATTTTTGAATTATTATTTTTCAAATATTATATAATTTCTATAATTTTAAGTATTTAATATTTATGTACTCCCTGGGTCCTGGATATGACTTGAAACTACATCTGGCTCTGCAAGTGGTCCTCTAACTTGCAGGGATATCAAGGGGGTTGGTGGCAGGATTGGCACTACAACCACCGTAAAAATGTCACACAGCTCCGAAACGATAGACAGGATTTATTTCTGCTGTCCATGGGAATAGCTCTGCTTTGCTGCTCATTTTATAAAGAGGATGGAGGAAAGCCCTTTGGAGCCTCATCCCCAGAAGAGCTGAAATCACTGGACAGCCAATGGGGTCAGGCCTGTTGGGGATCAGAAACGGTGTGGTGCTGAGGAACACGGGAGCACTCAGGTCTCAATTTAAGATGGCCCATCTGGGTAGACGCGTGGGACGTGTTGTCTCTCTGGCATGATGATCCTCTTCCTCTGCTGTTTGAGGAGCTTTGTAAACTCCACATTTAAGTGGCAGCACTCTCTGAGGTGCGCAGACCTGGGACTGGCCAGATCTGTGTAGGTGGGTACGAGAAACACAAGGAGAGGGCAGTTGGAGCAATCGTCTTGCATGCCGGCGTAAACGATATAAGGCACCGACAATCAGAAATCCTGAAGGCTGACTTCGCAGCTCTGATTAGAGACACGAAGGAGAGGACCCCATCGGCAAAGATCTTCGTTTTGGGTCCACTACCTCTCGTCAGACGATCCAACGAGTACTACAGTCGTCTGCTAGGGTTGAACAACTGGCTACAGGGTTTCTGCGAGAAGAAGGATGTCGGCTTCATCAACAATTGGAATCTCTTCTTGGAAAGGCCGCGTCTCTTCAAGCGTGATGGCCTGCATCCGAACAGTTTCGGCGCCCGGGTCCTCTCCGAAAACATATCGAAGGTAATTCGTTTTTCTTGACTATCTATCTCTGCTCTTAACCCCTTCCGAAATAATACTGCTGTGCCAGGACATGATGAATGTTTAATAGAGTCTTCCGTTAAAGTTCACACCATTAATACTGTAATAAGCAATCTCAATGCACGTAGAAAACCTAGGAAATACGGCATAAACTCCAATAATCTAATTAAAATCACTATTTTAGAGGAACAATGTATTAAAACTATAAAACAGATCACAGATTAAACAAAAATATACACAGAGCGCTAATAATAATAATTTAGTTCCTATTCCAAATAACAATAACGCACATAGTACTCATCTCTGCACCTCTGAAACATTAAATATGGCACTATTAAATGTCAGAGCTTTAACTAACAAAACGTTTTTATCAACGATCTTATTAGTGATAAAAAATAGATCTTATTGCACTAAATGAAACATGGCTTGAATTCAGATGCGCGTCAGTTTTAATCGAATCTGCGCCTCCGGATTACAGTTTTACTCATTCAAACCGCCAGGGAAAAAGGGGCGGATTGGCTAACATTTACTCGAGCCGATTAAAATGTAAAGATGTCAGTTTTGGTAAGTTCAAGTCCTTTGAGTATCTCGCCGTTGTTATTCATGGAGATTCTCAAGTTCTAATACTATCCGTGTATAGACCTCCTAAATATAACGCGTCGTTTTTTGAGGAATTCTCTGACTTAATGTCAATTTTAATTACTAATTATGACACACTCCTAATAGTTGGCGACTTTAATTTTCATATAGATAATCAGTGTGATCTAAAAGTAAAAGAATTTATGAACCTCCTGGATTCTTTTGATTTGAGACAACTCATAAATCAGCCTACACATAAAGCAGGTCATACATTAGACTTAGTGATTACTAAAGGACTGAAAGTTGATATAAAACAGATCATTGATATTGGTCTATCAGACCATTTTCTTCTACTTTTTAATATAGAAATAATGATAAAAAACACTCATGAGAAGCATATTGTTAAAAACGCTTCTTTGATTCGCAGCAGCTTTAAAACTTACAAACATTTTAAGCAATCAGTCCGTTTATAGTGCCAGCTATAATAGCGAGGACAATGTAAATAGTAAGGTGGAAAGATTTAATTCTAAAGTGAGAGCTGCTGTTGACATAGTTGCACCTGAAAAGACAGTGAAAAAATCTTCTAGCATTGGTATACCATGGAAGACCCAAAGAGTGTCTGATTTAAAGAGAACATGCGGAGAGCTGAGCGTCAATGGAGGAAGAGTAAACTTACTATCCACCACGAAATATTAAAAGTCAAAATAACAGAATACAATAACACTGTCCGTCTTGAGAGACGCTGCTATTTCTCTAATATTATAAATAACAATGCTAGTAATCCTAGAGTCTTATTTTCAACAATTGATCGCCTACTAAACCCAGGTAGCTCAAAGGAATGCCTCCTAAGTGCTTCCAGTGAAACCTGTGAGGCTGTCGCTGTATTCTTCAATCAAAAATTAATGATATTAGAAATAACATAGTATATCTCCCCAACACTAAGGATCCCCTAAACCCCAACATCCTGTTATAAACAAATTAAACTCTTTCACTAGGATAGATTTACCTGATTTACAAAAATAATATCTCAATTAAAACCCTCCACCTCGTCCTTGACCCGATACCAACAAGGTTTTTCAAAGAAGTATCAGGCGTGCTAATTGATAATGTTCTTGACATAGTAAATTCGTCACTAGATACTGGGGTCTTCCCAGACTGTCTTAAGACTGCTGTAGTTAAACCCCTACTTAAGAAACATAATCTTGACCCCTCGCTCTTGAAAATTTTAGACCCATCTCTAACTGCCCTTCTTAAGTAAAGTTCTAGAGAAGGCAGTCATTATGCAGTTAAATGACCACCTAAATAAACATGCTATTCTTGATAAATTTCAGTCAGGTTTTAGAACAAATCACAGCACAGAAACTGCACTCGTTAAAGTAGTAAATGACTTGCGGGTAAATGCAGACAGAGGCCATTTATCTGTTCTCATCCTCTTAGATCTGAGTGCTGCATTTGACACCATTGATCACAACATTCTTAGAAATCGCCTTAGTCAATGGGTGGGCCTCTCTGGCAGTGTCTTAAATTGGTTTGAATCCTACCTGACAGGGAGAAAATATTTTGTTAGTTGTGGGAATTACAACTCGAAGACACATGATATCCAATATGGTGTTCCACAAGGCTCTATCCTGGGTCCGCTGTTATTCTCAATCTACATGCTTCCGTTAGGTCAGATTATCTCAGGGCACAACGTGAGCTACCACAGCTATGCTGATGACACACAGCTGTACTTATCAATAGCACCTGATGACCCGATTCTATTGATTCACTAACACAATGTCTGACTAGTATCTCAGAATGGATGAATAGTAATTTTCTCAAGTTAAATAAAGAGAAAACTGAAATTTTAGTGATCAGCAATAATGGATACAATGAGGCTATTAGAAATAAACTGGATACATTAGGATTAAAAGTCAAGACGGAGGTAAAAAGCTTAGGGGTGATTGTTGACTGTAATCTGAATTTTAAATCACATATTAATCAGATCATTAGGACAGCATTTTTCACTTAAGAAACATAAGTAAAGTTAGACCTCTTATATCACTGAAAGATGCTGAGAAATTAGTTCACGCGTTTGTTTTCAGTCGACTAGATTACTGTAACGCACTCCTCTCAGGACTACCCAAAAAAGATATAAATCGTTTGCAACTAGTGCAGAATGCAGCTGCTAGAATCCTAACTAGGAAAAGAAAATCAGAACACATTTCTCCAGTTTTGATGTCACTACACTGGTTACCTGTGTCATTCAGAATTGACTTTAAAATTCTGCTTATGGTTTATAAAGCCTTAAATAATCTCGCCCCATCTTATATATCGGAATGTCTGACACCTTATATTCCAAATCGTAACCTCAGATCCTCAAATGAGTGTCTCCTTAGAATTCCAAGAACAAAACTTAAAAGAAGTGGTGAGGCGGCCTTCTGCTGTTATGCACCTAAAATCTGGAATAGCCTGCCAATAGGAATTCGCCAGGCTGATACAGTAGAGCACTTTAAAACACTGCTGAAAACACATTACTTTAACATGGCCTTTTATAACTTCATTTTAATCGTAATTTAACTTAATCCTGATACTCTGTATGTTCAATTCATCATAATAACTATTCATGGTGGCTCTAAAATCGGTACTGACCCCTACTCTCTTTTCTGTTTCTTTTTCCGGTTTCTTTGTGGTGGTGGCCTGCGCCACCTCCACCTACTCAAAGCTTCATGATGCTCCAACAATGATGGACGGATTAAAAGGAAGAAGTCTACGTGACCATCATCATCATCAAGCCCTTCCGTGAGAACCCTAAATCCAAAGAGGACTGTTTCATTTATGTTAGGTAGAATGCCCAGAGGGACTGGGCGGTATCATGGTCTGGAATCCCTACAGATTTTATTTTTCTCCAGCCGTCTGGAGTTTTTTTGTTTTTTCTGTCCCCTGGCCATTGAACCTTACTCTTATTCGATGTTAATGTTGATTTATTTTTTATAATTATGTCTTTCATTTTTCTATTCTTTAATATGTAAAGCACTTTGAGCTACTGTTTGTATGAAAATGTGCTATATAAATAAATGTTGTTGTTGTTGTACATTGGTCTGGTCGCTTTGATGGCTCTATTAATCAGGGAGTAGCTGTTGCCGGGGTGGATCAGCTCCTTCCGATGTCAACAAGCATATAATGGGGCTCAGATTAGGACAATCTCTGGGTGTTGTCTGTTGTCTTAGTGTATGAGCAGACTGCTGTATGTGATGTCTCAGTGAGAGAGACATTTTATTTGCAACTTTGCTCGGTGGTTGGTGTGTGCATGTGCGGTAATACTCTTCTGGTCATAGGTGACTTTAATGTGACCACTGACACGGCAGGCTATGAGAATTGTGTCGGCCCCCATGGGTCTTGCAACTGTGGTGAAAGTGCCTCCATCTTCCTTGACTTTGTAAAAGCCAGGAGCTGCAGATTGCTGGATCCTGATTCCAGTACTCTGAGCCACTTCATTGGACCTGATACTCCAATACTGGTGGTGCAATGAAGGAGATCAATCACATCCTTGTGGGCAAATGCTGGAAGCTCCTACAGAGCTGTAGTGTTTACAGAAGTGCCTAGTTTGTGAATTCTGGGCACAGACTTGTTGTTGCTACTCTGAAGATCCAGCTTAGGTCCAGTAGGCTACCACTTACTAGGAGAATGAGGCTATCTGGCCAGGCCAGAATCCAAGATCAGGCTGTTCCTAATGAGTCTGCATGCAGTTTGTGTGACAAATTTGCAGACTTGGGTAAGACTGTAGATCCTAAAGTGATGTGTGAGACATGACAAGATCATGAAGATTGCTGAGGGTTGTGTTGATGTTACTGGTGTTCCCAGAAGGAGGTATTTCATCACTCGGGGAATCCAGGAAATTATTAAGAGGAGTTTCAGTGCATGGCTTGATGACAATTTCAGACTGTACTGGGAACTGAGAAGAACGGCTGCGAGGGCTCTGAGGGCAGATAAGGAGGTTTGTTACAGGAATCTGTAAGCAAGTGACACACTATGTATGGTCCAGTGACCCACATCCTGCTTGCAGAGAAATCAAATCATTACGCACATCCAAATCTGTTCCTCGGAGAGTTGCAGTCAGGGCAGCTGATGGAACGGTCCTTACGGATGACACTGCAGTTGTGACCTGCTGGGCTGGCTGCTTTGAGCAGCTGTTTAAAGCTGATTCTCTGGTTAGGACTTTGGATATTTCTGGGTCCATGGTTCTTGAGGCTGATCCTCCAATTAGCTGTGAACCACTCTGTCTCATTAAGATTGCACAAGTGGGGAATCAGCTGAGGGTAGGGAAGGCTGCAAGAGTCTGTGGTATCCGAGGTGCACTTCTCCAGACTGATGGTAAGGCTGTCTTCCTGGCAAGCAATCTTTACTTTTCTTTTCTTTGGAAAATGGGACTTGTCATTCATATCTGGAAAGGGAACGGTGATCGCCTGGATTGCGTCAACTACAGGGGAATAACACTGGCCTCAGTAATGGGTAAGGTCCTTCCTAGGATCATCCTTAATACAATCAGTGATCACTTGCTCACCTAGCAGCAACCGGAGAAGTCTGATTTTACACCTAAGAAGTCTACCATTGACCGCATCCTGGCACTTGTTAAGTGCAAATGCAAATATCAGCAGAGTTTCCTTGCAGAACTTTGTCAATTTTCATAAAGCATTCAACCCAGTTGATCGAGCTGCCATGTGGTACATCCCCAAACTTGCTAGATATCATGGTAAGCCTGTACACTAATACTGTGAGTGCAGTGCAGAGGTAGAACCTCTGCATTTTTCCCAGTTGATTCTGGGGCTTGTCAGGGGTGTTTTCTGCTCCTGCTCTGTTCAATGCTTGCATAGAAAGGGTATTAGGCAGGGTTGTGGGGTTCAGTGGCTGTGGGGCATCTGTTGGTGAAGAAAGATTCACTAATCTTGACTTTGCCAAAGATAAGGTGATCTTTATGGAGTCAATGGAGGCTCTGATCGGGGTTCTCGATCATTCATTGTGAGGGAGCGTCAGTTATGGCACTACGGCCATATGGCTCGATTCCCCAAGGGTGATTTGGCTGGCAGGATTCTCATTGCTAGACCAGGTCAATGAACACCCACGTAACACCTGGCTGTGATATATAGCTAGTCATTTCCCAAAAATGGGACTGGATTGCGTGTCTGCCTGGGAAGGTTGCCAATCGGGATTCTGAGTGCTGTACCAGTGCATGCTCCCCAACCTGACCTGACCTGTACTCTCTCTATAATGTTCATCCTTTCCTTGTATTTTGTTGGTTTAGCCCCAGGAGGTGGGGTCACCCTGATGTCACTGCTTCTGCCTCCTCCCTCCTCCTTTATATTCAGTTCAGAGAGAGGGACCAGCAGTGGATTATTAACTTTGTAACAGGTTATTTTGTTAGCATGGCTTTGTCTTTTTATTTACAGTTTTTTATGTGAATTATTTGTCCCTGTCTTTGGATTTTGCTTTCAGACTGAATTTTTTGCCTTTTAGGCAAACCCTTTTGTCCTTAGTGTTTTGTGCTTTTTTTCATATTTTTCTTTTTGTATAAACACATCCCCATTTTTTTTAAAAAGAGTGATTTTTGACATATTTTATGACTGCATTCTGAACCTTTAAAGCCAGCTTCCCCATTTGGTATCTGAGCAGGCTGAAGTCATGTAGTAGTTAGGGACTGGCTGCCTGGTAATGTGGCTAATAATAATAATAATAATAATACATTTTATTTATATAGCGTCTTTTCCATGCTCAAGGCACTTCACAGAGGCTACATTAAATTGGGCCAGTAAAGGTCCTGGCCTGGTTTGGGGTTCATTTCTTCTACTCCTCTTTGGTTGCACCTTCTAGTTGCAGGCAATACTGCAGTGTCATACAATGTAGTCTTCTTTTGCCATCAAACAATTTATATCTGCTGGGGACCTAGTGATCAGTCAACTTGCATCTTTAGCACACATGGCTTTTGTACTGCTCTGTCTCTTAGTCTTGCACCTCAATTTAATTTTACAAGGTTGGTACTTGTGGCACCATTGTCTAACTCCAATACTGTTTTTCAGTCTGCCGGTCCAGCACCAGTTTGTCCTGCAGAGTAAAAGGGATCATTCCAGCCTTTGTCATAGCCAAGCCCAAATCAACAGGGGTCCTGATATATGGAGCAAAGGTATGGCCAGGCCAAGAGCAGGGAGAACATACAGAAAGAGCCGAGATCTGGTGCTTGCAATAGGTTATGAAGGAAGGAGTGGATGTTGTGCCATTGGTTTCTTTGGTGCACATAATCCAAACCTTCTGGTTTATTATTGATGCAAACTTTTGTCCATCAAAGTTTCCAATCATTGAGTTATGGTGCTTCGTTCACTGACCAAGTGTTTAAACTGTGCATCATGGAGACATCTCTGGATGTCACTTTGCTTGTGATTGATCAGTCTTATCAGATAAGACACAGAATCAGCTTTGCAAAAAAGACCTGTGAGAAGAGCTGACACTTGAGCTGAAGTTCAGAAAGTCTGACCACTGCCTATTAAGAAAATGACTTATTTGCAAATGCAAAGCAAAATGGGTAATGCCAGTTGACCTTACAGTAGTGTCCTTATGTCTAAAGCTGGAGCTATTGTGGGTACACACTTGGTCAGAGTCACACATTGATAAGATTTTGCTTCACAATCGGACACACCTTAGTCACTACTAAAATAATTTTCTGAAATATTGTCACATATGCGTATCAGTGGATTACCCTCTGGGCTTATCTGAGGTATGCAGTATCACCCCAGGACAAGCGTCACTGCTCGTGCTACTTATATCCTCTTCCATTTCCTCCACAGTGCTGAGAAGATGTCCAGAGAGGGCAGCTGACCTATAAATTATAGGGTCAGCAGAAGAAGGTGTCGCTCCGTGAGCAGAGCACACTGCAGGACACAGCTCCTAACTTGTGACTTTCCAGGAGGAAGACTTTAATAAGACTTAATTGCTTCTCTATGTTTGTTTTCTTTTGATTTCTATCCCATGCCATAGAGAGATTGTTTTTCTCTTTGTTGACTTTAATTAAACGGGGATGGCCCCAATATTTATCACTTGGAGTTGTCATTCCTCACTCGACTACGATGTATTTATTTCAATTTAAGTCCTCAGAAGGACAAAACCTCTCTGGGCAATATTGGACAGGAAGCAACCCTGGACCAGGATTCAGTCCATCCTGGACATACCTTCACTCTCACTAACTCTTAACACAAACAGATGTTCTTTTCTATGCAGGGTAACAAAGGGGCATGAATTGCTATGAGAAGCTTTGTTTGCTTGGCAGGACATGAATTAAATTTTCCGCAAATGTGGTGTACCTCAGAGTGTCACCAAAAAGGTCCCAAACCTTGCAAATCTTGAGGTTTTCAGTCAACAGAAAAATGAGAAACAGCCTCAGAATACCAGACCTGTAAGGAAAATGTTGATGACATGAAGTTTTTCGACGGCTTTTAAACAGGCGGCTCATCAAAAGATCCCATCCTGCAGCTGCACGGCACCGCTGGCCGGACAAAAATGAAGGAGCGTGCTTTGTCTTTAAAAGGCCATGTTGGTAAATCTCAGGTCTCTTTTATCTGGCTGGGTTAAACAACCCTTAAAAATGGAATGATAGACACATAATTAAAGAAGAAACATACACTATTTTTTCCCAAGGTCGGATGAGCAACTTTTGGCTGTTTTTATAAAATATATTTCATTTTTTTGCTCCCAAATGTAATCTGTTATGTGTTAGCACAAAGCAGTATGTGTTAGTTTTACATATAATGTGCGAAACTTGGCATGAATGCCTAAAGTTCTCAGTCTAGCTCTTAAAGTGCAAGGACTTAAATTTCCCTGAATTGTACAGAAATAGCTAGACAGTGAGAGGAGACGGCGAGCAGACGGTGGTCCGTGTCTATCTGTCATCTCGACATGGAATTGATTAGACTGTCAAACACGGCTTCCTTCAAGCTCTCCCCTCCCCACATCCCAACACTTTAGACCTCTTTTATCATCTGGTTTTAATAGCAAAATCTTCCTAGGCAGAAAATTGTCCCGCAGAGCGGTCTGTTCTTGTTACCGAGTGCTGGCGTTGCTTGCATCTGCAGTGACAGTAAATTTGCTCAACCACTTCCAGTAATGGTTGCAAAATCCAGGGGGTTTCAGAATGCATGGTGCTTATGGCCATTCATTCCCAGCCCAGGGTGGTCCAGGATTGTCAGGACTGAAAACAATCAAACTGATGTTTAATAAGGATAGCTGCTGTAATGGAGAGATGCTCCAAAATGGCTGAAAAGCATTTGCACATCTTGAGGGAGGCATGATTACAGGGAGCCATCCAAGCATGAATGCACAAAGAAATCAATCAGCCCTAACAGGCCTATAGTATTGTGCACACTTGGTCAAGATTTTTCTTCACAATCTCACACACTTTAAGAATAACATTCTTAAATATTGTCACATATGTGCAGCACTGGATCAACCCCCGGGCTCATCTGAGGTGCGTAGTACCACTCCAGGACAAGAGGGGGTGCTGGTGCCACTCTTCCATTCTTACACAGTGCCAAAAAGATGCCCAGTGAGGACAGCTGACTCCACCCCTTCAGATCCCCACCTATAAATTATGGGGTCACTGGAAGGAGCTGTCACTCTGTGAGCAGAGCACACTGCTTAACTTGTGGACAATGCTTTGCTAAATCTCAGATCTCTTCTTCTTCTGGGAGCATATAGTTCAAACTATAGTAATAAATAGCACTTTCACCTGAACTGGACTGTCAGCCATATCATGCCCACTAGGCAGTTTGGGCTTCAGCCACTGAGGTACACCCTTACCTAGAGTGCTGTTTCACCCAAGACTCCACTATCTCTTAAACCTGTGTGTCTGCATTTCTGCTAACTGGATTTGAGCCCTGGCCGTTGTAGTTGCCCACTAGGAATTTGAGGCTTCAGTGGCTAAGATACGCCCTTACCTGCTTCACCCACAATACACAGAGCCCACTTACCTCAACTGACCTGGGGCCTTTTTTATAAAATTTGCTAAAGATGTTTGAAATGTGCATATGCAGATTCCCATGCATATATCAGAATTTGTAAAAGAACACTTGACGGCACAAACGTGCGTATATTTATGGCCAGTGTTGTGCAAGTTCACACCTCACATGAACTAGCTCAAAGTTCAGTTCCCACTGATTGAAATTAATTAATTCATGTTCATAGTTCACCATTTCAATTTTGAACAAGTTCATGTTCAGTTCATTTTGTATTTTTTAAGGAGTGAGAATAAATGACCCATAAGTTTACTTTTTTTAATTTTGAATACCATATATTAGGCTATTACAGTGTTCTTGAATAAAATACAATAATTGCAAAGACTTTTTTATTTAAATACAGTGTGACAGATAGGGAGCGCTGTTGTCCCCTTCAACCCTCAGACCAGACACCAGAAACCAGGTAAAAGTCCAAATATTAAATGTATTTGTACAATAATGTGCACAAAGCACCCTACACTCCACAACAATACTCATTAACTATAACAATAATCCAATCAATAATCAATCCTCCTCTCCCAGATATATTGTCACCCTGCCACCCGACTCATCCGTCTGGGATCTCCCACAGTCTCTTAAATTCCTTGACCCGGAAGTGCTTCTGACCCCTCCGTCCATGTAATTATCCAGCACTTCCGGGTCAGGTGAAAACTCCTTTTCTTCATCAGCTGTATGGAAAATAAATGACTCTGTGCCTCCCTGCAGCATCCCCTGGTGGCCCTGACGTTATCCAGCAGGGCTGTGTATTAAAACTCCATAGTCCATAATGCCCTGCTGGAATTCAGGGCATCTCCACATTTCAGGGAGGGTTCCCTCTGGCAGCTTGGGGGTATTGGCCAGGATAAGCTGCCGGCCATAGTCCAGAACAGGTAGTCCCCAGGTTACGGACATCTGACCTACGACATATGAATGGGGCCGCAACTGCGACGCATGCGCCTCAGTAACTGCCGCTCCGTCATCTTCGGCCTGGGGACTCTGCAAGCGATGGCTGGATGGGGGCTGGAGGGGGCGATTTCGCTGCCCATGCAGTGTAGTGTCCCTTGGGCGGTCTCACTGCCCACCCACCATACACGGCTGATCTATTCGTTTTCGGTGGGTGGCTGGTAATGCTGCAAGCAGTGGCTGAATGGAGGCTGGAGGAGACGATTTTGCTGCTCACGCAGTGTAGTGTCCCTCGGGTGGCTCCTGGCGGCAAGCGGGTTCACTGCCCGCCCACCACACACAGCTGCCTTGTTCGTTCTTGGTGGGAGGTTGGTAATGCTACAAGTGGTGACCCGGTTGTGGCTGAACAAAGGCCATTGAGGGTGAATGGGGCGACGGGGGGTAGCATTTTAGTGTGCATCGGATGGCTGCCTATTGAATGGGGGCGATTCATTACCTGCCTTTGGCTGCACGGTGTTCGTTCTCGGTGGGCAGACGCTGCAAGCAGCATACTGTAGTGGAGGTGACTGTGAGGTGGGCTGGTGATGAACCGCCCATCAATGCCCCCATTCATTCTCAATAGCAAGCCCGCTTGTACTGTTACGTATATAGCAGGAAGTTGTCTCTTGTCAGTACGTCAGATGTGTTGACGACTGGTGCCCTCCTGCTGTGATAGCGTGTACAGTGCTGTGCAGAAGAGCTCGTCTTAACCTTTTGTCTTCACCCTTCAACAAAGTCTCTGAAACACAAATCTGATGTAAGTGCTGGTGATACAGCAAAGAGGAGAAAAACCATCACCGTTGAAAATAAAGTAGAAATAATAAAAAGGCCAGAGAGAGTTGAAACTCCATCATTCATTGGCAGAGCACTTTGGTTACAGTTGGTCAACAATAGCATTTATTAAAATAATGTACCTGTTCCAACTTACATACAAATTCAACTTAAGTACAAACCTACAGTCCCTATCGCGTACGTCACCCGGGGACTGCCTGTATACTTTATTGAGTTATGCTCAGCAACAACAACAACAACAACATTTATTTATATAGCACATTTTCATACAAATAATGCAGCTCAAAGTGCTTTACATGATGAAGAAAGAGAAAAAAGACAATAAATAAGAATTTAAATAAGGGAACACTAATTAACATAGAATAAAAGTAAGGTCCGAAGGCCAGGGAGGGCAGAAAAAACAAAAAAACTCCAGACGGCTGGAGAAAAAAAATAAAATCTGCAGGGATTTCAGGCCATGAGACCACCCAGCACCATCTGGACATTCTACCTAACATAAATGACCACAATTAGTTCTCATGGTAATCAGGGTTCTCCTGGCAGAACTTGATGATGACGGTCATGTGGACTTCTGGCCATTAATACATCAATGTAGGGACATCACGGTGCTTTGATCAGGTGGTGGTGCCGCAGATAGCCACCCCAGAAAACCAGAAAAAGAACAGAAGAGAAAGTAGGGGCTAGTATAGATTTTGAACATGAATACCATGAATAATATGGAATATAGTATACAGAGCATCAGGATTAAACTAAGATGAGGCTATGAGAAAGCCGTGTTAAAGTAATGTGTTTTCAGCAGTGTTTTAAAGTGCCCCACTGTCATTGGCCTGGCGAATTTTCTATTGGCAGGCTATTCCAGATTTTAGGTGCATGACAGCAGAAGGCCTCCTCACCACTTCTTTTAAGTTTAGCTCTTGGAATTCTAAGCAGACACTCATTTGAAGATCTAAGGTTATGATTTGGAGTGTAAGATGTAAGGCATTCCGAAATATAAGATGGAGCGAGATGATTTAAGGCTTTGTAAAGTATAAGCAGGATTTTAAAGTCAATTCCAAATGACACAGGTAACCAATGTAGTGACATCAAAGCTGCAAAGATGTGCTCGGATTTTCTTTTCCTAGTTAAGATTCTAGCAGCTGCATTCTGCACTAGTTGCAATCGATTTATGTCTCTTTTGGGTAGTCCTGAGCGGAGTGCATTACAGTAATCTAGTCGACTGAAAACAAAAGCGTGGATTAATTTATCAGCATCTTGCAATGTTATAAAGGGTCTAACTTTTGCTATATTTCTTAAGTGGAAAAATGCTGTCCTAGTAATCCGATTAATATGTGACTTAAAATTCAGGTCAGAGTCAATAGTTACCCCTAAATTCTTTACCTCCGTCTTGTCTTTTAATCCTAATACATCAAGTTTATTTCTAATAACCTAATTATATCCATTATTGCCAATCACTAAAATTTCTATTTTCTCTTTATTTAGTTTGAGAAAATTAGTACTCATCCCTTCAGAAACACAAATAAGAAATTGTGTCAGTGAATCAAGAGAGTGTGGGTCATCAGGCGCTATTGATAAGTACAGTTGTGTGTCATCAGCATAGCTGTGGTAGCTCACGTTATGCCCCGAGATAATCTGACCTAACGGAAGCATGTAAACCGAAAAGAGCAGCGAACCCAGGGTAGAGCCTTGTGGAACACCATATAGAATATCATGTGTCTTTGAAGTATAATTACCACAACTTACAAATAATTTTCTATATGCCAGGTCGGATTCAAACCAATTTAAGACACTGCCAGAGAGGCCCACCCATTGACTAAGGTGATTTCTAAGAATATTGTGATCGATGGTATCAAATGTGGCACTCAGATCTATGAGGATGAGAACAGATAAATGGCCTCTGTCTGCATTTACCCGCAAGTCATTTACTACTTTAACGAGTGCAGTTTCTGTACTGTAATTTGTTCAGAAACCCGACTGAAATTTTTTTAGAATAGCATGTTTATTGAGGTGGTCAACCCCTTATCAAGCGGGGTCATTTTTGCTAAATCGCTTGTAATTTGACCTCTCCAAATTAGAATCATTGCTGTTATTGAACTATTTGGAGTATAAACATATGTTTGGTCTCTTTGTAAAGGTAACATTCTCTAGTAGGTGTGACTGATCAAAAGTTATGCACATTAGAACTCACAGAAAAAATGAGTTTTTTTGTGAAAATAAAGGCCTCTATAGCTGCAGTAGGTAGGTGGGGACAGAAACACACTATGTACCAACAAAATAACTTGTTGACTACTCACATTTCAAATTTGAAAAGAATACCTGTAAAATGACATTTTTACACCAGTTTTATGTGGGCATGTCCAGGTGCTTTTTAGAGGGACCTATGGTTTATCCATTATCCACATTTTGGAACGTATGGAAAAGTGTAATAACTTTTGAATGCTTCAACCCACAGATATCAATGAGGGCTCTACTGAAAGCTTACACCTAAAGGAATCTATATCTACACACAGTGTCACTCTATTAGTTATGGAAATTCATATTCCATAATAAAAACAATAAAAAATACACATTTCAATATAAAAATAGTCAACACAAGTCTTATGGGCTAAAAATATATATATATATATTATTTTTTACTTTTTTTTAATAAAATGCACACAAACTATATACATTTTGTTACAGACTGTTACAATACAGCTCAGCGTTTTTCCACGTGACACTGATTGTAGCAATCGTTAGCAGGCAGAAAGTACAAGGGCGTGTCACATGTCGCTCTCTGCCATTAGACGTCACCTGGTCCGTTTGATCACTTTCACGCCGCGTCCATGCATCTATTATTTAATCGAGAGTGTATTTACGTTTATCTGTACTTTTATCCATATTTAAAATGCGAAAAAACTAGGTGAAATCACAATAAACAACCACGCACCAAGTCTGCAGACTGGCACAAATGCCAGCTTCGCGCAGCTCCGATCAGTTTTGTTTACAAGTTGGTATGGCAAGTTACATATCGACGTGCTCAGCTGCTCATTGGCTGTAAGTTTGGAGTGACACTTACAGCGTCCAATCAAACTGGTAGATTCTACCAGGGTTTGGAGTTGTGCATCATCGTTCAGCTGTTCAGACACTCGTTGGCTATACGAGGTGCCAGTCACCCCAGACCCATCGTAATTGGCCAACTTAGGTGTCAATCAGAAGCTAACACTTCCGTGTAACATGCTTTAGCATGGTTATTGCCGACAGAAACAAATTACGTCTGATATGACCAATAGAAATGAAAAAAAAAGTCGGAGCTAGTCTCGAGTTAAAAAACGTTTTCTGGAGTTTTTGTCCCTTTGAGGATCTATCGTGTGTTTTGGACCTAATCGTTTTACTGGATTATATTCCCTGGAGCCTTACGGACAGAATGAGATCAATATTGCTCGGAAATATTGATGTTTGACTTGCAGAGAGCCTTCAAAGGTAGTCAAAGGTAGGAAAAGTCAGCTCTTAAAAGTATTTACTTCTCTGTAAAAAAGGATTTAGTGTCAGTGCTGTGGTTGTTGTGTGTCAAAATGGTTTATATCATCGGAAAGACAAGACTCTGAATTTTCATTTGATGTGTAGTGTGTCGAGGTGAATGACAGAGGGGCATGCACACATGGCTGTGATATGATTGTGACGTCGTAAAATCGTCGTTATGTACCGGGACCGGTACGTGTGCATGTTAAGGGGTTTTAAGCTGCATAATGACTGCCTTCTCTAGAACTTTACTTAAGAAAGGCAGGTTAGAAATAGGTCTTAAATTTTCAAAAGCAGAGGAGTCAAGATTATTTTTCTTGAGCAGGGGTTTAACCACAGCATTCTTAAGACAGTCTGGGAAGACCCCCATATCTAATGACAAGTTTACTATGTCAAGAATACTATCAATTAGTACGCCAGATACTTCTTTGAAAAAACTTGCTCGTATTGGGTCGAGGACGCAGGTGAAGGGTCTCAGTTGAGAAATTATTTTATATAAATCAGGTAAATCTATCCTGGTGAAAGAATTTAATTTGTTTAAAATGGAGTACCGGGGTTTAAGTGGTTCAGTATTGGGGAGATATACTATATTATTTCTAATATTATTAATTTTTTGATTAAAAATACAGCAAAAGCCTCACAAGCACATATAATCATATACTGTATGTTAATATCCTCCCGGTCACAAAAGAAATTAAATAGATGGGAGTATACAAATAAATTAATGTTCTGTTTCCAACTGTGTGACACAAATGGTGACTGTGGAACCAGCGTGTAGGTGAACTAACCTATTATGCTGCTGGTCAAAATTTGTGTCACATATTTCATGTCCAATGGGAAAAAATATGAAGTGGACTCGCGAAGTACAACGTTTTCCCAAAAGCGAAAGCGGAGCTTGACTGTGTGCTTGTGTCAGCAGAGTGTGCAGCTTAAGTACAAGCAGGCAGACACAGACAGTACCTGTTTGATTTGACGTTATTTTTTTCCGAATACAAATAAATGGCAAAAATTTTTTCCAAAATAAATACTCATAAAAATCCACTATTTGTGCTTATCCGAATACCGGATTCGGCTCCACCTGTACGTTACAGGGTAAAGAAACCAGTTCCAGAATGTCACAAAAAATTTCTTTACTTGCAAGTACATTATGTTAAGTTCACCGTTCTTAGAAAAATGCTCTCTTTTGAACTAGTTCATGCATAACACTGTTTATGGCAACTCTGACCCATGTGTACACAACATTTCGGACAAACTGGGAAACAAGGATATCCTTGGTGAAGCAGGAAAATGCAGCCACATCAGCCTAATGATGACTCACGTGTATCATAATTCATATTACTGAGCCATTATTATAATTTTGTTGGCATGACAAATATTTTAACCCTCATAAACAATGAATATGATGCAAAGACGTTAAGATAGCCAATGCTACTTCTTTGCACTGAAGAACTTTTTTGGTTTTTCGTCAGTTTTTATCGACTACTTGTTCTCACTTCTCAGGGAACTGGCCGACAGGTCAGGAATATCTCAGCCAAACTGCACTCCATCATGCCTGCTGCGCTGGAAGCCTTTAAGGAAGTGGCGAGGCACTACATCCAGTTTTTAAGTGGTTTGGTTGAACATACAGAGCTTGTTATTGGCAAAATTAAAAAGCAATTTGAGGCAGTGTCTGGATCTTCTAATGTAATTGAAGCAATTTACTGCACTCATATTGCAATAAGGGCAGCTCTTTCAGCTGTGGAATGGCCAAATGGGGGAGGCAGCTTGATGAATGAGGTCTCCAGGACTCTAAACAAATCCAAATCATATTATGTGATATCATCTACTGTTAAATTCTACCTCGTACGTCTAAAATGTTTATTTTTATACTGTATTGAGGATTTGTTCTGTTCTGTGTACTGTATTATACTGCATTGTATTGACCCCCTTCTTTTTGACACCCATTGCACGCCCAACCTACCTGGAAAGGGGTCTCTCTTTGAACTGCCTTTCCCAAGGTTTCTTCCATTTTTTTCCCTATAAGGGTTTTTTTTGGGAGTTTTTTGTTGTCTTCTTAGAGAGTCAAGGCTGGGGAACTGTCAAGAGGCAAGGCCTGTTAAACTCCATTGAAGCACTTCTTGTGTGATTTTGGGCTGTACAAAAAAATTGTATTGTATTGTACCTAGCAAGAATGAAGCTGCTTTTGTTAACAATAAGCAGTTATATTCTATAAATGCACAAATATTAAAAGATGTGTCTGGTAAACATTATGTCTCGATGGCCTGGGTCAGCCCATGATTCGTGTATTTTGAGGAAAGTAGCTTTGACAGACGTGACAGTGCTGTACATGGTGGCGACTGGCTAGTTGGTAAGCTAACTGGCTGAATCCTAAGTGATTAATATGGCCTGTACTCTTCATTGTAACAGAACATCAATTACCTCATTACATGAGTCAGGTGATAATGGCTACCTGATCAGATGCTGGGGCTTTACGACTTTTCCGTACCCCTCAGATTGCAGAGGAGAGGCACTACAATGCAGAGCACAACCAGATTGTCTTGAATTCAGGTGACAGCCAATCAAATCCTGCAATATTGTGATTGCATATGTATGAGGGTGATTAGCATGCTCCATAAATGGATGTTTCAGGTCGGTGTTGGATTATTTAAAAGGTGATCATGTTTGAAAAATGGTAGATTGGGTAGAAGTGTGCATACGCCAGGCTTTTTTATTTGGCATATGCAGTTTTCTTTTTTAATCCACACAAAGTTTTATAAATAAGGCCACTGGAATTAATAATGAGCTCTGAATTCTCAAGTGAGAAACCACAGGAAAAATAGCTGTGAGGGCAAAGTGATCTTCTACTGAATATAATCTAAGTGAAAGACCATAAGCAGAAGCACAAACAGAAGTTCTACACAAGGAATACAACCTGGACTCTTGTAACTGCAGCACTTTTAATATGATCTTCATTCTCTGTCCCAGCAGCACATTTCTTAGTCACAGACCCTCTCTAGAGACAGACTCACAACGGGCATATGCCATTTTCAGATGGAAAAGAAGACCCTTTCAATTGCTTAAAAGCAAAAAATTGAAAGGAAAAAAAAGAAGCAGTACAGTAGTAAGTAACAGAGAATCTTGATTCAGTTAAATGCAGCCATGTTAACATGGTGATACTTAATTGGAGGAGTCTGGAACTGAGCTGCAGAAGAGGAAACACAGGAGCATCTCCCATACTCTAAATCAGGGGTCCTCAATCACAGTCCTGGAGGGCCACAGTGGCCGCAGGTTTTTGTTCTAACCTGGTTGCTTAATTAGAAAGCAATTCTTGCCAATAATTTAATTTCATGGCTTGTTAGTGCTTTAACTCTGCTATGTCCAGTCATTCTCATATCCTAGATTTTCTTCCCCTATCTAAGGATATCATCCAAATGATTTGAAGGCTAAAATGGACAAGTAATTCTCAGTCCTTCACTTTTTTCTCTTTACTTTCCTTCCAAATATTTAGTTAAACCCAATAGTGCACAATAAATACATGCAGGTAGAAATGGTAACAAGCTAAATGGAGAAATGCTGGTCTCTTTTGTCATTTGCATGTTATTGCTAATGAGGAGAAATTAAAAACCAAGACTACAGCAGGTTAAGACTAAACTATGCAATAAGGGCTCAAAATCTTAACGAGCAAGACAACTAAAATGAAGCAGAAGTGTTACTTGAGCAATAAGTGCTTTTTGTTAAGCAACTGGGTTGGAGCAAAAACCTGCCGCCACTGCGGCCCTCCAGGACCGTGATTGAGGATCCCTGCTCTAAATAAATGGACAGGGTGTTTTAATTTATAAATTATCTACAGAGAAAAAGTCATCGAGTCAATCAGTAAAAGAAGAATTATAGTGGAAAGGGAAGAAACCGATGGCCTGAAGTTGATCATCCAACCAAGCAATGAAAACCCAGCACTTGAAGACACCAAGAGGATGATGACCTCAGGCTGATTTGCTTTCTGCCTTTTGAGGACACTTTATATGTTGGGTGTCCTGCTGCAGACACAGCTTAGGTTTTCGAGGCGATGGTACCAACAGCTTCACCTGGCCAAAATGTATAGTTAATTTAGTGCTGGTTAGGAAAACACACGGTTAGGCAAACCAAAAATTGGATCGACTTGGCTTGTTAAGACAGTTCAGCCATGCTGCTGGACCTTTTTGGAAACTGAAATACTGCACTATGTCTCCTGCTGCCTCTGCCCATCACTGTTGCCTCTGGAGGGAGAGAAGGTTTAAAGTTGACTAAATCTTACATGAGACCTACCATGTGCCAGGAGAGGCGTTCAGCCCTTAACTTCTAATTTCATTAGAGTGCAATATTCAAATGTCTTTGGACCTGCAATTTGTACTTATTTTTTATTGCCATATGCACCTCACATTTTTTTGCATTCTATCTACATTTTTACTTATTTAGAATTTTAGAATTTATGTTATTCTATTATTATTGTGTTTCTACTTTCTACACAGATGTTGTGTTGTTCTATTTATATAATTTGTTTTTCACAAAATTAAAATATATTAGTTATGTTTTTAAAATTCTCCCATGCCATTTTCTATACTTGCTTAATCCTGAATAAGGTCACAGAGTGAGCTGAAGCCTACCCATGTAAGCATAGGCTATAAGGCAGGATCAGTCTCTGGAGAGGGCGCCAGTCCATCACATGGTGAACACACCCACATACACAACAGAGCAAATCCTTCTAACCTGCATGTCTTTGGTCTGTGAGAGGAAACAAGAGCAAACCCAAGCAGAGAGGACCCAGGATGTGCCATCCTACATTCTCTCTGTTGATCTTATTAACTTAGACTATGTGCTAAAATAAAGGTAGTAAATTTTACCATGTCAAGACTCTGGGGAAAGTGAGTTGCAAGGCCTAGGGCACCTGGAGTCCCTAGAATCACCTCAGGCACCACCACCATCGTCAGTCTGGCACAATTCAGTTCCAAATGATAAAAACTTTGCAAGTTCCAAAATTTTCATCCGCATATGAGAAACTAACACCGATGTTACACTACAGGACTCCACACAATTTCTTGTTGGAGAGCATGTTGAGTCTCATTGCACCTGAGGGGGTCAAATCACATGATTTGTAGAACCACACTGCTTGGCCCTGAAGAAAGGGCAGTTGGTTCTGAAACTCGTAGGCC
This sequence comes from Polypterus senegalus, assembly GCF_016835505.1. Classification (NCBI taxonomy): domain Eukaryota; kingdom Metazoa; phylum Chordata; class Cladistia; order Polypteriformes; family Polypteridae; genus Polypterus; species Polypterus senegalus. The sequence goes on from NC_053159.1 coordinate 34,823,802, forward strand.
ATTCTGCTTTATAGTTGACATCTCCACTAGCTCCAAAAGGTCTGAAATCCCTGAGACATTGTTTGGTCAAGATCAACCACCTCCAAAAATACGAGATGGGGGACCAAAAATAGCGAGAATTTTTTTTAAATGGTATGTTTCTCAGAACATTTCCAAAATTTAATCCCCCTCAAAATACTGTCCTTGAGATGCAATAAACCTGTCACACCACTTTTTCCTTAGTTCAAAACTATTCTGAAACTCTTGCAAAGTGATAGACTTCAGTGCCTCTGTCGTTTGCTTCTTGACCTCCTCTACATCCTGAAAATGATTTACTTTAAGGTCCCTCTTCATTCTTGGAAATTAGAAAAAAATCGCAGATTACAAAGTCCAGGGTGTGAGGGGGTGGGGATGGGAAACTATTGTCATCCTGTTTTTCGTGACCAACTGACACACACGCAATGCTATGTAGGCAGGTATGCGTTGTTGTGATGCAGAAGCCACTCGCCTGATCACCGCAATTCGGGTCGTTTTCTCCGCACTGCATCATGTAATCGCTTGAGCACTTCAAGGATGCCACTTGGCCAAATGATGCAGAAGGCAGTCTAGTACACGCGCCTAGTGCCAAACGTCGGAACTAATGCTCTTTCAGCCTCCAGAAAAAAATTCTCATTGTTTTTGGGTACCCTCTCGTACACTGAAGTGAGGTGGACTTCTCCTATTCACTTCAATATTTTCCTGGAAATTAAAACAAGAACAAGGAGCTATTTGTAAATTAAGTACATTGAACAATATGACTGGCTGTTTAATTATTGGTCTGTATAACTGTGAATAGAATTGTTCAGCATTTTTGTGTTTTGCTTTAATTTTAGTATTAAACTCATCTTCTCTCTTGGTATTATGTTTCTAAAATTAAAATGGAAGGGATTACAGAGAGTGACGAATCACCATTCCAAATTTTTTGTTGTGCCCTGAAAGTACCTGAAAGTGATATCACCTCATTTTGGCAGTTGATTTAAGGTGGGGAACACAAGAATAAGCCACAGTCTCAGCCCATCTTTTTCTTGTTGTAGTATGACAAATATGACTGTATAAAGTATGGTGAACTTCTCCTCCTTTGGCACACTTGCTTTCCTTCTTTCCTTGCAGCCACCAATGCTTCTCGATGTTTATGACCATTGTGTGTGTTGTCATTCTGGCTCAGTGCTCTCAAATTACAATAAATTGTGAGTTGTATATTCGGTGGGGTCTCACACTACAGGAATGATGGTAACAAGTTCGTACTGCAGTGGTGTACAAGTGGCCTTTTTCTTAAAATTATATAGTAAAAGGCTTCAATGGAAAATTTTAGGAAACATTGTGTGATGTGACGTCAGCCTCATTGAATGACCTGAACATTGATTGGGAGCCTGATCACCTGTCTGCTTCCAGAAAACACACCAAGATACACTCTTCACTCAATTCCAGTCTCTCTTTCCAAACCTCAAGTTTCACATGCTTCTGTAAGTGACCCAGTCCTTGAGCATGGAGTACACAATGTTAAATAGACAGAGGAATGTGGACACCCCTCCAAATGACTGAGTTCAGGTCCTTCAGACCCACTCACTGTTAACAGGCACATAGACCCACAATCTTCATTGACACACATGGCCAGTAGAGTAAGTTGTACACAAAGAGATATGTGATGTGGCACTATCATAGGATGCCACCTTGGCCACAGGTGCATATGTGAAATTTCTTCTATGTTAGATCTTCCTCATTCAAATCTATGTGCAATTATTGTGAAGTGGAAGCATCAAGGAGCAGCAGGAGCTACTCTGGCTATCTGGCAATCAGATGGATGAATGTGGATTTGGTGGATGCTAGAAAAATGCTACCTTCTGGACTGCATAGTGCCTCGTGTAAAGTTTGGAGTAGGTGGGATGATGGTCTGGGGCTGTTTTACAGCTAGGTTCCTTGGTTCCTCTGAAGGGTTCTGTTAATGCTGTAGCTTATAAAAGCATTTTAGACATTTGGACACTTCCAAGTTTGTGGCAACAGTTTGGGGAAGGGGCTTTTATGTTCCCGGCACACAAAGACAGGTCCATAATGAGTTTATTCTGGAGAACCTGGAGTGGACTGACCTCACCTTTATTAAACACTTTTGGGATGAACTAAAATGTTGATAGTGAGCCAACATTAGTGCCTGGCCTTACAAATCCTTCTTTGCTTGAATTAGCACAAATTTCCACAGACACAGTCCGAAATCCCATGGAAAGGCTTCCAAGGACAGTGAATAATGACCTCCATATCACTCATGGTTTTGGAATGAGATGTCCTATAAGCTCATATAGGTTTGATGGTCAGGCTTCCACAAACTTTTGGCCAATAATGTACAAAAACACAGTCAAGGTAAAGTCAAGGTTTGCTTATAATGTTGTTGGGGCAACTTTAGTTCCTTCTGGTGGTCTGTGTTTCTTCTTCAACACAAGGAACTGTCATATTAGGTAAAGGGACAGACACCTATTACTATTCCTGGTCACTTAGACTTAGGGGACATGAAGAACTAAATTGTGAACTATCTGTCTGTTTAAAGACATATCATTGTGATGTTCCAGTTACTTTCGGGAGCATTTCCAACCCAAAAGCATGGGGTAGGTGAAAAGTGATCAATGCTTTTATTTAAAATCTATATATATATTGTAAAGGACCGAGGAGACAGTAGCAAGGGTTGGGGTTTTCCGGCCCCGTATATTGTACACACAATCAAAAAAAGCGGGTCAAAATTACAAACAAAACAGTTCATATCGCGCGCCGACTCCTGGCGTCGCGGCCATTTTATTGGGGAGGAGCCGGAAGTGGAGGAATGTCGGGAAGGACCGCAAGGGAGGATGGGAAGGATGACGTCAGGGCAAGATGGCGGAGGAAGGGCGGAAGTATCGCACTGCGGTCAATCCAGGCCTATGGTGCAGGAAGGTCTTTCTTTCTATGAGGAAGCAGAGGGAGAAAGTTAATACCCCACCATTCCCTGGCGGCGAGTGGTTTCCCAGGTGCTATCGAATCAATCCGCGCCTCCTACTCAGCGTGCGTGACACGATCCCCCCCTTAGCCCAGGACCGTCAGGTCGGGCGGACCTAACCGAGAGGTCGTGAATACGAGAGAGGGCATCGGCATTGGCCTGAAGGGTGCCCGCCGATAAGTGACAGTGAACTTATACGGCTGTAAGTCCAGGAACCACCTGGTGACCCGCGGATTCGACTCTTTGTGTAGGGACATCCACTGAAGTGCAGCGTGATCAGTCACCAGAGCGAATTCGCGACCCAGCAGGTAGTACCGGAGGTGGGTCACTGCCCACTTAATGGCCAAGGCCTCCCTCTCCACTGCCGCGTACCGGGTCTCCCGGTCCATCAGTTTCCGGCTAAGGTACATCACAGGGTGCTCGACACCATCGACGCTTTGGCTCAGCACGGCACCCAGGCCTGTGTCCGAAGCGTCGGTCTGGAGAATAAACGGAGCCCAAAATCGGGCGTCCGTAACACAGGTGCCGGCGTTAGGGCCTTCTTTAGGTCACTGAACGCTGTTCTGCTTTGTCGGTCCACACCACGTATAGGGAGCCCTTTTGTCAGGTCAGTCAAGGGTGCTGCTCTTTGAGAAACGGGAACAAACCGGCGGTAGTAACCGCAAGCCCCAAGAAAGCCTGCACCTGTTTCTTGGTACTCGGACGGGCCATTCTAAGATGTCTTTAACTTTGGAGCTCTGTGGCCGCACCTGTCCTTGTCCCACGAGGTAGCCTAAATATTTGGCCTCCTTTAATCCAAAAAAACACTTCCGGGGTTTATGCGGAGGCCGGCTTTAGCCAGTGTTCGGAGGACAGCTGCGACCTGCAGTAGATGCTCCTCCCAGGTGCCGGAATAGATGACAACGTCATCCAGGTAGGCGGCGCTATAGGACTGGTGGGGCTTCAGCACTCTATCTACCAGACGTTGGAAGGTCGCCGGGGCCCCGTGCAGCCCAAATGGGAGGACCTTGTACTGCCAGTGCCCGCTAGGGGTGCTAAAGGCCGTTTTCTCCTTTGCGGATGCCGTTAAAGGAATTTGCCAATACCCTTTGTCATGTCAAGGGTAGTCAGATATCGAGCCGTACCCAGCCGCTCAAGGAGGTCGTCAATGCGGGGCATGGGGTAGGCATCGAACTTGGAGATCTGATTCAGACGTCTAAAGTCATTACAGAACCTCCAGGAGCCGTCTGGCTTGGAGACGAGGACAATAGGGCTGGACCAGGGACTATGGCTCTCTTCAATTATGTCCATGTCCAACATACGTTTCACCTCCAGTTCGACCTCTGCGCGTTTTGCCTCCGGGAGTCGGTAGGGCCTCTCCCGGACGATTACCCCGGCTCCGTGACTATATCGTGCTCAATCAGCGGTCCGCCGGGTGACTCGCTCACTACCTCGGGATGGCTCGGAGTGTTTGGGCTAACTCCTGCCGCTGCTTGGGGGTCAGCTCTTCGCCGAGGTTAAGGGCAGTTGTGCTTGCGAAAAGGGAGAGTGACCTACGGGAGCTGGGGAGCTCCTCTCTATCTCTCCAGGGCTTTAACAGGTTGATGTGATAGATCCTCTCACTCGGTCGACGATTGGGCTGTTTCACCAAATAGTCGACGAGTCCTTTTCTCTCCTTAACCTCGTAAGGCCCTTGCCAGTGAGCGAGCAGCTTCGAGTGGGAGGTCGGGACGAGCACCATAACTCGGTCCCCCGGGCGGAACTCCCTGAGGACGGAGTTGCGGTTGTAACACCGGCCTGCGCTGCTTGCGCACGAGTCACGTGCTCTTTTAGGAGGGGCCTGATCTTTGTGAGTCGTCGTCGCGTTGCGCTCGTGCTCAAAATGTTAGAGGAGGGAAGAGCCTCGGCCTCCCAGCCTTCTTTTAGGATGTCGAGGATTCCCGGGGTTGTCGCCGTATAGTAATTCAAAGGGGAGAAGCCGTAGAGGCCTGGGGTACCTCCCGGTAGGCAAAAGCACGGCGGGAGGAGCTGGTCCCAGTTCCTGCCGTCCGCTGACTACCTTGCGGAGCATCTGCTTAAGCGTCTGATTAAATCGTTCGACCAACCCGTCAGTTTGCGGGTGATAGACTGACGCTTTCAGGTGCTTTATCTGCAGTAATTTGGCTACCTCCTTGAACGTATCCGAAGTGAAGGGCGTACCCTGGTCCGTGAGGACCTCCTTGGGTATGCCCACGCGTGAAAACAAGTTAACCAGTTCCCGTGCGATGCTTTTAGTATTAGCGGAGCGCAGGGAACCGCCTCTGGGTACCGGGTGGCATAGTCCACCATGACTAGGATATACTTGTGGCCACGGGTTGAGGGCTCCAGGGTCCCACCAAATCGACCCCTATCCTTTCAAAGGGGATGTCCACGAGGGAATAGGGACTAGAGGAGCACGGTCCCTCCTAGGAATCTGGCGGGTCTGGCACTCGGACAGGATTGACAGAACCGCCGGACCTCCTCATTGATCCCAGGCCAGTAAAAGCGGAGCTTAATCCTCTCCAGTGTTTTTCGGCCCGAGGTGGGCGCCTAGGAGGTGAGCATGTGCCAACTCGCATATCTCCCGCCGGAAGGTACGCGGAATTAGCAACAACTTCCGCACCTCGCCCTCATGGGTAGCCACTCGGTACAACAGATCAGTTCTCAAGGACAAAGAAGGGTCCCGCGGTGTGGATCCGTCCGCTGCTGAGCTGTTAGGCAGAACGATCGCATTCCGGGCAAAGCGCAGGGAGTCATCATTCCACTGCTCCCTCTTAAAGGAGGCCGGCGTGGACCGAAATTGATGGTCCAGGCCGCCGAGAGGGTCTTGGGGCCTGGGCCCGGGAAGAGTTCCCTGGCTAGTCCCTTCTCCGGCGGAATCTTCCGGGTCAAGGTCCGTAGCCACGGAAAGGTCCCCCGAGACACCAGCGCCCATAGGGGCTGCCCTTCTGCACGGGCGTGGAGGCCGCGGAGGGGTGCCTTTTCCCCTCATGACAAGATCCAACGAGGCCCCGGGAGCGGCGAATGGCTTACCGCTGATTCTTTTAGACCAGTCTTGTCCCAGAATCACTGGGAAGGGGGGGTCAGGTAACACAGCGACCGTCATTTGGATTGGTTCCCCCTTCCAGGTAACATAGCAGTGAGCGGAACGATATGACCTAGTCCCCCCATGCACACAGGTAACCAACAAGTGCTGTTTTAACCACTGTTGCGGTAAGACGAAACGGCGAGCAACAATGGTAATGTTGCTGCCGGAATCAAACAAAGCCACCACGGCGTGCCCATTTAGCAACACCACTCCCGTATTCGGACTCGCCAAGGGATGCGGCGGGGTACAATACCTCCGTTAAAGGAATTTGCCAATACCCTTTTGTCATGTCAAGGGTAGTCAGATATCGAGCCGTACCCAGCCGCTCAAGGAGGTCGTCAATGCGGGGCATGGGGTAGGCATCGAACTTGGAGATCTGATTCAGACGTCTAAAGTCATTACAGAACCTCCAGGAGCCGTCTGGCTTGGAGACGAGGACAATAGGGCTGGACCAGGGACTATGGCTCTCTTCAATTATGTCCATGTCCAACATATGTTTCACCTCCAGTTCGACCTCTGCGCGTTTTGCCTCCGGAGTCGGTAGGGCCTCTCCGGACGATTACCGGGCTCCGTGACTATATCGTGCTCAATCAGCGGTCCGGCGGGTGACTCGCTCACTACCTCGGGATGGCTCGGAGTGTTTGGGCTAACTCCTGCCGCTGCTTGGGGGTCAGCTCTTCGCCGAGGTTAAGGGCAGTTGTGCTTGCGAAAGGGAGAGTGACCTACGGGGCTGGGAGCTCCTCTCTATCTCTCCAGGGCTTTAACAGGTTGATGTGATAGATCCTCTCACTCGGTCGACGATTGGGCTGTTTCACCAAATAGTCGACGAGTCCTTTTCTCTCCTTAACCTCGTAAGGCCCTTGCCAGTGAGCGAGCAGCTTCGGTGGGAGGTCGGGCGAGCACCATAACTTCGGTCCCAGGCGGAACTCCCTGAGGACGGAGTTGCGGTTGTAACACCGGCCTGCGCTGCTTGCGCGCACGAGTCACGTGCTCTTTTAGGAGGGGCCTGATCTTTGTGAGTCGGTCGCGCAGTTGCGCTACGTACTCCAAAATGTTAGAGGAGGGAAGAGCCTCGGCCTCCCAGCCTTCTTTTAGGATGTCGAGGATTCCCGGGGTTGTCGCCCGTATAGTAATTCAAAGGGGAGAAGCCGTAGAGGCCTGGGGTACCTCCCGGTAGGCAAAAAGCACGAGCGGGAGGAGCTGGTCCCAGTTCCTGCCGTCCGCGCTGACTACCTTGCGGAGCATCTGCTTAAGCGTCTGATTAAATCGTTCGACCAACCCGTCAGTTTGCGGGTGATAGACTGACGCTTTCAGGTGCTTTATCTGCAGTAATTTGGCTACCTCCTTGAGCGTATCCGAAGTGAAGGCGTACCCTGGTCCGTGAGGACCTCCTTGGGTATGCCCAGCGTGAAAACAAGTTAACCAGTTCCGTGCGATGCTTTTAGTATTAGCGGGCGCAGGGGACCCGCCTCTGGGTACCGGGTGGCATAGTCCACCATGACTAGGATATACTTGTGGCCACGGGTTGAGGGCTCCAGGGTCCCACCAAATCGACCCCTATCCTTTCAAAGGGGATGTCCACGAGGGGAATAGGGACTAGAGGAGCACGGTCCCTCCTAGGAATCTGGCGGGTCTGGCACTCCGGACAGGATTGACAGAACCGCCGGACCTCCTCATTGATCCCAGGCCAGTAAAAGCGGAGCTTAATCCTCTCCAGTGTTTTTTCGGCCCCGAGGTGGGCGCCTAGGAGGTGAGCATGTGCCAACTTCGCATATCTCCCGCCGGAAGGTACGCTGAATTAGCAACAACTTCCGCACCTCGCCCTCATGGGTAGCCACTTTCGGTACAACAGATCATTCTCAAGGACAAAGAAGGGTTCCCGCGGTGTGGATCCGTCCGCTGTGAGCTGTTAGGCAGAACGATCGCATTCGGGCAAAGCGCAGGGAGTCATCATTCCACTGCTCCCTCTTAAAGGAGGCGGCGTGGACCGAAATTGATGGTCCAGGCCGAGAGGGTCTTGGGGCCTGGGCCCGGGAAGAGTTCCTGGCTAGTCCCTTCTCCGCGGAATCTTCCGGGTCAAGGTCCGTAGCCACGGAAAGGTCCCCCGAGACACCAGCGCCCATAGGGCCTGCCCTTGTGCACGGCGTGGAGGCCGCGGGAGGGTGCCTTTTCCCCTCATGACAAGATCCAACGAGGCCCGGAGCGCGAATGGCTTACCGCTGATTCTTTTAGACCAGTCTTGTCCCAGAATCACTGGGAAGGGGGGGTCAGGTAACACAGCGACCGTCATTTGGATTGGTTCCCCCTTCCAGGTAACATAGCAGTGAGCGGAGCGATATGACCTAGTCCCCCCATGCACACAGGTAACCAACAAGTGCTGTTTTAACCACTGTTGCGGTAAGACGAAACGGCGAGCAACAATGGTAATGTTGCTGCCGGAATCAAACAAAGCCACCACGGCGTGCCCATTTAGCAACACCACTCCCGTATTCGGACTCGCCAAGGGATGCGGCGGGTACAATACCTCTCCGATGATGTCCAGCTGCAGTCCATAGGCTCCGGGCGATGTGATGGGGCAGTTTGGCAGCAGGTGGCGGTCTCGCCACACTTGAAACAGCGCGGACGGACCCGCCTCTCTGGCTCTGGCTGGCGCTTCTGCAGCGCGTCGAGGGCTCGGGGTGGCCGCCCGTCCCTGCGGTTCCCGCGAGCAGGCTTTTCTGACCCCCCAAGTCGGAGGACCGCCAACTGACGCTCCAGGACGTCGAGGAGGCCCGACATGTTCTGATAGGCGTGTCCCCGGACCTGCTGGGCGAGGGAACTGGGCATCGCGTTGACCAGGCCTTCACAGGCCACCCGCTCGACCACTTTCCGCCCGTCGGGGCTCTCTGGCGTAGCCAGCGCCCATCTTGCCCCAGAACTCGAGCGCCTGGGCGCTGAAGGGCTTTTCGGGTCAAAGACCCAGTTCCGCCATTCGGCCGCCTGCTGGCCCGGGCTAATGCCGTAGCGGGCCAGTATTTCGGGCTTGAGGAGGTCGTAATTAGCGGCCTCCTCCTCAGGGAGGTCATAATAGGCCCAGCGCGGTCCCTTCAGGTATGGCGCCAAGATGGGCGCCCACTCGGACCGCTGCCACTCGTTCCGGGTGGCGTCCTCTCAAACATGCCCAGGTAGGCATCGGCGTCCTCGAAGGGCCCATCGGTACCATAGGAGGGCGGCTGCCTGGGCGGTCTGGTCTCGCCCGTTGGGCTTCCACTAACCTGGCCTCGTGGCCTCCAGCTCCCGGTGGTAGCGGCTTGCGCTTGCTGCAGGGCCTGGAGCTGGGCGTTCATTCCCTGCAGCACGGTGTTCAGGTCCTGTCCCTCCGTCATTCCGGGATCTCTCTATCCTGCCGGCTACGCCACTTGTAAAGGACCGAGGAGACAGTAGCAAGGGTTGGGGTTTTCCGGCCCCGTATATTGTACACACAATCAAAAAAAAGCGGGTCAAAATTACAAACAAAACAGTTCATAATGCGCGACGCCGACTCCTGGCGTCGCGGCCATTTTATTGGGGAGGAGCCGGAAGTGGAGGAATGTCGGGAAGGACCGCAAGGGAGGATGGGAAGGATGACGTCAGGGCAAGATGGCGGAGGAAGGGCGGAAGTATCGCACTGCGGTCAATCCAGGCCTATGGTGCAGGAAGGTCTTTCTTTCTATGAGGAAGCAGAGGGAGAAAGTTAATACCCCACCATTCCCTGGCGAGTGGTTTCCCAGGTGCTATCGAATCAATCCGCGGCCTCCTACTCGCGCGTGCGTGACAATATATATATATATATATATATATAAAATCCAACGTCTGTCTATACGTCTGTCCGCTTTTCACGAGAGAACTACTTAACGGATTTATACCGTTTTTTTTCCCATAATTTGCTTGAACATTCCAGTTGATTTTGTGATTTCTCTCATCGCGCCAAGTATCATAGTTTGCTTGCAGGAGCGATATATTTGCGCTAATCCTAGACAGAGGCTGTGGGCAGAGGGGATGGGAAAGCGTGACGTCAGGAGTGGGGAGTCAGTCTACCGCTGTGTTTTGGAGTGTACCTTGCCTCTGCTTAGCTAGTGACACCTTTTTGTTTAATGATTTTTAAAGTTTGTCCTGCTTCACTACTACGCAGGTGTAAAACCATAAAAAAAGTGTCTAAAGTGCAGTGCAAAAATTCTTCCATTAATAAATAAATAAATAATAAATAATCCAATAAAACCATATAAAAAATCTGTAAATAATCCCTACCATTAAAACAGGACAAAACCATGCAGTCATCAGGTTCTCTTGTTTATCCTTCCTGAGCACAGCACATCTTTCTCTCTCCGTCTCCCCGACTCACCCTACTCAGGTTTTTGAAGCCAGTGGAGACACCATCCGTGGTCACAACGTCCGGCTCTCACCATGGCTGCCTCCATCGGTGCTTCTATGACGCTCCGTGCCAACTGTCCCTCCATCTTAGACATGCCCTTCATGACACATAACGGATCGTTAGAAGGACACCACCACCATTGTACCCACTGAGTCCCTAAATTCAATGGAGACGATCAACCCAGGGGGTGCCAATCTCTCTCTCTTCTACTGGGCTGCTGACCGCTCTTGCTTTTCTTCCTCACGCTGGCTCAGGCACCTGATATTGTTCTCAGAGCTCTCTTGTTGTCTTCCCATTCTATCTCTCTCTGCCCCTCTGTCATGCTCCTTATATTGGTTTGATTGTGCACGTCCAAGGTATGAATGAGACACCAGATTGATCCGCTCACCATTGCATGTGAGTGAGCAATCAGCCAAGCACCGCAGTCAACCCGTCATGCGCACACTCACACCTGTTCTGAGCCTGCACTTTACAGCACATGATCATCATTTACAAACCTGCACTATGCCACGGACCACTCATCACAAGCATCAATAAGCTTAAGAACATCTCTTAATTTGACAGTCTTTTCTTCTGGGGCACCCATTAAACAAATCAATGCTACATTGACCATGAGTGTCTCCTGTCTAACCACACTGGCATTAGGATGTGGGTTTTTACTAACCAGTTGTCTGCCCTTCAACTCCTTGGCAGCCAGTTAGCCTGTTAAAGTTGCATATAAAGCAAGTATGTCATTCTCGTTGTCTTGCATTGAATCTAAATTTTGGTTAACTTACAAAACAGCCATAAAAATGTTTTTTTTTTTTTCATATGAAAATACCTGCCTTTTCACAGCAAGTGGTGAAATAGCACCCTATTTTAAAATCTCAAAGATCTATGATAGAAAAAGAATTAATTTCTTTAACCATGAAACTTGGATGTCATTTAGACAAGCATTTGCTCTGCTTAGATTTTTATTAATTGTATGTTATAGATGGAAGTACTTGTGCAATAACATCCATTTCTAAATGTGTTTTTTGCATTATATGTGGACCCACTAAGTATAAGGTAGGAGTTAACCTTGGCATCCTCTCTCATGCTAGGCCAGTTTAGTGCCACCAAGCAACATTAACATCTTTAGGAGGATGGAAGGAGAATTAAAGAATTTGTGCTACACCATACTGACATGAGATGTGTGTACAGAGTCCAAAGAGTGACTGGGCTACAAGTCGAACACAAGTCCATGGAGTTGAAAGGGTGCAGCATTAACAGGTCTATGAAACTATGCCACCAAAGAGTTGCAATACTAAAGAAAGTTAATCAGTTCTTCTTTTGTTTTCTTTCTTCTTGTTCTTTTATTATTATTACAAAACAAAACACTCTGAAACTTCAAGCTCACCCCAGCATCAAACCTACCTCAGCAATACAGATTTGGAAGGAAGGAAACAGTCCTGGGGCCTCATTTATAAAGCTTGTGGATGCACAAAAAGTGGCTCAAAATGCAAATTTTGGGAATTATTAAAGAAAACTTAATGGCAGAATGTGTGTATAATTACTACAACTCAGACTTATTTGTACACAACAAATTGGAGAAACTGGAAAATGATAAAGTAGAGAAGTGCAGCCAAACAAGCTAAGTGAAGACACACATATATTAATTCATATCACCAAGACGTCATTAGAATGTTCATTGACATGACAAACACATTACACCTCAGAAGTGATGAGTATGATGTACAGACTGCATTTTAGATCCCTTTTAAAAGGGCCAATGCTGTGTGTTTACACTGAAAACCTTTTCTGGTTCAGTTTATATCAGCTGCCTGTTGTCATATCTCAGTGAACTGCCTGACAGGTCAGGAATATCTTACCCAAGTTTCACTCCATCATGCCCGTTGTGTTATAAGCCATTAAGAAACTGGCAAGGCATTCCATCAAGTTTTCGTATGGAGTTGGTGCTGTAATAAGAGACAGGGAACAATATGAAAGTTTAAAGATTCCACCCCATATGGTGTCGGTTTTGCAATATGATAACTTAAAACAATGAGTAGTCACAAAGCACTGAGTCAACATAGACTGAAACGTAAGAAAACTGCTTCCTCTTTGAGGCAGCGCCCGGTTCTCCTAACATAATTGGAGCAATTTATTTCACTTATATTGCAATAAGGGCACCCAGTGAGAACAAAGCTGTTTTTGTTAACCAAAAATCAGTGACAGTCCATTAATGTGCAAGTCATCTGTGATGCCAAGATGTGACTGGCAAACATTGTGTCTCAGTGGCACGGGTCCATCCATGATTCATTTACTTTGGAACAAAGTAGCTTTAGCCAATGTCTTGGTGATGTACACAGTAGCTACCGTATAGGAAAGGTAACAGGCTGAACCATCATTGTTTCATATAACCTGTACTATAGTTATAACAGCAGTTACGTCATTGCCAGTATCAGGTGATAACCTCAGTCAGATGCTCTTGAATGCAGGCAGTGGGGTCTCGACACATCAGGAGGGAGGCTTCTCTACCAGCCAATGAAATTCTGCAGCATCATGATTGCATATGTATGAGGTTGATTAGCATTCTCCATATATGGATAATTCAGGGCAGCATTTGAGGTGCATTACTGTACTGTGGACTGTAGGAGGAGTCCCAATCACCAGACACAACTCAGATGAACACAATTTCAAGGAAAAAATAAATAATGTTTATTTTATAACTGTACCCGAACATAGTAAAAGGCAGTCCAACACAATATAATTGAAAGACCAAGCACCTCTGTCTTACACTACAACCTCTGTGAGCCTCATCCATCCTCTTCCAATTCTGACTCTAAGATATGCCGAGGTGCCCTGTTTTATGTTGGACCTGGGAGTCCTTCTGTTGCATAAAGGAAGATTTTCCGAGTCATACAGACGTTCCCCTTAATAAGGATATCCAGTCTTCACAGTGCCCCCCTGTGGCACCCCGAGACCCCAACAGGGTTGCCCTTCCAAACTGTAAGTCCGAGGCAATCCTGCGGATGACCAAACTGAGCGCCTATCAAAGAAGCACTGCCATCTCTTGCACTGTGAGACAAACTGGTGATATAATCCTTCATCCATAGTCCATCTATTATTAGTTCCTATTGAACAGGACAGAAATTAGTGATCCTCCTGGCTGGGTAGAGAATTATCCTCAATACCAGTCTGGATGTCAGTCCATTCTCTCCCACACTTACAGTATGCACATTTACAAGGAGATTGTGATTTACAAATGGTAAATTGTGTAGAAATGTGCATATGCCAGGTTTTAAAAATCTAACTTTGTTTTTTTGCCATATGTATTTTCCTGTGTTTTTTGTGTGTGTATATTTTCATGCTTGAATCCACACAAACTTTTAGAAAAGAGTTTTTTAAACTTAGTTGTTGAGGAGATGGAAATTCTTTTGGCAGCACTGGGCACAGTTCCGGTTAGCATGTGTCACAGCTCTTTTATCCTGATTGTGATGTCTGGACTGATAAAAGAAAGAAAAGCCCCATGGGAACAGGTATGGGATTCAGCATACCTCAGAATATGGCCATCTTACTCTTCTGTTCAAGACTGTAGATGAAGTGTAAAGGACTGGTCCAGCAGGGTAACCAGAGGTGTCTGGGAAAAAAGACAGATGAAGGAGGTCAAGAACAGCATCGCCTCTCTTGGTCACTTGTTACTGAGGACCAGGATAAAAGCAGAAACCAGATGGAGAGTCGACAAGAAAGGAGCAGAGAAGGAACTTTAACTAGAGCTGGGTGTGATTATGAAAATGGGGGCTCTAGCCTTTACCAAGTCAGCTACAAGAAGTATAGGACAGAGAAAGAGGGTGGGCTTTCAGATGTAAACATAATGGTCGATCACAGATATGATTATTAATCGTTTACTTTCTCAAACAAAAAAAATGAATTCTGGGCCATAACCCTGTTGAAGTAACATTTTCTTGAGGAGACTGCAGTAGGTCTGTGAAATGTGTTTTCCTGAAAGCCCAAAGTGGTTAATTAAAACTCTGAAATACTGAACTGGCATGAAGTTTGTTAACCCCGGGGTATTCCAAGAGTCTTTTTACTATGAGTACAACTTGAACTGCTTTAGTTTTATTGTAATAAATTTGATTGGGTCTTTAGAATGGGGGGGTTTACCTTGTGCTTTTTATGTCTTGGTTGGCTAGACAGTCCATTGCAGTTCGCCAACCAGTCTGCGCTCAAACACATTCACTCTGAAACAATTTTATGTTGCTATGAAAAATAATTTGGGATATTCTATGAAGCTCTCTCTCTTCTGCCTTGAGATCCTCCTTACTACCATCTCTGACCTTGGCATCACCAGCACTCCTCTCAGATGGTCTGAGTCCTACATCTTGGACACCATGTGTGTTGGACCACCATCCCACCATGTGTCATGATGAGGAGAGTTGTCAAAGGTGCATTACGGGGTGCCCCAAGAATGGGTGTTGGGTCATCTACTCTTCTCTTTCTCCGCACAACATCACTGGGGCCCATCATCCAATTCCATGGTTTCTCAAATCAGAGTTATGGTGACGATACACAGTTGTGCCTGTCATTCCCCCCTGAAGACACCAGCTAAGGTCTCTGCATGTCTTACTGATATTTCAACCTGTATGAAGGACCACCATCTGCAGCTCCGCCTAGCAAAGGCCTGGCTTCTTGTTATCTCAGCCAGCCTGTACTGCTTGGTTCATTGTCACTAACACCAGACAAGTGAGTGCATTGCCTTGGGGTGGCAAATTAGGAACAGTCATCTTTCTCTGAACACATTTCAACTGTCTCTCATTCATGAAGATTCATGCAGTGGTCAGAGACATTCTGTTTAGTTATCTTTGAGATGTACCTTGAACTTAATTTAGAGACCACCTGTGGCAAACTGAATTAACAGGTCAACATTCTGAAAGACACACACCTGTTTATAGAAAGTCACACAATTCAAAGTGGATGTCGGAGAAAAAAAACAAACCATGAAGTCCAAGGAACTCTCATTAGGCCTCTGTGATAAAACTGTGGCCAGGCATAGATCCAGGCACAACATAAAACAATTTTTAAAGCTTTTGAGTGTTCAGAGCACAGATGTCTCAATTATTGTGAACTGGAAGACATTTGGGACCATCAGGACTCTTCTTGCCATTGAACATCTGGCCAAATTGAGTAACCAGGCAAAAGGGGCCTTGGTCAAAGAGGTGGCCAAAAACCCAAAGGTCACCCTAACAGAGCTTCAGTAATACTCTGCTGAGATGGGAGTATTTGTTGGAAGGGCAACCATCTCAGTAGCACTCCATCAATCAGGCGTTTATAGTAAATTGGCTTGACAGAAGACATTCTTGAGATTAGATTAGATTAGATAAACTTTATTAATCCCATGAGGAAATTCAGATGCATTCAACACTAGAAATATAATAAACAAGACATGCATTGTCCTTTTTTTGAGCTCAAGTTGCTTCCCCAAGAGACTACAGCGTAGAACGCTACACTCACTACTATGGACTGACAGAACATTTCTAGTAGGTGGCTGCACAAATCAAAAGACCCGAGTCGACTTAGAACGTCTATTCTGCTCCAACCCTTCTTGTCTAGCACCACTGTCTTGTCAGACCAGTCCAGTTTGCTGTTTATGTGTACCCCAAGGTATTTCTAGCTCTGCAGCACTTTGATGTCCTCCTTCTGATGACTGGTCTCAGTGGCTGCTTGGCACTGAAGTCCACCACCAGCTATTTTGTCTGGACATTGACATTGAGAGTCTGAGGAAAAAAATTCTTGGCTCTGATAAGACAAAAACAGAACTCTTTGAGTGCTGCTCTTCACTTGTGTAATACCATCTCTACGATGAAGCATGGTGGGTGATGGCATCATTATGTTATGGAGGTGCTTTTAATCAGCAGGAACAGGGAGATTGGTTAGAACTGAGGGAGAAGGAATGCAGCCAAATACAGAGAGGTCCATAAAAAGAACCTGCTCCAGAATGCATGCAAACTTAGACTGGGGTGATGGATCACCTTTCAGTCTGACGATGACCTGGAGTGGCTTTGGGACAAGTGTCTGAGGGCTCTTGTAAGCCCAGACTTAAACCCTATAGAACATCTGTGGAGAGACCTGAAAATGGCAGACTTACAGACACTGCCCATCCAGTCTAATGGAGCTGGAGAGGATTTACCAGGAAGAATCAGATACTGTAAACTGTCCAAATTCAGATGTGCAAAGCTTGTAGAGACTTAAACAAAAAGACTGGAAGCTGTAATTGCTGCCAAAGGGGCTTCTACAAAGTACTGAATTAAGGGTCAAAATACTTAAATGAATGAGAGATTTCAGTTTTGATTTTTCGCACATTTGCGAACCTTTCTGAAAAACATTTTTATCTTTGTCAATATGGGTTCTTACGTGTAAACATATGGGCAAAAATGTCAAATTTATAAGTGAAATCTACAACACAATAAAGTATTCAGAAAGCGAAAAGGTCTAAATACTTTCTAAAATCAGCAGTTTATATATTTTTTTAATGCATGTGTTTTACCTAGTAACAATGAACTGAATAGAAATCACTATTTTTAGTGAAAAATGTAAAATGTGTCAGTTTTCCTGGCCAGCAATGCACTGCAGTTTTGATTACACGATTGTACCAAGTGAATTCCTAACTCCTTAGTTATTGCTAGCTAAATTCATTTCCCACGCTGCAACTTTTAACTGTTCTTTCGGGTAGTTCTCAGTCTGCTCTACTGTCACCACACACAAGTATAGATTAGTGCATTAATGAGACACAAAGATTTTAGGAAGTGGTTTGGTAAAGCAGTACAAGTCACAGCTGAAAGGGTGAAAGAGACAACTGCACTCGAGCCTGGTGGTGATAACTCACCACTGAAGCCACTGGTCCACCAGAAGACCTCGGCACGGACAGCCCTGCACAGGTGAAACCACAGAAGAACCCATCTTGTTTATTTCAGGGCTAGGAACACTCATTCATGAGCAGATGGTTGCAAAACACACTTACTTGGTTCAAGCTTATTCAGCATTTTTCTGAAAGATCATCCTTACCCAGGACTTGAATTCAGCCTTTCTTCTTCTTCTTCTTTTGCCTGCTACGGTTAGGGGTCGCCACAGCGGATTATCTTTTTCCATATCTTCATGTCTGCATCTTGTTCTGTTACACCCATCACCTGCATATCCTCTCTCACCACATCCATAAACCTCTTTTCCTCTTCCCTGGCAGCTCTATCCTTAGCATCCTTCTCCCAATGTACTCAGCATCTTTCCTCTGCACATGTCCAAACCAACACAATCTTGCCTCTCTGACTTTGTCTCCCAAACATCTAACTTGAGCTGACCCTTTAATGTACTCATTTCTAATCCTCGTCACACCCAATACAAATCTTAGCATCTTTAACTCTGCTACCTCCAGCACTGTCTCCTGCTTTCTGGTCCGTGCCACCATCTCCAACCCATATAACATAACTGGTCTCACTACCGTCCTGTAGACCTTCCCTTTCACTCTTGCAGATATCTGTATGTCACAAATTACTCCTGACACTTTTCTCCACCTATTCCACCCTGCCTACACTCTCTTCGTCACCTCTCTTCCACAATCCCTGTTACTCTGTACTGTTGATCCCAAGTATTTAAACTCCTCCACCTTCGCCAGTTCTACTCCCTGCATCCTCACCGTTCCACTGACCTCCTTCTTATTTACACACATGTATTTCATTTTATTCCTACTGACCTTCATTCCTCTCCTCTCTAGAGCATATCTCCACCTCTCCAGGGTCTCCTCAACCTGCTCCCTACTATTACTACAGATCACAATGTCATCAGCAAACATCATAGTCCATGGGGGCTCCTGTCTAATCTCATCTGTCAACCTGTCCATTACCATTGCAAATAAGAAATGGCTCAGAGCGTGATCCCTGATGTAATCCCACCTCCACATCCATCACTCCCATCCGTCACTCCTACCACAGACCTCACCACTGTCACACTTCCCTTGTACATATCCTGTACACTCTTACATACTTCTCTCCCATTCCCAACTTCCTTATACAATACCACAACTCCTCCCGACTTCCCTGTTATATGCTCTCTCCAAGTCCACAAGAACACAATGCAATGGATTCAACCTTTCTAATAAAGAGATGTTAGAATTAAAAACATACCATGGAGTCAAACAAACAGATTCATGTGCAAGTCGCCTCCAAAGAACATCTTGTTTAGGTATGTGGAAGGACCGGGAGACACACTACAAAATGAGAATGTGGATAAGCTGAAAAAGAACTGATATCTCATCTGTTATTGATGTTACTGAATTTCTTGTATTTAATCAGCTGCTCTTTAGGAGATTGAACAGGCGCCATGTTACACGTGTTGAATAGATAAAGCCTGTTGCTGCCTTTGAGCTTGTTGATCAACCAGCATGAACCAACAGCCTTGTATGGTGTAGGACGGCGGTTCTCAACCTGTGGATTAACAAAAAAGGGGGCGTGAAGATGTGAAAAAAAGAAAACAAGAATGGAAAATATGAAAAATACATCTATTCAAACCAAAACAAATTAACTTAAACTACATTCTAATACTAGAAAAATAAATATAGAGTTAGATGAATGTCGGTAAAAGTTAAGTAGGTATAATAAAACTTGTAGCGGTGTATCGGCAGCAAAAAATATAGGAATACATTTTATTAGGGTTCCAAAAAGGGGGGCGTGAATAAAACTGTTATGAAAACTTAGGTCGCAAATACTTAAAGATTGAGAAATGCTGGTGTAGGATGGAGTTCAGTTTGCTCTGGTGTTTTGCTCCTATATGTGAGAATATTTGTTAGAAAATAAAAATGATTTGAGACCTGCTAGATTTCTCCTCTGCCTTATCAGGAAAAAAGATTTTGAGTCGTACCTCTTGGGCAGATCCTACCATGTCCTGCAGATGAGAGATGTCAAGGGTACTACAATCAAGGAGAGTTGAAGAGGACTTGTCTGAGCATTAAGATGCATGTTCTTCAGGAACATAGCTTTAAATCTGATTGTCTGTGCTTTGGTGAGGACACTGGTGCAGCAATTTTTGCTTATGATATGAAGACATTTCCAGAGATAGTTCTGGTGGAATCTCTTAAGGAGTTTGATTTTAGAAACTTAAGAAATTTGACAGACATTTTCAAGGTGCAGAGAGAGTAGTCTGACAATGATCTCCAAGTGATAGGATGAAGATTTAGCTGCGACTAAGATATGATGCTCAAAACGGTATTAAACAACACTGATGGCAGAGGATGATGGAATAAGCAGGCAGGATGTGACATTAAGCAGTCTTGATTCTCCCATCAGCCTGGAAATTCTACAGTTCTTGCTTGTGTTTAATGTAGGATGACACAGAACATCAGAGTACCCATATCAATGAGGTGCACAGAATCGCATGGCTCAACTTGACAGAGTCACCAATCATGAGCAGAAGAGTTTGAACAAATGCTAATTGTTCAAATGGGGGGAATTCTTATCAACATTTCAAAAAAGACATGTGTCTATGCCTTACTTTTGATCAGAAGTACGAAATATGCCAGAGCTTATTCAAATTCCCATCAACAACAGGCTCAAGGCAGCAGTTGCCTTGAATGGACCGCCAGACCACAGAATTCACCCTCCCTTGGCTAAGTTTTACACCCTTCTCCCCCCTCTCTGACAATAACTGGGAGATGTTTCTTTGTCCACTTTTCTCTGCTTATTTTCAGCCCATAATTTCACGTCAACCTTCTTTTGCTTCCTTTGGGCATAAGCGTAATTATTTCCGGTTACTGATTTCCATCGCTCAATGACTTTTTCATGTGGTACACTTTGCTACTACTAAACCCTCCATGGCCGTCTGCTCCCAGTGACTGGCAAAGGTCATGGGCAGCATTGCTGAATTCTCACCCCTGGTTACCCTGCCATAACCTTCATGCCCACTGATTTTTATTTTTGAAATCATGGAACACATGAACAACTGGCTGGTGAAGCAGCTATTTCTCTCCAAATCTGCAGGCAATTTTTTAATCACCTCCATATGTGTTTTTGAGATGACAAAAATTTGGAAAGTGAACAGCACCTTATGCTTTTAAATATATCCCCCTAGCAGACTCGGAAAGTAAGTTGGTAATAAAAGCAGTGTAGTTTGCAATATGTCACCGAAATGCACAATTTCAGCCCAAGTTTCATTCAACACTCAGATCACCTACTTTCGACCTTTCCAGGCAGTTTTCCTTTTTTTTTAAACTTGTCCATCTTGACTCACGGTGGCAGTCAGTGAGTGGATTGTCTATTTTCTGTATGTCTTCTCTTGTGCAGGGAGGTACAGTAAAGTGGAGAACTCATTGCCATGCAGAGCTCAGTCATGCTGCTCCTGTCTAATGAGTATTTTGAGAGACACAGGGTGGATCCGGAGTCATACAGACATGTCTGAAAAACAGCTAAGTAACTGAGTAACACTCCTTGTTAAATTCCACTTAGCTGCCATGGCTTTGGCGATGACAGTAAAGGATTACTCATAAAATGACTGTAAGCACTAGAAATGCCTCCTATTGATGACTTGAAATAAGTCAACAAGAAGCAACAACATTTATTCTGCATAGCAAGATTAATAATGAACATTAGCCTTAAATGCTTTACTCAATAACTATTAACCTCTTTCCCTAATTTGAGATTAAGTGACATTGTGTACTCTAATTGAGAAATACAGGAAAGGAAGGAAGGAAGGAAGGAAGTGACCTAGCAATGGCTTCTCTAGACCTTGAGAAAACCTATGACAGAAAACCAAGAGCAGAGATCTGTGGGGACATGAGTAGGAATGGGCAGTGCAAATGGCTCAGCATAAATAAATATGAAAATAAGAAAATGGTAGTTGTGTGTGAAACAGGAATATTAGTGAGAGTGCACACACACATCAGTGCCAGGCAGACATACAAAACTCATAAAACACTAAGTAAGCCTGGCCATCAAACTCAAGAAGATGGCTTTGTGGCCTTTATTAGATTTTGGTTTGAGTTCCCCCACCGACTGGGTTTCAAATTCCTGTTTTATGCATTTTTGTTTGCTTTTGATTATTTTATTTATGTTAATATCGTTGATGATTTAGTTCCTATGTGTCTATGTAATTTGTTGGAGGTTCTCCAAGATGGGGACAACTGGCCATCACTTTTAAGGAACTGCCCTCAGCCCTATAAAGGCTGTATGTGGTATAGCGGGTCCACAGCTCACGTCAAGAGGCCAGATTTAAAAAATAATCGCTGCGCTTGCAGCTTAGCCAGGGGGCATGGTGGTTGAGTGGCTGAAGCAGTTCCAGCGGAATTTGTGGGGTGGGGGTTTCTCACCTAAGTGCACAGGTGAGAAACTGTCCGTAATTGGCCCCAGGGCTGCTGACTGCTACAGCTGCCACATCCTCTTTACAAACAGAAGCGAGTGGCGGCTAAAGGAGGGAGAAAGAAGAAAGAAAAAAGGAAGGAAAAAAGACGGAGGTTGCAGGAGAGCAGGAAGCAGCAAGCAGCGTGGAGAGAGAGAGCCAGTGCGAGTGAGTGAGCAAGCGAAGTCTCGTAGGCAGGCAGCTGGACAGTGAGCCCTAGCAAGGGTGTTTGGCCGACGCCTAGGGCAGTTGATAGTGGTCACTCCCGCTGAGCATACTAAGGAGCGGGAGTGACCGGTAGTAGGATGGCTGGCCGTGTAAGGCCGAGTAGGCAGCGAGAGTTGGGAGGCTTGGGCGGTGAAGTCCCTGACATAAGCGTCCTGGTCGCCAGGGAAGCCAAGTCTTTGTTTGGAGACTGTGTGACCGAAGCCAGGGATTGGGAGGCCTCCAGACCAGTGGAGAGGAAAGAAGGCCAGCTGCTTGTAGGGTGACTCTCCTGTTGCGGGGCCCAGATGGGAGAAGGAGGGGCGCTGCCAGGTAAAAGAAGCACCAGGCTTTGTGTTGTTTTTAAGAGACTGCTTCCAGCATTGTTTTAACCTCGGTTTAGATTGTTCTTTTTTCTATTTATTGGATTTTTAATATCCTCAATAACACTTGTTTTTATGGATTATTTATTTAATGACTTTGGAGGCACTGCACTTTATTAATTTGGACACTTTGTTTTTGTTGATGTTTTTAATAAAAGCACTTGGCACTTTTTGATGCCATCCCCTTGCTCCATTTGTTGTGCCTCACTGCCGAGCTCATCGGTGACATTACCGACGGTGTCAGGTTCAAGGCTCCCGAACGCAAGATGGGAGCATGGAGCGAACCTGCATTGTCACACTGTCACAGAATGGGCATCTCTTATATTAGCAGGAAGATCATTCCACAGATTGGGGCCCTGTATCTAAAAGTTTGACCTCCCACTGTTATTTTATTAATCCTTGGAATCTTAAGTAGGCTGGCATCTTGACATTGGAATGTGCGTAATGATAAATTCAGATCACTAAGCATGGCCAGGCTTTATAAGGTAAAAGAAGGATTTTGAAATTATCTCAAACTTAACTGGGAGCCAGTACAAGAACTTCAGAACAGGAGTTATGGGTTTGTATAAATTCTTGCAGCAGATTTTTGAATTAGCTAAAAACTGCATAAAGAACAATTAAGACTGCCAGTGAGCACTGCACTGCAGTAGTCAGTCCTACTAGAAATAAATACATAAATTAATTTCTCACTATCCTTAATATTTTGAAAATGTCTTAATCTTGCAACATTTTTAAGATGGAAAAACATGTTTTGGATAGTTTTGTAATATGAGTTTTAAATGAAATGTTAATGTGAAAGATAATGCCTAAACATTACTGTTTTTTGTGTATTTAGAGACAAGTTGTTCTCATGTATTTTCTCCTTTAACTCACTGACAAAATTAAGGACAACATTGGGGAAATGTTATTAGGTCTAAAAGAGAGGTAAAGTAGAGTGTAATCTGCATATAAGTGAAAATTAGTATTATGCTGTCTAATTAGAGTTGCCGATGGAAACATGTAAAGTGAAAACAGTAAAGGTCTGAGTACTGTCTGCTTTTTTATTTTTATTTTTTTTTCATTTTTCATTTTTATTACTATTTAATTTATATTGTTTTTTATTTTTTTTGTATCAGTATACTGCTGCTGGATTATGTGAATTTCCCCTTGGGATTAATGAAGTATCTATCTATCTATCTATTGTGGAGCCGACCCGGACACAGACAGGCGGACATGTTATTCATCACCACCACACGTTTATTATTTACAACTATTTACAAAGTTAGGTGTCACTCAGACACAGAATAAAGTGCACAAACTCCAAACACACAGTCCTGGCCACTCAATGCCTTTTCTTCGGGCCGCCTCCACAATCTCTGCTCCTGCTTCGTCCTTCTTCCACTCAACTCCAGCCTTGAATGAAGGGAGACGGCCCCTTTTATATGCTCCCGGATGAGCTCCAGGTGACTTCCGGCACTCCCCCATTGGCCACGCCCCACCGTGTTCTCCCGGCAGCTTACTGGGTGTCCTCCTTAATCTTCCACCCAGCACTTCCTGGTGTGGCAGAAGTGCTGAGGTAGCAGGTCCCCAAGGCATTGGGGCGCCTCCTGGTGGTAACCACGGGCCCCTGCAGGGTGGGGCTTCCATGCCCTCAACCCGTGGCCCCCAAAGCAACCAGGATGGCGGCCCCCACGTGATCCAAGGTGGGCACAGACCCACATCCGGTTCCTTACGGCATCCCGGCCGGGACGTTGCCCCTGGCATCCCTGACACTATCTGTCTATCTATCTATCTATCTATCTATCTATCTATCTATCTATCTATCTACTGCAGATCACCATATTTAACTTTTCATACAGCTGTATAGTGAATTTCCAGGGAACTATTCAACTAACACAGTTATCATTTGGTCTAAAAGAAAGGTATAATTGAGTGTAATCTGTATATAACTGAAAAATAATATTATGCTTTCTAAGGATAGTTCACAATGGAAGCATGTAAAGTAAAAACAGTAAAGGTATGAGTACTGAGCCCTGCAGGACACCATATTTAACTTTTCAGCCAGCTGTATAGTGAATTCCCAGGAAACAATTTGACTAACATGGTCATCATTTGTTCTAAAAGAAAGGTGTAATAGGGTGTAATCTGTATATGACTAAAAATGAATATTTTGCTTTCTAATGATAGTTCATCAAACTGAGGCCTAGGGTGTCCTGGTGCCAGGTGCACATAAGGACCCCCCTATGCCAGAACATGTTGTTCATTATGGACAATCCATGATGAGCACAGAAGTCCAATAACAAAACACCACTCAGGTTCAGATCGGGGGGTTTGGGCATTCCTCCCAATCCTGCCCTTCCAGGTCTCGCTGTCATAGTTCCCAATGGAAGCATGTAAAGTAAAAACAGTAAAGGTCTGAGTACTGAGCCCTGCAGGGCACTATATTTAACTTCTGAGCCAGCCATATGATGAATTTCCAGAAAAATTTTCGACTAACAAGTTCATTGGTGAAGGCAACGTATGCGTTGAGTAAAATGCTTTGGAGAATTAAACTGATCAACAGTACTGCTTACAATACAATACAATACAATACAGTTTATTTTTGTATAGCCCAAAATCACACAGGAAGTGCCGCAATGGGCTTTAACAGGCCCTGCCTTTTGACAGGCCCCCAGCCTTGACTCTCTGAGAAGACAAGGAAAAACTCCCAATAAAAACCTTGTAGGGAAAAATGGAAGAAACCTCGGGAAAGGCAGTTCAAAGAGAAACCCCTTTACAGGTAGGTTGGGCGTGCAGTGGGTGTCAAAAGTAGGGGGTCAATACAATACAATACACAGAACAGAACAATTCCTTAATACAACATAATAATAAAAATTTTAGAAGTACGGTTTAACAGTAGATGATATGACATAATTATATTTGGATATTTTTAGAGTCCTGGAGACCTCATCCATCTAGCTGCCTCCCCATTTGGCCATGCCACGGCTGAAACGTTGCTCTGATGAAAGGACCCCTCTTTCCCATGATTCCTGTGATCCTCCATCAGGGATGACTTTACCACAGGCAGGCAAACAACTTTGCAGGTGGGCCGTGGCACCAATGGCCACATTTGGGTACCGAGAAAAGAAACAGAATAGGTGAGGGTTAGTATTCAAATATAATTATCATGTTACTTATGTTTTAGTGGTAATGACTAACAACAGAGATGCAGTCTGTACAGTTAATCAGCAGCTCTAGTCTGGATATGCTAAACTGAAGTAGTGAGTCTTCAGCCGGGATTTAAAGGCTGAGACTGAAGGGGCATCTCTTATAGAAGCAGGAAGACCATTCCACAGTTTAGGGGCCCTGTAACTAAAAGCTCGACCTCCCACTGTTATTTTATTAATCCTTGGAATCCTAAGCAGACCGGCATCTTGAGATCTTAATGTGCGCTCAGGTTTGTAAGTCATGATAAGTTCAGACAAGTAAGCCGGACCTTGGCCATTTAATGCTTTATATGTTAAAAGGATGATTTTGAAATCTGCCCTAAACTTAACCGGGAGCCAGTGTAAAGATTTAAGAACTGGAGTTATGTGTTCATATTTTCTTGTTCTTGTAATAATTTTTGCAGCCGCATTTTGGATTAACTGGAGGCTGTATAAAGAACAGTTTGAACAGCCAGTGAACACCACATTGCAGTAGTCAATCCTACTAGAGATAAATGCATGAATTACTTTTTCAGAATCCTGTTTATTTAGAAAGCGCCTTAATTTCTTAACATTTTTAAGATGGAAAAAACATGTTTTGGACGACTTTGTAATATGCGCTTTAAATGACATGCTAGAATCAAAGATAACTCCTAGATTGCGGGCTGATTCAGTAAAATTAATTGGGATTCCAACTGAGTTAAATGATAACAAAATATTGCTGTGATCAGCGTCATTCCCTCCAACAATTAACATCTTTGTTTTATCTGTATTTAAAGACAAGTAGTTCTCATTCATCCATTCCTTTAATTCACTAACACAACTAATTAAAGACAACATCAGAGAAACTTCACTTGATTTACCAAATGTGTGTGTCACCATAACTAAGGTGAATGTGTTACATTGTGGCACAGACAATTTCTACATTAATGCTGATTTTTAAGGTTGAAATATTAAGACTGGACTAATGACATGGGCATTGCCATCATGGATCTCTGTATCTAGTGGGTAACTGACCTGGACATAGCCCTGGTGGGGACTGAACACTGTTTCCAATGCCTGATAGTAAGCTCAGATCCCTGATCCTGATTGATTATTTTATTCAGGAGATGCTTTCTACTGTTTACAGGTGGTGGGCCCTCCTGGAGGTGATACTGCTACCATTCTGAAAATAACCCTTTGACATGAGGAGAGGAAGCTTTAACACAAAAAATGTAAGGAAGGAGTTAGGAGGCATGGAAAACTGCTCTGGGGAATATATTCCACGAGACATGCTAGGCTTCAGATGCTGGCAGGTTTCTAATAGGGCATGTTTTGAAACTTTCCATTGAAAAAAAAAAATTCAAATTAAACTAAGTAAAAAAAGTTAAATGACTCAGGGACATGTCTCCTTCACTCATGATGACACTGCACAGGCAGGCTTACTTTTTATTTTTTTTATTTTTTTCCAGAAGGCCTATTTGTTTCAGACTTGTGACCATGCCGATGATGCTGAAAGAGGAGCTATTTGCTCCCGTTTACGGGGACGGCTGGTGAGTTATAAGGTGCTGGATGCCTTGGTTCTCATCTCAGCCTTGCTTTCACAGCTGCTTCGTTATTATAGACAGCAGTCGTGGTCTTTCAGGGGATGTGGAAGCATTAACAAGCATGTGGTTTCCCTTATGTGCATTTTACTTTCTGTTTGAGAGCCATCGGCTGTCCAGTACGTTTAGTCCTGCCTGCCTTTAATGTCTAAATCTGTCCATTCAGAATTAGTTTCATAAAGTCCTTGTGAGATCTGCAAAGCCCCAAATGTACAAAAAACAATGAGACCAGAGCCTAGCTGATATTATTTTTTAATAAAAGTGCCGGAGGTATGAAATCCTGCTCTGTGTTAAAAGATTCCACTCTTGAGATCAAAGCGGTGATCAAAATGAGCATACGCACTGGCAATGTGGCAGAATGACTTCACAAATACTGCACAAGGCCGTCTTTGGAACTTTGCTTCATTAACAGCTCTCATTGAGTCAATTTAAGATTCCGAGCATAGTAGTAGTAAACACAAAAGGGGGGCAAAAAAAGGTCAAGGCCCCATAGGAGATTTACTGGAGAACCACAGGCATATTCTATGTTTACTGTACTGTATATAGCAACCTTCATATTATTATAGAGCTCAGAGCACAAAACAGACCAAATATCCCACAAGTCAAACACATAAATAAAAATTGAAATACAGTCATGACTCAGTTAACTGAGTAACAAAGTCGCTCTTTAACAACAGAGATACAGTAAATGAAATCAAAAGCTTCAAAATGACATTGTAAGTTGGTCCTATTACAGTATTAATGTTAATAATTTTTATTATCACTGCATTCCAATGTGTGACGTGTATATAAGGCTAAAGTTTGGTTAGGTTACTTTAGGTTAGGTTAGCTTAGGGTAGGTATACTTGACACGTCATCACAGTGAAACAACTACTCTCGCCATACACTGTGCACAGAATGCAGTGATGCAGACGCAGTACTTTGTACCCAAAATCAGCGCAGCAAAAATGACATCAGACACAGAGACATTGGGCAGAGTGGGTGCTCTGTGGCTAAGGATCTGCACTGGTAGCTGGAATTTTGCCAGTTCAAATTCCTTTACTGCCAGAACAAGCAGGGCCCCCTTAAACTGAAAATAGCTCTAGGGACGCTGAACAATGGCTGACCGTCAGGGATTAGAAAAGTATATGAAATCAAAATCAAATTCTCAGGTCCCCTTAATATGCGTCAACTTGCTTATCAATGAAATCGACTAATGATGTGCTGGTCAAAACCACATGTTGTCATTAAGCGAGACACGACTGTACGATTTTACATGTAATATACAAAAATGCAAGAAATATGTAAAACTGAAAATCTACGAAGTCCAAAAATAATGAACGTGCCTAAAATTTAACATTTACACAAGCATATTGTAAAGGTACTGGTATCCTTTTTGACCAGCAGAGAATGCTACCATACAGCAAAGGGTCTTTCAAGACAAAATATAAGCCCTATTACAGGGTCTGAGGTTCCTCAGATCACTAAGGGTCAATGTATTGTGGACTCTCGGGCACACTGGGGAGAACAACCAATCTGGCCCTGTCCAGTACATCTCTTTGAATCTCTGGTGCCACTAGGGGGAGTCCTACCCATATGACACCAGAGACTGATGATGTCAGCCAGGATCCCAGAAGTGTTTACGGCAAGGTAACCAGAAGATGGTCGGGGCATAATATAAAAGGGCCTTGCTTCCTTTGTGCAGAGAGTTTAGAGCTGGGAGGCAGCTGGCAACAAGGGCACAGGTTGTCAGAGGGAGGAAAGAGAGCTGAAGTTCGTGGAAGGTGAGCAGGGGAAACATAACAGCCAGGGGTTATTAAAATTCAGTTAGGCCCTGGGGGGCAAAGGTGTGTATTGTTTTCTGCTTTGGTTATACTTTATTGTTCCCTGTATCACTTATTGAGACTTTATTATTAAAGCATTTGATTTATTTTATTTTTTGGACCACTAGATTGGTATTTGGGGTTGCAAGACGCCCCTTACAGGCCACAATATTTACAAGTAAAAGCATGCAGCACAGACATAAAAATACAAACAGACATTACATTTTTAAATACAAATTTACTGCAAATGTATGAAAATGTAAATAGAGCTACACTGTATACAGTGTACAATGTTGTGTGACCTGGAAAGGAGGATTTCAGGTTAGGGAAGATGTGAGCATCACATGAAGCAGACACTGTATGCTTTTATGTGGTAAACATTTTACTTTTATTTATTTTATTTTTTTTTTATATTTTTAGCATATGTTGGTCACGCAGTGACGATGTAACAATTGCATATTAATGCAAAGCATTGTGGACAGGTGGCAACCAGAAATGGCACCATCAGCTGATGTTAGAAGCACTCTTGAAGACCACTCCTGTACTTGTATTCACTAAAAGGTAGAATAAACTTAGAGGGAGTCATCTGGAAATCTCTGGAAAACCCTGCTTTCGACTATGGCACAGTGGCTCTGTTCAAATCCTGGCAGAGTCACTGTCTGTGTGGAGTTTGGTCTGCATGTTCTTCAGCAGTTCTGCATCAAGTTTCTTTCTGTTCTTTTCCTGCCACATCCCAAGGTGGTTGAGATTACCTTGATTGCTGACTGTAAACTGGCCCAGCATGAGAGACTATTATGCCCTGAGATGGGCTTGCACCATGTTCAGGACTGACTCCTATATTGCACCAAAATGCAGTTTTGAAATTGGAACAATGACCGGATAGCTTTGCCTTAGAAGGTCTGGCTGTGAGAAAGTAATGAAGGAAGGACTGTGGAGCCTCGACCCCTTGAGGACAGCACGTAACTACAAGGAGATTCACTTAAAAGAGGCCCTGAATATTCTGCAATAACTCTCGCTAGGACGAAACAACGTGCAATGTGCTCCTCAGTATGTGGAGCTTCGAACAAGCCAGGATGCCCCTTTAACCTCCATTTGCAATTTCTGGGTACATACCGCCCGTACCCCTTCACACATTTAAGCAATGTTAGGATTAACTGGACGGTTATGAATTAATGGAAGGTTACTACCTGCAAGACGGAGTAATGTGTCACACATCTAGCAAAGAGCATGGCAGAAATTGAGTACTGTACAACAGGGTAGTTTCAAAGGGGCTTTGGTCACCACGGTCGCCGGATCTGATACCATCAGACTTCTTCCTTTGGGGTCTGCTCAAAGGAAACGTCTATCAGAACAAACCTCGCACTATGGAAGATTTGAAAGAAAACATCCAACGTGAAATTGATGCTATTCCCTCCGAGACACTTGCCGATACGTTCAGGAAAATGGAGCATTGCATCGAAATGTGTCTGGCAGAAAACGGAAACCACTTCCAGGATCGCATGTAATGCAATCGATTACACTTGATTACACTTACGTCAAGGTATATAGCGTATTTTTTTGGTTCAGTTTGCTTCATCCTAATGGAAGAGCTACATAGTGTATCTTGTATAAAAATAAATGTTGTTGTCTTTTCATACAAGCAAATTTGGGACAACAACGCAACAACACTTTAAGTGCAACCGATAATAAAAGGATAGGGAAGTGAGAAAAACAACAAAAAAGCATAAACTTAATGAAAAATGTGTAATATGTAAGCTGGGCAAGGGGGAAATGGGGGCACAGGATGCTTTAGGGTTTATTTTTGTTGTCCTTCTGTGTACAGTATCTTGTGTATTTGTGTGCTTTTAAAAGATCAGCATTTTTGATGATTTCTGCCCTCTTTCGCACTTTTATTCTTGACATGTTCTCACTGACAGTACATTAAACCAAAGTATGCCGCATGTGCATAAAAGTACAAATATTCAACAAATACATAAAAGATACAAATTTAATGCACATGTACAAAAGTACAAATATGTAGCAAAAGACATAAAAGTTACAAATTTACTGCACATGTATAAAACTCCAAATAACCAGCATAGTCATAAAAATACATATAGAATGCCAAATACTGAAAATGTACAAATTCAGTGCACATGCAAAAAAAAAAAAAAGCACACAGCAATCATAAAACAACTGTACAAATATACAGCAAATGTCAAGAATAAAGTATACAAATTAAAATGCAAATTAGTTTACTGCATATGCATAAAAGTACAAACAAGTAGCACAGTCATAATGCAGTCATACTTGTAGTTAGCAGAATGCACTAAGCAGCAGATATACCACACATGCATAAACGTTCTGTGCTCATATGCAGCAAATAAATGCAGTTATGATTTAGCCATCTATCATTTCCTAACTGGCTTATCCAGGTCCGGGCTGGGAGGTCAGAGCCTTTCCTGAGTGCATTACGTGTAAAGCAGGAGCCAACCTTGGACAGTGTGCCAACTCACTGCCAGGCACATGAATGTGTGCACCCACCCATCAGGGCAGGTTAAAGTGACCACTTAACCTGGGCATTTTGTTTTCACCTGGAAGCAACAGTAGAGCACAAGAAGGAGAATTCTTATGGACACAAAGAGAACGTGCACACTCCACAACAACCCAGGACTGAGCTCACCTCTCTTTAGAAGCTAGGGTGCCACACAAAGCTCACAGATAATGAAATTTAAAACAAAACACAAATGAAAATGTAGAAAAACAAAAAAACATAATGCTGAAGGCAAAATCACATTACATGTAGAAATGTTTCATTATATGCAGTATGTATAGAGCAGTAGACCAGGCGTTATGCCAGTATAGGGCCTGTGTAGGCCTATGCCCACCCACTTTGCTTATCAACTCACCCTGTTTTGAAGCTTAATTTTTTTATTATTTTTGCAAATGGAAATTAGCCGATATGGCATACATTCACTTTAATATACCATACATATCCCTTAATTAAAATATCAATTAACTAACCTACACAGCAAAATCACCAATGTTACTTTATAAGAGTAACATTTAAAAAGTTTGGAATGCATATATAGAGAGCAATTTTACAGTGTATATTGTCACACACGTGTGCTTAGGAGGCAGCCAATAAACCCTAAGGTGATGGATACTACAAGGGATAAAGGGTTGACTGAACATACTAATGCCTTTCCCTCAACATCAACAGAACTAAAGAAGACAAACAGTAACTCTTTTACGGGACTTAAAATTTCAGTGATGAACCAACGACAAGTGAAAACCTCTCCTCTCCTCTTCTCTTTATACACCTTTTCAGTAGACCCTATCATCAAGTCCCATATTAGTGCTATGCTGATGATACACAGATGTACCTATCATGGCCTCCAGAGAACTATGTGGTATCAGCTAGTAGCTATCACAACTTGGACAAAGGAACACCATCTTCAGCTCAATAAGGCAAAGATAGACCTTTTTGTAACCCCAGCTCGTTTGTCTATTCAGCACCCAATCTCCATTCAGCTTGGCTTATTTTTGCTAAAACCACCAATTGGGTACACAACCTTCAATGATCAGCTGTCCTTCAGAGATCATTTTACTATGCTCTCTCAGTCTTGCAGATTCACTCTATATAACATCTGTAAGATTAGACCATAAATGACAGAGTATGCAACACACTCCCGATCCAGGCTTTGTCTTGTCTCATGTGGACTACAGCTGCTAGGAGAACTGGCATGTGTCACCAAACTGCTGCAGGTGATTCAAAATGCACCAGCACATCTGGAGTTCAACCAGCCAAGGTGGGCACATGTCCTTCTCTTTTCAAATCACTGAATTGGCTTCCTGGTAGTGCCACATATTCAGTTCAAATCCTTGATGTTTGCCTACAGAGCTTCTCCTTGTGCTGTAACCTTGTCGTGGTGGAGAGGCTTGCGTGCTTCAAAGACCCTAAGAGCTATGCTGGGAGGAGCCTTTGGCTCCTAGTAGGTCCAATCTTACCAGATTGGTCTTAGGCGAGTAGCCAGACGAGAGACAGCACACTGGTCCTCCAGGTTGGGGGTTGGGACGGGTGCTAATCTGCCTAGGAGCATGGAATGTCCGAACTATGTTCGAGACCTCCAAGACAGAACAAGTCCTCAGTGAAATGAAGAGATACCACCTGGACATCCTGGGGATTAGTGAAAGTCACTGGAAGGGCTCCAAATGCCAAGTTCTACAAGATGGATCCATCATCCTCCACTCAGGCCACGAGAAGGCCCATACACATGGAGTAGCTATCATAATCTCCAAAGAGAAAGCCAAAACCCTGCTGGAATGGGAACCAGTAAGTGAAAGGCTGATCAGAGTGCGCCTCAACTCTAAGTTCTGCAAATTCACCATCTTGCAGTGCTACACACCAACAAATGAGGCTGAGGAGGAGGTCAAAGAGGACTGGTATGAACAGCTCATAATGGCAGTCTCTAAGGTACCCCAACACGACATGAATGCCAAAGTGGGAGCCGAAAATTCCAACTATGAGAGGGCATTGGGGCACATGAGCATGGCACAAGAACCTTGTCATTGGTGGTATTATTTTTCCACACAAGAACATCCACAAGCTCACATGGAAGTCACCTGATGGAAGAACTACCAACCAGATTGACCACATTATAATCAATGGAAAGTGGTGCAGGTCATTACAAGACGTGAGAGCATATCAAGGTGCAGATGCCTACAGTGACCACTACCTGCTCATTGCCACCATCAAGCTCAAGCTGAAGAGGTTGATGCCACAAGGTCAGCAGCAGAAGGTGTTAGATATTGTAAAGCTCCATTATCCAAAGAAAAATAAGGAATTTGTGCTGGAACTGAGGAACCATTTTAGCACACTAGATGTTACCCTTGCAACAGAACAGCCCTCTGTAAACCACAAATAGAACATCATTAAAAACATATAGTCTGAAACAGCAGAAAAAGCCAGGCTATAAACAGAGAGGAGCCAAAGAATGGATATCTGCTAAGACATGGCAGAAAATTAAGGAGAGAAAACAAATAAAAGCAAAGCTATTGAGTCTTAAGTCCCAACAACTTACTGAAAAAGCCAAGCTGTCCTATAAAAACAAGGACAAAGAAGTGAAGAGGAGTGCAAGGAGAGACAAGAGGACCTTTGCAGAAAGCCTGGCAAAGGAAGCAGAGAAGGCCACAGCCTTAGGGAACCTAGGGACTGTATATAGGATCACCAAACATCTCTGTGGAAATCACACAAGCCAAAGTACCCACATTAGAGATAAGAACGGCAACATTTGCTCATCAGAGCGTGAGCAAGCAGCCAGATGGGTCCAGCATTTCCAGGAAGTGCTCAATCATCCTGAGCCAGAACAACCTGCCAACATCACAACAACAGACTACATCCTGGATGTTAACATCAATCCCCCCTGACCTTTCCAAGGTTAAAACTGCCATTCCATCCCTAAAGAGTGGCAGGGCATACGGAAAATGCTGAAGGCTGACATTTCAACATCAACTAAAGTCCTTACCGATCTCTTCCAAAACATCTGGAACAGCGATACCATTCCTGAAGACTGGTCTAAGGGCCTCATCGTCAAAATCCCAAAGAAAGGCGACACCAAAACTGTGACAACTGGAGAGGAATCACCCTTCTGTCCATCCGAAGCAAAGTGTTCTGTAGAGTCTTCCTTAACAGAATGGAGCCAGCCATTGCCTCTAAGCTTAGACAAGAACAAGCAGGCTTTAGGAAAAGAAGAGGATGTATAGACCAGATCTTTGCACTGCAATACATCCTAGAGCAGTGCTTAGAATGGAACACAACCCTGTACATCAACTTTGTTGATTTCAAGAAAGCATTTGATAGTGTCCATCGTAACACTCTTTGGAAGATACTCCAGTACTACGGAATCCCAAATAAGATAGTTACAATCATAAAAATCCTCTATGGAAAATTTGAGCGCAGTGTCCTTATGGGCAACACTGTCACTGAATGGTTCCCTGTACAGTCCGGAGTGAGACAAGGGTGCATCATCTCTCCCATCCTCTTCCTACTTGCAATAGACTGGATCACAACCAACACAATATCAGATAAATCTAGAGGCATCCAATGGACTCTGTCCTCTCAATTGGAAGACCTTGACTTTGCAGACGATCTTGCTCTCCTTTCAACAAACCACTCCAACATGCAATCGAAAACTGGCAGACTTCACAAATATGCCAGACAGGCCGGACTGAACATCAACACCTCCAAAACCCAAGTGATGTGTATAAACTCCATCCCTACAGCACCCATTCAAGTAAACGGACTTCACTTACCTTGGCAGCCTTATCAGCAAGGACAGCGCTGTCCATAAAGACATTAGAGCAAGACTGGGAAAAGCCCAGGGTGTCTTTTCCCAACTCCGTTCCATCTGGAGGTCTAAACAATACAGCCTGAAAACAAAGATGCTGTTGTACAACAGCAACGTAAAGTCTGTCCTCATGTATGGTTCAGAGTGTTTGGTGTGTGATCAGTACAGGCGTGAGGAGACTTGAGGTCTTCAACAACAGATGTCTCAGATGAATCTGCCAGATCTTTTGGCCAAACAAAATATCAACTCAACAATTATACAAGAAAACAAGCAGTCAATGCATCACCAAGGACATTACAGTAAGACGCTTAAGATGGCTTGGACATGTGTTAAGGATGGAGCAAAACCACATCCCAAGAGTTGCCTTAAGATGGACACCACCTGGAAAAAGAAAAACTGGAAGACCCAAAAACACCAGGCATAGAACGGTGGTACAAGAGCTTCAAAAGATGAACCTATCATGGGGAGAAGCACAACATGCTGCAAAGGACCGCGTGCGATGGAGGGACCTCATTGAAGCCTTATGTCCCACAAGAGACGAAGATTGATTGATTGATTGATTTTCCTACAGAGTAGTCAGTGGGTCTGCACCTATAAAAGGGGGCTCAAAGATAACAACATTTTTTTTCTGATTTCATAAGTTTATGTGCATGTACTAGACTGCCCTCTGCATCATTTGGCCAAGAGGCATCCTTGAAGTGCTCAAGCAAGATTGTGTGATGCAGTGCAAAGAAAACAACCTGAATTGTGGCGATCAGGCGAGTGGCCTCTGCATCACGACAATGGTCACGCCCACACAGCATTGAGTGTGCAGCAGTTTCTCATGAAAACTGGGATGACAATGGTTTCCCACCCCCCGACTCCCTGGACCTTGCACCCTGGGATTTTTTCATATTTCCAAGAATGAAGAGTGACCTTAAAGTAAAGCGTTTTCAGGATGTAGAGGAGGTCAAGAATCAAACGACGGAGGCACTGAAGGCTATCACTGTGCAAGAGTTTCAGTTTTGAACAATGGAAAAGAGGAGGGATAAGTGTATTGTGTCTCAGGGAGAGGATTTTGAGGGTGATTCAATTTTGTAAATGTTCTGAGAAATATGCATTTTTTTGTTACTTTTGGGTCCTCCCATATATATAGAGACACGTGTGAGGTCCTATGCTCCTTCTCGACTGCTCACATCTGCTGATGAACTTCCACCGCTATGTGGTATCAATTAACAGACTCTTTTCATGTGTTGCCCCCGACTGTTGGAATGAGTTGCCCACCTCCATACTGAATTCTGACTCTGTCAATGTGTTTAAGAAGCATTTAAAGACTCTCTTGTTTGGTGAATTTCTGAGCAACTGATATTAGTTGTTAGGTTTTTGTAATGTAGGAACTGTAACTCAGTTGTATTTTGTTCTTATCTCTTCATTTGTGATGATCAATTTCGTAATCTTGTCCTGTAACACTTGTTTCCAAACAGTCCCCGCACTGATGTTTATTCGATTACGTTAACCTCTTTTGCAAGTCACTTTAGATGAAAGCATTTGTCAAACAAATAAATATAAATGGAAATGGCAATTCTATTGTGTATTGGGACTTTATTGCCTTTATCTAAGTACGCTTGTGATGCCTGGGGGTCCTGCAGTTGGCTTATTTTTTAATCCGGGATATTGATGATCTGAGGATGGACAAGTGCAAAGGGGAAACACAAACTAGTAAGTATGGTACAATAGTGCTTTTTATTTCAGTGTCCAAATCAAAGTGCAGTGCTTCGTCATTATTAACATGCATAATTAATCCAATTAAGTCCAGTGCCCAGGGAGGAACTTAAAAAGACTAATATTGTCAATAAATATCCATCCATCCATCCATTATCCAACCTGCTATATCCTAAATACAGGGTCACGGGGGTGTGCCGGAGCCAATCCCAGCCAACAGAAAACAAACCCCGGGCAGGACACCAGCCCACCACAGGTCAATAAATATTCCCATTAAAATCAAGGATAATGGAGGCAAACTCACAAAGGCAGACTCACCTTTATCTCCATCCTCCACTACTATCTCCCTCTAACCCTTGTCTCACCCTGCTCACCCATTTCGGGTCAAGACTCTGGCAAAAGTGATCTATTTGATTCCAGTCCTGGTCACCATACCTTGGCATCCACTAGGATATGCTGAGCCTGACTCCCTCTTCAATCCACCTTAATTGGCATCTGAGGGATCCCCCATCACTCCTGTTCTTCACTGTTCAGCAGCCCAGGAGTGCATCGCACACACCTCCTTGGCAGGGCTTCACCACCTTCTCTCTTTTCTGGCCCTCCCTCAATTCTACTCCTTCTCCTCACCATTTTTGCTCAGTTTTTCTTTTCTTCATTCCCTTCACTCCTTTCTAACTTATTCAGGTTCCTTTGTTACTCTGTAGATGTAAGCTCTTTGAGTAATGACATGTGGAGCATCAATGAGAAAATCTGCCCTGCTACTCAAACCTTAATGTGCAAACGCAACCTGCCAATCTCCTCATTAACCACTCCGGGGCCGTGAAGTGTTGTAAGAGTTGAATTTGAATCCTGGTCCGATGTGCAATGTGAGTCTCATATCCTTCTGAGCTTATGCTTAAAAGCTGATGCTGTTATTTTATTATTTATTACTAAGATAAATGCATTTTTTGTTATTTTATATAACCCTTAAGAGAAAATGTTATATTTTTGGTATAATCATTGTTCTATTGTTATGCGCTAAATTTCCTCTTGATGGCAAACTTAGGAAATATATGGTTCAGAACATAAAAATGGACGTGCATCCTGAGGTTTTTTTTTTTTTTGGCACCCCAGATGGGACTTTTAACCCTCCTGAAAAGTCACATGCTTTTAAGGACTATAAATCAACTTAGTTGTCACAGTTGGTTGTAATTATTTAAGGCAGCGGTTTTCAAACTGTGGTCTACGGACCGAAGGGGGTCCACAAAGGATACGGCGGCGGTCCACAAGGGTGTTGTGAAATATCCATTAATTAACACTGTGTAGTTCCATAATAATGCAGCGTCTCGTTAATTATCGCCGTTATTTTCGAAATGCTTCGGTATCCTATGAACCTTATTCTGTCAGAGTCAGACCATTTAGTATTTTAGTAATGTTAGTGATGCTGGTTTTAATTATTCTGAGCATGCTACAGTGATGTCAGATTTCAATAAGACGTATTCTAGTCTGTGGTTGAAATTAAAACGTATGGCCAGAGCGTTTAATAATATGATAAGACTATAATATACTCCATCTACTGGCGTAACTGGCCTATTTCGTTCACGTTCGATGTAGTTCCTAAGTAAATAATTATTTTGTTGTTTGTCGTAGGTAAGGAATGGATACGTTTCTGAAGCATAAGAAAACAGATTTGCCATTGCACGAAACAGATGACAGTTTTGACGATTCAGAATCAGAAGCTAATGACTTGTCAAAATGCAAGAGGAAGCCCACACCAAAGTTAAGAAAATATGACGAGGATTCTGTTAAATTTGGTTTTGCCGAATGTGCTTCAAATTCATAGACCGCAGTGTCTGATTTGTAACAAAATTTTGTCAAATGAAGCTTTGAAACCAGCCAAACTGAAAAGGCATTTAACGAAGAACCATCCTGATTTAGCTGGCAAACCAAAAACATTTTTCCAAAGAAAGAAGGAAGAAAATATCAAGCAGATATCATTTTTTAAGTTGTCATTGATACCAAATGAAAAATTACTGAAAGCATTCTATTTGGTGGCATTGAGAGTGGCTCATGCTAAGAAAGCTCACACGTTTGCAGAAGATATAATTCTTCCTTCTGCAGTTGATATGTGCAAAACAGTTCTAGACAAAGAATGCACTGCAAAATTGAAAGGAATTCTATTGTCTGACAACACAATTGGAAGAAGGATAGAAGACAAGGCAGATGGTATAAAGGCACAAGTAATTGACAGACTGAAAGAAGACAGCACCGACGTTGCCAACCAGGCACAACTTCTGGCCTTTGTGCAATGCTGTTGGGAAGGGGAAATGATAGAAGATTTATTTTTATGTCATCCAATGCCTTGCTGAACAACTGGCGAGGAGGTTTTCAAAGTGCTCGACAGTGCTCAACAGTTTTCTTTCACAGTCAGGTCTGTCATAGGGTTGGTGAATAGGCATTTGCACAGACGGT
Source organism: Polypterus senegalus (assembly GCF_016835505.1). Classification (NCBI taxonomy): domain Eukaryota; kingdom Metazoa; phylum Chordata; class Cladistia; order Polypteriformes; family Polypteridae; genus Polypterus; species Polypterus senegalus. Next base: position 34,863,208 of record NC_053159.1, read on the forward strand.
GCAGCATCCATGACTGGGAAGCATTCTGGTGTTGTGGCGTGTGTGAAGAAAGAAGCACTTAACATCACAGCGACACATTGTATGATTCATTTGCAATCACTGACAGCGAAGAACATGACACAATCACTATCTGAAGTCTTGTCTGGTTGCATCAAAGTTGTAAATTTGATTAAAACCAGACCAGTATACGCTCGCACGTTTGCAATTCTTTGTGAAGAGGTGGGGGCTAAGCATTCGAATCTTTTGCTCCGTACAGAAGTACGATGGCTATCACGAGGCAAAATAGTGCAGCATGTATTTGAACTTTGAGAAACTCTACTGGTATTTCTGACGGAATGTAACGCTGACCTAGCTTCAGTCATGGCTGATAACATTTGGCTAGGCAAACTTGCCTATCTGGCCGATATATTGAGCTTACTAAATGAGGCGAATTTGTCACTTCAGGGAAGAGATTCAAACATCTTATAAAGTCACGACAAGAATGCAGCATTTAAGAAGAAGCTCAGTATATGGAAAACCAGAATTAACAAGAAGGTTTTAGACATGTTTCCAATCTTGGATGATTACATCTGCAACAATTCGTTGATCAACGCTGTTCTCATAATTTGTGATGTTGAGCAGCATTTGCAGTCGCTGGCTGACCATTTTGATGAATACTTCTTGAATAATAACATTGCTAATTTTGATTGGGTCTGCAGTCCCTTTCATGTTGAATTAGATAGATAGATAGATAGATAGATAGATAGATAGATAGATAGATAGATAGATAGATAGATAGATAGTGTAATAAAAGCACAGATAAGTATAAAGATTTGGGGTGGTTTAAGCCCCATATACCGTAAAAGAAAAGGTTTGTTCAGTCAGTGTTTTTAACTCAGTACAAAAGACAGTCAAAATAAAATACATCGGACATTTTATAAGGGTGCACAGGAAATGATGGGGAGAGCAGTGTTGCATGATGGGAAGAGTGATGTCATCTTTGGGGGACCGGAGGTTAGAAAGGACCCCGGAAGCTAGAGGGAGTTGTGGACTTCCGGGTACATTTATGGCAGCGTTTCAGTCCTTCTAGGAAAACAAAAGAAGAAAGGTCAGTACTCCGCCTCTGTCCCCCGGCACGGCTAATCGCAGTGCCCGGCGGGTCCTTAAGCCACTCCCCACGTGCTCATGCGTGACAATAGATAGATAGATAGATAGATAGATAGATAGATAGATAGATAGATAGATAGATAGATACTTTATTAATCCCAAAGGGAAATTCACATACTCCAGCAGCAGCATACTGATAAAAAATAATATTAGATTAAATAGTGATAAAAATGCAGGTAAAACAGACAATAATTTTATATAATGTTAACGTTTACCCCCCCGGGTGGAATCGAAGAGTCGCATAGTGTGGGGGAGGAACGTTCTCCTCAGTCTGTCAGTGAAGCAGGATAGTGACAACAGTCTGTTGCTGAAGCTGTTCATCTGTCTGTCTGTTCAGTGGATGCAGTGGATTCTCCATGATTGACAGGAGCCTGCTCAGCTCCCGTCGCTCTGCCACGGATGTCAAACTATTCACCTCCGTGCCTACAATAGAGCCTGCCTTCCTCACCAGTTTGTCCAGGCGTGAGGCGCCCTTCTTCTTTATGCTGCCTCCCCAGCACACCACCGTGTAGAAGAGGGCAGTCGCCACAACCGTCTGGTAGAACATCTGCAGCATCTTATTGCAGATGTTGAAGGACGCCAGCCTTCTAAGAAAGTATAATTGGCTCTGTCCTTTCTTACACAGAGCATCAGTATTGGCAGTCCAGTCCAGTATAAATACTCCCAGGTATTTATAGGTCTGCACCCTTTTGCAGACCTGTGGTGAAGCAGCAGCCGCTCCATGGTCTTCATTACATGTGAAATCAGAGCAACAGGCCGGAAGTCATTCAGCTCACTAGGACGTGATACCTTTGAGACTGGGGTGATGTAACATGTTTTCCAAAGCCTCGGGACTCTCCCCTGTTCCAGGTTCAGGTTGAAGATGCGCTGTAGAGGACTCCCCAGCTCCAATGCACAGGTCTTCAGCAGTCGTGGCGATACTCCATCTGCTTTGCTGGCATGAAGTCTCCTCAGCTCTCTGCTTACCTGGGCTGCTATAATTGTGGGTGGGGGGAAACTCTCTTCTATGCTGGTATCAGCAGACGGATGGGTGGAGGGTGAAGTACTCCGAGGTGAGAGTGGGTAAGGGTGGTCAAACCTGTTAAAGAGGTTGTTCATCTGGTTTGCTCTCTCCACGTCTCTCTCGATGGTGGCACCCTGCTTCGAGCTGCAGCCATTGATGATCTTCATCCCATCCCACACTTCCTTCATGCTGTTATTCTGCAACTTCTGCTCCAGCTTTCTCCTGTACTGCTCCTTCGCCACCCTGACCTGGACTTGGAGTTCCTTCTGCACGTGCTTGAACTCATGCTGATCACCACCTTTAAAAGCCCTTTTCTTCTGGTTCAAAAGGCCCTTGATGTCACTTGTAATCCATGGCTTGTTGTTAGCATAGCAGCGTACTGTTCTTACTGGAACTACAATGTCCATACAGAAGTTGATGTAGTCAGTAGTGCAGTCAACTGCAGGATATCCCAGTCCGTAATTCCAAAGCAGTCTCTCAGAGCCTGCTCTGCCTCAGGGGACCACGTCCTGAATGAAATTAACTGACCTCGCTGGGAACAAGCAGGAGGAGTTAGCTGAATTGTCATGCGATCGCAGCTTACAAAATAAGTTCAAGCAGCAATCACTGTCATCTTTTTGGCTGTGTGTGGCTTCTGAGTATCTCTTGATATCTGATATGGCAGTCAAGATTTTGCTACCATTTGCAACAACATATTTGTGTGAAACAGCATTTTCAGCACTTACAAATATGAAGAGCAAGTACAGATCCAGACTGGCCATTGAAAGTGACTCGCGTGTGAGCTTATCAAAAGTAGCACCGAGAATTGACACTTTGTGCAAATCAAAGCAAGCACATCCTTCCCACTGACGTTATTAGTGTTAACCAAAACCAATGGTAGCCTAATAATTTCTTAAAAATGACTTTGTTCCATAATTATTGCATGTAGATAGGCGTAACTAAAATTTATTCTGCGTTACTTGTTCATTTATGATTTTCCGTTATAGTAGTCATCATGACAGTGAAGAAGGTACTGTTGAACTTGTATGTCCGTTATTTTGATTGCATTTTACGTTACAAAATTTTACTTGTTCAATATTGGGGTCCGCGAGCTAGGCCCGGAATGTAATAAGGGTCGCTGGTACAAAAAGTTTGAAAACCGCTGATTTAAGGTATCAACGTTTGTCATGTCCCGTTAGCAACTAGGTGTAACCAATCATGTTAAAAGGCTTCTGATTATGTAACGAGTTCTTTTTTTATTGAGTAGTGACCCAATCAACGGATTGTATAAATAGAGAGCAGAAGACACTTTTTTCTTTGAAAAAACACTAACATGACAAGTTTTGGCCTCTTGTGAGACTAAGATAAAGAATAATGATTGACATTTTCTCCTGCCTGTGTTTTATTGCTTAAATCGGGGCATTCTCATGGTAGGGGGTGTCTGTATTCATAATTTTCTTCCATGGTGTTGCAGCCGTAAGCACCTACACCCATGGAGCCTGAACCACACTGTTTTTATTAAGAAAAAAACAAATGCTGCTAATGTGCTTTCCCATGGGCCTCAGATTTGGTCCTGGAGGGCCACAAGTGTTGATTCCCACCCAAGTTCTTAGTTGTAGGCCAACTGTTACTTCAAAAAGCATTTCTGTTAGCTCACTTGTTATGATGCTCAGCTTTAATTACTTCTTTTAGGTGATGACTGCATTTGCTGCTTTAATTGCTTCTTGTTTTCTTAACCATCTGCCAGTTGGCAATCAGACGTAAATGACAAGGCAGACAGCAGTTCAGTGTCTGGCTGTATCCAATTTATACCTGTTGGTATAAATAAAATAAAATATTTGGAAGGAAAGGGAAGAGAAAAAAAGAAGGAATGAGAATTACTCATGTATTCCGGACCACCGATTATTGAGGAAAGAAAAATCTAAAATATAATAATAACTTGATATGGCAGAATGAAACATCTGGTTCAGCAATCAGCAAGGAATGTCTTCTAATTATGAAATTGCCACTGTGAGCCTCATGAACCAGGCCTGGTGAGACCCTCATCTAAAAGGTCATAGCTGGGCTGCCAATCCTCACTGGCACAAGAGATGCCCCATCAGGACTTTCGTATGCCATCTACCACTGTTATCATTTCTTTCTGTATGTAGTTTTTCTCAGGCTTTCCTGAAGCAATACAAATAATTTTCTGGTGTCAGCTTTATATTCAAATTATTTATTTTAATGTCTTCCCTGTGTTTCTCCATGCCTGTTTGTTTTCTTCCAGGCACCTGTATGTCAAGGTTAGCATGCCGCCCATGTCATGAGAATCCTTCCCAGAATGCACCAGGTTTGTGCAATTGTGATGTAATTGGTGCAACTGCTTAAAAGTCTCATAGCTTCACTTTTATCTGTAATTAGATTCCTTCTTTGCAATCTCTTTGCTTTATTTTGAGTATTTTTTTTTGGTTGACTTTGATTTTTGGGTTAATGTTCCTAGTTTTGTCATTTTCTGTCTTTTCTCTCAGGTTTTGACCATTTTGTTTTTTAGAAAGTATTTCTGACCCCTCGCTTAAGTCAGTGAAACTGCCTAGGGCGAGCCTGGCAAGCGCTAACAGCTTTCCCATGAAGCACTGCTCTATTAGCTTTCAAAACTGCCACTCACAGTGCCAGTGATATCAGTCAGGAAAGATTCATCCAGCAGATCTTGCAATTCTTTAGCAATATTTTTTTTTAAACAGAAACAGATACATCCTATATATAACAAGAGATCATTTTTCGTATGTGGTTTTCTTTTTTATAGTGAGTGACAGTTTTTGTGTTTGGTGGTTTGTTCAGTACTATGAATATAATAATACTTTTTTTTTCTTTGCAGTAGGGCTCCACTGTATAGTAAGTGTCTTACACTCTTAAAAATTAAAGGTGCTAGAGTGGTTCGTCAGAGCAACGCCACAGGGGATCCATTTTTGTTTCCCAAAAGACCCATTCACATGAAGGTTCATTTATTTAGAACCATAACAGGCTCCATAATGTAAATAACCATGAATAGGTGGTGACAGGTCTGTGAAATACCATTGAGTTCTTGATTTTGAAAGGACTCTTGTCGCATGCAGTAACACACGCTAAGTCTACGTTTTCTTAATTTGTTCATGTCCTACTAGGTAGCCTACCATACATATTTCAGTTTTTTTTAAAACACAAAGAACCCACTTCACATGCAAAGAACCCATTCTAGAATGAAATGCTGCCTTGTCAAGTAATGGCTATATGAAGAACCACACAACCCAGTAACCCATTAAAGAACCATTGTTTCTAAGAGTGTATTCCCACTACTGCTCTACTACTATGCATGACGCAGTGTTTAGAAGTGACTAGCGAAGAGCAAGTTTCAATTCACGTACGGTTTCGTGAAAGTGACACCATAATTTGTTTTGCAGGCAAATTCACAATTGCGAAACTCACTGCAGAGTTTTTGGGGGTGTCACACACGTGCGAGTAGGAGGCAGCTAAAGGGCTCGAGTAACTGTAATAAAACATCCGACCAGGGGGCAGCGGAGTGCACTAACTGTCTTTCTCAGTTCCCCACAGACCTTTCCCGGGAAATCCTGCATGGTTCCGGCCTCTCTGATGACGTCACTTTCGAAGCCAGCCCCTCTGATGACGTCACTTCCGAAGCCGGCCCCTTTGATGATGTCACTTCCGAAGCTGGACCCTCTGATGACGTCACTTCTGGTTCCGGCCCCTTTGATGACATCAGTTCCTCTCAAGACCTTTAAAGTCTCCATCTTAGGCTACTATAGCCAGTTCTGTTTTGGATTCTGTGTTATGCACATCGTTTGTTTGAAAAAAAAAACCCTTTTGCAGCTGGGAAGAACAATATACGGGTGGCTGCCCCAAACCTTTATAATGTCTTGGACTCGTTTTTATGACAGGGGGTTTTAAAGAATGTTTCTCTGGCGAAAAACAAGGAATAGCGCTCACTAAACCCATGTTCACACGGCAGCTATGTAAAGGATATAATCCATTCCACACCAGTAAAATAAATTCAATTTATGCTTCTTATTCACATTAACACAAAGGAGTGCAATACAGCTTTTATAAATGTTACATGCTGCTTATTTTGGGTGGCACGGTGACGCAGTTCGTAGCGCTGCTGCCTCGCAGTTAGGAGACTCTGGGTTCACTTCCCGGGTCCTCCCTGTGGAGTTTGCATGTTCTCCCCGTGTCTGCGTAGGTTTCCTCCATGTGCTCCGGTTTCCTCCCGTAGTCCAAAGACATGCAGGTTAGGTGCATTGGCGGTCCTAAATTGTGCTTGGTGTGTGTGTGTGCCCTGTGGTGGACTGGCACCCTGCCCAGGGTTTATTTCCTGCCCTATGTTGGCTGGGATTGGCTCCAGCAGATCCCTGTGACTCTGTAGTTAGGATATAGTGGGTTGGATAATGGATGGATGCTGCTTATTTTCCACAAAGTACAGAATAACTCAGAAGACAGAAAGTTATTGCTGCTAACCCCGTTCCCTGGCCTTATCCTAGATGAGGATATGTACACTTCCGGGGATTTTTTATTTTCGCTAGAGAACTTTTTTAAACATGTTGACTTCCATAGTGAAAACAGAAATAATATATTTGTTCTTAATTCTAATGTACAACCAGGGAGTTATTTCAATGTAATGATTCAATGAATTTTGTTAATGAGATCTATTTCAGTTATGTCATGGTTGGTGGATGGAACAGAAAATTCTTTACGCATGCCTGCTGCGCAATAACTTGGCTGGGTCAAACATTTGGTTGCAATTGAATGTCGCAGCTTCCATTTGCACTTCATAGTGACGAGACAAAAATCGCTGAAAGATTTTCAGATGGCTATGGTTCTACATATGTGAAATAGTTTTGTGAAAAACAAATGTTATCCAAAAATTAGATAACACTTTTAAGATTAAACCAAGTGAAGATGAAACATGCTGATTTTTCATTCTTATTTCAGATGTCTAGTATCCTCTGTTAACATCGATGCTCATATTTGGTGTCACAGTCTCGAAGATGGTTTACGCCACGGGGGTCGAACTCCAAGCCTGGAGGGCCGCAGTGGCTGCAGGTTTTCATTCTAACCCTTTACCTAATCAGTGACCAGTTTTCATTGCTAATTAAATCCTTTTCCCTTCATTTTAATATCCCTGTTTTTTAAAGATTCAGCCCTCTGAATTAATTCTTTTCTTCATTAAATGACAGCCAAACAGAAATGCGATGTGAAACAAGCCAACAGTTGACCAGCTAAATTGGGGCTTCAAATGCCAACCAATTTCACTCTAACCAATTTCTTAACGAGAAGCAGAGTCTTACTGTTAATTAACCTTATTATTTAAATCCATGGCTTGTTGCTGCTCTCATTCTGCCACAGCAGACATTTCCAAAACTATTGATTTTCTGTTTTTTCTTTTTAAATTTTTTTATTAATTTTATTACAATCCATACAAAGCAATCGAGTTTTTACAAAAAGAAAAATTGAGTTAAGAACAGATCGATCCCCACCCCTGAGAGAGAGAGCAAGCCAAGCCGTGTTAAATTTTAAGGCTTGTAAACATACCTAAATTAATAAATTCTCTGTGCTTTATGAACTTATTTTAAAATATTACTGATTAGATCCTGCCATGTTCTGAAAAAAGTCTGTACGGATCCTCTAACTGAGAATTAGATTTTTTCCAATTTCAAATAATATAACACATCGGTTTCCCACTGACTGAAAAGAGGAGAGTTTGGGTTCTTCCAGTTTATCAGAATGAGTCTGCGTGCCAACAGTGTAGTGAATGCAATCACAATTTGGTTTGTCCTTCTCCACTTTAAGCCCCTCTGGAAGAACCCCAAACACAACTGTTAATGGGTTAGGAGGGACTGTGAATCTGAAAGGTAAGTAAAAATTTTGGTCCAGAATGATGTTAATTTGGCGCAGGACCAGAACATGTGACCTAGTGAGGCTGGGGCGTGGTTGCAGCGTTCGCAGGTTGGATCATGCCCTGGAAACATTTTGGAGAGTTTTAGTCGAGACAGATTTTCTGTTTTTTCTAAGAATACCGTCAAAATGTTTCGGTGACCTGAGAGATCAACCTTACTGAGGCCTCCACCTGTCTTTATTTTCAGATATTGTGTGATGGGCACAGGTGAGCTGGTCATGTGGTGGCTCATTTTGGGTCTCATTATTGTTTGGCTGCTAATTAAGTAAAAAGAGACAACTAAGGGGCTCGAGTGAAGTCAGTTAAGATGAAGGCAAATGAAGTTAATTAGCAGCAGAAACAGGCCATTCATTCATTCTAATTGACTTGCTCTCAAAGACTCAGACCCCTTAATTGTTTCTTTTTCCTTAATTAGCAGCCAAACAATAATGAGATACAAAATGAACCAAAACAACTGGTGTCCATCACACAATATCTGAAAATAAAGAACGATAAAGATCTCAGGAATGTTGATATTCTCAGGTCCCCAAGACATTTTACTAGTGCTCTTAGAAAGAAAAAATCAAGAACTGGTTTAATTAACCACAAGAATTGGCACCTCATTAAGCAGCTGTCTAGCGTGAGTTAATTCAAATTTAGCAGGCAGCGTGTTTAATACTAAATGACAGGCAAACACAGGCATGATGACGCTTGACAGGAACTAAACCATCTTGTGTGAATGGCACAGATTTCACTAGAAGTGAAATACAAATTAATTCAGTTTTTTTCTGTGGAGCTAAATGCTCAGTTTCACTTTGACTTCCGTTCACTCAAATCATTTCACTAGTGGACAGCCTTAATCAATCAATCAATCAACATTTATTTATATAGCACATATTCATACAAAAAAAATGTAGCTCAAAGTGCTTTACAAAATGAATAGAAAAATAGAAGACACAATAAAAAATAAACATAAGTCAACATTAATTAACATAGAATAAGAGTAAGGTCTGATGGCCTGGGTGGACAGAAAAAACAAAAAAAAACTCCAAAGGCTGGAGAAAAAAATAAAATCTGTAGGGGTTCCAGACCAAGAGACCGCCAAGTCCCCTCTGGGCAATCTACCTAACATAAGTCAAACAGTCCTCTTTGTATTTAGGGTTTTCATGGAAGGACCTGATGATGATGGTCACGTAGACTTCTGGCTTTCAGTCCATCAATGTTGGTGCATCATGATGCTTTGAGTAGGTGGTGGTGGCGCAGGCCGCCACCACAAAGAAACCGGAAAAAGAAACAAAAAAAAAAAAAAAAAAGAAAAAGCCTTACTCACGTGTAGCTCCAGCAGCTCGTTGCGGTGGGTACCATCTTTGTGGCCCTCACACTTTCTTCTTTTCCTCCTAAGGGCATTTCTTTGCATATCCCTAAAACTATTTGGAAACCTAATCTAGGCCCAGTTTGAAAATTCCCTGAAATATACTTTAGGACCGTTCCAAATGATTGATCACATAAAGAATTATAAGTCACATACTTTTTGAACCCCTGTAACAAATGAATTCCTGGCTACTGCCATGGGTAAGTAGGTGGATGAATTTGCGGAAGATGGGATCAACATTGGGAGTGTCAGTCCTGCCTGAAAATGGTACAGGTCACTCTGGTTTATGAATTTCCCACAAATATCTGTGCTATTGAATGTATTAGATATATTAAATGAGACATTCTCTGCATCCTAACAAATCTACTATGCATTGGCCTTGCTGCTGTTCCTTCTGATGGCTCTCAATGTGTGCCTAAAAGTGTTTTTGCCAAAAGTAGAAGCAAAGCAAGGCAGGGAGTGGCCATTCTGGAGCTTTTTACCCCATAATTTGATTAATCTGTTATATTTACTGAATCATTTATCCAGAGAAAGGTTGTGGGGAAGCTGGAAGCTATCGTGGCAAGCATAGGGTGCAATCTCTGGACACAGCGCCAGTACACCACAAGGTGAACACACAAACAAGCACCAGGAGCCAATTTGGCATTGCCAATATATCTAGCCTGTTGTGGATGCCAAAGAGGACATCCCAGCTGGATGATGGCATGAACTCTTACCAAGATGGAAGGTGCTGGTGATGGACAAGCAGAAGCCAAAGACCAGGAGCAGTTTCATCCCCCATAAGTTATGTGGCAGTGGTTCTCTGGAGATGTCTCAGCTTGGACACCTGCAGGGGCTCATGGGAAGTGAAGTCTGGAAATGCAGCCCTGTCAGAGTCTCTGGGTGCCACAAGGGGATGTGGTTGGGGGAGGACTGCTCTGGTTCCCAGACAACCCGAAAATACTACCCACAAATCATGCCAGGTCACTGGAAACCTGTCTGGGTCCACAAGGAGGCAACACTCAACTCGAGGAGGAAGGAGAAGATATGATTGTTGGCTGTGTTTATTATAGGAGGTGTTTGGTAGATTAAAAATCCATTGACATTGAGTAAGTTGGGCATTATTGGGTCTGGGGTTTGGGGCTCAGTGGTACCACCTGCTGGTTACACTGCATGTCATTGGACTGTGGGCAGAAACTGGAACACCCAGAAAAAAACCCTGCAAACACTGGGAGAACATGCAAACTCCATACAGGGAGGACATGAGACAAGAACCCCTGGTTCTTTACTACAAGGCAGCACTGCTACCATTGTGCCACTGTGCCACCCATGCATATGATGTAATATCAGATTACATTTACTAAACAGACTTTATCTTTGCAGAAAAAATTGAGGACAGATTGCCAGACAAAACTGAACAGCAGTCTACCAAGAAGAGGTACGGCGACACATTATCTTCTGACGGGGTGTGACAGTCTCCGGCAAAGATGTGGCATTCTGCCCAAGGTTGCCTGTTCCAGCAATAGGCTCTTTGAAGTTAAACATTAAGAAAGACAGAATGTAACCTTAAAATCAGTAACTGCTTAATTTCTTTAAAAGACCTGATGAAGACTATAGAGCCAAAATACTGCATCTCTTCTCTTCTTTTCTCTTCTTTTCTTTTCAGTGTGGAAATCCCCTTTAGCTTTTTTCCTTTGAAGATTCACACCTTGAAGCAGCCCCTCACTAACTCGATATACTGTTTGTGGAGTACTGTGCAAAAGTCTAAGGCACTTGAGAGAGTTCACAAAAATATTCATCTGAAACACTTATTTCATGTTTTCTGGATTAGTATTTCAATAGAAAAGAACATATTTTAGAGTTCTAAACATTCATTTTATAAAAAAGCGAAGCAAAACAATAAGGTATCTGAAAATCCCTGAAGAAAACAAAATGACATAGTAATGCATTTTCAATTTTAAAGTCAGAATTTTGTTGGCCTGTAACTGTGATATAGTGAGTTGTGATGATGTGGGTCCTCCTGCATGTTCCCATCTCCCTTTAAGGAGCCTCTTGAACCCGACTCCGTCAGTAATGTAACCGGATGAGCTGGACAATGAGGACACCAACAAAGCAAGGGAAAGGTGAAAAAGTACAGAAGTGCTTTTATTACAAAAATGAACTAAACAAAATCCCAAAATAAGTGCAGTGCTTCTAAAAGTCAATAAATAAATAATCCATTAAAAACAATGAAAATGTGGAAGTTAAAATTCAATAAATAAATCTTTTAAAAATGAGGTTAAAACAATAATAAAGGCTGGAAACTGTCCTCTTTTAAAACCTGGTGCCACCTTTAGCTGGCGGCTCCCCTGCTTCTACCATCTGGGCTCTGCATCAGGGGTGTCGCCCTACCTACAGCTGACCTTCTCCACATGCGGTTGCCTTTTGTCCTCTGGCTCCGTAAGGCAACTTTCCCAGAATGACACTTGGGTTCCACCAACGTCCAGGGCGCACACGCTGGGGTTACGATCCCAAATCTCCTACTCCCACTAACTTCACGGTCTTACGTGGCCTCGATCGTGGTCACTCCTGCTCCTCTGTAAAACTCAGCAGGAGTGACCCAATCTGTTTGTCCCTGGGTGTCGGTCAAACACTCCGCTAGGGCTCACTTCTCCCAGCTGCCTGTCCTCCTTACAACGAGTCTCACTCACGCACCAGCTTTCAGCTTCCTCTTGATTCCTTCTCTAACCTCCATTCTTTCGATCATTTTTCTCTTTTCTCCACACTCACGCTTCTGCTATTTATAATGGGGACGTGGCACAGTTGTGGAGATTAGCAGCTCCCAGCATTAATTACAAATATGGACAATCCCTCACCTGTGCACTTAAGAGTGGAAATGCCCGCACCACACTGTTCCAGCCACACTACCACACACCCTCTTTAAACCATGAGTGCGGTGATTTTTTATTTAAAACTAGCCTTTAATTCTGAGACGTACACCCGCTATTTCACATGAGTCCACGGCTTAACATTTTAGTGACCTATTTTTAAATAGGGGGGCTGGGCGGTCTCATGGCCACAGAACCCCTGCAGATTTTGTTTTGCTTTTTCTGTCCTCCAGGCCATCGGACCTTACTTGAATTTTTGTTACCTATTATTGCCTAAACATTTTTATATTTTTCTTTTTTCTTTCTTCATCTTGTACGGCATTTTAAGCTACATCATTTGTAGGAAATCAGTCAGTCAGTCATTCTCCAACCCATTATATCTTAACACAGGGCCACGGGGTTGTATGAAAATGTGCTATATAAATAAATGCTGTTGTTGTTGTAAATAAATAAATAAATAGTTAACTGGCCGTCTCAATCTCCGTGGGTGTGCGTGATTGTGGATTAAGTGGGGCGAGATACACCTTCAATGTGGTGCATGATTGAGATGCTGTGCCCATGGAGGTATATAAAGGAGAGTTGGCATGGGAAAAAGGAACAAGATGAAGAGGAAGAAGAATAAGATGAAGAAAAAAGAATGAGAAAGTACACCGCCATGAGAACAGTGTCAGGGGAGAAGAGGCAGAGGCAGCCAGTGTGGTGAAGAGCAACGCGGACATGAGACCTGCAAAGGAGCAAAGTATTGGTGCTGTAGGGGCGAATCGTCCCCACTGAATATTGGTGTGAAATGAGAGGGATCGTCATGGAGAGGTAAGCCAGGGGAACGAGAAGGAAGAGGGGAGGACATCCAGCCCTGAGCGGTCTGGCCAGCTATGTGATGAGGACTGTGGTAGTGGAAGTCTGAAGCAATGGGTGAGCTGGGGAGATGAAGAGGGAGTTGTGCTGGGCTTATCCATTAGACCATGAAGGGCCCGATGGTTGATAGACTTTATCTCATTTAATTCTAATTTTAATCTTTCATATTGTTGCTGTTTTTACGGATTATTTAATATTTATTGAAGAGTTAGCATTGGACTATTTATGTGGACACTGTTTTTGGATTTTTTCAATAAAAGCACTGGCACCGTTTCACCTACCCCTTGCTATGATTGTGTGTTGTGTCCTCATCTGCTGGCTCATCCTCGGGTATGTTATCGATGTTAACAGTTTCAAGATGCTCCCCTAGAGCAGCCAGGAGAGTGGAGCTGACCTGCACCGTCACAGATGTGGCAAAATCTACCAAACAGGTGCTAATGGCTAATGACATCATAGGCAGGTTGAACTAAAGCGATGAACTGAAACAGAATCGGAAAATCAAACTCGGTAAGGAAATGTCAGACTGAAAAGTTAAGGTTGTGATCCTTGGGCCGAGTTTAACCTGCAAAACGTACATCATGGCAAAAGGGAGCATAGCAACAAGACACAAGGTGGTCACACAGCATCATTGAGGTCTCTCACAACAAGGCAGGTGTTAGACAGATGTGCTATCCAAGCTTTTCTGCAGAAGAGCACACAAATGGGTGACTTTAAGGATCAGAATTGCAGTTGTCAGCTACAGAAACTGAGCGCAGCAAACGAGAAACACAAAGGTTAAGCTCCCATTGCAATGAGAAGACCACTATCAGTGTAAAGCTGGTACAAAGTCCTGGGACCCTGGTACACAAATCTACAGTCTTATCAGAAGTGGTGCTCATGGAATACTTGTGGCTATAAAATACATTTCTCTGTGGTGGAAACAAAGCCAAATGACTCTGTTGTGTACAAAGACGGGGTGCCGATAAATGGCAGCAGGTGCTTTGGAGGTGGGGCCACCTACCAATTACCGTCAGGAGGGTCTCCCACAGTCCCTGGTGGTTCATTCGGAATGCGCTTGGGAGTTGTGAGTTTTTTTTGTGTTGTGCTTATTGTGTTTAGGCATTTTTTGACTTCTAGCTCGGGTTTTGCCTTCAGCTTTCGATTGTGTTTTTGAAACACTGTTGACTTGTGATTGCCTCACTGGCAATTCATTTATGCCTTTTGTACTCTTCGGACCATCTCGGTGAGTATTTCTGTAATAGTAATTCTTTTTATTGATAAAGACTTGGTGTTTGCCCTTCTTACTAGCTGAGATTTGAAGGGTATATCGCTCTCTAGTGGTCATTTTTTGGAAGAACTTATAGAGTCTTACAGTGTGTGCTGTGAGACTCCTAGTCCACGACAAAAGCAATCCAAAGCAAAGAACTCCAAATAAAAGTAACCATAGGAAAAAGATAGGAAACAAATCAAGAAAAATGTAATAAACAAGAAGGAAAGCAATGGCAACATTCAATGATCCCCTCCTGGGGGTCTTTCTTCCTGACTGAGCTAAGCATCCAGGGAGAGAATCAATCAGCACTGATGTAGGGGTGGCACCACCTCTTGAGGTTTCACCTACAGAACACACAGCTGAGCTATGAGCTAGCGGGTGCTGGGCCCCTGGTGGTTGGCGAGCAAAGCAAGCATTGGGCAGAGCCCCCTCGTAACACATAATAAACAAAACTGACATAAATATTGTGAAAGATAATCATTAACAAATAATAACAAAACTATGATGAAACTGAAAATAAATGCAAGACACTCTGGCCTATAACACAACAGAGCAGTGCACAAAAGATTTAAATCTGTTTGTCAAAAGATGGCTTTACAAAATAATAAAGTGTGTGAATGGCATATCTTGACAAACTGCGTGTTTTTCTTTTTTCTTCTTCATATATACTTTTGAAACTAAACAAGGTCACCCAAAATATGAATGTGACAAAAAAAGATATCATAGAAAATTCATTGTGCAATTAAAATGAAAGGATTGGGCAGGGGTCTGAATACTTTTGCAATGCAGTGTCGTTTAGCTCCGACACATTTGCTGTATGTTGTACAAGGTGTTAAAAATTCTCCAATCAATACCAAAAGAACTGCTGACCATTTAAAAATAATAATAATAATATGAACGCTAGTGCAAAAGTTAAAGTCTAAAGCCAGAAAAAATATTTTTGCTTGTAAAATCCACAGAGTGCAGTGTGGATGGAACAACTGGAAGAAGGTATCAGGAGTATCAAAGAATTAAGGTGAAGGTTAAAAGTAAGGATCTTAAGACAGTTATAAGACCAGCCTGTGGTGGGCTGGGACCCTACCTGGGGTTAGTTTACTGCATTGCGCCCTGTGTTGGCTGGGATTGGCTACAGCAGACCCCTGTGACCCTGTAGTTAGGATATAGCAAGTTGGATAATGGATGGATGGATGGATATAAGACCACCAGTGATGTAGGGAGCTGAGACATGAGCAGTAAAAAAAATGGCAGAAATGGAAAGGTTGACATGGATCTGTAGAGTTAGATAAAAAGGACAGAATAGAAATGAGACAATCAGAGGTACCACAAAATTGGAAGAATATCAAAGAAAGTACAAGAAATTAGGCTGAATTGGTGTAAACATGAGATTAGGAGGGACAATGAATATGTGGGCAGAAGAGTGAAGGGAATGGAAGGACAGGGGAAGAAAATGTGAGGGAGGCCAACGTGGAGGTGAATGGATAAGGTAAAAGAAGATCTGAAGGAAAAGGGCTTGAATGGCGAGGAGAAAGCTGATGAAACACATCGACCCTACATAGAAGTGGGAAATGATGAGGAAGAAGAAGAAGTTTGAGAAACCAGTAAGTAAGACAGAGAAAATAGCTATGTGAAATCAAATAAAGAATCCTTATTTTGGATGCTCAGGGAACCTTTGATCCAACCTTAATGCTGGCTCTCCAGATGAAGTTGTGTGCTACACACTCCCAGGGTCTGTTGGGATGAGTCACCATAGCAATGACCAACGGCAACTCATCAAAACGCCTGCGTTTAATAAACAAACAAAATGCAGTCCAGTTCAAACATTAGAAACTGCAACTTAATAACCATTGCAGATTTTCCAAAAACAATGTGAAAGGCAAGTTCCTGGGCACATCCATGAAAAAATATGTGCTCAATAACCATAAAGAGGTCAGGAAAAATAAGAGAAAATAACTCATTATAACAACTCAAGACTTAAATCATTTGAACTAAATGGCTCTATTAGTGAAGAACCTTGTTCTCCAATGCAGGTATTACGGCCTGGTCTCTAAAGTGTTGAACTACAAGGCATAAACCGGCTGGTTTGATGTCCAGCATTACCTCATTTTGCAGCTCTCTGCGGGTCATCTGCTAGACTGGAAAAGACAAGTGGGAGCAACTGTATTCTGCACTCATGCTTTAGGTATAAAAGTATGATTTAAATATAAATGGGATGGTGGGTGAACAATGTCTCTAAGAAATGTTCCCCTTGGCCTGAATGGTAAATTGGATTTTATTTGGGAATTCATCCGCCCGTGGTTTTAATAAGCAGCATCCCAAGTTCAGTGTGTAAGTCATCTGGCATGCAGCATTTCTACAAGCTGGTAAATTTGCTTCTTTTGCTCCATTAGCTCGCCTTGACTATCACATGCTTGTTTTAATCCACTCCATGGTGCTTTTAATAAAGTAAGCGCAGTGCAGAGTGCGTGGAAGAAATTGGCCCGGTTTGCTGGCAAGGAGTTGGGCTTGCAAATGGGCACTTGTTTTTAATTTGACCGCAAGAGGACAGAAGGAGGAGAAAAATGAACAGCACAGCGGAGAATGATCCCACTCCTATGCTTGGCGTGATCAGACTAATAGATTCCAGGCCTCACCAGCGACACTGTTGCCTTTTTACAAGCTGCTTTTCTCATCCAGATACTGTAGGTGCAGCGACACTCACTCTGTAGGCCAAAAGCAGCATAAGCACAGCCTGCCCCCATTCGAGAGGGCTAACCCCCATCACCCCGAGTCAGGTGGCCCCTCACAGGAGCGTGGAAATGTCATTTCTGTTTGGCCACTGAATGCATTTTTAGTTAGCGGTGCGGGATGGGGGACAGCTTGTGGCTCCGTTTAATGCTTGGATTTTTACAAGTGCTGCCACACCCTCTGAACTAAGTGAAATGTTTGGTGCATCCAGAAAGACACAAATCATTTCTTGTCAGGCTCTCAAGTGCTTTGCGTGACATGCTGGTGGTGTAAATTACACTTTATCCTGTATTATCCTGCTTGATCCCTGTTTTCTGCATGCCTGCTTTGGACCAAAACCATTGCGTAAGCTCTGATTGCTGTAGGTCTCCCTGAGAGAAGAGCCATGAGAATAAGGAGCATCTGAGGTGGATGACAGAGCAAATCTGGAAGCATTAAGCTCTGACAGCAGGCAAGCGCAACATCTGAGGAGCTTTTTAATATTTTCAGGCTAGTCTGCAATTTGTAATCATCAGTTCTGGTTCTATATAGCATCTTACATGGTAAACACTAGCACAGAAAATGATCAGATCTCATAGGATTTAGAGGATATTAAATGGGCAGTAGGCAGAAAGTAAGGGAAAAAGGCCAAAACACAAACAATAATGTAACTAACAAACATACTAATGGCCGGGATGGTTTCCCAAAGCAGTATCCATTGTCCTTGACCAAGGGGAATGCAATGACCCAGGTAAAATGTTGGGGTGCCAACCAGGCCACACCCCATACTGAAATAATATGAAACCCCAAATAACAGGCACACAAAGGCGCTATAACAACAACAATTTATTTATTATACAGCCCAAAATCACAGCAACGGACTTTAACAGGCCCTGTTTTTTGACAGCCCCCCACCCTTGACTCCATAAGAAGACAAGGGAAAAAAGAGAATGAGAAAACCAAGAAGAGAAGCAGATTAGTCGAGTGATAGCAATAGTTTATAAATACCACATTACTTTTATTTTAGTACTAAAGACTAACAACAGACATGCTGTATGCACAGCTAATCAGCAGCTCTAGACAGGGTATACTAAACTGAAGTTACAGTCTTCAGCCTGGGTTTAAAAGGTGAGACTGAAGGGGCACCTCCTGTGGTAGCAGGCAGACCGTTACACAGCTTTGGTGGCCCTGTAACTGTTTTTTTTTTATGAATCCTTGGAATTATAAGCAAACCGACATCTTGAGATCTTCATGTGCACTCTGGTTTGTAAGAAGTAATGATAAGATACGTAAGCAGAGCCTTGGCCATTTAAGGCTTTATATGATAAAACAAGGATTTTGAAATCTGCCCTAAGCTGAACCAGGAGCCAATGTAAGGATTTAAGCACTGGAGTTTGGTGTTTATATTTTCTTGTTCTTATAATCAGTATAGCTGCTGTAAGAATTAACAGATAAAGGAGGCAAACAGGCTTTAAAGAGCAGTCAGGCTTCAGGGTCAGCGCTCCATCTTGCAGGTTGCTCCTAAATGAGACACCTCTTTCTGAGGTCACACTGATGTTATAGCTTGTGGACTGGGGCAGGGTCATTTGCTCTCATTGGGCATATTCTCTGAGCTGTGGGAGGAAAAAGAGACAAGACAGTCAGTGATCATGCCCCCTGGTGTCTAGGGGTGGGATTGCTTACCTCTGACATGCCTGAAAGTTGACCTTCTGAAACGCATCCTCTTCCTAAGCCTATCTATTGCAGAGTGAGGTCATATGACCTTATCCCAGAAAACATCAGGCGCAAGGTAGGAACAATCTCTGGACAGCCCATTTCAGGCTGAACACACACAAATATACGTTAGAGGTCAATTTAGCATCACCGGTGCACCAAACCTGCTTGTCTTTGGACTAAGGAAGGAAAGCAGTGTGGACAACATGCAAGCTCCACAAAAGGGAGTACATGGGACTTGAACCCTAGTGTTCTCGTAGTGAAGCACCACTGCACTACCATGACCCCCTCAGGGCAGCCAATACCACTCAATACGCAAAAAATTCACACAGATTGAACAGCATAGCTAACATTATTTGAAAATATACAGGAAGTGTAAAACATCAATCTTCTGTTTTGATAGAACATGATTACCTTAGTTTTACAGTAGTGCAATATAAAATCATGTTCTTTTTCACAAATAAAATATATTATTTCTAGGATAATTTTATTGAAAATGTATAAGATGTGAGATACCATCCATCCATCCATTTTCTAACCCGCTAAATCCGAATACAGGGTCAAGGGGGTCTGCTGGAGCCAATCCCAGCCAACACAGGGCACAAGGCAGGAACCAATCCTGGGCAGGGTGCCAACCCACCACAGGATGCGAGATACATTTCATAAATATTCAATCTGTTAAATATTTAGCATTTTATCAGTGCTTGTGCAGTATATTAAAATGTTCCAAATACATATACTACAACATTACGTACAACAGACATTATTGAATGTAGTCCTACATTATTTTTAAGATTTTGAGATTAGTTGGATGCAGTTTTAATAGTTTAAAGCAAATTTGTGCTTTCTGGCGGCCTGGCAAGGTGTTGTGATATGATCCATCTATTCAATTCTATTGTATTCGGTTTATTTTATATAGTGCTCTGCACTGTTTGCAGGCTCAGAGTGCTGTGACATGTTCAGTAAAATTCATAATAAGTACACATAAAGACAAAGATTCATTTAAAATAGTAAGAAAAATCAAGTAGTTTGAAACTGATTAACATAAAAGCAGCCCAGCAACATCTTTCCATTATTTAACTGCTGAGCTATGAAACTATGGCCAGCTAACATTGGAGGTGAGGAAAACAAAATGTTGTCAGCAGATTCCACAAAGAAAATAAACCTCTGGACTGTCCATGGTCAGTTATAACAGAGAAAGTCAAAAACAAAGTCAGACGCAGTCAGAGTCCTGGAGACCTCGGCCAGCTGGCCGCCTAGCCCTTCCTGGACATTGTACAGTGGAGTCTGCGCTGGCCTCTCTAATCTGATGACAGAATCTTTCCATCCATTGATTCCAAAGCTCCTAGTATCTCAGGTGTCTTTTCCATGGGCAGGAAAACATACACTGACAAGAGAAACAGAACAGAGGAAGGTTAGGAATGTTTCATAATTATTGTAATGCTCATACTTTTGTACAAATGACAAACAGACAGAGGTGCAATATGCACAGCTAATCAGCAGCTCTAGTCAGGGCAGGCCAGACTAAAGTGGTGAGTCTTCAGCCAAGGATTTCAAAACTGAGACTGTAGGGTCATCTCTTATACAGTGGCCTGCAACAGTATTCAGTCCCCTTTGACTGACATCAAAATTTTCTGCATGACAAAAGATTTGCACACTGTGACACTAGAGGGTGCTGTCGCTCCTCTAACCCGATAGACAAACGTCCAGGTCACCAGGTAAAATTACTAAAAAGGTATTTTAATTTCTTTTCTTTCTTTTCAATAGTGCCTTTAAGCACCCCAACCACCATACACAGGCGATTAATAATAGTAACTACAATAATGATACAAAATTCTTTCCTCCACACCTCCCAGCAAGCTCTGTCATCTACCGCCCAACTCTGCGTCACTTGCTGGATTTTCAACAGTCCTTTATATAGTCCTTGACCCGGAAGTACTTCAATTCTTCCACTCATGTGACTTTCCAGCACTTCCTGGTGAGATGGAGGGCTTGAGTTTTCTTGAGCCCGGAAGTACTTCGCGGCTCCGTCCCCATGACTTGGGAGTACTTCCGGGCTATATGGAAAGTAAAAATACCCTGGTCTCCCTGCAGTGCTTCCTGGTGGCACCCACTGTACCCAGCAGAGCTGTGAAGCTGAACTCTAGATCCCATGGTGCTCTGCAGGAATCTAGGGAGCCGCTATGCTGCAGGGAAATCGCCATCTATCATCCTGGGGGAGGCAGTGTACCAAAGCAGCTGCCTTTCCCCATCCTTCCATTCTTTGGGTGTCCCGGCCTGGTTGAGCTACCAGCCGTCCATCACAACACATTTTAAATGTGAACTCTTATGCTGTAACAATACATTTCCAAAGTCAAAATAAATCAATTTCTGTAGATATTTAACTGGAGAATTAAACCTCAAAATTAGTGTTTGCATAAGTATTTAAACCTTTGAGCTTTGGAAGGTCCGGGTTTAGACAAATGATAAACCACAAATAACACAAATGTGACAGTCATTTGGCCATAATTAAACATAAGGGGTTTCTGGTTGGCACATATGGTGATGTGCTTTGTGATGGCAACATCTTCTGTTCTCTTACTTATATATCCAGTTACAGACTCGGCATACACCTCCACATTAATGTGCCGGTCAACAGTTATGGCCTTCTTAGACATAATCTTATCAGTGCCCTCAAGCAGTCCTGTATGGCTGAAATGGCTCCTTATCTGCTTTACCGAAGGCTTTGTCTGGGTCAACAGAGGCCTGCATGCACGAATTAGTCTGGTCTGAGGGGCCAAAGTGGTGGTGGGGGACTGCTTTGAATATATTCTTTAAGTTTG
Source organism: Polypterus senegalus (assembly GCF_016835505.1). Taxonomy (NCBI): domain Eukaryota; kingdom Metazoa; phylum Chordata; class Cladistia; order Polypteriformes; family Polypteridae; genus Polypterus; species Polypterus senegalus. Next base: position 34,884,801 of record NC_053159.1, read on the forward strand.
TGTAGGCCAAGTCCAGGATGTTATTTTCCTATTGTGGCAAAGTCTAGATGCTGGTAGAAATGTGATAGGATCATCTTGATGTCAGCTTGGCTAAAATCCCAAACAACAATGAGACACTATCGGGGTGGGAGCCGCTGATGGATTGACAGAGCCTGGCCGGGGCCTGCTTATTGACCGCATTAGGGGTAACATAAAGTACAGTAATGACATTGGCAGTGAATTTCTTGGCGTCTACACTTTATAGTTAGGAACTCAATATCTGGTGAGCCGAGACTCACCATCATGTCAACGTTGATGCACCATTTGTTATTATTGTTATTGATGTGATTTCCCATTAAGTGCCTGGCTTCTGTCCACCTGGAAGGATGTTAATCCAGGCTTCTGAATGATGTTGTCAGGAACAGTGTCATTCAGCTACGTCTCAGTGAAAATCGGAGTGCAGCAATCTCTAATCTCATGCTTGATGCTTTGGTCCAGTCTCAGAAAATCCAGTTTATCTTCCTGTCAGTACATATTAGTGAGCAGGATTGATGGGAACGATGGTCATTAGAGTTTAGCTTTTAACCTAACACTGACCCCAATAGAGGGCTGCACTTCTGCTATCTCTCGCACTGCTTATGTCTCCTCTGTGGTGTTACAGGGGCAGCAGGAATCTTTGCCACTGCATGGGTCTCCAGATCTGCATGTTCACAGCTTTGGAGATAGAGAGACCACAGTATTCTGCAGTCTGGTAGAGTCCTTAGTATATTATCATGTAAACTGCTGAATACATGGCGCTCCAACAAGGTCTGGCATTCATAAGCAAAACAAAGAAAAGGTCTAAACGATACATTCTGAACAGTTTGCACATAATGATTGGGAGCCAGTCTAGCCGCTGCCGTCTGTGGCATGGCAATGCTCCTAAGATGCCCCCCAATGATGAGGGGATTATTGTCAATTCCTGGCTAGCACAGAGCAAGGCAACAAAAAAACTTTATAAAAGGAGAATTTATTAACAAAATAGTAAAAATAACAAAATACTCAACAAATGCCAAAAACGAGGCAAAGGGATTTGCCTTAAAGGAAATCCACAGCAAAATAGTCCAATCCACAATCCTTAAATTGTAATCCAAGAAAGAAGAGGACAATAAAATCATAAACCAGAAAAAAAGACTAAAAACAAGAGCAAAGTACTTACAGCTAATAACCAACACCTTCGCCAGAACGCTTTCAAATGAACCACAAGGGACTGCTTTCCCCATAAGCCTTTATAGAGCTGGGGTCAGTCTCTCAATGGAGATGAAGTAATAACCAAACAGAATAAAAATAACAAATAAATCATTAAACACGTAATGAATGAAAAGAACAATATTATTTCAAAAACAATGGAAAATGCTGGATGATAATGTAGAAAGAACAAACACGACAAGAAAAAAGAAAATTAAACACAAACCAGGGGCTTAACCATAACAGCGGGACACCATATTTAACTTCTATGATGAAGGTGTACTGTTGCCATATTCCTGTATGTACTAAAATCAATTTGATCAATATGAACTAAACCATGCAAGGACAATGTCTGAAAGGTGAAGGTCATTTTTCAGCCTATGTAACAGAAAAGAGTGGTCAATGGTGTCAAAGGCTGCATTATATCTAATAGTCTAATTATTATGGAATTTATTATGTCACAAAAAAGTGTAAAACAAGCTATAAATAAAAAAAATATACATACATCACTTAAAATATACACACAAATAAAGGTTATAAATAAGTATAGAAAGTTAGAATTGGTTTGGAATGCAGAGGCGAGAATCTTAACCAGTTAAAGAAAATCTGAGCACAACTCACCAACCCAGGCCTCACTGAATTGGTTTACCCATGTCCTTTAAAACTGACTTTAAAATACTGCTAATGGTGTATAAAGCCTTAAATAATCCTGCTCATTTCTTTATTTTCAATTGCCTACATTCCCAATCGTAACCTTAGATCATTTAATAGTGGTCTGCTTATAATTCCAAGAGCTGAGCTTAAAAGAAGTGGTGAGGTGACCTTTTGCTGTTATGCATCAAATATCTGTAATAGTTGACCAATAGAGATAAGCCAAGGCTAATAGTGTAGAACATTCTAAAAAATCTAATAAAAGCCCACTTTTTAAATTTGGCTTGTTTGAAACTGCTTTTTCGTGGTACTCCTAATAGTCTATGCGTGCATAGAATTATCATATTCTTCATGGATTCGCAATCATTATTAATCTCTCTGCTTTCTTTTCTGATTTTTTGCAGAGGCGTTTAACGTCACCACCACCTAATCAAGGCACTGTGCAGCCGTCTGTGACGCTCGAATGAAAGTGGATACCACAATTACTTTGAATCCTCTGTGATGAATCCTAAGAAACAATAAGGAATGACTTAAGAACATTTATCTTAGGTAGAAGGTCCCATAGACGCTGGGTGGTCTTTCGGCCTTGGAATCCCTATTTCTGCAGCATCTCACCTCCAGAGTTTTATTTTTTTTTCTGCCCTCCCCAGCCATCTGACCTTATCATCGAGCTCAACTTTATAGACTTAAAAACGATAGTACATTATATAAAAGGACCTACTAATTATGTATCAGTTTTATTTAAGTCCATATTGATTTATTTTTGTTATTTATTCATTTTTATTCTTACTTAATTTTAATGTTTTTCTGTTCTTGCAGTTATTTCTTTGACATCTTGTAAAGCCCTTTCAGCTTCATCCTGTGTCTGAAAATGTGCCATAGAAAATAATACTGTTGTTATAAAAAGAGGTGTGACAAATAAATCTCTCTTTAAAAGCGTCCTAAAACTTGACTCGCCTGAACTTTGTTTAAATCATCAATGATATCATCACATGAAAGCTGCTGGCTAATTAGATGATTGATGCTTTACGACAGCCGTCCACTTAGGAGGTCTTTAGCCATAGTGGACCTCAGATCATTTTTTTAATGAGTATTAGAAAAATGTCTCTCTGCTGAGGCCACAGTCACTGGCAGAGTAAGAGCAGGTTTAAGGGCTATCTACAAGTTGAGCTTTCTCATTTGTGCTAAAACTCCATTTAAAGAAGGAGTGGTGGCTCTGAGCCTAAGGATCTGGTATCCCAAAGGATGCTGGTTCGAATTCCCGTCACTGTCAAAAGAGATCCTACTCTGCTGGGCCCTTGAGCAAGGCTCTTAACCTTCAATTGCTCCAGGGGCGCTGTACAATGGCTGACCCTGCGCTCTAAATCCCAAGGGGTATGCAAAAATTAACAAATTCCTAATATGAGAAATTGTATAAGGTGAAATAAAGAAGAAAAAAAAAAGTATCTGTCCAGAGCGGCTGTGCATAGATTAATGTGGCTGGACTTGGTTGATTTCATTACCCGAGTTACTAATTCAAGAGTTGACCTGGTTTCTTTTAACAAAATGTGCTATCGGATGATTCTATCTGAAGAGTAAGTTTCAAAGGATGCAAGCATATTCTCGACACAGAAATCTGACAGGTCTGGATACTAAGTAACTCCCATGAATTAAACACTGTCATGATTTTTGTTCATTTTAAATGATGTACTCATCTCACTGAGCTTTATTATTAATATGCTGTAATACACTGTGCATAGCTTTGGTGTTGTAGAAGCTAGTTTTGTGTCTTTTTGTTATAGTTTAGAGCATTAGTAGTCATGGCATTTCTCTGCAGGGACCCTCAGAGTGGTGCTATGCTCATGTCATCACCATGACGGCGCCGTGCATTTCCTAGTCATCTGAGATTGTGGATAAATCAAAAGAAATCTGTGTGCTGTTGGTAGTCATGATTAATTATTAAGCTAACATTAATTTTATTTTAATTTTTTTCATTTTTATTACTATTCAATGTAATATTGTTTCTTTGTATCAGTATACTGCTGCTGGATTATGTGAATTTCCCCTTGGGATTAATAAATCTATCTATCTATCTATCTATCTATCTATCTATCTATCTAGTCTTCATCATTAGCATTACCCCCACTGACTTCAGCTTTCATTTTTTGGTTTCGCAATTTGGATTGACAGATTCTCAGTATGAACACTTTTTCTAGTATTTTTGACATTTCTTTTTCTAATCATTTCAACTACTCAGAAATTTGCCCGTCTTTTACAGGAAATAGGATAAACACTTCATTTGTTAAGAATAACTGAACTAAATGATTATCATGCACAGGAGCAGCTGACGGAAACATTTAAATCCTAAATTGTCTCCTACATTGGTAACATATTTTGAGTGAGTGAAGAACCACAGGATAGCTGGGTAATTGTCAATAATTACTAATGTCAGAGTAAGTATATGGAGAAGAAGTTTGACCAGGATTTCCTTTCCATATGTAAATTAAACCTCTACAGTCTCATTATTGTCCGCTTCATTCCATAGTCTCAGGAGCTTATAAATGCAAGTTCTAATAATAAAATGGGACGCTAGGCAGTGTCATGTCGATCATTTCTTTAGGACTCAATACAAGTTTTACTATATGTGTCTTTTTCCTCTTCCAAATGAATGAAAGTATATCAAATTTTTTAAAAAGTATTTCTTAATATACTGTACTAGCCAACCTGCGGCGTACCATACACCGCATAATCAGGCCGGTTTTTAATGATTTTTAAGCTCAGGGAGAAAATTAACATTTGAAAAATCGGTAATGTAATAAATCAGCAAGAAAAGCAACATTATAACAATGCACGGAACGAACCAACACAGTAAAACAGTTTGCCATGGTGGTGACCGTAACCGTAAAAACTCGGTTTTTAAAGACTGCTTACTTCATTGTGTTTTAACCTCAGTTGTAAAGGATTGTTTTGAGGATCCCATGGGATACCCCTCGCAAAAGTTTAACACGCTGCATATGGCGATTCACCTCCGCGAGAAACATGCCTCTATGAACAGTCAACGTGGCTCGGAGGTGCCAGGAGTTGGTGGGCGTGGCTCCTTCTGCGTGCGCCATAGGTGTCTTCCTTGTCGGCGGCTCAGTGAGTCCATGCCCCTTCCGGCGTGCTTTCCATGGTTGTCTTGCCTTAGCGAATTATATATATATAGATACTGTGCCCTGCGGAGGGATGGCACCCTGCCCGGGGTTTGTTTCCTGCCTTACGCCCTGTGTTGGCTGAAATTGGCTCCAGCAGACCCTCGTGACCCTGTGTTAGAATATAGCAGGCTGGATAATGACTGACTGACTTACTGACTGTATACTGTATAGTAATACTCCAAAAAGACGTAGCAGCATTGGACGCATATTCCAATGATCTAAAGTGTGAGATGAGGCAATACACTTTTGTGATGCCTCACCGTGACTGCTCTTTTATCTTTAGCCAAGTCAGGAGTTTTCTTTTTGTAATTCTGATGTGTGTTTGATAGGGGTGTAATTATTGTTATAATATTTCTGTATTTCTGAGCTTCTTTAAAAGAAGATAAATAAAATATCTATCAGTCTCTCTCTATCTATCTTTAAAGTTCTCATTTCATACTTTCCATCAAATTGCAAAAACTAGATTTGGATAGGTCTTAACAACTTTATAACCTTTACTTATAGATATTTAAACTATTAGGAGACAATTTACGAAAACTGATCCAATTCAAGCAGACATGCAATACGCTTTTAATTCGAACCTTGAATTCAGAAACCCTGTAAAACTCCTCCAGTATATTCAATAGATGTTATAGTAATACCTATGGCTCAGTAATATAGAGCTTTGTATTGTCAGAATAAACATGCACATTTTGTTCCAGTCCTTGTTTTACAATCCACTAAACCAATGGTTTATTGTAAATGTAGACAGAGGTTCAACAACCATAGCAAATAGCTTAGGTAATAAATGGTAGCCTTGGCTAGCTCTGTGTTCCAAAGTAAAATAATTGGAATATTGCTATGATACAACTTCTGATGCCAGCAAGGGCACATCATCAGTGCTGTCACCTGAGATCAATGGGTGTTTCGGGTCCTTCGAATTTCAGACACCCTCACTCAGGTGACCCAGCTGGGGCTGATCAACCCTGAGCTTGTGCCTTAGTAGCGTTCGCCGACAGATCTGCTCTCTTGAGCCAGAGCCACCTTGAGTCTATCTCTGCTGCCTCAGTGCTATTAGAGATGGCCTTCCACCTCCTCCTCTTACCTAAGATGCTTAGTACAATATAATCCCTGCAGAGAGATTGTTCTGCAAAGCCTCTACACCCTACCTCCATGGGCAAACACATTACCCTCCAGCCTTGCCTGCTGCACTTGTACTTCTCTCTCTTTCACTACAAGGCCTCCCATGGCATGGTGAATTCCAACATAACTACACCAGAACAACATCTGGTTTAAGGGTAGTCTTGGTGGTGTTCTCTGGAAATTGAGCTGCTTGCTGAAGTCTACCATCAGCTTCCAGTTCTGTACAGTATAGAAAAGCCTAAGGGGGTTTCACTTTTGAAGTCTGCGTGTCCCGTTCGAACGGATTTGTCAAGTTATATTCTCCAGCATTTATATATTTGAAATGCTTCTAAGAGGAACCCTTTTAAAGTCCCACTTTAAGGTCAAATTCCATACATGTACGTCTTTGAAGACATTCCATAGTACGAATATTAATGCACAAAAACATGTATTGTTAATGATAACAGGCTGACATGACATCAACGTGAGTTATGATTATGGCATCCTGCATATCAAGACTCAGAGTATACTTCCAATTTGGGTACTACTCTAGAAGAGTCCCTGCTAATTTCTGCATGACTCCTCATCGCATTCTCATGAATTATGAATTGCACTTTTTAAATAGATTATATCATTATATTTTGATAAAGTCTGCATGTTATCTTGCAAAAGTTTAGGTGAATACTGTAATGAGAAAATCCGGCATATGTTAAAATTATTGTTATTAAACTCGCATGCAAGTTTATACAGTCCACAAATACCAGTAACAGCATTTGATGTAACCGGCCCCGCATGGGGTTGGTCAGCCTTAGGCCTTGCACACCCTAAGGCCGCCTCTGCCCTGGGGTTACTTTTCTGACTCCAAGACCCTGTAGGGGGTAAGTAAGAAGGCAGGGGAAGTCCCAAAATAGTTGGGGTGCCAACTTCTTTTTGTAATTTTAGGATGCATTTGAGGGGTCTATCAATCTATCTCACAGCTCCAAAGTCTGCTTATTGTCTTTGTGATGTTTGCATGTTCTCGCTGAGTCTGACCAGGTATTCTGTCCACATCCCAAAAGATGTGTTTCTTTAGGTGACTTAACTTAACGTTCGATTATTGACTGCTGAATGTGTCAGTTACCATCTACAGGTACAGGAACAGATTTGTTCATTTCCACCACAGAGATGGTTAGTAAGAGAAGTGTTAAGAAGCCGATTCCAGATTTGTAGACCATGCCCACTCTGTTCAATGGTCCAGCAATAAAAGCTTTTGCTATACAACCTTGACAATTTGATGACTCAGATGGGATTTAGGCCAATGAGAAAAGTAATTGGGAGAAATAGCTAGTTTAAGAGTCATTCACAAATACTCCATGATGTGCAGTACAGAATTTGACTTTGGATCCTTGGTTTCTTCTCCAGCCCTTTTCCTTCATCTGCTTCCAGATTCTTCCACAGTACTCACATATAACATCTATCATTTGTCTACTATTGCTAATGTGACTCCACAAAAAGAAAGAAGCAAATGCGTCCAGCATCGTCACCTTCACTCTAGGTATGCATGTTTTCTGATGCCGTGCTGGCACTCACCAGGCCCACTTTGCACAAAGGCCTTTTTTGGTTTTGTGCCCGTGAAGGATGTTTTTGTCTTAGATGCTGGGCCCATTGAATTGGATGAATTATGCTGCTTGTTCCAGAACTCACATGTCTTTTGACGCTGGTCAATCAGGGCTCCTTTTGTTTTGTCCCTGCTCACGTTGGATTGTCCCAGGCTGCAACGCAGTGACACTGGCTAAAATAATTCAGCAGTGTGTCAGTCAAAATTACAGGATGTGGTGCTGCCAGAGCAGAAAGCAGGCTCTTTCTAAGGCCTAAAACAAGGACACTTTCTAAAGGCGGTGAAGAATGGCCCCTTTGTGTGGCCTCTGCTCAAGCCAGCCTTCAGGTAACCTGTGAATTAAATCTTTTCATAGCCTCAACAGGCCTTCACTCTGTACAGTCCAGATGCAGGGACGCTACCTGGATCGGAAATTTGTAAATCACATTAAATGTGTCTCCAGCTGGCGGCCGCCAAACCCGAGTGAAACCAAGCAGAGTGAACTGCAGAGATACAGAGATGGCGGTAGCGCAGACTACCTGGGGATTAAAGATCACGGAATTATGTCACTCAGTACTTCTGCCTCTTCTGGATTAACTGTTTTTATAGCAACGTGGATATCTTATGGAAAACTCCTAGTTGATATGTGTCAGAAACAAAGGCTGACTTCACAATTTTACATCTCCAAAAAAAAGACTAAATGTGCCTTAACTTCATCGTGCCAGCAAGCCAACTCCAACCCCAAGAATGAAAGAGAGCACAGTTATAATCCTTTGATTGCAGTCACATTTGAGATCAGGGTCCAAACTAAGGCACCTCCTGCAGGTTCATAAATGAGGTACACCCCAGCTCTTCAGCCATACCTCTCATGCTGGTCCTGTACACTCTCGAGGATTGGTGTAATGAGCTGAGCACTAACGTCATTGTGTTAGGGACCACTGAAAATGCCTTGTGAGTAGTAGAGGATGGCAGCAGCATCATCAAAATGCAGGAACTCTAACTGTCTTAGCTCATCCAAGTGGGGCTCCACTGCACAGGGGTCTTATAATATGCATGGCCTCTTTACAACACAACAATGAGCTGAATGCAGATAATTCCATCACCCCTTAAAGGCCTGGTACTTTTTATAAAAACTATTTGACATAACCAGCATCCTAACACCAGAGTTGAGTGATAACTTAATATCTTTGATGCCATTGTCTCTGCTGTAGTATCGCACCCAGCCTGTGTAGCCAAAAGCTAAACAAGATGATCATGTCAAAGCCTAATTCAAATTAACCTTGCTCTTCATTGAATTTTTGAATGTCTGCCTAAAGCACCCAGTTTATAGCTTTATAGTCATTATTGTCACGTATCCACAGTACAGCCAAAGTCCCATGGGATTATTGGAACACTAAATGTTTGGAGAAGTGAACATGATGATGGCGAATAAAAATAAAAATCAACAGAATGAAAATCCAAAGCACAACCTATTCTACTAACTATTACATGCAAGAATGTTAATTTTGCTTTGGAGGTAATTGGCTTGACTCCTGACCAGTTAGAACACATGGTATCCTGAAGCACTGCCGAAACCAATGGGTGTGAACATTTCTTAGTCATGTGGTGTATAATGCAACGACAAAGAAACTAAAGCTAGAAAATACAACAATGGCAGAGCTGTTGCTGTTCCTAGACACTTCCATCTCACAATAATAGCACTTAAAGTTGACTGGGGCAGAACTGGCAGAGCAGAAATTTCAAGTATTGACTTGTGGCAATGGTGGCATCACATGACAGAGCCATGATTAAAATCACAGAGCTTTTCAGGATGACTGTTCTACTGATGATGTTTGTCAAAGGACAGGGCATAGCTATGTTGCTTGATTTTATACACCTCTTAACAATGAAACACCTGAACTCTATCATCTGGAGGGTCCACATATTTTTGGCCATATATGGATATTTTTTAGAGCATCCGTCTTGGGGCGGAGTGGTGGCTCTGAGGCTAAGGATCTGTCCAGGTAGCCAGAAGGTTGCCGGCTCAAATCCCCGTTACTGTCAAAAGAGATCCTACTCTTCTGGACCCTTGAGCAAGGAAGGCCCTTAACCTGCAATTGTACAATGGCTGACCCTGCGCCCTGACCCCAAGGGGTATGCGAAAACTAACAAATTCCTAATACAAGAAATTGTAAAAGGCTAAATAAATAAAGGACAAACAGTACAAGACACAAAGTGCGCTAGAAGGCAAACAAGACTGAAGATTAGACATGTCACTGGGTGAAAGCACAATAGGAGAATTTGAAAGTTCAGAGGTCAATAACAGAAGTTCTACACATTGGCTAGTGTTTTACAATATTTGAATTTTAGTTAATAGTTAATGTTGCATCTTTCAGTTTTTTAGGGGGGTTGTTGAATTTAAATGTGTACTTTTTTTTAATTCTGTTTTATCTTTGGGGCATTGACATTTTTCAGCATAGTAAAAATGGTTTATAACAGAGTAACGTGGACTGTGGAAGAGAGGTGAAAAAGAAAGTGCAGGCGTGTGGAATGGGCGGAGAAGAGTGTCAGGAGTAATTTGTGACAGCAAGAGTGAAAGGGAAGGTCTACAGGATAGTAGTGAGACCAGCTATGTTATATGGGTTGGAGACAGTGGCACTGACCAGAAAGAAGGAGACAGAGCTGGAGGTAGCAGAGTTAAAGATGATAAGATTTGCATTGGGTGTTAACAAGGTGGACAGGATTTGAAATGAGGACATTAGAGGGTCAGCTCAAGTTGGACGGTTGGGAGACAAAGTCAGAGAGGCGAGATTGCGTTGGTTTGGACATGTGCAGAGGAGAGATGCTGGGGATACTGGGAGAACAATGGAACTTCCATGTAAGAGGAAAAGAGGAAGGCCTAAGCGAAAGTTTATGGATGTGGTGAGAAAGGACATGCAGGTGATGGGTATAACAGAAAAAGAAGCAGAAGACAGAAAGATATGGAAAAAGATGATCCGCTGTCAGTACCCCTAACAGGAGCCGCCAAAAGAAGAAGAAGAAGAAAAAAAAATGGTTTATTGTTTCCACACTGCCATTATGTTTTGCATGGAAAAAGCAAGTTTGTCATTCAGCAATGATTAGCAATGGCTGCTGTTGCTATGCTGAGACAACCAGAAGTTATGGCCTGTGCCGTCATCAAGGTAGTGTCATGGACATCCAGTGTGAACAAAATTAATAACAAACTGAAGTTTATTCAGTTATCTTTTCCTCTTTTGTAAGCTGCTTTGGAGAAAATAGTTTACTAAGCGAATAAATGTAAATGAGAATACAAATTGCAATTTTGTTTTGTGCATTGGGTTTTAGTACAAGATGTCATAATATTCGTGGTTTTGACATGGCAGAGTTTGGCAATCTATGAACAGATTTGGTTCAAGTCAAGAAGACTTCCTGGCTAATGACCTGCAGCCTGGTTTTTGGCTTTCTTTTTATTTATCTTATCCATGTTACTCTACATTGTGGTCAAACTATACCTTTCTGGTTGGGTCCTTTCCCTTGACAACTTTGTTTTTAACCCTACTTTGCTTATTCTTAAACTTCATCTAGAATTTTGCCATTTGCTATTCTAGTTTTTTCCTGACTATTTGATTGCCCAGTGCCGATGAATTTTACCAGCTCTCTGAAATTCATTTCAACTTCTGGCCTTTCCCCAAATCCTTTTTCATTAAATGTATACCATTATTTTACAGGGTGCTTAATATAACAACTGCTTTAAAGACCAAAAGGCCCCCTCTTGTTGACAATAGGCATAGCATTAAGAAACAGATACAGGTCATTAGAGTACCCTTCGAATCTCTTCCCAATGCACAAGTTACACACGAGAACAGCGGATTCATTCAGAAAAGTTTATCATGATGGACCAAGAAGGACCAGTAGCTCAGGAATTCTGAAGGCATATGAGAGACACGGGAGCCATAAGCAAGAAGGAGTATCAAAGTCTGAGCAGAAGGAAGTGAGTGCAGCTAAATGTCACGATTCTTAATGTTTTCTGTATTCTCTGTCAGCTTTGACCATTTCTGAATAGAAAATGTTTGTTTCTGTTATTTATTTATTTTAATAGTATTGACAGTGATGCCTTTTTGCTGCCATTTTGGATGATGTTATTGCAGATGCCATCATTTCACGTTCATGTTTTTTAGCCACAGCTATGTTGTTGGCAATTGGCAATTTTCGGCCACCTCACTACTGGCCGACAAGTGACATCATTGCACGATTGCTATAAAAGATGACACCACATTAACGCAGATAACTAAGCTTTTGGATACATTTCCTAGACTTTTCCCCAAAAGCACACCGTTATTTCATAAGGTACTTAAAATGAAAATGGTTTCATTAACCAACAAAGGCCCCACAATAAAAGCTGTTTCATTAATCAAAAAGCCACAATTGCGGGATAAAGTCATAGCCTTAAGAAACCGATGCAGGTCATTATGGTACCTTGTGAAGGCTAGGGGGTGCCAATGGGCCCCAAACATGAACAGCAGTCCCAGGTTCAAGTAAAGGGTGTTTATTTCAATACCTTGAAAACACAAGTACAAAACAAGTTATTTGTTCTCCTCGATCTCTCTTCTTCTCTCTCTTTCACACCCGCGTCTGGATAAGGCAGTGTGGTCCTTTTTATTGAGGACCCAGGTGTACTTCTGGTGCCAGGGTTTTTGCCAGTCTGAAGTACTTCTGGGTCATACAGAAGTTCTCAATAACAAGGTATTGTAACTCCCTGCAGCATCCTTTTGTGGCACCAATGGACCCCAGCAGGGCTGCGCTACTGGACTACATATGCTAGCATGCACTACTGGTTTCTGACTGAACACGATATCCAGGGCCGCTGCCATCTAGTGATCCTGAGGAATAAACAGCCCTCAGTGACAGTCCTTCTTTGTCCTCTCCTTTTATCCCGGTCAGTGAAGGTACTTCAAATATATCCAGCTGAGATGCCTGTCTATATGCCTGGTGTTTCCCATCTGGGTAAAGAACGTTCCTCTTCTTTCTGGATCCATCTGGGAAGTCTTGTTCGGGTATGGCTCCTTTCTCTTTCTTGGCCAGAATGCCTGTCCTTCCACTTGGGGCCTTCATTCCAGGTAAGGAACATTCCCATTTCCTGTTTGGAATGCCCACCCATCCCGTGTGGCACTTACAACCTGAAAGGCTGTAGAATGAAAATGGCTGGAAAGAACCATGAACTTTTCTTGAAAAGATCTATCTGGTTCAATTGAGAATTGGCAGACTAAATTGCTACAGCTGCTACCTATCCTACCTTTCCTCAAAACCTACACCAGTGTGGCCTGCTGTTCTTGTTAATGGGAACTTCATCATACTTCAGTATTTTGGAGCTGGCCCTCTTGATCTGTTTACCAGCTCCAAGAAGGCCTTTTCTCTTCCAAGTCTTTTTAATAGAAGACTGTTCTAGCTTTGAAACACAGGTCTCTTCTCAAGACACACTTCATTTTTATACAAAATATTGCCATGCTGCACATTTTCCACACAAAGACACTCCACAATGCACCATTGTGCTCATTACTTTGTTTTCTCGGCAGGGAACTCAGCACAGTCAACACTGCCAACCCAACTCAGCCACTGCCTCATCCTAGCTGAGGATATGCGCATGTCTAGTGATTTTTTAATTTTCACTAGATATCTTTATTTAAACACTAAATGAAAGACAGACATATGCAAAATGAATGCATACAAACACTTCCAGTCAGGAATTAAACGCCTTTCCTCTTGTGTGAATGGCAACGGAAATGTAAATTTTTTTTTGCAAATCTAAACATTTTAATTGAATTTTGTGCAAATTGTTTCTTTCATCTCAAGTTGTACACAGCTTGATTGCTTTTTCCACATCCACACTGCTTCTTTATCATCCATCCATCCATCCATCCATCTTCTAACCCGCTGAATCCGAATACAGGGTCACGGGGGTCTGCTGGAGCCAATCCCAGCCAACACAGGGCACAAGGCAGGAACCAGTCCTGGGCAGGGTGCCAACCCACCGCAGGACACACACAAACACACCCACACACCAAGGCCAATTTAGAATTGCCAATCCGCCTGACCTGCATGTCTTTGGATTGTGGGAGGAAACCGGAGTGCCCGGAGGAAACCCACGCAGACACGGGGAGAACATGCAAACTCCACGCAGGGAGGACCCGGGAAGCGAACCCGGGTCTCCTAACTGCGAGGCAGCAGCGCTACCACTGCGCTACCGTGCCGCCCTCCTCTTTATCATCTCTGGTTTAAATTCTTTGGCCTCCTCCTTTCCACTAAACTCATGCAGGCTGCAAGTTTTCATTCCAGCACAATTTCTTTATGAGAAGTCAACCCTAACCCTAACCCTAATCCTAACCCTAACCCTAAGCACTTATTGTTCAAAGCTTCAATGTAATTATCTCACATGTAAGATTTCTCACCCTTAGTTGCTTATTGTAGTATTTTTTTTTTTATTTATTAATTTTATTACAATCAATACATAGCAATCAAGTTTTTACAAAAAAAAAAAAAAAGAATTATGCTAAGAACAGATCGATCCCCACCCTTGAGAGAGAGAGCAAGCCAAACAGTGTAAAATTTAAGGCTTTTAAAAATACCTAAATCAACAAATTCTCTGTGCTTTATAAAATCATTTCAAAATATTACTGATTAGATCCTGCCATGTTTTGAAAAAGTCTGCACAGATCCTCTAACTGAGTATTTGATTTTTTCCAATTTTAAATAATATAACACATCAGTTTCCCACTGACTTAAAAGAGGAGAGTTTGGGTTCTTCCAGTTTATCAGAATGAGTCTGCGTGCCAACAGTGTAGTGAATGCAATCACAGTTTGTTTGTCTTTCTCCACTTTAAGACCCTCTGGAAGAACCCCAAACACAGCTGTTAATGGGTTAGGAGGGATTGTGAGTCCAAGACTGTCTGAGAGGTAATTAAAAATTTTTGTCCAGAATAATGTTAATTTGGAGCAGGCCCAGAACATGTGACCCAGTGAGGCTGGGGCTTGGTTGCAACGTTCGCAGGTTGGATCATGCCCTGGAAACATTTTGGAGAGTTTTAGTTGAGACAGATGTGCTCGATATATAATTTTGAGTTGTATAATTGTATGCTTTGCGCATATGGAGCTTGAGTGAATTCTCTGCATTGCTACTTTCCACTCCTTTTCTGATATATTAATTGAGAGGTCATTTTCCCAGTGTCCTCTTGGATCTTTGAAAGGAAGGGATTGTAAAAGGATTTTATATATTGTACAGATGGAGTCTAACTCCTTGAAATTGAGCAATAATTTTTCCAGCGTGGATGAGGGTGCAAGATGAGGAAAATCTGGAAGGTTCTGTTTAACAAAGTTCCTGATTTGAAGATAGTGAAAGAAATTTGTAGCTGGAATGTTAAATTTGGAACGTAATTGTTCATAGGATGCAAAGACGTTGTCTATATAAAGATCTCTAAGCAAGTTAATTCCAAATTTTTTCCAGATATTAAAAACTGCATATGTTTGTGAAGGTTGAAAGAGGTGGTTCTTTTGCAGGGGTGCCACAGAAAGAAGCTTCTCCGTCTTAAAATGCTTTCTACATTATTGTAGTATTAACTAGCTGCATTCACTGTTTTTTAATTGTCCATTGTTAGCAATAAGATGTAAAAGACAAATCAGCAGCTCTCCATTTACCTTGTTTTCAATTACACCTATATGCATTCATTGACTATGGCTGTTGACATTACAGAGTTAAAACACTAATCAGTCATGAAATTAAATAAGATCTGTAAGGGTCAAGAATTACTTTCTAATTAAGCAAGTGGGTTGAAGCAAAAACCAGCAGTCACTTTGACCATCCAGGACCAACGTTGCTCACCCCGTCCTAGCCAGACAAAGTCTCAAGTGCAGCCAAATGCAAGTCACTCAGAAATATTCTGCACAGAAACTCACTGTCGCCAGCACTAACAAACACACAAAGTGTCACTGCTACATAAAAGCACAGCTCTTCTTGTTATATGCCTCTTACCAACCAAACAATGTCTTACTTTTGTCCAAATGTTGACGACAGACCTGCAATAGCCTTGATGAACCCTGTGGGCAAGAAAGTAGTACTTTTCCCTAAACTTCTCCACTCTTATTATTTCTGTAGCTTAAAGACAAAGTAAAGAAAATATAAAAGCATTGTATTTATTAACATACTAGCAAAATACCCGCGCTTCGCAGCGGAGAAGTAGTGTGTTAAAGAAGCAATGAAAAAGAAAAGGAAACATTTTGAAAATAACGTAACATGATTGTCAATGTAATTGTTTTGTCACTGTTGTGAGTGATGAGTGTTGTTGTCATATATATATATATATATATATATATATATATATATATATATATATACACACATATATATATACATGTATATATATTTATTTATTTACAGACACACACATAAACATATATATATACATATCTATACATATACACATATATACACATATATACATACACATATATATATCTACATATATACACATACATATGCATACACACATACATACATACACACACATATATACACACAAATACATATATATACATATACATACATATCTACATATATACACACACAGCTATTTCGTATCAGTGCAATACGCTGCTTGTTAAAACAGATGACTCCCGCTCTTACGTGCAAGTCTGCGTGGATATTATGAAGTATCGTATTTGTTCAAGTTCTTTTAAAATTTTAAATAGAAGGAATTTTTATTTAGTCGACAGAAAATGTAATTTAATATAAAAAATAAACTTAGATTTTAAATATCCCAAAAGATTTTGCTCTCCATAAAAATATATCCTGTCAAAATTATACAAATTCAAATATGAACATGCTGCATAACAAAACCTGGAAATATAAATAAAATGTGTTCCTTTCAGCAATAACAAATCAAATCATTCAGTTGTCTTTGCTCATATGTCATTTTAGAGCTGGACGCCTGGCATCTTTTTTTGGCCACAGGTTCGTTTCTGTTTGGTGTGAGGTTCTGTGTTGTGGAGATTCTCAGGATGGATTGCAGGTGCTCATCAGTGTCCTGTGTGCTGTTTTGTTAGTCTTTATCACTGAGAAGAGCTTCTCACACAGATATGTGCTACCAAACATGCACAAGGTTCGAGCCGCATGTAGACGGACTTTTTTTGTTCTTCAAAGTCACCAAAGCGCCGTGCAAACTCAGTGCGCTCAGTTTATCAGCAAAGTGCGTATTTGGGAACACCGTAGTGACGACTTGGTTTAACATTACTTGGCAACAGGGAAAGTGGGGCAAGGTGCACTGGTGCATTTGTGTCTCCCATAAAAGCAGCTTCACTTGAAATCACTTTGTGATTGTGCACGGGTAAAAACGTCCGCTGAAGTGTCAGATTCTTATTTAATTCTTCTGCTTTCTGTATCTTCTGCATTGCATTCAGGTTACCCTGATGTTTTGTCTCATAGTGCCGTCTTAGATTAAATTCTGTAATTACAGCCACATTAGCTCCACAAATGAGACACACGGGTTCAGTAAACATATACTCAGCCTCCCATCGGTTTTTAAAGGCTCTATTTTCAGAATCAACTTTTCTCTTCAGCATCGTGTGAGCTAGCTTCGCAATAACTTGCAGCATCATAAGCTAGACTTGATTAACGCGGTAAGTGTTCGGCAAGGCAGCTGAAGCGCTGCATTATGGGATCTGTAGTTTATTGTGTTACCAGCGCTTCATATACCCGGCCATTAATAACAATAATACAGTATATAAAATGATCTCGCGGGCGGATATAATTACACGGGCGGATGTGGCCCGCGCCCTTGAGTTTGACACATATGGACTAAATAGAACTTGAAAAGATATATTTTTTCAAATGTGATCGCGCAATTCAGATAGAGTTGACGCACTACAGCCTGCATGCCTCAATAAGTCATCCTCCCTCGCTCTTACTTTTTACCGCTCATCTAATGAATACACTGAGTATGGCTTTACCAAAACAATCATTGATGGCGAATAAAGTATCCATTATTCGAGTATGTAGATCGGGATATATATATACATATATATATACCCGTATCGCAGCGAGAAGTAGTGTGTTAAAAAGCTAGAAAAGAAAAGGGAACATTTTAAAAATAACGTAACATGACTGTCAATATACAGTATTTGTTTTGTGAGTGTTACTGAGTGTTGCTGTCATCAAGGATTTGATTATCATTATTTCTTTCAATCAGGTTCGTATTTGTAGGATGTGTTGTGTTCAAGTTACATTCCGTGTTTGTCAATCGCTGTAAAGATGACAGGTTTCTTTCATCGATTCGTTTCTTACTGCATCAATAAACAGCTCGTCTTCTTCTTTATCTGAGACCTGACACACTGCATGCACGGGTTTTTACACTGTCTTCCTTTAGCGGGACATTGACTTTTTCCACCGTGTGCTTTGTTTCCGCAGTAGCTGGATTTATGAATATGCTTGTATCAGACGCTTCGTATTTTTGCTGCCTTTTCAATTGTGTAATTGGTTTTGTTCAGCTCTTTGGAACTGTTGCTTTTATCTGTGCACTGCGCCAGTTCACGTGAGCCGCCGGTGTACATGCATCGAAGGTTCCCAGCTGTGCTGGTGCCATCTCGTGCTATGTCCATGGCTGTATTTACTGTTACCTTAGTCCTGGCACTTAAAACTTTCTCTCGCAGTTTCGCTGAGTTTGTGTCAAACACCACCCTGACCATCTCATCTTCCTCTCCATAAGCACAGTCCTTCAGCCCGTGAATATTTAGTGGAGTTTGCTATTGGATTGCCGCTGACGGACGGCCTTATATGGGCAGGCACTAAATTACAAACGCCAGCGGCAGCCTGTCTATGAACTTAATTTAAAGTGTAGGTTTACATCGTGCTTTGTTTCAAGTAGCAGAACTCATGAATATGGTTGTATATGTCACTCGCTCGCTTCTTATTGTTTCGCTGCCTTCTCAATTATATAATGCATGTTTTCTTCAGCGCTTTTTTGAGGTCTTCCTGGTTTTCTATGTACTGCGTGATTACGGGAGGCGTGATGATGTCACACGAAACTCCGCCCCCACGGCGTTCAAGACCATCTCCATTACAGTAAATGGAGAAAAACAGCTTCCAGTTATGACCATTACGCGTAGAATTTCGATATAAAACCTGCCCAACTTTTGTAAGGAAGCTGTAAGGAATGAACCTGCCAAATTTCAGCCTTCCACCCACACGGGAAGTTGGAGAATTAGTGATGAGTCAGTGAGTGAGTGAGTGAGTGAGTGAGTGAGTGAGGGCTTTGCCTTTTATTAGTATAGATAACAATACTAAATAGAAAAAATATAATAGAAAATGAAATAGTTAGCAAAGTTTGGATATAAACAGTCATAGAAAAGCTTACTGAAAATTAGAAAAGCCAAGGGGTGATGTTGTCCTGGGCGGCATTTCATTTACCAGTCATGCTCTACATAAGTTACATCTTCTGATGTCCAAATCAGATGGTTTCACATCTCTTCATATGTTACGTCACTTCATATGTCATTGCCATTCTACCATCATCTTTGTTCCCCCAGACAAGTCATATTTACAGTGTGTTAAAATTCACATGTGGGGTTCTGGGACATGTGACATTAAACACATTTGATTGGCTCACTTGTCCTGATGATGAATGACTCCGCTCAGAGTGTATGATCTTTTAAGTACCTCTGCACATCTTCCTTTTTCAAGCTGTAAAGTAATTCTGTAATTCCTAGTTCTACGTTGTCCATCCGTTGCCAGGTTATAAATTAATTTAAACAGGTTCGGTGGCAGCTGTACTTATTTCCCATTCCCTGGTTATAAACTAATTGAAAAAGAAACCAGCTGGAAGAGATGCATAAATTACTGGTGCAACATGGGAAGAATGTCCAAGAAAGGACACTTGCAATGCCTGTAACTAAAGTCCTGTAAATTCAGTTCATCCAGGCTTGTTTGAACAAAATAATTCAAATTTAATATAAACAGTCTGCAGTTCAAAACTGGAAGATTTTTCAATCCAGGACAATAAGCATGTGGGGTATTATTTTAGATAATTTCAACATCAGTGATTACAAACAGGATTTTTTTGTTTTTTAATTTTTGATCCTTAATTAAGCCCCCAGCCCACTATGGACCTCTATCAGAGGGTGTAAATGTCAAATATCTATTACAATCGACATCTTGCCTGAAGAAGGAGCCCGAGTTGCCTCGAAAGTTTGCATATTGTAATCTTTTTAGTTAGCCAATAAAAGGTGTCATTTTGCTTAACTTCTCACTACATTCATAACGGCTAACACGGTACAACACCCTAGTACTACAGACATACAAGACAACGAAATGTACCACTACTAATCAACAATATTTAAATTGAAGTTTGTTTATTTAACACAGCTATTCTTATTCATTATGTAAATCATTACAGTTCTTATGAAAAAGCACAAATTAGGATGGCTTATGCAAATTCTGACTTTTTTATTTTTCTGTGTTAGTGTTCCTTTTGTAACCTTTTGAATATCTGTGGACACTACATAAATAAAATGTATTATTATTATTATAGTCTGACAATTTTTTTATCTGTGACAGAACAATATGGTAGCATCAAACAAGATGGTTGTGATCTTTACAACAATTGCTTCCATCATTCTAAATGATAATAAATCAAAATGGAATTACATTAACATAACCAAAATAATTTTAAGACTAGATAATAAATTGTATTCCAGAAGTACATAAATGATCCTCCCGTATAAAAAGTACTCATGATAAGCAGGAACTTCAGCTTGATAACTGCATGACACACCAACCACCTGCAAAAACAGAACACAAAATCGGGTTAATGAAACAGAGAGCAGCTATGAGATGAAGAGAATGGGCACTTTCAGAGTCCAGGAGTTCTGCGCACCAACCTTACCATCCAAGAGAAATGCACGCTGCCCGTTACAGCTGCTCCTATTACTGTACAGGACCAAAAGACTAGCTGCTGCCCAGGTGTATTTGTAGATTTGGTTAAGCAAAGAGAGCAAAGGTTTATTTTTTCTAAATGATAGATGTCAGCCATTGTACCACATCAGCAGCTATTTCACTTACTTGACAGGGTGTAGACCAACCACAAGTGTTACCTGGTATAGGTAACCACCCAGATATCAGATTGTGATCAGACCTATGCATTTAATACTCTGATCTGCAGCCTGTCAAGCAAGTAAACGAGCCGCCATGGTGCACCGTCTGTGTTTTGATTCCCACAAGCTGAAGCAAAAGTGCGTACACCCGATGAGCCTCAATGAGGGCAAACTACATGTCGTGTATTATTTGGCAGGTACTGTGTATATCTTATATATATACACAGATAACAATTTTCAGATTTTTTGATATAAATCTTTTTTGTCCCATTTCATGAGTCGTTGGTTGTGCAAAATCTTTGAGATGTTTTGCTGTTGCCAGTACTCAATTAGGCAAATTTTCCTCTCAATTTTCATCTCCTGATGGGATATTATGTGAACCTCCACCTTTGTTTTTATTAATTTCCTGACTTCTTCACCTGGATAAGTGTCTCTCGGAGACACAAACACACCCGCTGCCACCATGGAAAAAGAGCTGGTATTGCTGTTAACCAACGCCGACTCAAGTCCCAGAGCTTGGATTCCCGATGCCTGCGAGTCATTTATGACCCATCTTCTCCTGCACAGGACTCCATCCCTGGTTGATGGGCGCTGGATGCCGAATTTAATTTCTCCATTTCAAGGCGGCATCACTCTTCCTCGGTGTGCTCTTGGGGAGTAAACGCTGCTAATCTTTGCACGCTCACCTGTGCTCATCCCACTACAAGCTCTTATACTGCTGTCAAGGCTGCTCTCTTGAACGTGAGATCAATGTCTAATAAAACTTTTGTTCTGCAAAACTTTATTATCTCATATAATCTAGATTTCTTTTTTATCACTGAGACCTAGATTGTAAATGGTGACTCTTCATGTTTTACTGACTTGGTACCATCAGGTTATTCATTTTTAAATTCTCCATGGCTGACTCATCATGATGAGGGCATTGTCACTGTTTTTTAAAGTGTGTTCTTGTGTCAGAGCCTTACAAAGGGGTCAGTTTAGTAGCTTAGAACTGCAACTTTTCAAAGTGTGCAGCTCCCCTTCTTTGTTGTTTGCTATGGTTTATAGATCTCCTGTAATTAATGATATCTTCATTTCTGAATTCTCTGATCTACTGCTTAATATTACCCTCTCCCATGAAAAAGTATTTATTGTTGGTGATTTTAACATTCATGTTTGTTGTCAATCGAAACCTTTGGTTAATGACTTTTTATCACTATTGGACTAATTTGCTTTTATCCAGCATATTAATACGCCAACTCACTCTCTTGGTTACACCCTTAATCTCGTTCTTACACATGATATTTCAGTTAATAATATTGATTTATGCGATGTTTCTTTCACTGATCACTTTTCTATAATAATGGATTTGAATATTACTGTTGATGTCCCGACTACTAATTATCCCCCACACTGCTCTTGCTTTCTAAATTCTTCTATTATATCCAATTTTAAAACCATATTCTATAAGTCTTGATGTGCATGTCCAAAATGATGGTATCGATGATTCTGTCTTAAAATTTAATTCTTCTTGTAAAACGGTTTTAGACCCAATTGCTCCGCTCAAGATACACTGTAATAAGGGAAGACCTGCTCCCTAGCTAAATGAAAATACACGATCGCTGCGCTGCGCCTGTTGAACTGCGTAAGGGCGTTGGAAAAAAGATGGTCTGATTGTTTCTAAACAGATTTTTAAGACTTTTCTATTCAACTTCCAGTTAAGAAAAATAAACAAGATTTCTTTACTGATTTAGTATCATCATTCTAAGAATCCTAGGGTCTTATTTAATTCAATTAATGTGGCCATTCACCCTCATTCTGTGATGGGATTAAATAGCACTGTTTTTTCATGTGAGCAGTTTCTTTCATTCTTTGTCAGTAAAATTGATACTATCCACTGTGGTATTGTTCCAACTGGCTATGAACTCATGGTATTGTCTTGGAATCTTTAGATCTTGTCTCACTTCCACAGTTAAGAAGTACTATTGACACCCTTAAACCAGCTCCCAGTCCTCTGGATATTGTACCACCACACCTCTTAGTGGAAGCCTTTGATGTTTTGGGTCCATCTTTAGTAGCCATTATCAATGGTTCTATTAGTGCAGAGGTTGTACCCTCATTTTTTTAAACATGCTGCGGTGCGTCCCCATCTAAAAGGCAGAATTAGATCCTGGAGTTTTAGCCAATTTTCACAGGATTTCCCATCTACCATTTCTGGCTAAAATTTTAGAAAGAATTATTTAAAATCAATTGTTTGATCACCTTAACTCCAATGATTTATTTGAGATCTACCAATCTGGCTTTAGGCGCTATCATGGTGTTGAGACAACCCTCCTGAAAGTATTCAATGACATCTCTATTATTACCGACTCAGGTGGCGCTGCAGTCCTTCTCCTCCTTGACCTGTCCACTGCCTTTGACACTATTGACCATGAGATATTGCTGTTGTAGCTTGAACATCTTGTTGAGCTTAAAGGGGCTGCTCTTAACTGGTTCAGGTCATATCTAACTGGTAGACACTTTTCAGTGACTTTAAATTCCTCTTTTTCGTCTACTGCTCCTCTTAAATGTGGTGTTCCTCAGGGATCCATTTTGGGTCCTATTTCATCCTCTATATACCTTCACCCTATTGGAGCTATTTTTAGGAAATTTAACATTTCTTTTCACTGCTATGCTGTTGATACTCAGGTTTATATTTCTGCCTGCAACTCTGCAATAAATCAACTGCACAACTGTCTTTTTGAACTAAGATCTTGGATAGCTAATAATTTTCTTGATCTGAATCAAAATAAAACGGAGGTGCTTATAGTGGGTCCATCAGCTAAAGCCCAAATCGGTCTTGGACTTCTCGGCTCTTTCTCTGTCTTTTGCAAACCTAAAGTCTGTAGTCTTGGTGTTAATTTTGGCAGTAACTTCTCTTTCGAGAAACAGATTAATTCTGTAGTCAAGAGTTGCTTTTTCCAGCTTCGTCTATTAGGTAAGATCAAGCCTTTTTTAACTTCTAGGGATCTTGAGAAAGCTACTCATGCTTTTATCTTTTCTTGCCTTGATTATTGCAACTCACTGTATTCTGGGATTAACAAATCCCTGATACGCAGGTTACAGTTGGTCCAGAATGCTGCTACTCGCTTCCTGGTTGGGGCAAGAAAGTCTGATTCTGTTTCTCCAATATTAGCTTCTTTATACTGGCTGCCTGTCAGTTTTCAAATTGATTTTAAAATCTTGTTGCTAGTTTTTAAATCTTTACATGGGCTTGCTCCTGCCTGTTTATCCGAATTGTGTGTTTTACACCAGCCATCTAGAGTGCTTAGATCTTCTGGTCAGTTGTCTCTTGTTGTCCCTCGTACTAAGTGTAAAACTAAGGGAGACAGAGTGTTTGCAGCTGCTGCTCCTCGCCTGTGGAACTCTTTACCTCATCACATAAAGGAGTCGTCTTCAATTGAACTGTTCAAAATGAGATTAAAGACTCATTTCTATTCACTTACATTCCGTGACCTTCAGTAATAGTGATGGTTTCCTCATTGTGATTATGTAACATTACTTCTATTTATTATTAATTTTATTTATGTTCATATATTTTATTTTTATTTATGTTATTTGTATGTTTTCTTTTATTCTATTATTGTAAAGCACTTTGGCCACAGCATTCCTATGTTGTTTTAAATGTGCTATATAAATAAATTGACATTGACATCTTATCTTCTTATATAATACACTACCTTGGCTGTCCAGGATTTTAAATCACCTGTAGCTTGCAAACCGTTTGAACGATTGACCTGAAATTTGATACACATACACTATGTGATGTCTACTATCCGTTTACAGTGTGATATTTTTTTATTACTCTTTTTATTTTTATATTATTTTATTGTAGAATCATCTCTCAGCAGCGGGCAGCAGGGTGGCCATGTGGTGTTTGTGTACGGACGCATCCCTACCACCTTCACCTTCACCGTCACTTCCCCTACCTCTTCATATCTTAAATCATTCCTGAGGCAGATTGAAGACTTAAGTGCCAGCTTAAGTGAAAAATTAAGGAAAATGTACTAAGTAATTGCAACACAAACACTGACTTAATCAGTTTTAACACGAAAAGATGCCGATGAAAGAAGAGAGGAAGCGGGCCGCTAGGGTGGAGAAAAGAAGAGCTGCTCAGGAAGCGCATCAACCTCTGAGCAAACGAATGCTAAACGTACAGAGAAAAAGGATGAAAACTAGGAATGCTCAAGTCAAGTGCATTCACTGCGTGTTATTGTGCAGTGTGCCATTACTGGTTTAAGAATAATATGCTGTTGGTGTATCTAGTATAATGCAACAGCAGCATCTCATCCTTTAATGCAGATAAAAGAAAACTGTTCTCACTCTGTAGCAAAAACATAAATTTCAGGTTTTCAGCTGCTGGTTGACATTTTGATTCTGAATTTTGGTTTGCCTGTAATAAAATTCATCCAGTTGTGTTCTGATTATCTTTTTAACAATTCTCAATGTATGCCACTCAGTTCTTAGACAGCCATTTTTTTTATTTCACTTGTTATGCATTAAAGTTGACAGCAAAATATTTCTGCTTATGTGGTGCCTGAGTCAGGGGCCCATTCCTTGAAGTGACAGTCAGTGGGATGTTGAGGCTAAGATGCAGAACTTTAAACCAAAAACCAGGAGAAAAAGAGGTCAAAAATGAAAATCAAAATAGTAAAACAAGGACAAAAGAAAAGGTAGATACACAAAAAAATGAACCACAAATATTGCGAATTGTTTTTATAAACAGTATATCTGCAGCTTTGATAGGAAAAGATTGAACTGGGAGACCATTTATATCTGTTTCATTGCTGCACCCTGGTCACTGCCGCTGAGGACAGGCCCGTAACAGCCATAGTGCATCCTAACAATGGGCGCCTAATAGCACGGTGAATATGTGCAGTAGCCTGTAAAAGAATAATTCCTAACAATCAAAACTTTTTCTTTTCCATTAATGCTCACCAGCTTCTACAATTGCACAGTGCAATCCATCTTTACTGGCTGCATCACATCCCAATGTAGCACTTGCTTGGGTCAAGATTGTAATGCATTACTGTCATGAATCAGATTAAAAGAATGTAGGTTTATTGTTATTTTTGAAAAATATTTTTTTTCATTTCTGTAAGATATTTCTGTTGGTTTTAAATGTGACTGTCTCTTATAATGTATTAATATTCAGTGTTCTTTGTGGGTGGAGCCCCAAGAGGTGGGACCATACTTACATCACCACCTCTGGACCCTCTCTCGGGCTGTTTAAACTAACAGCAAAGGCCTGCGAGGGGGACTCATTTTCATTCAGTGGACTGATTGTAAGTGTTGTGTTTTCTATCTTGGATTGATTGGCTTCACTTGATTTGTTCTGCTCTGTTTAACACTAGAATTTCCAGAGCTTACGAAAAAACTTGTAGATCAGTCCCACCTTAAATCCCTTCGCACCTCTCCATCAGCATCTTTTGTCTTTTAAATGTGTTAATAAGCAGCAAGCAGTCTGCTATCACATCTCCATTCAATTTTATTCTCTCACTTGCATTCACAATCCTACCCTGCCCCCACCAAAACTGACTTTACTGTTTTTACATAAAGACATGCTATACTTGTGACTTTACGTTGTAGGAAGTAAGTAACTAAATCCAAATAAATAAATAAATTCAAACTGGCTTGCTACCTATTTTGCTTACTTTGAAGATCTCACTCCTATATTGCTCTGGTAGGGATGCCATTCATAACAATTACAGAGTATGGTAAGGCCAGCCTAGCCAGTTACCCACAGCCAGTTCTGTCCAGGACTACGCTGCTTTAGAAAGGCAAACATCATACAGATTTTATTTTGTGAGGTCACTTTTCTTCCTCTTTAACACTGAGAGGACCATTAGCTGTTATAACAATAGATTTATCTACAGGCTGCTCGGCAGCTGTTCACACTGGCAACTACATGGTGTGGTCACCAGAGGGCATACCTGTCACCCAATCCCGACACAGACAGACTCTAGGCACACGTCTTTGCCACACATACATTTTATTTTTCATGGGGAAACTCTTGCCTTTCATTCCCCCTACAGCACAGTGCCATAAAGAGCACACATTGCTTTCTTTTCCTTTCCTTCCTTCCTTCCTTTCCTTTCTTTTCTTTTATTTTTCTTCTTCTGCACCTTTCTACCTCCACTGGCAAGCTTCATTGTCTTCCACCAGACTCTGGCTTCTTCCATCTTCACTCCTCCTGGCAAGCTTCGTCCCTTTTCCTTCCAACTCTGGCTCCTTCAGTCAAGCGAGGTGGCTCCTTTTAAGCTGGCCCTGGGAGTGCTCTCATTAATCAGACCTGAAATCACTCCCAACTGTGGTGAAGCCCAATGTAGGGCTCTGCAACTCCCCCTGGTGGCCCCCACAAAACCTAAAAGGGCTGTGCCAAACTCCAACTTCCAGCATGTCCTGGGAGTTGGCAACCAAGGAGGGCTGCCCTCTAGCATCCCAGGGATGGTAGTGCCTTGTATATACTCTCTCCCCTGGTCCCTCCATCCAGCTGGCATCCTGGCCGGGTTATGGCTGTGTCCGAACGTCACAATGAATGGTTCTTCCTATTTATCGTCTGGTGTTTTATTTGTTGTCTGTTGCTGGTATTGTGCTATTGCCACTGGCCTATGTGGGACATGTGAGGAAAAACTTAATTACACTGTGCATGAGTGCACTATATGACTTTAAAATTTGAACTTAATCTTGACCTCGGACTCCAACTCGATATAATCTGTGTCTCATACTCATACTGTGGCCCTGAGCAAGTCACTTAACCTTGTACTATATCATCAGTTTCTGGTTAAATGTAAACTAAAAATAACTATGAATGCATAATGTTCACCTCCTCATGGCACCTCTTCCAATGTGAAGATGAGAAGAAGCCATTTCCGGTGTCATCCTTTGGTTGTCCTACATTCTATTCTGCAAATTTCCAGTGATTGTTTGCAAAGACAGGAGGCCTCCACATTTGTGAGTGTGTGAATTTGATCATCGCCTCTCTTTGGCTAACTGCACATACATTTCATTGATGTCTACTGAGCTTGACTGTGTCTAATATGTAACTTGTGCAGAGTTCATATGGCTGTGATCAAAAGCTTTGTTCCACATCACCACTGAGGGCTGGATGGTGGGGGGGTTAGGGTGAGTGGGTCATCTTCAGATACCAGTTCTGCTGCTCAAGCCGACACTCCTCTGAAGCCGGGTCATTCAGAGGGGTATTATGCACTCATCTCTGCTTCTCTTTCTCAGCCTTTCTCACCCACTTTGCTTTATCTAGTGATTTGTGGACGGCAGCATAATTGACACATTTTTCCCTCACGAGTCAGACGACTTCCAACCATGACAATTACAGCACACTGCTCGTGCATCCAGCCTCCACACGTTTTGAGTTATTTATCGTCCGAGACGTCATTCTGGTTTCTAAACAGCAGGATCAGATGAATCAGGTCCTCCGATAGGATGTTCAAGGGCGCCCATGCGCTGTCCACTGGGGATTCTAACTCTGGTTGAGGCCTGGGAATGACCTTCACTGAAAAACAAGCAACTGAGAATTATTATTATTATTTTTTTTTTTTTTTATCGTAAATGAAAAACATTGCAGACAGAGATCTGTATAATAAATTATCTCTGCCGGTGCAAGAATTGTGGGTAGGGAGGGTATGGCCCTAGGACGTCTGGGAATGGGCTGTTTTGATTGGCTAATTTATTGTGCCCTGACACTCTTCAGTTAAGTATGTAGATTGCAGGGACTGGCAGCCGACTCCTCCACAGAAAAATGAAATGGTCAGAAGGGCGATAAATCCCAAACCGACGACGGACTCCATGCCCCCTCCCTGGAGATCAATGCCTGCATGTAGCCTGTGATTATTCCAGAACAGCCAGACTCACAATTCTTACAAAAGGCAACTGCAGGACATATCTGGATTGCAGAGTGCACTCCAAAGTCTGATTTTGTCGCTATATTTTTGAAATCCTTCAGTGTTTTTGGCAGACCTTCTTCGCCAGCTGTGGTTAGGGACGAGGCCGGGGGCTGACACAGCTTTCTGAAAAAACTAATTCGAGGGAGAGAGAGGAGCCATCTGCACGTGCGTCCACGGGAGCAGAGTGTATGCAGCTGGGCTTGTGTTCAGCCAGCCTGACAAGTGGGAAAGATTTAGAAAGAAGAGCCGCTTCTGGGCACTTTTCAAAAGTTTGGAAGGTGCTGTCCCACTGTGAGGCTGAGCTCTCCACACAGCAGCTTATTTAGTGAAAAGAATTCCCTTCAAACCTTGCAATCAAACCCCTGGCCCCTAATAAACTTGAAACCACACACCTTGCAACCCAAAGCTGTCGGCCTAGTGG
Source organism: Polypterus senegalus (assembly GCF_016835505.1). Classification (NCBI taxonomy): domain Eukaryota; kingdom Metazoa; phylum Chordata; class Cladistia; order Polypteriformes; family Polypteridae; genus Polypterus; species Polypterus senegalus. Next base: position 34,913,964 of record NC_053159.1, read on the forward strand.
TGCCCCCTGCTGTCTGGGTCATTCTGCACCTGCACACTATATCCGGGCCTCTTGAGACGTGTCATTATATCCATTTCTTAATCTCATTTCTGAGACGTGTTGACCCCCCCAGTATAGCTGTCCAGCTACTCTATGTGTCTTGTTCTGTTTGTAGTAAGGTGTTACATCACAAACTCCTCTGTTGGTGATACTTGCTATGTAAAAAAAGCTAAAATAATAAATACCTAAATGAAGTCAAGGCAAATTAGGTCAATGAATGTGCCTCGGTGTGGCCTCTCTGGGTCCTGCTATGGTGCTGTGTTCCCACAGCCATCTTTAAGAGAGGCAAAGTGGCTGGTAGCTGTCGGTTTTCCAGTTTTGGGGGAGCACCGAGTCTGCCAACCCATGGACACATTTGTTGGTACCCCTCCAGGAAAAAGGAAGAATCCACAATTGTCTCTGTCAGTCTTTGACAAAATGAATGGGTGTCCATCATTATTTATTCTGTATTTAACACAAATCAATTTTGATTTAAAGTTTGATTCAACATAATATTTCAAATAACAACACAAATGAAAATGGTGTAGGCAAAAATAATGGAAACCTTAAGATAATATTTTGTTACACAACATTTAGAGGCAATCACTGCAAACAAACAATTCCTGGAGCTCTCAATGAGACTTCTGCACCTGTGCAAAGGTAGTTTGGCCCAGTCAGAAACGGGGTGCATGTCGTCTTCACTGCATTCTCTGAGGCCCAGGGTACCTCTCTTTCTTGTTTCCCTTGCTCACCCTTCAAGTCTTGTCAGCAGAACTGAGAGGCTGCCGACCACGGTCATCCATGGTCCTAGCCACCTCAGCCTGTACCCAGTGGGATGCTCAAAGTCTGGCTCTGTCTTCCCGCCAGCATCCCTTGGCATATGTGAAATGATCCTTGAAGCCATCAGCTGCTCCTGCTCCTTCCAATGCTTAACAGGTGCGACTCACCCATGGAGCGCCGTTCCCCTCGCTCACTGCAGGGCCACCCAAACACCTTGCCTCCACTTCACCATACTATCTCAGTTATCCAATTCTACTCTTTGTGCTCTCCCTAACTATGTTTCTTGATTTCTCCCTACATTGATTCTCCTTTTTCTGTCTGTCCTACTCATATTTCTCTTTATTTTTTGTGGGTGCAGCTGCTCCCCTCCATGCTACATGGAGCACCAATAAAGAATGGCAGGGATGAACACAATTACACGTGAATGAACAATCAGACAATTTTTCCTTTGACTACACCATAGCTGCACTGGTTTCCACCAGCATGCACCCACAAATCTGAGTCACACTGTTTTTATACAAAAATCATGCATCACTAAGGACCTCTGACCTGCTGTACCAGAGAATACCAGTTCATTAAAGTGCATACTTACGCACAAACATGCACTGGGATAATTTAGAGTCACCACTTATATCTTTAGGATGAAATGCAGAATACAAGTAGAAAAGCCCACACAGACACGGGGAGAACATATAACGTCTGCACAGACAGTGACCAGTCCAGGACTTGAGCCCAATGCAGCATCATATAGCCCACTGACAGCAATGATATACTGCAAGAAATAAAAGACTTCTTAACTGATGGAAAGCTCATCCATCCATTCAGCTACATCATTGGCTGTTAAGATTTGTAAAAGACACTTTGAAAGACAGAGTAAAAAATAAAAAAGTGACTGTGATTATATCTAATTTTGATGAACTAAAATGACGATTGCTTATAACACTAATAACTTTAACATGAGAAGTTGACAGAATTATGTTATCACCATTGTCGAACAATGCGTTATAGTGACATTTCTTTGGGCAGAACGAGTGAAACATGCCGAAATTCATATATATCCACCCAAGTATCATTTTGTGTGTCTGAGTACCTGTGCATCTGTCTGTTTGCTATATCTCTGTTACATGCCATTTGATATGGGATTCATTAAAGCAGAGCTAATGTTTGTGATGTGTCATCTGTTGGAATCAAACATGCAATGCATTTTATTATTATACATATTACAAAATACAAAGTACATTCCAAAAGACGGTGCACTACAAATTTCAATCCTGAATGTGCTTAGGCCTACAGTGATTACTTACGTTTTAATCGGTCTTAGACGGGGTAGAACATCTGCATAAAGGGGGCACACAAACACCTAGACACAACCACACCACATGTCACAGGTTCAAGGAAAGATATTTTAATTTAAACAAAATACCTTTTACTTGTGGTTATCACCTGGTTAATCAGTCACATTCCCTTTCTTTTTCAACTCCACTCTTCTCCAAGCAAGCCTTGTCCACCTCTTCCCGACTCTGATCCGCAGATGAGGCAGAGTTTGCTTTTCATCCAAACCCTGGAGTACTTTCAGTGCTGTAGGATGGCCACCTTGAAAGCATTTCCAGATCTGGTGGAACCTTTCCATAACAGGGGAGCTCCAACAAAAAATATCACCCAGGAACCCCAACACAGATGCCCAGCAAAACTACAACTCCCTTGTAGCCCTGCAGTTGTCCAAGAAGGAAACTGCCACAAGGTGTACTAGGAGAGCATATATTCCTGGGAGGCAGTTACCCCCTGTCCTTCCCTCATTATGGTCTCCCAACTAGGAAAGGTACCACTGACCAACCTAGTTGGGATGCCCATCCATGCATATCCTTCGTTTATTATGACTTCCCCACCAGGTAAGGATCCATCCACCCTGGCCGGGATGCCAGTCAATCTGTGTCTTCTATGACAATAAAATGACATGGAAAAGTTTGAGCACCCTTGCTTAAAGTGTCTGTTACTGTGAATAGTTAAGTGAGCAGAAGATGAACTGATCAAAAAAAAAGGCATAAAATTAAAGGTGATACATTCCTTTAAGCATTTTATGCAAGATTAGTGTATTGCTTTTGTTTTGTACCGTTGTACAATGTACAAAGACATCAAATATCTTGGGGTGCCCAAACATTTGCATGGTGCTCCTTTCATTTGTTCACTGTACAATTGTACAAAACAAAAGCAATACACTAATCTTGCATAAAATGCTGAAAAGAAATGTAACACCTTTCATTTTATGCCTTTTTTTGATCAGTTCATCTTCTGCTCACTTAACCTTTCACAATAACAGACACTTTAAGCAAGGGCGCCCAAACATTTGCATGCCACTGTTTATATCCTCTGTCTACAAATTATAATTAATTAAGGACACGTCTTAATTATACATCATTCATCATCTCTTCCATTAATTATTTTTTCAATCTGGTTTAGCAAAGGAAAAACTTATGTGGGGTATACTTTCAGCTACTATATCTTTAAACCTGCACGCCATCCACTTTACCACTTGTGCAGTTGGAGAAAGTCTAAAACTGAGATGGGTCCAGCGGCAGAAGTCTATAGCTCCATGATTCAGGAGCTCTGCTGGACAATCAATTAGATTGCAAGTTTTTCTTACTCGATTTACTTGACTTGAGTCTGATAACCCTCACCCAACACTAATCTTAAGCATAGTGTAACCAAGTGTGAGAGGTGGCACGCTGGGACTAGCATCAAGCCAGAGCAGAACTGAGATCCTTACCCAGCAGGGATGACAATAAAATGGAAGGAACAAGGAAAATAATTTATTCAGGATAGTTTCTTCCCAAATACATTAGGTGGCAGCCTACCTGGTTTAGATCTCCCACTCAGATGCTCATGGGGCATGCTGGGTATTGGAGTCCCATGAAGCAGCCCTTCTGGATTCTATGGGGGCTACCAGGGGGAGCTGAAGGCTTTCAGAATCCCTACTTTGTAGGAATTCCGAATGATCTAGAAATACTTCAATCGGGCTATGTCAGACACCAGATGTACTCCTGGGTCCAAGATAAAAGAAGATGCTAGAATTCAGCCAGGTGAGCCAGAATAGGGAGGAAGTAGACAAAGCTTGCCTGGAGAAATGGAGGACAGGATAAAAAATATTGAAACAGTGTTTGTGTACTTGTGCCCATTGGAGACCTATTCTGAAGGTATTCTCACAATTAAAACCTTTAATTTATACAGAGAAATATCCATCCATCCATTATCCAACCTGCTATATCCTAATTACAGAGTCACGGGGTCTGCTGGAGCCAATCCCAGCCAACACAGGGCGCAAGGCAGGAAACAAACTCCAGGCAGGGCGCCAGTTCACCGCAGACAGAGAAATATGCCTGTACCTTTGTGTCTGGGGTTCGGAGTGCTATGACGCCCCCTGGTGTCCACAAAAGTGACATCCTCCTCAATGGTGTGGAGCTCTGGAGGTCCACAGCTAAACTATTGCTACAATCTCCATTTCAACCTTTAATAATTAACTCAGTATATAATTGCATGGATAAGCATGTGTACGGGAGTTTCCAAATAATGTTCTCAGTTTGTGTATCTTTTTATTTTAAAATCTAAAGTAAAGCTAAAGTATACAACTGTAACAACAATGAATAGTTTCAATTCCCACATTAACTGTAAAGGGTGGCATTTCTTGTCACGTTCCTGCTTTGCACCCAGTACTATTGACCTGCTACAGGTCACCTCTAGTGCAAACCAGAATAAGCAGGTTTAAATCATGGACACGTGACTAACCTTTTAAAGAGGGCTCACTTTGAATAACATTACACAAAATGAAGACTGATTGTATCATGCAAAAAGTTTAGCGATCATACCGATTTCTTTCAATTTGTCTTCCACTTAAAGAGGTGTTATATAGAATAATAATTGATTTGTGTAGCAAGGTACTATCTGAAAGGATAACTAAATATTTAACATCACTATGTGCTTACTTTATAAGACCTTTTTTCCACAGATTTTTTATCGCTAAAAGGCACCATATTAAATAATGTTTGATTTTGCCACAGCAGTGTTGACTTGCAAAATAAAGGTTAATGAAACTTAGCTGCAATTCTTTTGTGATGGAGCACAATTTGAAAATTGTTATACAAGGTAAAGTTTTATTGTTTCAGAAATATGAAAACAAAGTTCAGAGATGAAAGCCGTGAAGCATGTCTTTACTCTTTAGCAGCTCTTTTGGCTCAGCTCATCTCATTAGGTCCCTTGGCTGTGATAGCACAGAGGAGCACACTGTGGGCTGTTGATGCTCTGATTGCGAGGCTTGAGAAGCCCTCTCTAGGCTGATGGCCAAGCGTTAAGTCGTATTTAAAAGCCTAGGTCATTTAAAGGAGTATCTTCTGAGGAAAGTCAGACGGGGAGATGTGCACAGCTAATCCATCAAAAGTTTCATGGTGCGTATGACACGTTGAGGTACTGCCGCTGATATGGGACTCATCCAAGGCCAGGGTACCCCGCACGCCCCAGACCTTCTTTCTAATTGGTACCATTATTGCCAGAACACTCCAGAGAGAGGGATCGGTATGGATTTCTCTTGTTTCCGCCTTCCTTTCCTGTTTCTGTCAGCATAATAATCTGCCTGTAAGTTGTGATGCCAGAATGCTGTGAGATTTATAACTATTGTGATAACCCGGGAGGCTGCGCGTCGTGGCCGAGCAGACATATGGCTGTTTTAATAGCTGCTGATTTACCGTTATTACATGAAGAGTTCTCACCCGAGCCAGGCACCTGAGGACCAGAGAGTCTGCAAATCAGCAGCACAGGCATTTGGAAGGAGCCCATAGATGAAATCTGTTACTGGCTCAGCTTGACAGGATGGCGCCCCTTCTCGCCAAAGAATAGCATGATGCATAGCACCCCAAACTCCATGAATGGACAAGAATTCCAAAGGCATTTACGTAACACATTCCCAAGAAACAATGATGCAGGACACGCATATAGTGAGGTCCTGTGAAGTGTTTAATGCATCATATACTCCAGGAAACAAATAAGGATGCCTAAAAGCTACAATCCAATAAAGACATGATGGCATATGGTGCTCAAAACCATTGCCAGGCAGAGACCCCAAAAGCACTATCCTTAGATGGTGGGATCTCCAAAAAGAAGTCCTGAAACAGAATTCCTCAAGAATAATGTAAGCCAGCAAATCCCGTATGACTCGAAACTGAGCCCAGAAAGCACTTCAAAACAAGAAATCCTGGTGGAGGACATCCTCCTATCTAATGGGATAGTACCAACCTGAAAAATGCAATGCATTAAGTGAGAACAGTGCAGTACAACAACTCCTTCTTGTGCTACATAACATTTACGGAGCACGCCCTCAAATGGCAGGACTACAATCCCTCAAATTGCAGTATTATGTGACATTTTAAGTCTCCCAGGAACACCAAGATGCAATACGGAGTCCCCAGCGTCTTTAACCATAATGATGGTGGGGTTGGTTTCCAGAAACCTAAGCAAAGCTACAGAAAATGCTCTCACACAGAAACAAACAGTCGAGAAGTGATAGCAAGCTGGGAAGGAACTGTGCCCCTGTGATGGGCCAACATTATTAACGAGTGATGCACTCGGAGGCGGCTTGAGCAAGAAGTCGAGAGGCTGGAGCCAAGCACTGAGCTCTTTTATCAAGCCCGTTCCAATTAATCCTAGGCAGAGAGCCGGCACCAGCGAGCCTTCCACAGTGTCCTTGACACGCCGCCTATAAAGCATGTCTCCTGGACAGAGGCTACACATGTAAATTATTAAATGTTTAGTAAGCTGATAACTGTTTATTATCCTTTACCCTGTATTTAACATTTCTGCCATGATTTAATAAATCAAGACCCCCCCAGAACACAGAGGTAGAAGAAAAATATCCCAGAGCACTTGAGACGTCGGCTGTTATTAAGTCATGAGGAACGTTTGGGCTTCTTCGCGCTCCACAGGAATTTTTGTTCCATGAGTCCTGTTTGAACCCCCAACATTAATATTAAGGGCCTCCTATTAATAGGATGCTGTCATGACTCATGCGCTGATGCCCTGCACACACAAAGAAAGGAGACGCCCTAAGACATTATGTGCCGCTGGCCTACTCCTCAGTTCTCCTCTGTCTCTAGTGGACTCGTCTCTGATTAAGGAGCACCTCACAGGGCCAGCCATTCATTCTGGGTGGAGTGAATTCCATTTTTCTGCTTCTGCCAGGATGTCTGTCCACTCTTCATATAATATATCATGCTGCTAAAATGTTCATTTCATAGAGTGGAAAGCAGTAACCACTGGCCAGCTAAATGCCAAACTCAGTAACTAAAGAAAACTAAAAAGATGAAGCAGTAAACCAAGTCACACAGGTAACATAATGTATACACTACTAGTAAAGGCTTCTAAAGTATACTAAAAATAAGCCACCATGAACACTAACTCAAAAGTAACTTAACCTACTAGAAGTCATTAAAAGTAAATCAAAGTAAACCAACATAATGAGATTACTACTAGTAAAAATAACCTAACCTAGAAACAGTTACCAACTAACTCAGTGTGTACACTAGTATTAATGGTTCCATAATCTATGAACAGTTACTAAATGTAAGCCAATGCCAACACTACTTCTTAAGGCAACTTAACGTACTAGAGGTAAATAAAAATAACTCAAAGTCTACACCACTACAAGTTACTAGATATTATTCTGTGAGTGCCATCTTAGTATGGAAATTTAAAACTACTGCAAGGCTACTAAAGGTAACTCAGGGTATACACTACCACCTACAATTTCACAATCTGCTAAAGTTACCAGAGATAACCCAAGTTGTACTCTGATACTACTGACTATTACTACTACTAAAAGTAAAACTTACATACTTAAAGGTTACTGAAGGTAAACTAATGATACCACTACTATTAAAAGCAACCCAATCTAGAAACGGTTACCAAAGATAACTCGGTGTGCACACTACAGCTAATGGTTTCCTAACCTATTAAAAGGTATTAAAAGTAAGCCTGTGTGAACATTAAATCAAAAGCTAACCTAAACTACTAGAAGTCATTAAAGGTAACTGAAAGTGTACACCACTACCAAAGATAATCTAAACTACTACAGGTTACTAAGAGAAACTACTACTAATGGTAACATAAAAAGCAAAAAGGTTACTAAATATAACCCAGAGTGTACACTACTAGTAAAGTTAAGCTACTAAACACAAAGGTTACCAGAGATAACCCAGTGAAGTACACAACTAGTAACAGTTGTGTAACCCAGTAAAAGTTACTAAACATCACTCAGTAAAGACAGTTATTACCACTAAAAGTAATCTAACCTACTAAAGGTTAGTAAAGGTAGACTAGGGAGTACACTGCTAGTAAAAATAATCCAGTCTACAACAACAACAACAACATTTATTTATATAGCACATTTTCATACAAACAGTAACTCAAAGTGCTTTACATATTAAAGAATAGAAAAATGAAAGACATAATTATAAAACAAAATAAATCAACATTAACATCGAATAAGAGTAAGGTTCAATGGCCAGGGGGGACAGAAAAAACAAAAAAACTCCAGACGGCTGGAGAAAAAATAAATAAAATCTGTAGGGATCTACTACAGTTACTGAAAATAATTCAGTATGTATACTTTTACTTTAAGGCAGCTTAAACTAGTAAGGGTTACTAATGATACCTGAATGTGTATCTTTACTACTAAAGCTTCAGTAACTATTACTGAAGACAACAAAAGACAACAAAAGTTAAATCAGTGTGTAAACTACTTCTAGTGAATTTCCCCTTGCGATTAATAAAGTATCTATCTATCTATCTATCTATCTATCTATCTATCTATCTATCTATCTATCTATCTATCTATCTATCTATCTATCTATCTATCTATCTATCTATCGGTAAGGTAAAATCTCAAAAGTAGGCAATGTGTGCATTAGTGTACTTCTAATGGTGATCTGACCTACTAGAAGTTACTAAAGTGAACACTACTATTATAGGTATACTTATAATTGGCCTGTGTAGGGTCACGTGTTCAAAGTACAGTGAAATTTTTACCTGCAAGTGCTAACTGATGGCTGCCGCTCATGAGCATTGAGTATTATGACCTTACCTTGTAAGGTCCGTCTTCCTTACTTAAAGAATTTAAGAACACATTTATCACATCAATATATATTAAGAGCAAGAGTTGTAAGTGGTAGAAAACAGGGGGTCTGTCCTTTGCGAAGGGGCTTGGATATTTATTGTTTCAGGTAGCTGTCATGACTGACATAAAAAAAAGACAGCTGTAATCAGAATGCCTGCTCATGTTAGTACACTTAAAGCATTAAAATTTATATTTTACTTACCAAAATATTAAGTAGATGACTACTAATGGTTAAAAAAGGTGTCAACCACAGTGGGAAAAACAATGGAAAGCAGCCCACCAAGCAGAATGAATTTAGGAAATGGCATTTAGCTGACAATAACATTCGGCTTGAGTGTCTGAACCTGAGAGTAGTGATGGTGTCAGTGTCTGAAGATGCAGTAAACTGAGAGTAACACTGAGAGGCAGTGGCTGAATGCACAGTAAACATGTTTGAAGTTTTGTTTTTTTCTTGGACCTGCGATACCAGCTTTCTTTTTGGCTGACAGTCTTCCATGATGTTTCCCACACTTCACATTGTGGGCACTTTATGCATTTCCAGGCTTGGTTCATAACTGCACCACCGTCTTTCATTTCCAATGGTCCTTCTTTCCCTTTGCCTTCACTTATCTCTCATGCTGTCCCAGAACTACACTTGGGGCAAAGAGAGAAGCAGAGGCGTGACATCACTCTCCTGTTGAGTGAAAGATTTATGGAAAGAAATTCACTGGGAGATGGATGAAACCCAGGGAGCTGCCGTCACTCCTCTTATGACCTGAAAAAACTCATTAGCAAGCATAGCAGGCCTCGTCACCATCCTGAATGTTTATTGTGATACTGTGAGGGGCACCTGAGCGGCGCTTAAACACCACAGACTGATGAGACGCTCTGCTTGCCCTCTTGGCAGCTTGACAGCAGCTGTCTGCTTGAGATGGCTTGCTAAAGGCTACAAACCAAATGCCCGCTGACAAGCTGTTTACATTGTGTTATGAAGAACACCGCAGGAAGAAAAACACAAGAGTATGGGGCCAGCCTGGGAGGAGATGGTGGTGGAGGGACAGTGCAGTGTGGAGGCCACAGGGGTCAGTAAGAGGCAGGTGCCAGCATTACTTAAAGAATCAGGTGTTGACCAAGTAAATTAGAGCCCTGGGTGATAGAAGCAGGGCATAAATCACAGCTATCAGGGAAAATTGCTGCAGGATGAACCAAGACTCAGGCCTCTTTCAGTGGCTGGCACCGAGAGTCAAAGTCTCAGGGGATTGAACCCAAAGTCCTCATCTAATGAGGGAGCTTGATGACAGTATCTCACAGATGTAGCTGGCACTGGAAATCTCACATCTAGAGCCTGGTGTCATTGTCCCATGTCACAACCTCATAGTATGGAGTCTGAAATCAGCTTTTCAAAGAGCAGAGCACTACCTTGTGCCATGAATAACTTTCCTATAGGGGCAGAGCAGAGCTTGACAGTTTACAAGTGGAAGCTTGTGTCTTCTTGACATTTTGTACAGGCCAATGTTTAATTAGAGTCACAAACTCATAGAGTAGAGCGTATAGTCATTTTTACATAGAGGGGAGTGTGAAGACATCCTCTTATACAGCAGTGTCTGAAGGTACCAACTAATAAGAGTCAGAAGTCAACATTATATAGTGGAGACCTAAATCACCATCCTACAGTGTGGATTGTGCACTCACTTTCTAATCTAATATGGCAGAATTTGAAATTATCACTTAATAGGATGATGTCTGAAGTCAATAATAAATGGTTTTCATTACATTTTTATGAGTTTTCTGAGTATTGCATATATTAAGTAGTGTCTTTTAGGGAGCTTTTAGCCTCAAGGAGTCCGTTTTTGACTTAAGTCAGAAGAAACTGTTTCATAATGCATCATCTGAATTCACCATCTAATTGGGTGGAGTCTAAAATCAACATCTTATAGAGTGGAGTGTGACTTCATCATCATCATCAAGTTAATATTTCATGAGATGGAGTCTGAAGTCAGTATCTTATTAAGCCGAGTATGAAGGCACCATCTAGTAAAGAGGAGATTGAAGCTAACATCTCATGGGGTAAACAGTTACTGTAAGTCACCAACCTACAGAGTTATGTGTGCACTCATTATCTTGTAGGGTGACCTAAGGTCACTTTCTAATAGGGTAGAGTGTAAATTCACTATTTCATAAGATGGAGTCTGAAATCAACATCTTATACGATAGAGTGTGCACTCAGCACTTCATAGAGCGGAGCCTGAACTCACCATCTAATAAGGTACAGTCTGAGATCACTTTTTAATAGAGTGGAATCAGAAATCACCATCTAATAAGATGGATTCTGATGTCCGTGTATTATGGAGTGAAGTCTGAGGTCACTTTGTTATTGAACAGACTCTGGTGTCAGCATCTTGAAGGGACCAAAGCACTATGTAATAGGGCCAAGTATGATGATTAATTCTCACAGGGTGGGCCCTGCTGCCATTGTTTCATTTTACATAGGCTGCTCTCACAGTCTTACAGGGTGGGGCCTGGAGTAATGGTCTTATAGTAATAGTCTCATTGTAGTATACTGAAGAGAGGAAATCATTGCCTGGTAGCGTGGGATCTCCCAAGCTGGATCCTGGTGCCACTGTATCAAAGTGGGAAACAAATTTTTGGAGACTCACAGACCAATGAAGTAAGCCTTAGGCATTGTCTAATAGGACAGAGTCTGCTGCCACTGTGTTACTGGTCAGGACCTAATTTCAGTGTTTGGAAGGGAGAAAACCATTGTCTGATATGGCAGAGTAGGACATCAAAGTCTCAAAACATGGAGCCTGGTTTCACTGTGCCATATGTTAGAGAAAGACCTCAGAGATACATGGGGCAGACTATCAAGTCACTGTCTCATACGGTGGCGCGTGATGTCTCTCTCTGTGTGAGTCTTAAATCACCTTCTGATAGGTCCAACATTATGTCAGATTCTCACAAGATGGGGCTTGATGTTACTGCTTCTTAATGTGAGGCCAAATGTCACGGTATCTTGGGGCTGTGTCTGAAGTTGCAGTCTTAATTAACAAAGATTAATGTCAGTGACCAGCAAGAGAGTTGGGTGAGTCTGATATCAATGTTCCCCAGGAAGTAAACAGGACAGAGTATAACCTGATTGTTTCTGCCCATATCAAGTAAATCAATCCCTATTTACCATGAGATGTACTGTGTGCCTCTTTTTCATAGGATAAACCTTCACATTTTGATTTTATGGGAATCAAATTGCCGGAGACTCACAGACTTTATGGGACACTTTAACAGTGATATCAGCATCTACTAAAATGGATCCTACACTCACCCCCTAATCAATAATGTTTGATGTCAATGTTTTATAAGGATGAAGTGAATTCACAGGTTAGAGATGGACATGAGTACCTCTTATAAAATAATTAAGCCATATTCTTAAGTGAAAATCAGATCTGTGTGACATAAGATCAGATACAGGCAAATGGAACTGAAATGGAATTCATATTTCTTATAAAAGCGACCACACCAAACACTAATCTGCATTAGATATATGTTGCCAGGTCCCATGCAAAATAAACAATCCAGTAATTGGTGAAAAGCTGTCGTTCTACTGGAGCAGCAAATTGAGACACCCCTCCATTCATACCTAAGACTATATGGAAAGAAGCCCTCCTAACTCGACATGGCGATTCTTACTGCAAATCAGTGTGACATAAAGGTTATGTCTCATCATGAGATATGTTACTTTTCTTTCCCCACTCAGCATAGGCATAGCCAAGAGGGAGATTTAAGGTTTAATTAAAGTTTTAAGAGTTCAGAAGGAGCACTATTGTGAAAGCAATCTTTTTTTACATCCACAGTTTAGAGAGATGCCAGCCAGATGAAGACTGACTTCACTTCCCATCCATCCCAAAATATCCCACCCCTTCTGTGAGACTGGTATTTAAACCCATCACTCCCTGGAAGTGGTTGTTCGTTATAGGACCTACTGTACATCTGAAGAGGACAGAGATACTGTCAGGTGCAACAATTTTTTGGAAACCCTTTTCGATTGTGCTAATGGCTAAATAAGTTATTTTGGACAATTGTGTGCTGTTTATATTTATTTCATTTAATTTTTTCAATTATTAAATGGACTTACACACCTGGGGCCTCAAGTATAAATGGTGCGTATGAACAGAAATGTTGCGTAAGAACGTTTCCATGTTCAAATCGCAATGTATAAAACCTACACTTGGTGTAAAGCCACACACTTTTCCAAGGTTCCTCATACCTTGTCGTACGCAAGTTCTCAGCTCGGTTTTGCAGCCTGGCAAACCCAGCGCCAAAGTAGGGCTACTTTTCCAGTGTGGTTATCCTTTCCTTTCCTGATGCAGCTTTATAAATACACTGAAATTAATCGTATATTGTTTATTAGTGTAATGCATCTGATTGTAATTAACTTGTAGCAATATAATGGTCCAGAGAACAGCCATAGTATTCCAAATACCATAACTGCTTTTGCGTTGTTACTCTCACTGCACCTTCTTCTTCTTTCAGCTGCTTCCTTTAGGGTTTGCCACAGCAGATCATCTTTTTCCATATTACTCTCGCTGCACCACTCGGAGTATTTATATCACTGTATCTGAGTGTGAATCACAGCAGCAGCTGATCGGAAAGAGAATTATGGGCATACAGCATCAAGGACACGCTGTGTCAGCCATGGCAAAACATTTCAAAGCCTTTCCAGTACGGACCTCGCGGTTCAGAAACAGTTTCATCCCTAGAACTATAAACGCACTCAATCAATTGCTCCTTGTAGAACTGTTTGTACTTATAAGTAGAATTACCTCACTGTAAACTTGCACTACAGTTATAATATTGCAAAACCTGAGCCACTTTACAAAGCGCGTATATACATATGATGACGATATCATTTTTAAGATGAAATGCAGCAAAATATGTTTATTATATTATACAGATAAAACATTAACTTCATTTAAATAATCTATATTCTTCACTGGGACTGGCGTGAAGGATAGAATAATTAAACATGTACTATGAAGATATTTCAATGTTCCTTAAATGTTCTGAAGAATCTGCGCTCTAAGCTTACAGATGACTTAACGTCTATTACAGAGCTGATTGTGTGGCGATCAGTTACTTGGAGAAAGAAAAGCAAGGACTACAGGGGCGGCCACGCCAATATATATTAAATACTGTATAAAACAGAAAGAGAAAATAACGACACAAATAAAAATGCAGCGTCAAATTTCGACAAAAGTTAAATGCTTGTGTCATGAGCACGAGGCGGCTATGCAGTGTCTGCAACGGACGAGGCCATCCACCATGCATAAGCTACCTTACTGACATTGGCGGGCGAAGGGGCCACCGATTCTTCCTCTGCCCAGGGCCGCCCATGAGTACTGGTGCAATAAATAATTTCATCGATGGTTGCTCACAATCGCTGTGCTGTGAAACCCATGTTTAATAACGCACTTTAACTCTTATCATCATAAAAATGATGTTACGTATACATCTCAGTATTTGAGTTATTCAGAGAGCTGTAATATCCCGAATGTAATGGATTCTGTGAAACTGGTTAATTAAACGATATTAAGATGAAGTTTATGATGTTCTACTTTAATGACAAAATAAACTACGTGATTAAAGTGCAAATTTCGAGATTGAAGTTGACATTTTGTGCTTTTTCCCCACTGTGTGCCTTTTTTTTTCTCTGTACCCTAATAAGCTTTCATATGACACTTAGAAGGTGGGCTACAACTCGCCTTTTCACTGCGTCTTTGATATGTGACTTCTTTTTTATTTCCGGCACTGTGCGACTTTGTGAACTTGAGTTTTCAAGTTTCTCCAACACGCTATGTCACTCGATCAAGTTCCTTTTGTTGATTATACCACGGTTTAATTAAACAAATAGTATGTTTTTCCTTTGCCTCCACTTGGTATTCACTGAAATTCTTATATTTTCCCCTGTGCTTTTCCCATTGTCTTTTCACGGAAGGCTGAGCTTAATGGCTATTTATATTGATTTGCATATTCAAAGACGCGTAATTCTGGGAGGAACTGGGACAGGACAGCACGCGCGTGCACGAGCTTTACTTTTCACACTGACCGGGATTTATGTAGCAGAAGAATGCGGAAGTTGGAGTACGCACAGATTCCTGCATCTGGATTTTTCTTTGCGTAAGCACATTTCAGCTTTTGTGCTTACGTCATCTTACAGTGAGAATTCTATGCACGGCGTTATACATGAGGCCCCTGGTACCCCAACTCTTTTTGGCTGATGCTATCTGGTTTCTTTCCATATATATATATATATATATATATATATATACATACATAGATACATACATACATAAAAAAATACATACATACATACATACATACATATACCACTGCTCACAAAAATTAAAGGAACACTTTTTTTATTGGGCCTGGCATGAAATCAATTAAACCTGTCTGATAATTTTCTGGTTGGTTAAGCAGCTGAGGTCATTGTTAATCACTTTCAGCTGTATTGGTGTTCATGGACTTAACGACAGGTGCACTAAAGTGGCAACAATTAGAAAACCCCCAAAACAGGACTGGTTTTACATGTGGAGGTCATTTCAAGTTTCTCCCTCTTGACCTTTTTTGGCTGGTTTTCCACTCGTGCTAGTTTTGGCTTGAGTAATCATCTCTACTGGCAGTATGAGGCGATTCCTTAACCCTACAGAAGTTGCACAGGTTGTCCAACTTCTCCAGGATGGCACATCCACACGTGCTGCAGCAAGAAGGTTAAATGTGTCTCCCAGCACAATAGAATGACCTCCAGAGGGCCACTGGTGTGAATGTCTCTACCCAAACAATCAGGAACAGACTTCATGAAGATGGCCTGAGGGCCCGACGTCCTGTAGTGGGCACTGTGCTCACTGCCCAGCACCGTGGAGCTCGACTGGCATTTGCTCACGAACACCAGAATTGGCAAGTCCGCCACTGGAGCCCTGTACTTTTTACAGAAGAGAGCAGGTTCACCCTGAGCAGCTGTGATAGACGTGAAAGAGTCTGGAGAAGACAAGGAGAACGATATGCTGCCTGCAACGTCGTTCAACATGACAGGTTTGGTGGTGGGTCAGTGATGGTCTGGGGAGGCATATCCATGGAGGGACGCACAGACATCTACTGCGTAGGAAATGGTGCTCTGACTGCCATAAGGTATCGAGATGAAATCCTTGAACCCATTGTCAGACCCTACGCTGGTGCAGTAGGTCCTGGTTTCCTCCTAATGCACGACAATGCCCGGCCTCATGTGGCAAGAGTATGCAGGCAGTACCTGGAGGATGAAGGAATTGAAACAATTGAATGGCCTTCACGATCCCCTGACTTAAACCCAATAGAACATTTGTGGGACATTATGTTTCGGTCCATTAGTCGCCGCCAGGTTGCTCCTCAGACTGTACAACAGCTCAGGGATGCCCTCATACAGATCTGGGAGGAAATGCCACAAGACACCATCCGTCGTCTCATTAGGAGCATGCCCCGACATTGTCAAGCATGCATACAAGCTCATGGGGGCCACACAAGATACTGAAAAGCATTTTGAGTAGCAGAAATTAAGTTTTTGAAAAAATGAACTAGCCTGCCACATCTTCATTTCACTCTGATTTTAGGGTGTCTACACAATTGAGCCCTAAGGCAGAAAACTTTTATTTCCATTAAAAGACTTGGCATCCTTTTGTTCCTAAGACATTGCCCTGTCGTTATTTGTATAGATATCCAACTTCATATTGAGATCTGATGTATCTAATGTGCTTCTTTAAAGTGTTCCTTTAATTTTTGTGAGCAGTATATATATATATATATATATACAGTATATAGTGAAAAACATGCCCCAAGACACAGACAGAGAGACACCAGAATGTCCAAATTGCACACTTTTATTAAGTCCACAGTACCACAATATCAACAGTTTATCTCTCTCTTTATCTCTTCTCTATACAATCACCTCCTCTTTCCTCCTCACAGGCTTTGTCTTCCTCTTTACAGGCTTTGTCTTCTTCCTCCCAACTCAGCTTCTTGAGGGAGGCGGGCCCTTTTATAATGACCCGGATAGGCTCCAGGTGTTCTGCCTTAAGTCACTTCCTGGTGTGGTGGAAGCACTCCGGGTGACCTTGGAATTTTTTCCGGCAGCACTTCCTGGTGTTGCAGAAGTGCTGTCATCCAAGGTTCCAAGCATGTCCTGGTGCCCCCTGTACATACATATATATATATATTGTGGTAAGCAGCTCGGACACAGACAGGCAGACAGTGCCAGGGTTCCTCAGGCATTGGGGCACCCCCTGTCAGTGACCACGGGCCCCTATAGGGTTGAGCTTCCAAGCTCCGTTCCCGTGGTCCCCAAAGCCACCAGGGCGGTTGCCCCCTCATGGTCTGGAGGATGCGCAAGCCCTCCTCCAGTCCTCCTGGGTGTCCCGGCTGGGTACCACCCCAGCCAATCGCCAAAATATACATATTATAATATATATATATATATATATATATATATATATATATATATATATATATTGTCACAATAACAAGACATATGAGTCATGAAAAGGTTTGGGGCAGCCACCCATATAATTGAGTCCCTGGCTGCAAAGTCGATCAAATGAATATAGCACTGCTGTGCACAAAACAGAGTCCAAAACAGAACTAAGGGAATAGGGAAAAGGTGGAGGCTTTTAAAGGGGAAGACAAGAAGTGAAGTTAAAGGTGTCGGGCTCCTGTAGATCTTCTGTCATTGGTGTGAGCCCAGACGTGACATCACGGGGGCCGGAGCTGGCAAAGTCACCCTCCATTGACTCGGTCCTGGAAGTGGCGTCAAGAGGACCAGGTGGAATCTCCTGTGAATGGTCTGCAGGCAAGGGAGAAAAAGAGTCTCGGAACTGTCCTTACTCAAGCCCTTTAGCTGCCTCCCATGCGCACGTGTGTGACAATATATTATATATATAATATATATAATATATAATATATTATGATATACATTTTATTTACTGTTGTGGTGGATGGCTGGTCCTTGCAGTATGGAGGTCCCCAGAAGACCAGCAGGGCATCATGGACAATGTAGTTTTTATACGCAGCCCTGCTGGATGCCGTGGGGGCCACTATGGGATGCTGCAGGGAGGAATAACGAGTATTTTCCCTACGCCCCGGAAGCACGTCATTCCTCTGGGGTGAAGAAAAGAACTTGTACCTGACCTGGAAGTGATTGAGAGTCACATGGACTGGGGATGGAGAACACTTCTGGGTCAGGAGATATAAAAGGACTATGGGAGCTCCCAGACGGCGAGCTGAGCTGGTTGGAAAGGTGGCAACGCGTCTGGGAGTGAAGGATTGATTTATTATTTGTATTATTGTGATTTGAATGGGTATAGTGGAGGAGAGGGTGCTTTGTGCACTGTGGCGATTTAATAAAGTAAAATTTTGGACTTTTACCTGGTGTCTGGAGTCATGGACGGCACCACCACTATCTCTCCCCAGTCTGGCTGGAGACTCGTGTCTGTAAAGACATATTTTTTGCAAGCTACCATGTCTCTGTGTGCAACAATATACAGGATCGCCCCTTGGTGCCCCAACCCTTCATCCTATATATATAATTTCATATATCGCTTGGTGCTACAAGGGTTGTAAACCAGCTCACTTAAGTGATATTCTGTTGTTTGTCATATGCTGACCACCTGTCACTCCACTTCTGCCTCTGCTCCAGCCTCCCTTCAACTGATTGCTCCCAAGGAAGAAGTCTTTGATAAAAAGCAAGTCTCATGTTTCTACTGTGAAGAGGAGACTTTGTCCAGTCGGCAGTAGTCCACAGCTGGTATTTCAAAGCCCTATTTTGTCCTTTAAGGAACTGCTTTCTTTATGCCACAGCTGATATTTTAGCCCTGTTTTGTCTGTTAAGGAATGTCTTTCTTACTGCCACTTGCCATGTCAAACCTGTGGCATAAAGTCTCTTCACAGTATAAACTAAGACCTTCTTTTTTGACCACTGTTAAGCTGTGCTTAAAGCTGCTGTGCCATGGTGTCTATCATGCAAGCTATTGACCCTCAGAAAATTGTCTTCCGATTGGGAAATGACTTTGGGTCTTCCTGTTTCCAATTGCCTTTGGATTGTGTAGGACACCATACTCACTGACACTTTGATTATTTTTGCAATTTCTCTAAATGAAAGGCTTACACTTCCATGGGTAATAATGCTCTGTTTCATTTAATTTGTTGACATTTTCTTGCCATTATTACTGGAATTTACAACTTCCTACAGTGTAATATTGTCCAAGATGAACTTCAGAGGGTGTAGTAACACAATCTGTTCCAGCTTTGCTTTAAGACAGACAGTGGGTTTTTTAAGCAATAAACAGAAGCAGGGGTACCTGTGCAAACTGTTTGCTTCAAATTGCAAGGCTTAATTTACTTTAATTGCTGCAGAACATCTGTAGGTTGTAACCTATAAGTTATTTCCTGAAGAAGACCCATTTGTATATTCTGATATTTCCTTCTTTTTTAGTTTTTGCTAACCTAAACATTAAATTTAATCCTCTGCCAGTTTACTGCTTACCTTTTCAACATTTTAGGGCATTCACTGCATTTCAACTGATTAAATCTGGAGAAAAACTGAGGTGTTCTAATAATGTGACCTGAAGTGAAGTCATTGGAGGAGAGCTGTCAGTCTCTTCAGGAGGAAAAGAGAAAGCATTATCAAAACAGCATCACTTCAAGGACTGGTGGAGAATTACCATCACCTAAGCCCTTAAACTGTCTCTCATGCACATGTCTGTGACAGTACCCCACCTCCAGAGCCCAGAACCATCAAGTCAGGCAATCTGAGCCATGAGGTCATGAACATGAGACATATTGGCATTGGCATGGAGTACCTCTACGAAACAGGAGTTTTAACCAATAAGGCTATAGGTTCAAGAACTACCTGGTGACGCTGGAATTTGACTCCTTAAGAAGAGCCCCTACTGTAAAGGTGCATGGCCCATCACCAAAGTGAATTCGCAACATATGAGGTAGCACCTCAGCTGGTTAATATTCCATTTAATCGCAAGAGCCTCTCTCTCCACAGTTTCCAGCTGACATACATAATGGGGTGTTCAACACCATCGACGCTTTAGCTCAGGATAGCTCCAAGATCTGGAGCCAATGTGTCTGTCTGCAAAATAAAAGGTAAGAAAAATTCAGGTGTAATTGATATAGATACTGACATGACAGTTAAGTTTAGGGTTTAGGTCACAGGATGCGATTTATGACTTTTAATCCCATAAAACTGTTCTGGGTGCACGTTTCTTTCTTAAATCCGTCAAGGGTGAGGCCCACTCAGACAAAAGAGGGACAAACTGGGGATAGTACCCACCTAAATCCAATAAATCTTGGACAAGCCACTTGGTTTTTGGACAGGGACAGTTCTTAATTGTATCAACTTTGGCACACTGTGGTCATTCAGTACCAGTGGCCACCAAGTAGCCTATATATTTAGCTTCGGTTAAACAAAAAAACAAACATTTTAAGGTTGATGCCAAGCCCTGCTTCACTTAGTGTCTAACTTGCTGCATATGAATCTCCAATGTGCCGGAATAAATTATGACATCATCTAGTAGGAAGGACTATAGGATTTGGAAGAACATAGCACTCTGTCCACCAGATGTTGAAAGATCGCAGGCACCCTATGCAAACCAAATGGAAGGACCCAATACTGCCAATGTCCACTACTGAATGTTGTCTTTTCTTTTGCAGATTCTGTTAAAGAAATTTGCCAGTACCCTTTCATCATGTCAAGTATGGTCAAATATTGAGCCTTGCTGAGTCACTCACCGCATTGGAAACTTGAATCAGTGGCAACTTCCGTCTGGTTTGGTACCAGTACAATGGGACTGGCCAGGGACTAAAATTCTTCACTATCACACCAAGACCTAGCATTCATTTGATCTCAATTTCTGCTTCCGCTTGTATGGTTTTCAGGAGGTGGTATGGGCATTCCCAAGACTTTGAACCCAGGCTCTGTAATTATATCATGGGCAATTAGGGAAGTTCTTCTGGGCTGCTGATCCACAGACAAGATGGCTGCTTAGAGCTCCTGTTGTTGTTTGGGTGTCAAATTGGTGCTGAAAGGTTTTAGCCTGACTAAAGAAGCAGTGAGGTTGACCGGTGTAGGGATCCCTTTCCTTCCATGATTTCAATAAATTCACATGGTAAACATGATCCAATGGTCAACGATTGGGTTATTTAACCAAATTGCCAACCAGACTCCTTCCTTTCTTTACTCTTGTAGGGCCCTTGCTAAGAAGCCAAAAACTTTGAGTGGAAAGCAGGAATAAGAACAATGACACAATATCCGGGCTGGAATTCACAGAGAGATGTCCCATGATTGTAATAGTACGCCTGTGCTTATTGTGCAGGCTCAATATTTACTTTAAAAATAGATCTAATGTTAGTGAATCCATTCTGAAATTATGTTATATATTCTAAAACATTGGTGGAAGGGAGTACCTCTTCTTCCACACACTCTTTCACTATATCCAATAGCCCCAAGGGTTGTCGTCCATACAATAATTCAAACAGGGAGAAGCCCATGGAGGCTTGAGGAGTTTCCTGATAGGAAAACAACATGAGGGGGAGTAAACGATCCCAATTCCTCCTGTCCTAGCTGGCCACCTTGCACAACCTTTGTATGAGTGTCTGATTAAACCACTTCACCAACCCAGCACTTTGACAATGGTATACTGAGGCTTTTAGATGCTTAATCCTGAGTAACTTGGCTACTTCCTTAAATATTTCTGAAGTAAATGGTGTCTTGGTCTGTAAGGACTTCTTTAGGGATGCTAACACATGCAAAGACCCCTACAAATTCCTGTGCCATATTTTTAGAATTAGCCAGTCTCATGGGAATAGCTCCAGGATAACATGTAGCATAACCCGAAATCACCACTATGCACTCAAACTGAATATGAATGAGTCATACGGGAATGGAAGTGGAGCACGTTTTTTTTGAGGAATCTGTCTCAATTTATACTCCGAGTAGGAAGTGCAAAAGCAATGGACCTCCTCAATAATTCCCAGCCAAAAAAACAAAACAAAATTTAATCCTTTCTCATGTCTTCTCAGGTCCCAAGTGGGTACCTAGGAGATGGGTATGTGCCAGCTTGCAAACCTGCCACCGGCAAGTTTGTGGAATTAACAACAATGACCTCACCTCTGCCTCATGCTCAAGTATACAATATAACAAATCATTATTAAGTGCTGCCCCTGTGGAATAGAATAATTTGTACATTGCCTATCAATCTGAACAACCACATTCATGGTAAAGTTCAGCGAATCATCATTCCTTTACTCTTTGTTTAAATACCGGCATTTCACTAAATTGAAAATGTAGTTTCGACAGAGGATCTGGGACAACTTCCTGGGGTGTTGCAATGCTACGCATTGTATCTCCATAGAGTCATCCAAATGTGATGGTGTTCCGTTGTCCTCATCCCACTGAGTAACTGAGTAATAGAAACTGGCAGATAACCTGGCATGGAGACAGTTTGAGATGGGTTACCACCATTATTAGCGAGGCCCAGTGTTTTAAAAGAGGTGGTATGTGGCTTACCGCTTTTGACTTTGCAACCAAGATTGTCTGGAAAGGGGGACTGCACATAACAGCCACCCTGATTTTACGTGTCAACTCTTGATAGGTGATAATACCTGCAGCAAACCATCGGCTCACCAAAGGTAGGAAATTTGGGAATGGTGTGGCCCTGCCCATCGCTCTTACAGAAGTGGCATGGAGTTGTGTGCTTCACCATATACTGTACATTTTATTGAAGGCTCCTTGTTGCGATGGGTAGGCTCTGGAGTAACGATACGTCCTATTCAAGACTTATTGGAGGTGAGGCAGTCAGGGAAAGTGTTCATTAAGTAGTCACAAGAGACCAGTTCTGTAATGGCTTTTGAGCTATTTTGCTATGTCTTCAGCCACTACCCAACTCTGCCCCACAAATCAAATGCCTGCTAGCAGGATGGCTGCTCAGGGTCAAATTTCTACTCACAACATGCCCTTGCTCGCTGATCCAGGTTGATTTCATACCTGAGCAGCACTTCAGTTTTTAGTCGGTTGTAATTACTGGCCACCTGCTCATCGAGCTTGGTAATAGACCTGCTGTGCCAGGAACCTCAAGAACAATGATAGTATGTGTGATCCCAGTGATGACGGATAGCGTTATGCTGGAAAATAAATAAGTAGTACTCAATATTGTCACAAGGATGGAGGGAATGAAATACCTGGGATAGATCCATCTGTCACTCCTTTTAAGGAGAGCAATGTGAGCTCGGTTACATACCTCCAATTCAGCAAAGTGAGTCTGTTGTTCTCCCACCTGGACTTTGAGCACCTGTAGATCTATAGCCATGGAGTGAATGACTGCTACAGTAACCTGCTGCTCCATTATTTTTCACAGAGAATCCTGCCAACTATCCCGCTATAATAAATAATATAATAAAGATCAATAAAGGCATTAAAGGTGTTGGGGGACTTTTGGGTGCAAACCCTATATAAATCAGATAAGTTTAGATCAAAATAAATTGAGTGAACACACAAAATCTTTTTCAGACTGTCCAAGATGGCAGAAAGAGGCAGGCCCAGTTGGGCAGACATGAAGTGAAATTATTGGAGTCTTTCAGTCTGCAAAGGCAGGAAAAGAGAGAGCATTATCATTAGCTCTTAAATTTCCAGCTATTAAACTGTCTCCCCATCCACACGTGTGTGAAAATATATATATAAACATATATACATATTTTATACAGAGAGTGCAAGCAAGACAGAGAGCCACGCCCGCCAACTCACAAAGCCCCGACCGCCAACTCTAACAGAGCCCCGCCCACCAACTGTAAGGCCATGGGATACCATGGGATACGCACGACAGGTCCAAGCCTGCCAACTCACTGAGCCCCACCCACCAACTCTAAGACCATGGGATACGCTTGATAGAGCCCCACCCACCAACTCTAACCCTCCTCTCGCGTCATGGGATACGCACGACAGAGCCCCGCCCGCCAATATTGCCAAATTGAGTTAAATAATTTACTGCGTATTGGGTTATTTTCATGATACAACTAACAGCGGTATAATATTTGTCGGCCAAAAATACATTCGTCTCGTGCAGATTGACTTCATCGGTGTCCTCGTTTATAAGATTTTTAAAAATTAAAACATATTTAATCGTTTCTTTACATAAAAAAATAATCAAATAAGAATAAATAATTTATTCTTTGTTTTTAGGATTAGAGTTACTACCAAAAACCACAGAAGGCATTTTAGCAGTTATCAAAGCACTTTAAGAAAAATAAATTGCAAATATTTCATCGAAGTTAACTGAACACATGCAAATCTTATGGAAGTAAAAATGATAGGATACTGCGACACCACATGAGTATCATACCTTTGTTAGTTGTATCATGGGTTATTCTCATCTATCTTATATTATGCAGGGGGCGCAGAATTATTCCAGGTAGAAAAGGGGGGGTGCGCAAAATACAAAAGTTTGAGAACCACTGGTATAGCACAATAAACACTCTTTTTCTTCCTTCTCTTGGTCTCTCACTGACTCCTCCACTCCTCCTCACAAGCTTCGTCCACCTTTCACCCTACTCTGTCTCCCTAATTGTTGGCAGTTCCTTTTATTCGAGCCTCCCTTGACGTGGCTCCCGATCTTCTGCACACATGATCTGACAGAACTTCCGGGTGAGGTAGAAACCTCATAAGGATTCCCCAGGCCTGCAGTTCCCCCTGGTAGCCTCTCCATTTCCTAACAGGGCTGTCCCCCAGGACTATGATACACGGCATGCCCGGCGGGATCCCATGTGGGATCCGAGCCTGGGCTCACTGCTATCTAGCACCTTGGGGGAGACATATCCCTGTGTAAGCTGTCTCCCCCATCATTCTATCCTAAGGGCATCCCAGCAAGGTAAGGATGCCAGCCGTCCCTCACAGTGTATATACATTATATGTTTAACAGTACATACTATGTGACTGTTCTTATCTCAGTTTTACCATTATGTAATTATTACATACTGTAGCTGGACTTTAGAGTGGAACTGCATTTAATAAGACTAGCTGTCCATTGAAGACTCTGCACTTGCCACCTGAAGGAGTACACAAATAGACTTCGAGACATGATAAAAATAAGGTTACCATCTGAGGAATGTCTTGCCAGTCAGATCTTTCAAACCTGCAATTTTCCACTGGCATACTCTTGAACCTGGAGAAAGCTTGTAGTATCATGGAAAAGGCAAGAGTTGAGACGAAGAAGTCAGGAAAAAGCTATTTCATCATTAAAAACAGAGATGAGGTGAAAATGGAATTGCAAGCCCAGGCAGGATAAACACTGATGGTGAGGTGGAGGGAATATTAATATGGACTACACACTGAATGGTGCAAGGCTCCAGTCGATTACTCATTCACACCTCAGCATGCAAACAGTCCGACACAGAGATGATTTAACATGGGAAGTCATTTCCCTGGCGGCTCCAATGACAGCTTGCTCAAATTTACAGGCACTTGAAATGGGGGCAGAGGCTTTGTGCAAAACAGCTGCCAATTTGAGCGGATTTGGTTTGGTAGGGGGGTGGTCATCAAACATGCAAATGAGACTAAGCTGCAACTTAGACACTCTGAAGGGCTCATTCGAATGAGGCAAAGGAAAGAAGTGATGGGACAACGTGATGAAATGGGTAATGAGTCAGGGAAAACAAAACAGAAAGGAGTAAAAACTAATCTGAGCTCAGGCTGGGTGGAGTTCAGAGAAAATACGTTAAAAGGAACTTGTGCGTAGAGCAACTATAAAAAGACACTTAAGTGATATTTCAAAGAGGTAAACTTAGCCACAAGAAAAAGTTGGCTAAGTTAGACATTGGCTTCAAAAAGCCTGTTTTTAGTGTTCTTTGTCATGTATTGTCTTGTGCAAGGTTCATCCATCTATCTATGCATTTTCTAACCAACCTATTTAGAGTGTGAAAGCTGTTATCTTATATATAAATGTCTACACGTGGGAGTGTGTGTGTCTGTCCAGCCCGGAAGTGAGAGTTGAAGTCAGGGTAAGGGCTCCACCTCCGTGGAGAACTAATAACACAAGCGAGGCGAGCACGTTAACAAAATAAAATCTCCCAAGAAAGATAAAGTCGCTTACCTACTAACATCGGCAAAACGGTATCCCTTTTACTTTTCTTCCCGCCGCTAATGCACAAGCGATGCAAGCACGTTGGCAAAACAAAACCTCCTAGGAGAGAGTTGCCCGGAGTAGTTCCTTTCAATTACCTGACATCTCTTCATTTCAGTTTTTTTTTTTTTTTTGGATGATTTCAATAGTTTCTAGGACCCCAAGCTTTTAACAATATGGGCTTACACAGCTAGTATAAAAATAAAGATTGATTGGTTCCTGTGTCCAGTGCTGCCAAGATAGACACCGATCCCTCATTATTCTGAGTTAAGTCAGAAGTTAAATGGACAATAGATTTATTGGTAGTATGATGGCACAATATGTAATGCTATTACCTCACAGCTCCAGATTTGAATCTCAGTGTAGTCATTGCCTTTGTACAGTTTGCATGTTCTCCTTGTGAATTTACGCTGGGTATCCTGGTTTGTCCCCCAAATCTCAAAGATGTGTACTATCGTATGGGTGAGGGTGCCCTTTAAAGGACTTTTGTCCCTTCCCAGTTGGATTAATATCTCTCAACCAATGCTGCTAGAAAAGCTTCCACCACTCTGGAACTCTGTATTGGAACAAGCCTTCTTGAAAATTACTAAATTTTTAAGTGACAGGCCTCTATGCCCTGATGTCAATATGTCGTGAGGAGAAGCACAGGAAATGACTGAGTTGAGGTACTCAAAAAGGAATGAGCACAGGCAGACACACTATTTAGATAAAAAAAACTTGGCTCTGATTGAATTCTACGTGAATTCCACAGAGAAAATGTACCTGCCTCTGCTGGAAGTCTTTACTTTCTTGTTGCAGTTACGGTGCACCGAGCAGCCTCTGGCACCACACACACTGCTCCACACTAGAGTGCTTCATAGACAGGGGGAAATAACATTCAAAACCAGACTGCAGGTCCTCCACAAATGACTATTTTATTAAAAAGAAAACTGGATTAAGCAGTGCTGCCCCCTGTTGGTCACAATTAAAATGGAACAATTAAGAAAGTGCATGCCATCTGTCACATTTTTATTTTATTCCCAGTTTTGCAGCCTGTCACAAATCACAGCTTTAGCAGAGTACCATCTGGTTTCAGTTTTGTGTCCTGAAAGCAAGTCTGTAAACCAGTAATAACCTCACCTTTGTAACATGACATTTTTGTGAACCAGCCTTGTAGGTGGGATTCAGGAATACTGGGCATCTTGGCATCCATATGCATAATCCCCCAACAAGGAGCTTCTCTGACATGATGAATCATTAAAAGAGCTCGATGGGCCCAGACTTAGTGCACAATGGCACCAAAGCACAAAATTCCTGGAAGTTATCAATTAAGGCATTGGAATGCAAAAATGGCTCAGGATCCTTTTACCCCACCAAAACCTTAATCCAGGATGCACTGTGACGGTAACCATTTAACACTGCGAAATAAGGGAATTCAGTATAGCAAATAAATCAAACACCTACTAGATAAATAGACATATAGTACAGATTCCCCAGAGGACGACTGGGCCCCCTGCCCTGGATGGAGTTGGAATCCTTACCAGGTTTAGATGCCATTATGGGAGCATAGACTAAATAGGGGAAATACCCAGTTTGGATGCCTTTTGATCCCCATCCTGGGTGGGATGCCTGAAGATTACAAGATCTGAGAGGAGAGGACAGCAGGGAGCAGCTCATCCCACACTTTAACAGATGGTAATGTCCCTCATATAGAGTCCCAGAGCTGCATGGGAGTTGGAGTCCAGAGGAGCAGCCCTATAGGGGTCCCTGGTGGACAATAGAGGGCACCTCCCTAATTTTCTCATAAATCAGAAGGGCTATGTCATGTCACTGGAAGTGCTACCAGGACCTCAACAAAAGAGGCCACTCTGCCTTTTCCAGGCGAATTGAAGCTGGGAGCAGAGACAGGCAATATTTGCCTGGAGGAGTAGCAGTCCGGCGAAGAAGAAGAGGAGGCGAGAGAAAGAGAAAGAGAAAGAAGAAGAGACAGCTTGCATAATTGTTATAGAAAGTTATTTTTTATAATAAAAAATATTTTTATTTTATAAATAAAAAATATTCCGGTCCTGTTCAATCTATATACATCAGACTTCCAATACAACTCGGAGTCCTGCCATGTGCAAAAGTTCGCTGATGACACTGCTATTGTGGGCTGCATCAGGAGTGGGCAGGAGGAGGAGTACAGGAAGCTAATCAAAGACTTTGTTAAATGGTGCGACTCAAACCACTTACACCTGAACACCAGCAAGACCAAGGAGCTGGTGGTGGATTTTAGGAGGCCCAGGCCCTCGTGGACCCCGTGATCATCAGAGGTGACTGTGTGCAGAGGGTGCAGACCTATAAATACCTGGGAGTGCAGCTGGATGACAAATTGGACTGGACTGCCAATACTGATGCTCTATGTAAGAAAGGTCAGAGCCAACTATATTTTAGTAGAAGGTTGGCGTCCTTCAACATCTGCAATAAGATGCTGCCCTATTCTATGCAGTGGTCAATCCTGTCAATCATAAAGAATCCACTGCATCTACTGAATAGTGTCATTTCCAGGCAGAGGAGTAGCTTCAGGGACAGACTGCTGTCACCGTTCTGCTCCACTGGCAGACTGAGTAGATCATTCCTCCCCCACACTATGTGACTCTTCAATTCCACCCGGGGGAGTAAATGCTAACATTACTCAAAGTTATTGTCTGCTTTTACATGCATTTTTATTACTATTTAATTTAATATTGTTTTTTGTATCAGTATACTGCTGCTGGATTATGTGAATTTCCTCTTGGGATTAATAAAGTATCTATCTATCTATCTATCTATCTATCTATCTATCTATCTATCTATCTATCTATCTATCTATCTATCTAAAAGCCCCTTTACTTAAACCCTACACTGATTTGTGTGTTTGTGGGGTCTGTAGCACCCCTTAGCCTTCACGATAGATAGATAGATAGATAGATAGATAGATAGATAGATAGATAGATAGATAGATAGAAAGTATTCAAAAGTATTTGGAAGTTTTCACATTTTATTAATAGACAACATTGAAGCACAACATACTGTATTTAATTTATTTTTTTTTTACACTAACCAACAGAAAAAAAAAACTCTTTAATGTCAAATTGAAAATAGGTATCTGTGTAAAATGGTCTAAATTAATTACAAATATAAAACATAAAATAATTGATCACATACGTTTTCACCCCATTCAAGTCAGCATTTAGTAGATGTAACTTTGGTAGCCATGAAAGTCTTGCGCCTGTGTGCACAGGTCTCTATCAGTTCTGCACACACCCATTTTCCCCATACCTTTTTGCAGAACTGCTCTCAGGTTGCATAGGGATCATAATGAAC
This sequence comes from Polypterus senegalus, assembly GCF_016835505.1. Classification (NCBI taxonomy): domain Eukaryota; kingdom Metazoa; phylum Chordata; class Cladistia; order Polypteriformes; family Polypteridae; genus Polypterus; species Polypterus senegalus. The sequence goes on from NC_053159.1 coordinate 34,943,418, forward strand.
AGCTTTCCTCAAGTCCGGCCACAAATTCTCAACTGGAATGAAAACTTAAACTCGAGGACTTTAACATTGTTGTTTTGAAGTCAGCCCTGTGTAGTTTTAACTTTATGCTTAGTGTTAGTGTCTTCTTTCCAGGCACAGGTTTATTGTAGACGACATTAGATTTTCCTCCAGGATTTCCCTGTATTTTGCTGCATTCACTTCCCCTCTACATTCACAAGCCTTCCAGGGCCTGCTGAAAAGAAGCGTCCCTCACAACAGGGTGCTATCACCACCATGTTTCACAGTATGGATGGTGTGTGTTTTTCATTATTTGTACTGTTTATCTTATGGCAAATATGGAGGTTAGTCTAATAGGGAAAGCACAGTTTTGGTCTGAACAGATTGTAGTGGTCACAGGGATGCTAAGATTCACACCATCCAAAGATGGTAACTTGCTTATTTTATTGTTTGGATCCCAGGATATTCATTCACCGAGACAGTGATTAGTGGCTCAATCAATAATAAAGTGTATATAAATTAAATAATGATGAGAAAAAACAATATTAAACAAAAATGTGCATGCAAAAGCCCTTCCCAATTGCCTGCCAGTGATAATTATTTACATATACTAAAGGAAATAGATGGTACTTTGTAAACAATTAATATTCACAATAAGGTCCAACACAGTCCAGAACAGCAGCAGCAGATGATGATATGTGGTGTGAAGAACCCTGTGAACAGCCCTCTGAAGGAAACAAAGTTTTGTCCTGCCAGGTTCTCATTTCAGCGTAAGAGCTCTCCAGACAAAAATGTATCCAACTAAGATGAAGCCACACTGACAAGCAGGTGCAGGACAGCATGTACATTCAAGTGAAACTGTAATTCCAAGGTAGTGATAGTTGTAGCTGTAATCCAATGGCGTGTATGATGAGTAGAAACAAAACAGATGGATGATCACGATTTCCTAGGTGTCATTTTGACTCCTTTTTAAAAAACCTGCTTGATTAATCTTCTTCTCAGCTACCTTACACCCTTCAAATCTGCCCAATAGCATATTATCATGGGGGTGGCTGGGAGTTTAGACTATTTTAAGGAGCACTCCTACAAGACCATACAGCCTTCTTCCAGCTGACTTCAAAGTCTCCCATGTACTTTCTGGCAGTCTCTAGCTGAGATGTCATTTGCATGTTTTCCCTTTGCCCTTCTCCTATAAAGCTGTGACTGGTGAAGCACCTGGGCATGCAGTCTCTCCAATCTAGGTCACTGGTGCTTGTAACTCCTTCAAAGTTCTTGTAGGTCTCTTGGAGGGCCCCCTCACTAGTTGTATTTCTACGTGATCACCCAGTTGTTGGCCGCTTCTGTGCAGATTTAGAGCTGTGTCATACTTGTTCCATTCTTTAATGACTGATTTCACTGGACTCCAAGAAGAAATTCAGGTGACTTGCACATTTAATGTCTTCAATTCCGGACTTGTGTTTTTCAGTCTACTTTTTATGTAGTTGCTTGGCATATTGTTTTTGTCTTCATTGTGCAGGTTAGTCCTCCATATTGACCCCTTATCCTCCTCCCCAACTTGAATCTTCCAGATAAGATGCATTTATGCTACATTTAATTTAACCCCAGACAGGTTATCTCCATTGAGCTAATTCTGTGACTTTTAAAAGCCAATTGGGTGCATCAGTGATGATTTAAGGGTGTCATACTAAAGGGGGTGAGTACTTATGCAATCAATGTTTGTTTTCCATCCATCCATCCATTTTCTAACCCACTGAATCCGAATACAGGGTCACGGGGGTCAGCTGGAGCCAATCCCAGCCAACACAGGAACCAATCCTGGGCAGGGTGCCAACCCACCGCAGGACACACACAAACACACCCACACACCAGGCACACACTAGGGCCAATTTAGAATCGCCAATCCACCTAACCTGAATGTCTTTGGATTGTGGGAGGAAACCCATGCAGACACGGGGAGAACATGCAAACTCCACGCAGGGAGGACCCGGGAAGCGAACCCGGGTCTCCTAACTGCGAGGCAGCAGCGCTACCACCGTGCCGCCCAATGTGTGTTTTATTTGTAATAATTTAAGACCACTTTACAGAGATCTGTTGTCACTTTGACATTAAAAAATATTTCTCTCTTGATCAGTGTCAAAAAAAACCCAAATTAAATCCACTGTAATTCAATGCTGTATATTAAAAAAATGTGTAAACTTCCAATGGGGTGAATATTTGTTATAAGCAAATTAATATAACATGCATGTCTTAGGGATGTGCCAAGAAAACTGTAGCACTTGGAGAAAAGCTCACATAGACAACTGGAGCACCTGCGAACTCCACCTAGAGCATGGCCCGCTCCTGTTAATAAAATCATTTCAGTTTATTATTTTCTTATAATTTTCATATTTCCCGCTTGCCAGTAAATGATCAGAACAAGAACAATGCTGTAACTAGCATCCAGAGCTTATTAATTAATTGGAGAACTTCTAACTCTAGTAATGAGGCCAATTTGACGAGCTTACAAGTAAACAGAACTCATCTGTGAAACAGATTTTGGATGAAGCAGCTGTTCTTAAAGCAAAGCCAGCCTGACAAAAGAGAAGCAAATACTAATATGAGAAGAAATAAAAATCCATCAGTTAAAATTGTCCAAAATTAGAAGCAATTATTTGATACATTTCTGTATGGCTTAATATTTTGGAAGGCTTTTAAATGAAAAATTTAGTTGAACTTTACTGATCCTCATGTGGAAATTCACCTTCTTCAACAGCAGCAGCACAGAACATAAAATCAAAGTGCAAAATAGTAAAGAGGAGGAGTATTCAATGTTCTTCCTCTTTCCTTATGACCACAAGTCTAAAGATGAACAGTGCATTGGTGCAACTGCTTTAGACTCCTGTGACTAAAAGACGGTGGAGTAAACAATTTGAAGTCACTATATAGTGCTGCCTTCTAGTAGCTGAAGATTTTTATCTCATTCTAAGCCCTTGGAATGCAATTGAAAGATATAACAGCCGGTGCCCAGAAGCCTTAAGTATTATGAAGTTTAGTTGAGCAGCTATGGATGCAGACAAATACATACAGAGAGTGGGGAGCAAATGACAAATGCAGAACAAGTTCCAAAAGAAAGTTGGAGTGCCAACTAGACCAGCCATGTTTAATCAGAACAGAAAGCAAAGCAACAGGTGCTTGATGGTGCTCATACATAAAGAAAGTAGAGACAAATGCCTCACAAATGCTCGCTAATGGCATTAAACAAAAAGTTATCAGGCTTTGGGGGAGCTCTAATCTATCAGGTGTTCAGGTCCCAAATGCAACGCCACCAGCGTTTGTTTTTGATACTTTATGGACCGGAAAGCAAGGGGCTTCTTAGGCTCTGGTGCCTTCAACAGGTGGCTCTTCAGTAGGTTGATAAAAAAAGGAGAAAAGACTGTTAGTGATAGCACCCTCTCTTGTTCCAGGGTGGTACCTTGGATAAGCCTGGAAGGCACCCCTCTGGCGTGCATCGATGACTATATATACATACACATACTTTCACATACAGTATATATGGTCAGGGTCCTTGTCTGGCTGCCTCTTCACTGAGAGGACAGAGGGAGCAAGCATGGGCAGAACAGTACCTCCCACCGGGACGCTAGAGGGCAGCCTCTGCAGGGCTTCATGGGAGATGGAGTTATCTACAGCCCTGTTTGGATCTGGGGGTGCCGCCAGGGGTTGCTGCAGCTTTTCCTGAGCCCGTGTGAGTGGTTCTTCCATCACACCTGAAGGTGTAGCCGAAGTGGAACAATGAGCACCTGGAGCACTTCCAGGTGACTTATATAAGGGGCCAGCGTAGACTACTCTGTGAGCCAGAGTTGGGAGGAGGGAGACAAAGCTTGCCATGGAGGAGAAAGAAAGAAAAAGAAAGAAAGGAAAATTATTGTCTAGAGGTGTGTTTTGTTCTTTGGGACTGTGCTGTGCACTCGTGGGAATGGGGAAGATATTCTCTATGAGGGAAGAAAAGAAAATAAAAAGCTTGTGCTTTAATGTGTGCCTCCTGTGTCGATCTGTGCTGGGTTAAGTGCTGGTATAGCTCCATCTACTGTCACAATATATATATATATATATATATATATATATTTATATATATACATCCATCCATCCATCCATCCATTTTTCAACCCGCTATATCCTAACACAGGGTCATGGACGTCTGCTGGAGCCAATCCCAGCCAACACAGGGCACAAGGCAGGAAACAAACCCCGGGCAGGGTGCCAGTCCACCACAGGGCACACACACACACACACCAAGCACACACTAGGGACAATTTAGGATCGCCAATGCACCTAACTTGCATGTATGTGGACTGCAGTGATCCCAGTTCTCCTTACTGCAATGCAGATGCGCTAACACTGTGCCACCGTGTTGCCCCTATATAAATATATATATATATATATATATACACATATATATATACAGAGACTGACAGACAGACAACTGGGCATATTTTGTATTGACATTCTGTACCATTTGTGATTCATCATTTATTAAAATATGTTTTAATGCACATAGCAATAAGATGCAACTTATTTTTCATTTTAATGGATGGCACATCACAAACATTGGCATTTGAGAATTCTATGCCAAATGCCATATAATTGAGGAAACAGACAAACTTGTCAATATAACTTAATAAGTAGTATTACTTAATAAGAAGTAACACGTGTGGTCTTATACAAGTCCATTAAATATTCTAGTGGTCTACCCTCATTAATATAAAACAATGACAGCAGCAATAAATCTTTTAAATACACTAGTCAACCACAACATTAAAATCAGTGACAAGTGAAGTGAAAAAGATTGATTATCTTGTTGAAATAGCACATGTCAAAGTGTGCAATTTAATAGCAAGGGAACAGTCAGTTCTTGAATGTGATGTGTTGTAAGCAGAAACAATGGGCAAGAGTAAGGATCTGCGCAACTTTGGGCCAAGTTGTGATGGCTAGATGAATGTGTCAGAGTGTGACAGCAGGTGTTTTAAAGGGTTTCCATTTTGCCATGGTCAGTATATATAAAAAGTGGCAGAAGGAAAAGCAACCTAGGATCTAGCAACACTGCCATCGGTGCCCATGGCTAACTGAAGCACATGGGGAGCGAAGGCTAGCCTGTCTGATCCGATTCTACAGAAGAGCTACTGTAGCACAAGTACCCCTTACAGAATGATGTGTGACTAAATGCTTAACTCCACCCACAATCCACAGGTGTCACATCCCATTCCAAAAGCTGGTAGTGATAGTTGTCAGGATACAACCACTGTAAACATGATTTGCCTGATATTACATTAAGGTCAAGAGTAGTGTTGTGTGATGGTTATCTGACTTACTGTCGAGTAAACCAAGTTACATAAACGTGAAGTTGTGATGATTTACTTGCATGCAGGTCATGTCATTCCTGTCTAGCGTGGAGCTCAGCAGGACCAAAACTCATGACAATTATGAATTGCAAGTGGAGTTAAATGTTTAGCCCTGTCCATGTTTTGGGCATGCTTCATTCTTAAAGCTGCAATGTGGACCGTCTCAATCTTTATTTCCTTTACATATATTAAAGTATTGGTTGTATATGTCATCTGTTGGAATGTAAAATGCAATGTATTTTATTAGTACATGCAGAAAACACTTTGGAGTGAGCATGTCAAGAATAACACCCCTGAGTGAGTGTTATGTAAGTGACATTGCAAATGTTATAGACTGCAGTTCTATTCTGTTGAATTCATTTCACTAGATGACACTTCGGCACCTAGACTGAAACGCTAGAGCAATGATCTATGATTTATCATGGACTGGTTGTATATCCTAAAAGACATCTATGAACCTCTGGAGAGCAGGACTCAATCCATTTCATTCCAAAGATTTCATTTTTGGCCTCAGATGACTTGCCAGCCAGTTGCTCTTTTAAACCCATTCCCGAGAAGACTTTCTCTTTACAACAATAGGGCATCCCACAATGCTTTTACATAACAAGATGCTCCACTGGTGAACCCATCAAATAACAAGATAAACTGTGTTCAAGATAAACTGAGTACGTAGCCCTGGCCTTCTGCCCTAGTGCCTCCAGAGGCGCTGAGGTGTGGCATCATACTACTGGACAGGAGGATGTGCCATCTTGCAGTAGGTCAGAGGTTGCTCTCGAGGTTCTGAGTCTGTGCTAGTTGAGCTCACACTTAAGGGGCACACACAAGGGCTCTATTTACGTTGTGTTTTCTATGAGAGCCCAGTGTTCAGGCTTGTATTTACACAGGTGTGTGGGGCACGTTGGCTCAGCCTTTCCTGACACGAGCGGGAAGCTGCACTTCTGCTCCCAGTAAAGACAGCCGCTCTCTAAGCTATTGGTAATGTGTTTCTCGTGCATGTTTCAAACCATAAAACATTCTGCTTCTTAGCCAAACAAAAGTGTATGGACAAAAACGATCTGTCAGATGGCCTGTGCCCCTGGCCATTCAGCGGCACCCAGCAAGAGGAGCACGCACCATGCAGCAGGCGTTTTCTGTTTACTCAGAGGTCAGGTGCAGCTTGGCACCTCAGGCCTGGCCTGTTGCAAAAACACTCAATGAGGTTTTCTTCTCTTGTTGTTTGTTCTGGCCAGGCAAACTGTATGGCTGTTAATTAATTTGTCATATCTGTCTCCTTCGTCATAATTCTTCACAGACCTATATTACAAATTTTTAGCAAAACTCAGGAGACAAAAAGGGCAAGAAGGTCAGAATGATAAATTCATTTTCCCTGCGGTTATCTTAAAGGGACAAAACAGCGCTTTCAGTTGGAAATGTGATGTGCTCCATCCTGTCATGAAGCAAGGTGGAAAGTTTTACAGAGGGCTCCATATTGATATAAGTTCAAGAAAGTTCATGTGATGCAATTAGAATGTAGGTGAATTTTCAAGCTTGTGGAGTAAACCAGCCAGTATATGGAGTATAAAATCTCAGAGCCTTCAAGGATGGCTTTGCCCCCATGTGCAATATCCATGTTTTTTTCATAGCTTCTGAGATGACAGTCAGTTCAAGAATTCTCAGAAACACTATATAAATTGCACTACAGTGATCCTCCACTATATCACGGTTCAGCTATCGCGCCCCTGCTATATTGTGGAAAAATTCAATAAGTACATCCTACCTGTGGTGTACTTTGCAGCCAATTCATAACAAACCATATGGCAGTCCCTATGGTAGACAAAGAGTTTTGCATTACAGTACCCAGATGATTTCTTACAAGGCCCGCTATTGGATGAAAGAGGAGACTCAACCAATCAGAGTGGGATTTTCATTCTCTTGGGCTCTGATTGGCTGCTGCTAATGTGGAGTAATCTCGCAAGAACAACGAGCGTGGGTCCCCGACGCATCTCAGTTCTCTGAATAATCGCGTACCTTGCTTGTGGTCCGATTGTTGTGAGCAAACTTTTTGTGAACTTTTCGTTTTGTTTTAAGCCTTACGATGGCTCCCAAACGTCCTGCATCTTCTAAGCCTTCTGATAGTAGTGAGCCTAAGTGCCAGAGGAAGACCGTGACCATTCAGGAGAAAGTAAAACTCCTGGATATGCTTCGGGAAGGAAAGCATTACGCGGATGTCACTTGCCATTACAAGTTTACATGTGCTTAAAGCGTGTGGGAGGGGTATTTTAAAGCTTAAACTATAAAAAAATGTTTATTTATATGGTCATTCTATATCGCGGATTTTCACTTATCGCTGATGGGTCTGGAACGTAGCTTCTGCGGTAGGTATATGCATAACATTACCTCCTTAATCTAATTAAAGGTTTCATGTTACGGCAGGAACTAACCTTGGACAGAGAGCCAATCCATTCCAGGGTCCACGTTCAGGGCTGGATTAAGACGAAATTGGGCCTCATGCTGCAGCGTAAAAAAGGTTTATTTTTTCTTGGCATTGGTGCAAGTGCATTCGACTCTCACCGTACATGCACACTCAGACCGACCAAGGAGCCTTAATTGCTTGTGACGCAACCAGCCAGCCTTTATTGGACATGAATAATAATAACGACGTAGTATCGTAACAACTCGAGATTAACATCAAACTATGCAACATCAACATTCAATAGCAATTGTCTAAAAAGTGCACTTAATGCGGAAAACCTAACAATGAAATACACAAAATTTCGCAATTCTCTTATGAAACAGATTAAGAAAAAATGAATTTGCAGAGACATTGGATCAAAGTGACTCAGTTCAGGCTCTTGAGGGTATAAATTTGTCCACGATTTAAATTTCATAATAGACCAGAATCCTGTCAAGTAAACTTTAACGTAAAATTGATAGCATTAACTTGAAATCTTCAGTTAACAATAAACACAACGACGTTATAGTTACGTCACAGCGCAAAGAACAATAGTAACTGTATAATAAGTAACGCTGTGTCTAGGCGTCCGAAAGTCAGACTCCAAATTTCATTCTAAGAATTATTTTGAGGTTAATTTAGCAAAGGCAAACTGTTCAGCTTCCGGAAAATTCTCGTCTGTTTTCATCTGGGCCTATTTCAGGAATGGGCCTAATGCTGCAGCATCAATAGCACCCACCTTAATCCGGCCCTGTCCACGTTTACCACAGCTCACAGTCACAGTCACCAATTAACTGACAGACAAATTTTTGGAATATGGGAGGAAAGCCCACAAAGACAAAGGGAAAATATGCAAACTCCAAACAGACAGTATCCAGGTATGGAATTTAAACTCAGTATGCTGGGTCCATGAGGAAGCAGAGCTAACCAGCTAAAATGATTCAACCTCCATGTGACATTCTTGCTACTGTGTTTCCAGAATCAGTCAAATTTTACCCAATATAGCAACTTCCACCAGATTACATTATAAATTTAGCAATTCATTCACTTTCATAACTAGCAAAGAGTGTCAGTGGGAACTCTACAGAAAGTAACAATCCCCCGGATCAAATAGGATCACATGAGGTAATAAAATCTCCAGAATGGAATCAGCACATGTATGACAGATAACTATGAGACAAATGAATGTTTTGGAATACGAAGGAGAATTTTGGGTTTAGAAGCATGGAATTAAATTAAGAGAAAAGAAAAAGAAAATAAGTGCTACAATGCAGAAACATGAAAGCAAGTGGTCGACAAAGGAATGGCAATTAAAGAGTTTCACTTAATTGCAAGCTGTAATGCAATAACCAGAGAAAAAGACTTTAACAGAAGTAAACAAGGTTGGTTACCATGACAACAGAAGCCCCAAATTGCCACCTTGTCCTGTTTTTAAGCTCTCTTCAAGTAGGTCTGTTAACCTTGTGGAAATTTCAGAGTTGGTGTATTCTGTCAAATATTTCACAAAAGCATTATCCTTAGGACTTGTGACTAATGACAAGTATCTTGCCCATTACGCCAAAATCACAACCAGAAAAGCCACACTGACGTACTGGGAAATCCAAATTCATAATGGATGCTTATAACAATAAAGTAAACTCTTTGTTTGGCCCTTGCTTAGCTGTGTAGTCTCAGATTATACTAGTTTTCTAGAGATATAACGGCCCTTTTTGTCTAGGTGTGGTCACGTGATTTCTATAAGTACAGTTTCAATAGGATTTTCAAGATTAAACATCAGGCAGGGAAGGCAAGGGATCTCTAAATAATATTAAAAGAGCAAAGATGGTGTAACATGCAAGGGTCTGGTGGAACTTCATGGGTCCATTGGGGAAGGAAATAGGTGAGGCACAACCACTTATATGTCTTCCTCTTACAGATTCCCAGAAATGTAGAAAAATAAAAAAAATAGAAAGAAGACCAAGCCTTTGAGTCTACCTCTTCCAGCAACACTGGACAAAAGGACACCATAACAGGAAGTTCTCATTAACTTTACGGCAAACAGTCTTTGGATGACCTTAAGAGTAACTTTACATTAACTTCTCCAAGAACTAGTCTTCACAACAGCAAAAGGGGGATTTTCATTGTTATTTTTGGTAACGTAATGGTAAACATTCTTTACTCTCAGCCTCCTTCTTCTCCAATTTTCACGTTAGATTGCTCTGCGGTTCTCTATACTTTGTTCTTCCTTACAGAATCACCTTCTGTTTTTGCTACCACTTTTGATCTTCCTCAAAGAAAGACAAAAGGAGCAACTGTGGTGTGTCTGATAACAATCAGAGAAATATGAATGCATGATGATAAACAACATGGACAGCTGCTCATTTGTCAAACGTTCAGGTCATCTGTATTGGCCTCTCAGTGGTTAGCACACAGATCCATGGTCATGGGTTTGCACATTCTCCCAGTGTCTCTGTGAGTTTTCCTTCCATATCCTAAAGACATGAATAAGAGATAACATAACTATTAACTGATTCTTTATAATGAGAGTGTGGAAAAGTGATGGAATCATGTATCAGTTTTAGCTGGTTCCAACTCTGCACCCTGGATCTGTCCCGCTAAGCTGAGGAGTGCATGAATGGATGAACAGATTCCTTGCAAGGCTCTTGAATGGAATACGGCTGATATGGCAGGGTAGTGACGGCAGTTGTTTAGGTTAAGTATTTCCCTGAAATGAGGTAGTTAACAGAAGTACTTTCTGGGTGTAATGGATACAAGAGATGCCCCCAGAAATGTGAGGAAGCCCCTGTCCTTTTCATTTCTCTCATGGAGTTATCAACTGTCTCTGTCAACTGTCTACCATTTTTTATGCAGTTTTGGCAGTTCTCAAGCTTGCTGATCATCAAAAAGCTTGTGCAAGTGAAAAATTACAAAGAAGACAAACATTTACTTTGATGCGGCTACTAGAATGTTTGGTGGACTGAAATAAAATGTCCTAAGAGGGAACAGACTGTCTAGTATTACACCTATTGATAATTTATACATGGTATGTGAACTCCATTGCCTTCTTCCCAAACCTATATGTCACTGGAAAGTCCCTGAGACAGGGCACCTGCCATCAGGTACCCATTCCAGGACCTTTATCAGGCAAACTGGTAATATCTTCTATTTTTTCAGAAAGAACTCCTGGATATTTAATGGCTAAGAAGAGCTTTTGCCATCTAGTGCCCTTTCCATTAGTGCTGGATAACCATCAGTCCTTTCTGGCAACTGAGTATTGAATGATGGATCTTTATTGAAAACAGGGAGTCAGCACCTTCTGGCTTGTGCTGCTGCTGCTTCTTGTAGTGCACTCAGTTTCAGTAGGCTCTGAAGTCATTTGAGATTCTTGGTATTTTAGAAAGCAGCTAGACCTTAACTCAGGGAATGAGATGCCCCCAATGAAAAGTATAAAAAGTGCAGGTACAATAAGCAGCTATTCCAAGATACCTGCTTATGAAACATGAATTCACTCATCTTTACATTGTGTACATACTGTATGCTCTTATACAGAGAAATTAATTCATACTTTTATCTCTAGCATGACTGACTACTGAACCATGTTATTCACAGGCTGTTCAAATCATTCTTTATACATCATTTGCTTAATTCAAAATGCAGCTGTAAGAATCATAACAAAAACTATAAAGTAGGAACACATCCCTCCAGTTTTCAAATCCTTACACAGGCTTCCACTTAAGCTTAGGGCTGATTTCAAAATCCTCTTTTTAACATATAAAGCCTTAAATGGCCAAGGCCCTGCTTACTTATCTGAACTTATTATTACTTTCTATCAGAGTGCACATTAAGTGGCCATTTGTGAGTCCAAGGATTAACAAAATAACAGTGAGAGTTTGAGCTTTCAATTACAGGCCTCTGGAGCTGTGGAATGATCTCTGTCTGCATATTATATAAGAGATGCCCATTCAGTCTCAGCTTTTAAATCCAGGCTGAATGAAAAAAAAATACACAGATAACTACCAGGCACAGGATTCCCTGCCAGGACCTTGGATTCATGAGGCAGTAGTATGATCCTCACTTTATTTAGTAAAGCCTATTGGAGTCATCTTGCACTTCCTATCTTCTTCACAGCCAAAGTAACCTGTTCTGTGCAAAAATAGCTTCAAATGAATCTTAAAAAAGCTTACAGATAATATATACATCTTTAGATTCATACAAATATTTAATAAAACCTAAGGCTTTAAAACCTCAATGACCACTACCTGAAGTTAAGATCTCATACTTCTTTCTACTTCTCTATATAAGATGAAAATGCCATCCTGTAGTGTGCCAGAGGCCAGAATGCCAAGATGCTTAGCAACTTACACAGTACACGTATATACAATTTATTCCATGTGTCTATGTAGATAGACAGGTAGACAGACAGTGTGAGAGACGGTTGGCAGCTTATCCCAGCCAACACATCCAGGCAGCTAGATGGAGTCCTCCCTGCAGCATGGAGGTGCCCCGGAATCCCACAGGGCGTCATGGGAGATGGTGTTCGACTTCACAGCCCTGTTGGGTGCCGTGAGTGCCATTGGGTGACGCTGCAGGGAGACACAGGAATTTTTATTTTCCCTATAGCCCGGAAGTACTCCCAAGTAACGGGGACGGAAGAACGGAAGTACTTCCGGGCTGAAGAAAAATATAAGTCTTCATCTGACCCAGAAATGCTATGAAATCACATGAACAGAAACACTTCCGGGTCAAGGACTATTTAAAGGACTGGTGCAGACCCAACAAGCTGAGCTGGAGTTGGGTGGTAAAGTGACAGAGCTGCTGGGAGGAGAGGAGGATTGATTTATTATTATTTGTATTGATTTTTTGATTATTGTGGCGTGTGTGGTGTCTACTGTGACACAATATCAAAAGGAAAAGAAATTCAAATTATTTCTAACACTTTTACTTGGTGTCCTGGACGTTTGTCTGTGGGGTTAGAGGAGCGACAGCGACCCCTAGTGTCACAACAGATAGACAAATAAAACTTTATTTGTCCCCAGTGGGAAATGCAGATTTTTACAGATGCCTAATAAATAAATAAATTAATTAATATTACACCAGAATGACTAAAAGGAAAGAAAACTAAATTGAAAGAAAACGTTCTGACTTGGCTAAAGATAAAAAGAGTCGTCACTGCCACAGTGAGGCCTTATGCAGGCATATTGCTGTTGCTATGAAGGAGCCCTAGCAGCTTTTCGTGACACACTTCTTCTGAATAATTTACTGGCTGAAAGTCCTCAGTTTTAGTGTGCTATTGTGGCACACAGGCATGTTTTCATTTTGTCCTCCAATACTACGACCAGTGTGTCACATAACAGAGCCAGCCTCAGACATTTGTCTCTGTTTTTGCCTTTTGTCCACATTGCACCATTGTTTTCAACTAACAAAAATGAATACTTCTGAATACTTAGCTTTTGCTGGTGTTACATTACAGACAATCCTTTCCTCAGTAGGAAACAAAGTTCTCCACCTGACTCCTATATTTTATCTCAACCCCCTTATCAATACACCCTATTTGTGTGGAATTGTCCACAAATGTCTACAAGTGACATGACTTGGTGGTATATTTACAGTCAGACGTGTAGCAAAGGAGAAGGGCTGTTCCCCTTGTGGTGCTTTAGTGTTGCTCACACCCAAATCAGAGACTCCGTCCTTGAGGTAGTCCATTACCCAGAACAGCATAGGCTTGTTCTCCTACATATCTTTAAGCTTACCCTTTAATAGGGATGGCCGAATGGTACTGACAACGGAGAAATCAAAGAACCTATACCTCACAGTGTTCCCAGGTTTGTCCAGACGAGAGTCAGATTTATGGGACAGAGAGATAGTTGCATTTTCCACTAAAATCTTTTCTTATAGGAAAACTGCAGTGGGTCCAGTTGGTCTTTCACAAGAACAACAACAACATTTATTTATATATCACATTTTCATACAAAAAATGTAGCTCAAAGTGCAAAGAGAACTTGTATAGTCAATGAAGACTTGGAGAGGCTGGTCCTGATGAGAGACATAAGCATCACTGGTCTGTCGTTTTTAGGGGAACAGATTTCTGCCTTCTTTGGAACAAGAACAATCCTGGGAGTTTTCTACGGCAGTTGAACTTTTTGCAGCCTTAATGAAAAACTGAACAGGTGACACAGGACACCTCAATGTTGGTCTGCACAGTCCTTAAGAACTTAAGACTCCAACTGGTCCCATGGTCCTTTTCTTTCTGAACTTTGACATCTTGCTAGTCATTAGCAAATAAGGGACCAAAATTATTAGCGAGGTAAGTTCTATTTATGATAGAGACATCTGCACACATATGGGATGATTTCTGTATGGCCCCACTAAAATTTTCGTGCCAGATGTTACCCAAGCCAGGAACTGAACCCTCTTACAATGAGTTGTGCAATATTTTAAAATACAAAAATTTTACAATGATGAAATGAGGAGTCGATCCACTCTTGACCAGTCTGCTTGCTATAGCTGATCTTTCTTTCTTAGATATAGTGAGGGGTGCACCATTGAACCATTCAGATCCTCCCTTTGTTAGAAGCTTGCTATCAGGACAGGTCTTCATCTTGAAAGGTCCTCTCTTTGTACTGAGGTGAGAATGTTCTCATGCTGATGTTCTGTTTTCTCATAAAGGTTGAAATTCAAAGTGATCCTTGGGGACAGATCTTTCCACAACTGTGTTAATCACAACAGAAGTTTTCCAGGTCCTATTTAAGAGAGAGACAGGTTCATGGAAAGAAACTGTCCATCATTCGATGTTCTCTTTTATCCAGCAGTTAGACAGGGTGGCAGGACAAGTATAGTGCCCAGAGGGGCTGCAGGACCCAAAGAGCAGGCCATATCCTTGGCCTTAAAGAAATGTCACCATACCATACCATTTCCTAAGCCTGCTTGATCCTGAGCGGGTGTTATATGGCTTGTAAAAGGCCTGTAGCAGAACAGAGCAGGTGCAAGGGTTTTAAATAAAATAGTGCATCTCAGACTTTGTGAGTGTAGACGTATGTGGGAGAAAAGCCATGCGACCACGGAGAAATTGGTGAGGGAATTAGCTAATTGCTCATTACATGCACAAGCACAGTTAGCTCAGTCATCCCTCAAGGCTCTGCAGATCGTCAAGTGCACCTGCACTTAGAGGGTATAAGGAAGGGTCTGAGTAGTTTAAATAGGAGAGATCATTAAGAAATCAGAATATTAAACCAAGGGAAACGGAGAGAGCAGGATTGGGCTGGAGCCAGTTCAAGGCAATCAGGAGGCCCCTTCAGAGCTGAGGATCACTGGCAATCTGGGCTTTTTAAGACCTGTGGTCTCTGAAAGGATGGTGACAGGAAGGTCCCAGAGGGTACTGACCAAGGTTGCTGGGATGAGACTTCCAGATGGTTCACCTTGTTCACCAGCACCTCAGGCCTGCTTTGAGACTCAGTAGGGTGAAGCAGGGGAGACGAGTGAAAGAGAGAAATGAGAGAGGCAAAATGGAAGAGGTGATCAGGTCATTGATTATAGTACTGCTTTTAACTATTTAATGGACCTCTTGATTGTTATGTCTTTATCTTCACTTTACTAATTCATGGATTATATATTGGATTAATTGAAATTGCACCACACTTATACTAATACTTTAAATGCATTTTTCATTTTTGCATGAAGACTTGATATTTGTGTCCTTACGGTCCTAGTCCATCTATATACATGACTATTGACGTCCCTGGACGTCAGGCACCTAGGGCATAACAGCAAGGGCCAAGGCAGGAACAATCTTTAGACAGGGTTTTTGTCCATCGCAAGGAGAAAATACTCACAAACCCAATAGTGACCAACACTGGGCAACAGCAAAAACTATCTAAACAACAACACTTATTTATATAGCACTAGGGGGCTTTGACCCCTGCTCGCGTTGTGAAGAGGGGGGATGAACGCATGCTAAGGAGATGCAGTCGCTCCTTCAAAACCCCCTCTTAAACGATGAAACAATGGGAAACAAATACATCCTCTTGCTGCTGCTGGATTGCTGCATGATCTGCATGTCACGCAGCACTTCGAACATTTAAAAGCCTGTACAGCAGCTGTCCTTTTGTCTCACTGCCTTGTCTCGTGGGATGTTAAAGTATCTACGAGAAACTCACGTCTCGTCTCCTTCCAAGCCTTCCAAGAAATGTGATGGGTGGCCATGACCTCTACCTGACTGGGATGTCAACAGAGTGGAAGGACCAGGGGAGAGGGCATTGATGAGGCAAAACCTCAACTGGGACACTAGAGGGCAGCCCTCCTGGGCAGCTGTGGTACCATTGACTCCTGCAGCTGTACTTATCAATAGCACCTGATGACCCCGATTCTCTCGATTCACTAACACAATGTCTGACTTGTATCTCAGAATGGATGAATAGTAACTTTCTCAAGTTAAATAAAGAGAAAACTGAACTCTTAGTGATTAGCAATAATGGATACAATGAGGCTATTAGAAATAAACTGGATACATTAGGAAAAAAAAGCTTAGGGGTAATTGTTGACTGTAATCTGAATTTTAAATCGCATATTAATCAGATGACTAGGACAGCATTTTTTCACTTAAGAAACATAAGTAAAGTTAGACCTCTTATATCACTGAAAGATGCTGAGAAATTAGTTCACGCGTTTGTTTTCAGTCGACTAGATTACTGTAACGCACTCCTCTCGGGACTATCCAAAAAAGACATAAATCGTTTGCAACTAGTGCAGAATGCAGCTGCTAGAATCCTAACTAGAAAAAGAAAATCTGAGCACATTTCTCCAGTTTTGATGTCACTACACTGGTTACCTGTGTCATTCAGGATTGACTTTAAAATTCTGCTTATGGTTTATAAAGCCTTAAATAATCTCGCCCCATCTTATATATCGGAATGTCTGACACCTTATATTCCAAATCGTAACCTTAGATCTTAAAATGAGTGTCTGCTTACAATTCCAAAAGCTAAACTTAAAAGAAGTGGTGAGGCGGCCTTCTGCTGTTATGCACCTAAAATCTGGAATAGCCTGCCAATAAGAATTCGCCAGGAAAATACAGTAGAGCACTTTAAAACACTGCTGAAAACACATTACTTTAACAGGGCCTTTTTATAACTTCACTTTAACTTAATACTGATACTCTGTATGTTCAATTCATCATAATAACTATTCATGGTGGCTCTAAAATCCGTACTGACCCCAACTCTCTCTTCTGTTTCTTTTTCCGGTTTCTTTGTGGTGGCGGCCTGCACCTCCACCTACTCAAAGCATCATGATACTCCAACAATGATGGATGGATTAAAAGGCAGAAGTCTACGTGACCATCATCATCAAGTCCTTCCATGAGAACTCTAAATCCAAAGAGGACTGTTTCATTTATGTTAGGTAGAATGCCCAGAGGGGACTGGGCAGTCTAATGGTCTGGAATCCCTACAGATTTTATTTTTTTCTCCAGCCATCTGGAGTTTTTTTTGTTTTTTCTGTCCACCCTGGCCATCGGACCTTACTTTTATTCTATGTTAATTAATGTTGACTTTTTTTATTTTTCTTATTGTGTCTTTTATTTTTCTATTCTTCATTATGTAAAGCACTTTGAGCTACTTTTTGTATGAAAATGTGCTATATAAATAAATGTTGTTGTTGTTGTTGTTGTTGCAGGGCATCTTGGGAGCTGGAGTTTAGTGAATCCTTGTTGGGTTCCGTGGAGGCCACCAGGGGCAGCTGCAGAGCCCTATAGAGGACCTCCAGAGCACCTGGGAGTGATTCCAGGTAATACTGATGAGCCCCATGGAATACTCACTCACTCACTCGATTGAATGGCCAGAGTCGGGAGGAAGAAGAAAAGCCTGAGGAGGAGTGGAGGTAGATCAATCAATCAATCAATCAACATTTATTTATATAGCACATATTCATACAAAAAAATGTAGCTCAAAGTGCTTTACAAAATGAATAGAAAAATAGAAGACACAATAAAAAATAAACATAAGTCAACATTAATTAACATAGAATAAGTAAGGTCCGATGGCCAGGGTGGACAGAAAAAACAAAAAAAACTCCAAAGGCTGGAGAAAAAAATTAAATCTGTAGGGGTTCCAGACCAAGAGGCCGCCCAGTCCCCTCTGGGCAATCTACCTAACATAAGTCAAACAGCCCTCTTTGTATTTAGGGTTTTCATGGAAGGACCTGATGATGATGGTCACGTAGACTTCTGGCTTTCAGTCCATCAATGTTGGTGCATCATGATGCTTTGTAGGTGGTGGTGCGCAGGCCGCCACCACAAAGAAACCGGAAAAAGAAACAGAAGAGAGAGTTGGGGTCAGTATGGATTTTAGAGCCACCATGAATAGTTATTATGAAGAATTGAACATACAGAGTATCAGTATTAAGTTAAAGTGAAGTTATGAGAAGGCCATGTTAAAGTAATGTGTTTTCAGCAGTGTTTTAAAGTGCTCTACTGTATCAGCCTGGCGAATTCCTATTGGCAGGCTATTCCAGATTTTAGGTGCATAACAGCAGAAGGCCGCCTCACCACTTCTTTTAAGTTTCGCTTTTGGAATTATAAGCAGACACTCATTTGAAGATCTAAGGTTACGATTTGGAATATAACGTCTCAGGCATTCCGATATATAAGATGGAGCGAGATTATTTAAGGCTTTATAAACCATAAGCAGTATTTTAAAGTCAAAATGAACTGGTGGCAAGAAGGGACTGTATATAGATGTGTTGCAGTGTTGATGTTTTGTGCACTTTAAACTTTTCATAAACCAGGTGTTGAGTTTGAACCTATGTCCTGCCTGTGTGTGTCCAGGTAAGCTCAAAAAGCCAGGGAGAACAGAAAAACTGCAGAGGGCTGGAGAAAAAAAAGACTCTGTAGGGATTCCGAGGCCATGAGACCGCCCAGCTCCCACTGGGCAAATTGTCCATGTGAAAAGTTTCATGTTATTCTAGTCGCATAGTCCACATATCAAGTCATCCAGTCGTATGCTCATAACGTGCAAAACATCAATCAGCATTGAGTGCTGTTCTATCAGAAACTTTGTTATCTCCTTTCTCCATGAAAACGTGAGATTAAACATTTTTCTTGGTCACTGCCGCAAACTGCATGAAATGAGTAATAAAAAAATATTTTTGGGAAGGGTATTCTTTTAAATCAAGGCCTTTTGGATCACAAGATGATAGACTTGCTCACTCGCCATCCTTTTGGAGGGTTAAACAGTGTCCTAAAGAGGGCTCCTTAAAGAAGAAACAGAGAAAATAAAACACAAATTCCATGGCTTGCCAGGGAAATTAAAGAATATAATTATGGTCATTGGCTCCAATCCAAGTGCTGAATTTGCCAAAAGTGAGTCTAATCATTTTTCCTATTGATGTAAAAACAAAGATAGTTTTACAACGGGCTGCTGCTAATTGAATAGAGCGAAGCCAAGTTCACTCCTCTGCGCTACTTTTGGTTTTGGACAGACGGCGGAGGGAATCTGGCCTGAAAGCTGCTGAAATGAACGGAGGGCCAGTATGGTGACTCAAGAGCCTGAGAAAAATCATGAGCAGAGGCATGGCCAGCGGAAGAGACGAGTTCTCAGAGTGAGGGCCATCGTAATGTTACACACAGGCGGGCAGGCAGGCAGGCGGGAGGACGGCCTTTTATGGGGACTATAAACTGCAAGTCAACAGTTGAAGGCACATTAACAGTATTGAAGGGAATGAAATTAAAGGCTGTGATTAAGAGCTTGAAGACGAGCTCATCTCAGTGATCGGTCACTCTGGGGCCAGCACTTGTTCTTTTGGGTGGTGGGGGGACACCTGATCAGTTGCCAAAAAGAAACCTGGCTTGATAGAACATCTTTAACTGCTTAACTGGAAAAGGAAGGCCAGCAGGATGCAACAAGAAACACACTATGGAGCTTTTCACAGTGGTCATTAGCAACAGCCACGATAACATTAGAAAAAGCAAGGTGGCATACTGAGACCTTCAAGAGTCTCTAATCGGCCAAATCAAACTTCATTTTATATAGCACCTTTGACAGGGACCGCATGACAGTACTGTTGCATGTAACTTATTGTGCATCAGTAATAACAGAAGTAGTGAAGTCTTCAATGGCTAAGAGAAAATGGACCACTATTTTTCTTTATATAGTGTCTTTTCTAATGAGAATGAAATTATCCATTTAACCACAGTAAACAGCATGAAACATTCAAAGAATGTAATAACAGATTCATGTAATCAGATCAGAAAATTGCAATATACATTGGGCAGGATTAAACACACCTACCTTTACTTTATATAGTGTCTTTTATAATGGACACTGAGTTAATATTATAATAGCAGCTACTCAAGTAACACAGTGCAAGTACACAATCATAGACAATAATTGGCAGAGGCAATGCAACCTAGATTTCTTATTAGCCAATAAATAATAAAGCAAGCTTTAATTTATATAGCATCCTCAAAGAAAAAAAATAAGCTGTTCTTATAAAAGCACTTGATGAAGAAACTATAGTGAACAGTTAACTATTCCTACAGACCCTTTTAAGGAAATAACACAACAGCAAACACAAGCAATACAAGAAGGATTCAGTTTTATATTGGCCAATACAAAATACAGCAAGCTTTACTTTATATTGTGCCTTCCCTACTGTGGATAAAGTTATTTCTAAAACAGTATTTGGTGAGGTAACACATTGCGCATATGTATACGACAGGAGAAAGACAAAAAGAGTCAGATATGTGAAGTGGAAGCAATTTAGACTTTACTCTATATAGTGCCTTTCAAAGTGAGCTATTCCTATTAAAAACATCTGACGGAATAATATAATGAAGGTACATAATAACAGATGGAGACAATATATCCAAAAGGAAAGATTTCATATAGGCAAACATAACATATGTCAAGCCTTATTATATAGTGGCTTTCATGGCAAACAGTGAGCTAAAAGCACTGGATGAAATAATGCATTGTGAGTAAACAATAACAGATACAAGAAGGCTGCAGCGGGCTGGCGCCCTGCCCGGGGTTTGTTCCTTGCCTTGCGCCCTGTGTTGCCCGGGATTGGCTCCACCACACCCCTGTGACCCTGTAGTTAGGATATAGCAGGTTGGATAATGGATGGATGGATGGATGGAGATACAAGAAGGATAAAATTTCATATTGGCCAAGTCAAGATATATCAAGCTTTACTTTATTTAGTGCCTTTCATAGTAAACAGGGAGCTCTTCTAATAAAAGCATTTGAGGAAATAACACAATCACAGATATAGATAATGCAAGAAGAATTACATTTCATATTGGCCAACACAAGATATATCAAGCTTTACTTTATATAGTGCCTTTCAAAGTGAGGACGAAGTTATTGCCAAAACAAAATTTGGTGCTGCAATCCATTGTGCACATGTACAACTAAGCATACAGAACAGCAGAAAGATTAAGGAAAGTTGCAGTCTGCTTATGATTCCAAGGATTAATAAAATAACAGTGGGAGGCCGAGCTCTTAGTTACAGGGCCCCTAAACTGTGGAATGGTCTGCCTGCTACTATAAGAGATGCCCCTTCGGTCTTAGCTTTTAAATCCCGGCTGAAGACTCACTACTTCAGTTTAGCATATCCTGACTAGAGCTGCTGATTAACTGTACAGACTGCATCTCTGTTGTTAGTCATTAGCACTAAAACATAAGTCACACGATTGTTATAATTTGTTACTGACCCTCACCTATTCTGTTTCTGTTCTCTGTACTCAAATGTGGCACTTGGTGCCATGGCCCACCTGCCAAGTTGTTGTGCCTGCTTATGGTAAAGTCATCCCTGATGCAGGATCACTGGAATCATGGGAAAGAGAGGTCCTTTCATTGGATTGGCTGACCCAGCACTGTTTCAGCTGTGGAATGGCCAAATGGGGGAGGCAGCTTGATGGATGAGGTCTTCAGGACTCTAAACAAATCCAAATCATATTATGTGATATCATCTACTGTTAAATTCTGCTACGTACTTCTAAACTCTTTATTTTTATACTGTATTGAGGATTTGTCTTGTTCTGTGTATTGTATTGTATTGACCCCCTTCTTTTTGACACCCACTGCACACCCAACCTACCTGGAAAGGGGTCTCTCTTTGAACTGCCTTTCCCCGAGGTTTCTTCCATTTTTTCCCTATTAGGGTTTTTTGGGAGTTTTTTCCTTGTCTTCTTAGAGAGTCAAGGCTGGTGGGCTGTCAAGAGGCAGGTCCTGTTAAAACCTATTGCGGCACTCCTTGCGTGATTTTAGGCTATACAAAAATAAATTGTATTGTATTAATGTATATAGTGAGTGAGCTATTCCCATAAAAGCATTTGTGGAAATAATACAAGTACATAATAACAGACAAAAACAATATATCCAGAAGGATAAGGTTTCCTGCGGTGGGTTGGCACCCTGCCCAGGATTGGTTCCTGCCTTGTGCCCTGTGTTGGCTGGGATTGGCTCCAGCAGACCCCCGTGACCCTGTGTTCGGATTCAGCGGGTTAGAAAATGGATGGATGGATGGATAAGGTTTCACATGGGCCAACATAAAATGTGTCAAGTTTTACTTATATAGTGTCTTTCATAGAACAGTGAGCTATTCCTATAAATGCCTTTAAGGAAATAACACAATGTGAGTACACAATAACAGACAGGGGCAATGCAAGAGGAATAAGATTTAATATTGGCCAACTCAAAATATAGCATGCATTACTTTATATAGTGCCATCCTTAGTGAGGACAGAGCTATTCCCAAAACAGTATTTGGTGAATTTCCTAATTGTATGTATGTGCCAAGCATACATCACAGCAGGAAGAGGAAGAAAAGTCAGATATGGGAAGTGGGCACAAATCAAACTTTACTATTGTTACGCACATGTGGCTCTTGCAAGCAAAGTGATTCCTCTCTAGGATTCTTTCCAGCTGCAGTTCTGAGAGGCAAAGTCGTTGTATAAAATCACTGTATCATATCACAAGCCACTCACAGGAAATGACGTTCATTCTTGAACCTGCAACGGACAGAGACAAAGCTTCAGTGCTTTACTCAGAATCATGGCAGAGGCTGTTTATTTTGGCTCCTTTAGTTATTTTTGGTTCTCTGTTAAATGGTGTCACCAAGGTGTACTTGTTTCTCTCTTCATTTGCACTGTATACAGGTGCCGGTCATAAAATTAGAATATCATGACAAAGTTGATTTATTTCAGTAATTCCATTCAAAAAGTGAAACTTGTATATTAGATTCATTCATTACACACAGACTGATGTATTTCAAATGTTTATTTCTTTTAATTTTGATGATTATAACTGACAACTAATGAAAGTCCCAAATTCGGTATCTCGGAAAATTAGAATATCAATTAAGACCAACGCAAAAAAAGGATTTTTAGAAATGTTGGCCAACTGAAAGGTATGAACATGAAAAGTATGAACATGTACAGCACTCAATATTTAGTTGGGGCTCCTTTGGCCTGGATTACTGCAGCAATGCGGTGTGGCATGGAGTCAATCAGTCTGTGGCACTGCTCAGGTGTTATGAGAGCCCATGTTGCTCTGATAGTGGCCTTCAGCTCTTCTGAATTGTTGGGTCTGGCGTATTGCATCTTCCTCTTCACAATACCCCATAGATTTTCTATGGGGTTAAGGTCAGGCGAGTTTGCTGGCCAATCAAGAACAGGGATACCATGGTCCTTAAACCAGGTACTGGTAGTTTTGGCACTGTGTGCAGGTGCCAGGTCCTGTTGGAAAATGAAATCTGCATCTCCATAAAGTTCATCAGCAGCAGGAAGCATGAAGTGCTCTAAAACTTCCTGGTAGACGGCTGCGTTGACCTTGGACCTCAGAAAACACAATGGACCAACACCAGCAGATGACATGGCACCCCAAACCATCACTGACTGTGGAAACTTTACACTGAACCTCAAGCAACGTGGATTCTGTGCCTCTCCTCTCTTCCTCCAGACTCTGGGACCTTGATTTCCAAAGGAAATGCAAAATTTACTTTCATCAGAGAACATAACTTTGGACCACTCAGCAGCAGTTTTGTCTTTAGCCCAGGCGAGACGTTTCTCACGCTGTCTCTTGTTCAAGAGTGGCTTGACACAAGGAATGCGACAGCTGAAACCCATGTCTTGCATATGTCTGTCTGTGGTGGTTCTTGAAGCACTGACTCCAGCTGCAGTCCACTCTTTGTGAATCTCCCCCACAGTTTTGAATGGGTTTTGTTTCACAATCCTCTCCAGGGTGCGGTTATCCCTATTGCTTGTACACTTTTTTCTACCACATCTTGTCCTTCCCTTCACCTCTCTATTAATGTGCTTGGACACAGAGCTCTGTGAACAGCCAGCCTCTTTAGCAATGACCTTTTGTGTCTTGCCCTCCTTGTGCAAGGTGTCAATGGTCATCTTTTGGACAACTGTCAAGTCAGCAGTCTTCCCCATGATTGTGTAGCCTACAGAACTAGACTGAGAGACCATTTAAAGGCTTTTGCAGGTGTTTTGAGTTAATTAGCTGATTAGAGTGTGGCACCAGGTGTCTTCAATATTGAACCTTTTCACAATATTCTAATTTTCCGAGATACTGAATTTGGGACTTTCATTAGTTGTCAGTTATAATCATCAAAATTAAAAGAAATAAACATCAGTCTATGTGTAATGAATGAATCTAATATACAAGTTTCACTTTTTGAATGGAATTACTGAAATAAATCAACTGTAACATGATATTCTAATTTTATGACCGGCACCTGTGTAGGGCCTTTCAGTGAAAGGTATTCCTATTGTATACTTTAAAGCAGGGGTAGGCAACATCGGTCCTGGAGGGTCGCAGTTTCTGCAGGTTTTTGTTCTGACCCATTGGCTTAATTAGAAACCAATCCTTGGCAATATCAGACCTTATTTAATTTTAAGCCTTGTTAATCTGCATCATAATGGTCTTATGTCTATTTTGTTCCTTTCCAAGGAAATCAAATCAAATTTGAAGCCTCAAATGGGTGATTCTCAGTCTGTCATATTCTTCTCTTAAGTGTTTTATTAAACCAAATTGTGCATGATGAATTCACAAAGGTATAAATGGCAACAAGTTAGATGGAGAAGTGCTGGCTCCTTTGTCATTTGCATCTTATTGCTAATAAAGAGCCATTCAAAACACTGAATGACTTGACTTGACTTCTCATTAAGAAAGTGGATTGGAACAAAAATCCTGCAGCCTTCAGGACCGATGTTGCCTAACCCTGCTTTAAAGGCCTAGCACAAAACAAATGACAGATTTTTTCTTTACTCTACTTTGTTTTATTCCTTCCTAATGTGTTGTCACTCATGCGCCTGAGGATCACAATCCAAGTACTTCTTTACTATGGGATAGCACCATCGGCCGAGAGGAGTTGCTGCCACTAACTGTCTTGTTGTTTTTTTTCATACATAGTCTTGAGAAACTACCCAGTGAGGGCAACTGACCCCACCCCTTGCAGTCCGAGGGGCTTCCAAAAGGATGATGACCAACCAGAAGGAGATGTCACTTATCACAGAGATGACTTGACAGAAGGAGCTCCAAGTCTGACAACCTAACGGCAGAGCCAATTTAACAACAAGAAGCTACCCCTTTTACGAGGGGATTGTGTTTTGTTGCTTAGTTTATACCAGTGTTTCTCATCCTTTAAGTATTTGCGACCCGAGTTTTCATAACAGTTTTAACCGTGCCCCTCTAACATTTTTTTGAAATGTAGATGCACACCGTATTTTATTATACCTACTTAACTTTTATCGACATTTATCTAACTCTATATTTGTTGTTCTAGTATCAGAATGTAGTTTAAGTTAATTTGTTTTGGTTTCAACAGATGTTTTTTTCATATTTTTGATTCTTGTTTTCTTTTTTTCACATCTTCGCGCCCCCCTTTTTGTTACTTTGCCCCCCCCCAGGGGGGCCCATCCCACAGGTTGAGAACCACGGGCTTATACCATCAAATATTATTCTTGTTTAAAACTGCCAGTAAATGGGGAGGACAATGCTAGCTCCCCAAAAATTCTCCAGTTGTCACTACCTTCTGTCCAGCAGATGACCGCAGTGTACTGAGCTACTCCCCCAGAACACATGATAGCGTCAATTGATGTCTGTATATACTAAGAGACAGAGGCAATAAAATTGAAAAAGTAAGCATTTACAATGATTAACAAAAAAACAAATCAAGCTTTAGTCAATTAAGTGTCTTTCCTACGTGTACAGTAACAGACAGCACAAATAAAAATCATAAACAACTGCTATCAAATTGGACATCAAAGGATCAATGAACCCTTACCTCATACAGTGCATTTACTAGTGAGCACTATGCTATTCCCTTAACATCACTTGGAGAAGTACCGCACATACTGTACATAACAGCAGACTGAGACCTTAAAGGCCGTAGGACAAGATATCATGAATGATGGGTGAAATATTACTTTATATACTGTAGTACATTTCCTAGTGAGCGCTGGGCTATGCCATTCATGAACTCCAAGCTAATGACAGACGGACTGTCACGCTGCAGTCACAGTGGGCTGCTTTTACATTTCATGGAATTTCTTCCAAAGTCTTTCCCTGCATTTTTCTACTTTTGCTGCAGGTTGTCAACATTTCCAGCAGAGCAGCCGAGTTCTCCCTTCCTCCACACTGCAAACCAGCACTCTTGTCCTGTCCGACTTGGAAGAGAGTGGCAGGCATTTCTTAAATTCTAGCCTCACTCCATTTTGTATTTTCGGGACGCAGTGCATATGCAGATGAGTGCTGGCATTTGTGTCACTGCCATTACACGGGCACAGCAGAACTGAATGTGCTCATTAAAGGCCATGCCACTGACAGCATCGGGGTCAACTATCTTTGGCTCCAGCAACTTGTGAGAGCCTGGATCTTCGGTTTGGCTCTAATCATATAATCACAGGGTGCTGAGCACTGCTAATAAATTCCAAATGGTCGGCATGCAACTCTTCTCTTTTGCAGTGTTTACACAAATTTGCCAGGGCTGGCGGTTTGCTGTGGCCCTCGCTGCGTCAGGCTGCTCACAATTTCCTATCTGGACACATCCCCTGCTTTCACTGGCTCCTGCAGCCTGGCAGTCCTGGACTGTGGAGGAGATTTCAATTTATAAAGGGGTGCCATTACTGCTGGTCCATCATGGACAGGCTGCTGCTGCCAGAGAAGTGCATGGTGCCATGTCACCAGACGTTCTTGCATGACCACTGCCTGAAGATCTAACAAGCGTCACACTCTCACCTCGCTCAACATTCAACATTCTTGAGTAGAACTCTGGTCTGTACAGAAAGCAGCAATGGTGAGACATGCAGATGCAGCCACAAGGGTGCTGAAATGCTCAAGAGTCAGACATATACAGCTCGTGAATGCCAGTGGATTCTGTCTACAAGTACAAGTAGTCTGCTCTGAAATTGAAGGTAAAGCACATCCCCAGTCTCCATTGTTAGCAAAAAGTGTCAGGCTGAGAGAAAAGCTGAGCAGCCCGATTCTGGAATAAAGTGTGTGATGGAATCATGCAACATTCCTTGAAACAAGATGGTGGCGCTCTTTCAGCTAAAACAGTGTTCCTTAATCTATGGGTCGTCACCCAATACATCTGATGGGTTGACACGATTGTGTGAATTTTGCAATATTCATCTCAGTGTAAATTTTATGCCGAGTGATATGCTGCCATCTATACTGCTCAAAAAATTAAAGGAACACTTTTTAATGAGAGTATAGCATCAAGTCAATGAAACCTCTGGGCTATTGATCTGCTCAGTTAAGTAGCAGAGGGGGTTGTTAATCAGTTTCAGCTGCTGTGGTGTTAATGAAATTAACAACAGGCGCACTAGAGGGGCAACAATGAGATGACCCCCAAAACAGGAATGGTTTAACAGGTGGAGGCCACTGACATTTTTCCCTCCTCATCTTTTCTGACTGTTTCTTCACTAGTTTTGCATTTGGCTACAGTCAGTGTCACTACTGGTAGCATGAGGCGATACCTGGACCCTACAGAGGTTACATAGGTAGTCCAACTTCTCCAGGATGGCACATCAATACATGCCATTGCCAGGGGGGTTTGCTGTGTCTCCCAGCGCAGTCTCAAGGGCATGGAGGAGATTCCAGGAGACAGGCAGTTACTCTAGGAGAGCTGGACAGGGCTGTAGAAGGACCTTAACCCATCAGCAGGACCGGTATCTGCTCCTTTGGGCAAGGAGGAACAGGATGAGCACTGCCAGAGCCCTACAAAATGACCTCCAGCAGGCCACTAGTGGGAGTGTCTCTGACCAAACAATCAGAAACCGACTTCATGAGGGTGTCCTGAGGGCCTGACATCCTCTAGTGGGCCATGTGTTCACTGCCTGGCACTGTGGAGCTTGATTGGCATTTACCATAGAATACCAGAATTGGCAGATCCACCACTGGCGCCCTGTGCTTTTCACAGATGAGAGCAGGTTCACCCTGAGCACATGTGACAGATGTGAAGGGTCTGGAGAAGCCGTGGAGAACGTTGTGCTGCCTGTAACATCATTCAGCATGATCAGTTTGGTGGTGGGTCAGTGATGGTCTGGGAAGGCATATCCATGGAGGGATGCACAAACCTCCACAGGCTAGACAATCTCACTTTGACTGCCATTAGGTATCGGGATGAAATCCTTGGACCCGTTGTCAGACCCTCTGTTGATGCAGTGGGTCCTGGGTTCCTCCTGGTGCACGACAATGCCTGGCCTCATGTGGCGGGAGTATGCAGGCAGTTCTTGGAGGATGAAAGAATTAATACCATTGACTGGCCCCCACGCTCGCCTGACCTAAATCCAATAGAACACCTCTGAGCAGGACATTATGTTTTGGACCATCCAACGCCGCCACGTTGCATCTCAGACTGTCCAGGAGCTCAGTGATGCCCTGGTCCAGACCTGGGAGGAGACGCCCCAGGACACCATCCGTTATCTCATTAGGAGCATGTCCCCCCCGCAACCCCACTTAGTATGATTTCGAGTTGTTGCAGTGGAATTTTGTCAAAATGGACTCGCTTGCTGCATCATTTTTTCACTTTGATTTTCAGGGTGTCTTTAAATTCAGCCCTCTGTAGGTTGATAATTTTCATCAATGATGTGACACTCTTTCTTTCCAAACACATTACCATACCATGTCCATATCAGTAGAGATATCCAGCAGGATTTTTTCCCTTTGAGATCTGATGTGTTTTCAAAGTGTTCGTTTATTTTTTTGAGCAGTTCATATAACATGCTAAACAACTGCATTAACTCATCACAGAGTGATGGCACGAAAACCTAAAAAATATTCTCCGCAACACCACCTTCTTTGTCATAAACATTGAAGCAGTCAAACAGAGATGACTTACAAGTAAAGACACGCAAAAAAAAAAAAGGCAAGATTGTGAGGTGGAGAAGTCATGGTGCTAGTTTGAAATGCTGTAATGAAATTAACTGGCGCGGCACAAGAAATGGGATGCTTTTCAGAGTGTAATGAAGGACAAGAGTAGCTGTTTCTTTTCCAAGTTCTCAAATACAAGTAGCTACTGAGTTGGCAAGGTAGGATCCAGCGTGAATCAAACACGTAACAAAAGAAATTTCTCAGTCCAACAAAGTTTGTTTTAAAGGTTTAGTGAAAACTTAAAAAGGAACAAATGACAAAAATTAAGAAAAAAGTTATTACACACACACAATAAAAGGCGATAATTGAAAAAGTGGTTTCTTCTAAAATCGTAGCTTCCTCGTGTTAAACTTCAGTTACTTTCTATACTTAAAGGTTGTGTTATTTCTCAATGGCAAACTTACACATAGGCTTCACTTAGTACATTCAGTATGTTCTGCACTAAACTGAACAGTTTGAAACTGTTTGCCCTCCATGCCTTACCAACTGCAAGGCAGATAGTAAATTAGTCTGTAGTCACTGGGACAAGAAATAATAAGAATATTCCATTTATAATTTAGCTTGTGGAGGTTATAATGGAACCTCTCATTGACTGTTTACTAATATACAGGCATATGTTAAAACATAACCAAGAAAATTCTTCTATCAATTTAATATAACCTAACTAACTAACAAATGGCTCTTACAATGAGTGAATCAATTGAGGTACAGTATATATGATGTATACTAAAAGCAGTTTCACTACAGCCATGGTCAATATTTCATTGTGAGTTTGATGTTCTGGCATACAGAGCCAGAGTGATTCTTCAGAGTAATGCCATAGAGGAACCATTTTTGATTCCTAAAAGACCCATCTATTTGAAGATTCCTGGAAGAACCTTTATTTAATTAGATCTATAACAGGCTCCACATGGTAAATAACCAAGAAGAGATGGTAACAAATTTGTGAAATACCAATAAGTCATGATTTTACCCTCGCTGTATACATACAAAATCACGGGCTACGTTTCTTAATCCGCTAAGTATATTGCTAGGTACCCTACATTAAAGATTATATATATATATATATATATATATATATATATATATATATATATATATATATATATATATATATATATATATATATATATATATATATATATATATATATATAAAATACCCCCAGGCCGCCAGGTGGAGCCCTTCTTGCAACATAGAGGTGCCCCGAGTTCCAGCAGGGCATCATGGACAGTGGAGTTTTACATACCATGGGGGGCTCCAGGGGACCCAGCAGGAAGGAGCAAGGACTTCTATTTCCCCTATAACCCGGACGTATGTCTTAGTCACAGCGTCAGAGGAAATGACATACTTCTGGGATGAAAAAGAAGAGTTTTTGATCTGACCCGGAAGTGCTAAGAAGTCACATTGACTGAGGGTTCAGAAGCACTTTCGGGTCAAGGACTATAAAGGATTCTGGGAAATCCCAGACGGACGAGCTGAGGGTGGCAATGCGTCTGGGAGAGAGAAGGAATTGTAGTATTGATTATTGATTGTGATTTATATGAGTATTGTGGAGTGGAGGGGGCTTTGTGCACGTTATTATTATAATAAATTCAACATTTGGACTTTCACCTGGTGTTTGACGTTTGATCCGAGGGATCAAGGGGACGATAGTGCCCCCTATCTGTCACTATATATACAGTTTATATATATATATATATACACTGCTCAAAAAAATTAAAGGAACACTTTGAAAACACATCAAATCTCAATGGGAAAAAGAAATCCTTCTGGATATCTATACTGATATAGACTGGGTAATGTGTTAGGAACGAAAGGATGCAACATCGTTTGATGGAAATGAAAATGATCAACCTACAGAGCCCTGAATTCAAAGACGCCCCAAAAATCAGAGTGAAAAAATTATGTGGCAGGCTAGTCCATTTTGCCAAAATTTAATTGCAGCAACTCAAAATTGTATGCAGCACTTTGTATGGCCCCTGTGTTCTTGTATACATGCCTGACAACATCGGTGCATGCTTCTAATGAGATGACAGATGGTGTTGTGGGGGATCTCCTCCCAGATCTGGACCAGGGCATCACTGAGCTCCTGGACAGTCTGAGGTGCAACCTGGTGGCATTGGATGGACCAAAACATAATGTCACAGAGGTGTTCTAATGGATTTAGGTCAGGAAAGTGTGGTGGCCAGTCAATGGCATCAATTCCTTCATCCTCCAGGAACTGACTGCATACTCTCACCACATGAGGCCAGGAATTGTCGTGCACCAGGAGCCACTGTACCAGCATAGGGTCTGACAATGGGTCCAAGGATTTCATCCTGATACCTACTAATGGCAGCCAAGGTGCCTTTGTCAAGCCTGTAGCGGTCTGTGTGACCCTCCATGGATATGCCTCCCCAGACAATCATTAACCCACCACCAAACTGCTCATGCTGAATGATGTTACAGGCAGCATAATGTTCTCCATGGCTTCTCCAGACCCTTTCTCTTCTGTCACGTGCTCAGGGTGAACCTGCTCTCATCTGTAAAAAGCACAGGGCACCAGTGGTGCATCTGCCAATTCTGGTATTCTATGGCGAATGCCAATCAAGCTGCATGCTGCTGGGCAGTGAGCTCAGGGCCCATTAGAGGACATGGGGCCCTTGGGTCACCCTCATGAAGTCTTTCTGGTTGTTTGGTCAGAGACATTCACACCAGTGGCCTGCTGGAGGTCATTTTGTAGGGCTCTAGCAGTGCTCATCCTGTTCCTCCTTGCCCAAAAGAGCAGATACTGGTCCTGCTGATGGGTTATGGACCTTCTATGGCCCTCTCCAGCACTCCTAGAGTAACTGCTTGTCTCCTAGAATCTTCTCCATGCCCTTGAGACTGTGCAGGGAAACACAGCAAACCTTCTGGCAATGACACGTATTGATGTGCCGTCCTGGAGAAGTTGGACTACCTGTGCAACCTCTGTAGGGTTCAGGTATCGCCTCATGCTACCAGTAGTGACACTGACTGTAGCCAAATGCAAAACTAGTGAAGAAACAGTCAGAAAAGATGAGGAGGGAAAAATGTCAGTGGCCTCCACCTGTTAAACCATTCCTGTTTTGGGGGTCATCTCATTGTTGCCCCTCTAGTGCATCTGTTGTTAATTTCATTAACACCACAGCAGCTGAAACTGATTAACAACCCCCTCTGCCACTTAACTGACCAGATTAATATCCCATAAGTTTCATTGACTTTATGCTGTACTCTGATTAAAAAGTGTTCCTTTAATTCTTTTGAGCAGTATATATGAAAATTTTTCAAAGCACAAAAAAACCCCACGACTTTATATGTAAAGAACGCTTCCCTGAATGAAATGATGTTTTTCTCAATCAATAGTTCAATAAGGAACCGCACAACCCAGAAAAGAACCATAAAATGCCTCTAAAGAACACTTGTTTTTAAGAGTGTAAATTGAATTAAAATCTGTTCTGTCCTGAAGTGTTTGGGTAGATGTCATTCTTCTGGTACTGTGAAGAATATGTTTGGACCATTGAGAACTGTAAGAACACCAGAAAATATCAAAAATACTGAGGCGAGCTGTCACAAGATCAGTTGGTAGCATTAAACTTTTAAATTCGAGACTGATCACATCTCCAGCAGAAAATACAAATAGTGCATACATTATTAGCAATACTTTATAGCTACTTTTTCACTAAAGTTAACAAATTGTTAAATAAAAAGCTGAGATATGTTGAAATATTTGTGAACTCGTTGAGAAATACTGTATGCATTGTTAACAGTTGAGCTCTTTTGAAAAATGTTACACTATTTAAGATAAGGTGAATACGTTCATTTTTATTTTTTTGACTTCTTTATTTCTTCTCCGCTGCCATAAATCAAGTGACCAATGCTCCCAATCTAAGTTAAGTGACCAGTCATCCTCTCTACTTTCAAAAATCGTCAGATATGCACCCCAAGTGTTTGTATGTCTCAAAGCTTTACTGAAGATTAGATTAACACTAAGCATTAAACTCTGCTGGTTATACTGTACAGTATATCTCAAGAACCCATTCCTTGTTATGAGTGATAACTATTGTTTCATTAACAATATGTTTGCTTTCCACTTTTCTCTTTTAGTAATATTCTTGTGAGAAATATGCTTGAAAAGAAAAAAAAATGTTTACTTATTTTTATTGTTATTATTATTAAATAACATATAATAATATATTATTAGCCATACTGTATATGATATACCAATTTGTCTTTGTATGGCTTTGCTGTCATTATGGTTGCAATTCTCTTCCTGGGTCCCAGAACGCTATTCGTTTTCTTATTTTGGGCCCTCAGAGTAAAAAGTTTAGGAACCACTTGACCCAGAACCCTGAGTTCTGAGGTCCGAGGAACAATTTGTTCTAGAACAAATTAACTACAGTAATTGTGATTTTAAAAATCATTTTCTAGAAGACTATATAATTGTATGTATAATTCATATCTTCATCCACAGTAATTTCCCAGGCAAGTCTTTCCACAGATTTGCTTGTGTAAATGTTGTGAGCAATGGTGGATAATTTGGGAGACCGGCATGGTTTGAAAACACTACACAGGCAGTTGCTCTGTTGGGGTGTCAAAGTCAAGGAGCGTGTGCTACATCCAGCCCTTGGCATTTTTTAAAAAGTAGCCAACTTCATGAACATTCATTAACAAGTACAACAGAGGGGTTGGCTCTAGCATTTTTGCTGCCCTAGGTAAAGCTTTACATGTTGTCCCACCACCTCATTGTCTTTGAGTAGAATCATCACTGCCAGAGATGTATGTTGAAACCTGAAGACACGAGACAGGGGCCAGGACATAGAAGAGCAAAATATGGAGGAACAGAGTAAATATTTTGAATAGAAAATAGTGAATGTACAATTTCAGAATTTTTAGGGTGGCATTTGATTTCTGTGTCAGAAAAATATGTGCTTGAGGGGTGCAATTTCAAAAAACATGTAGGACCTCAGCTATCTTCTTATATAATATGCTACTGTGGCTGTCCTTTTGTCTGTCCAGGATTTTAAATCACCTGTAGCTCGCAAACAGTTTGACCTATTCACCGTAAATTTGGCACACATATACAATGTGACCTCTACTGCCCGCTTTCAGGGTAATAATTGACCTCCAAGGTCAAAGGTCAACCCAGGAAAGTCAAGGTCAAAAATCAATTAACCTGTTGCCTGAAATTTGGTACACATATACTATGCTGAAACTCTGCACTACAACTTTGTATTAAAAGCAAAGAGTTTTGGAATTATTACTCTTTTTATTTTTATTTTATTTTATTGTAGGATCAACTTTTGGCAACGGGCAGCAGGGCAGCGCATTTGTACAGGAGTCATTCTCATCCCTACCACCTTCCCGTCACTTCCTCTACCCCTTCATATCCTAAATCATTCTTGAGGCAGATTGAAGACTTAAGTGCCAGCTTAAGTGAAAAATTAAGGAAAACATACTAAGTAATTGCAACATAATAAACACTGACTTAATCAGTGAAAACGCGAAAAGATGCCGACGAAAGAAGAGAAGAAGTGGGCCGCTAGGATGGAGAAAAGAAGAGCTGCTCAGAAAGCAGCAAGCACATCAACCTCTGAGCAAACAAATGCTAAACGTACAGAGAAAGAGGATAAAAGCTATGAATAGTGCACTCAGCATTTACGACAGGCTGATGAAGAGCGAAAGAGAATTGCTCAAGCAACTGAAGGTCAAGGGTCAATAGAGTATGCTCAAGTCAAGTGTACAGTATTCACTGCACGTTATCGCCGTTACTAGGATTAGTATATTATAGCACTATTTTCAACTGAAAAAAATTCTATGGCTAGCCACTAGATGGCAGCACTATAGTATATGACTAAGATGCTGTGGCAAAGCCTGGCAATAAGAAGGTGACTAGACAGGCTTCATAAGATATGAATTAACTCATACCTCACGTTCAAAGTATTCAATTACTGAAATAATTTGACCAACTTCGTACAATCACAAAATGCAGTGAAACTGAAGTATACAGTCAATTCCGGTTAATTGGACCACCGGTTAATCGGACCAGCCACTTATTTGGACCGAATCCCAAAGAACCGAAACAGATCATATTACATAAGCCTAATATTGTTCGCTTATTTGGAACAAAATTCCGTTTAATAGGACCAAAGAACGTGACAGAGAATAAGAAAAAGGAGCCACAAGTCGCCCACAGAAAGCGAATGTAAAGCAGGTCAGCGACTTTGGGAGGATCCCTGGGCTCCCCGTTAGATGTTTGTGGTGATTTTGTTCAAGTGCAGTGCGTCAACAGAATGCGTCTGATCACACTAGACAAGTTCTTCAGACGTTGACTGGAATTTGGTAATGTAACCTTTTTTATTGTGCTTTGCATGCTTAGTGTCATGTAGATCGTTTAGAAGAATTTGAAGATTTTTTTCAATAAAGTTGTAAGCAACCGTACATGTACATGTACGTAGTTCTTGTTTGTACGTTCGCCATATGCGTGTGCAGCACAATAAAACTCATAATGACATTTTAATATGTTACTTATAGCACGACACGGCTTGGTTGCACATGTATAGGGCATGTTTGTGTAATCAGACCAGCCGGTTATTAGGACCAAAATGATCGCGTCCTGATGGGGTCCGATTAACAGGAATCGACTGTAATTATTATCTTTAAACTTTTATCCATGATTACAATTTTTCCAATTTACTGTATACTCGCTAATATATGCAAATACTGCAATATAATAATCCAGTGAATGCACAACCTCAAAGTGTTTTTTCTGAGTGAGAAACGGACTATAGCATGCCAAAAGTGAATCTCTCAAGCAAAGAGCAGAATTTGCTAAGTATTACTGAAGTTTTAATGTGTCTATTTGGGAGATGATTACAGTTTGAAATAAGTCAGCCTTTAGCAATGCATTGAAAAGCTTCAGTCGTGTTGCCACTTTTATTCTTTATATTATTTTTTTTTTTTTTTTGCCAAGTTTGTGTCTCCCATGCTATGCCAGTTTCATAATAATAATTATTATTGTTGTCATTATTGTTGTTGTTCTCGTTATTCTTGGATTATTATCAATGTTGTATTCTATGATTTTTGACATTTTCATCCACAGAACTGCCACCATTCTAACAGTAAACTCTAGAGACTGTTGTGTGTGCAAATCCCAGGTGATCAGCAGTTACAGATACACTCAAACCAGACTGTCTGGCACCAACAATAGCGCCACAGTCAAAATCATTATCACATTTTTTCCCCATTCCATTGTTTCATGTGAACATTAATTGAAGTTCCTGACTTGTATCTACATAATTCTATGCATTGCACTGCTGGCACATGATTGGCCCATTAGATCCTTGCTCTGCAATTTCCAAATCACATTACTATGGTGGATGCAAAGAAAAGAAGAAAGAAGCAGAAGAAGGGTGGATGAATTTGTGGTACCTAAACGGTCCTTTGAAAAATGTGTTTGCAAGAACCAGCAAAGACAAAACGAATATGGATGGTGATTATACTGATAAGGAAGCCAGTGAGACACCTGGTGGTACTGATGCCATTAGCAAGAATTGCACAGGTCAATTAGTCTGCTACTTCATCACCTCCATGCTACTCCCTGCCACATCCAGCTCCATGCCATCTCAAGTTGCAATTTCTTCTATTCATTTCTATATGGATGCACCATGTATTAATGTAAAGTCAGGCAAGCAGTTTGTTCTAGAAGAACATCAACCTGTCATGTGTTAAAGCAGTGTGAACTGCTAATGATGTCTGTTCCATCAGAGTACTGTCAGAGGACTGACTTGTTC
Organism: Polypterus senegalus; assembly: GCF_016835505.1. NCBI lineage: Eukaryota > Metazoa > Chordata > Cladistia > Polypteriformes > Polypteridae > Polypterus > Polypterus senegalus. Next base: position 34,980,376 of record NC_053159.1, read on the forward strand.
TAGAAACATAACTGCTATGCTTATTAATTATTATTGAAGTCCAAGGGCTGTTTTGTTGTACCGTCACATTTCTCTGCTCCCCTCTGCCTACATCCTTGATGCCAGTGGCACAGTTTATTCTCTTCTAGAACCTGCAGAGGTAGTAAATGGAAAGATGGCAGCCTCTGAGGATGTGAAAGTGTAAATCTCAGAAGTGTTGGCTTCCTGCTGCTTTCCGGCTTCCAGCACCTCTTAGCACAGCTCTGAGCAGCGCTCCAGCTGGCAAAAGTGTGCTGAAAGGCAACCAAAATACATTATTGGCATGCGTGAGCGAGGGACAGCAAGCCAAGAAAAGCAAGGTCCGAAGCACACAGTGTGATGATAGAGAAGCCCTCACCACTGACTGCCATGCAACTACTTACAGCCTGGAATTGGCAGAAACTGTAGATGCCCATCAGTACCCATCTGGCCTCATAAACTAGGTTTAGTAAATGAACCCATGAAGAAAACATATTGGCATGTGGCCTTCATGTGTAGCCTTGTAGACTGCCCTCATAAGTATGCTTCCACATGCACCTAGGAAGGCAGCAGACAGGAATCTGTGTGAAAAGAATAAGCCAGAGTAGCCATTCAGGACTGACTGTCCACCAATGACTCTCTATTAAATAAAGTGCAAGAAGATCAGCTGATTGTGTTTTCCGGAATTTCCAGATACCAAGCCGCATGTGAAGTGTCTCTTGGATATTAGAGACTTAGAGCTTAGGGCTGCCATGTCATTTTCCAGTGCATCACCAAATACAGTAAGAAAGAACAACCTATGGAGCAAGAAATGCAGGTCAAGTGATGTGCACTTAAGGATAATGAAGAGATTCCCTGTATCCACAGGGCTCATCAGCACACAGTATGACATGTTTATGGAGAGGCTGACTACAAGAAGCTGGGCCAATATACTAGGTAGGTAGGTATAGGTAGCTGGGTAGTACTTAGCTTTAGAAATCTACAGTGGTGTGAAAAACTATTTGCCCCCTTCCTGATTTCTTTGAGGTGCTTTTGGTCTACTTCTCTGTGTCAGGCAGCTCCTATTGAAGTGATTTCTTGATTGAAACAGGTGTGGCAGTAATCAGGCCTGGGGGTGGCTACGGAAATTGAACTCAGGTGTGATACACCACAGTTAGGTTATTTTTGAACAAGGGGGCAATTACTTTTTCACACAGGGCCATGTAGGTTTGGATTTTTTTTCTCCCTAAATAATAAAAGCCATCATTTAAAAACTGCATTTTGTGTTTACTTGTGTTATATTTGACTAATGGTTAAATGTGTTTGATGATCAGAAACATTTTGTGTGACAAACATGCAAAAGAATAAGAAATCAGGAAGGGGGCAAATAGTTTTTCACACCACTGTAGCTTGAAATGGCCATGTCACATTAGACAGCAATTTTCAGTTGTAGCCTTCACTTACATAATGTTAGTTACTTTGAGGCAGTTGGCGGTACGCTCCCATGAAGCTCAGGTGTCTATTCTGACATATCCAGCTACGCACTTCAACTATTTGGCGACTCTTCCCAATTAGCATGTTTGATTTTGTTTTCAGTTTATAACCAATGAATGCTCATTTGAAAGTATAATGTGTATAACTGAATGCGACTAGGTGTTTTCAACCTCATAGACAGAAGAAAAGCTCATCTGTCTGATGTCCCTTACCATAAAGGGATGGAAAAAAACCTCACCATACCTTTTAACTCTTTGTACTGCACCGGCTATTTGCTGTCAGACGATGGGTCAAGCAACACTGTGCTGGAAAGTCTTCGTGCAGTTGGTAAATTTGATTTTTAGTCAAGTAAACTGACGTTGTCAAGAGACAAGATCAGCAACCGCAGTCAGCAAATCTATGATTCAGAACAGGTCATTCACTTGAAGCTAAGCATGTTTGGGCCCAGCCAATACTTGGATGGGAGACCATCTAGGTGAAGCTAGGGTTACTGAAGGAAAAGGTGTTGATGAGGCCAGCTGGGGTCACTTACCCTGTGGTCTGAGTATGGATCCCAATGCCCCAGTACAGTGACGGGGACACCCTGCTGTAAAAATTGGCACTGACCTTTGGATGAGACATAAACTCAACATCTTGACTCTCTGTGGTCATTGAAGATCAGTGGGCACCTGTTGAAAAGAGTAAAGTTTATCCTGATGTCCTGGCTAAAGTGCCAATCACGGCCTCATCAATTCTAGCCCCCTAGCTCTGTGGGCCAACAAATACACAATACACCTTGTCACACACATGTGCATAGGAGGCAGCTGAAGGGCTTAGAGATGAATGATAATACATCTGCCCGGGGTGGCGGGGTGTACTGACGCTCTTTCTGTTCCCTGCAGGCCTTTCCCAGGAAATCCCACCAGGAGCAACCACCTCAACTCGGGACACATCACTTCCGGTCCCGGCCCCGAGGACGACATCACTTCCGGTCCCGGCCCCGAGGACGACATCACTTCCGGTCCCGGCCCCGAGGACGACATCACTTCCGGCCCCGGCCCCGAGGACGACATCATTTCCCCTAAACTTCGTATAAAGCCTCACACCTTTTCCCTGGAAGGCAGTTCTGTTTTGGACTCTGTCTTGTAACCTTGACTCAACTATGAATCATTTACTTTTGCAGCCAGGATACCGAATTAAACGGGTGGCTGCCCCAAACCTTGCCATGTCTCTTGTCTCTTCTTCTCACACCCTTTTTTAATTTTGGCATCAATGATACATGGAAACATCTGTTGCAAGTATGCAAAGACTTTACTTTGCTTGTTTGAGGCCTTAAAGTTTTCATTAGCCCAAATCTGGTGAGCAAAGATGAAAGAAATATGTTCTTCGGATCAACCACAGGGTCATGTGCAACATTCTTCTGCCCTGGAACCAATTTCCTGCGAGAAGGCCAGTCCTTTATCATGTAATGTGAATCGCTTGCCTGGCTATTCCTCTCACAAAGAAAACAATAGTACTTGGTGAATCCAAGCTGCAGACCAAGAAAAATTGCAACCATTTTCAGATCACCACATATTCCAGTTGTACCTTGAGTACTGAATGTGTTTCAGCAGTAGCTGCATATTCTCATACGTTTCCTTTATATGAATGGCATGTCCGACAGGTATAGCAGGGTAGATATGGCCATTGTGCAGCAAAAAGGCCTTCATCCTTAACAATGATGAGTCAATGAAAAGTGGCCACTCTGTTGGATTATGATCACATCCAAAAGCAGAAAGCAATCCATCGATGTCAGTGTAAAAGGTCAGACTATCAACCTGTCTGAAGACTTTTTTCAAATCTTCATGACGAAGGTGAAATGGAGGAGTTTTTCTACCTGGTGACAACAGGTGTCATCCTTGCAAACTTGATCCAAGCAGTTTTGCCTGACTCTTTGATAAATCCAAATCTCTGACAAGATTCTTGAGCTCTGCCTGAGGAATTAAATGAGGATTGCTGGATGTTGTGGTAGATAGGGGGCACACTCGCTCCTTTGAACCCCTGTCCACAACTCCAAACACCAGGTAAAAGTCCTCAAATTGACTTTATTAATCTTCCACAGTGCACAAAGCACCCTCTTCTCCACAATACTCAAACAATCACAATTACTAACAATAAACAATCCCCCACTCCCAGATGCGTTGCCACCCTTCCACCCAGCTCAGCTCTCCGTCTGGGAGCTCCCACAATCCTTTTATATCTCCTGACCCGGAAGTGTTCTCCATTCCTAGTCTATGTGACTCTCAATCCCTTCCGGGTCAGGTACAAGTTCTTTTCTTCACCCCGGAAGCACGTCATTCCTCTTGTCCACGTGTGCACCTGGGGCGTAGGGAAAATATCCATTATTCCTCCCTGCAGCATCCCCTAGTTGCCCCCATGGCATCCAGCAGGGCTGCGCATTAAAACTACATTGTCCATGATGCCCTGCTGGTCTTCTGGGGACCTCCATACTGCAAGGAGGGCTCCACCTGGCGGCTTGGGGGTATTGGCCGGGATAAACGGCCGGCCATCCATTACAATGTTAATAGCTCAAAATCTGGATCATCAGCAGCTGCAGTAGCTACCATCTGCTTTGGCTAATCCATCTCTGCCTCAATGTTCTCATCTTCCAGCATGGTTTTGGAACAGGAAGAGATTTTGTCGTGTGGTACTGGTCTTATTGCAGTGGCAAGGTTCGGGTACTCAATAAACTTCCTGTTCGTGGAAGAAAATCCTGAGACATTCGTCATGCAGATGTAACAATCAGTTGCACGATCCTTCTGCTCCATCCAAATCATTGGAATTGCAAACGGCATGGATGGACGAACACTTTTCAGCCAAGCTCACAGATTGGTAGCGCAAGGTGCACAACAAATATGAGGAGCCTATACTTTGCCCTGGTCACCAATTGTGCACCCGAAGTATAACTCATATGTCTTCTTTGTGAGTGCTATCATTCTCCGTTTCTGTGCTTTCAAAGTGAACTCGCCACAGATGTAACAAAACATGTCACTGCTACTGCGACATTGGCATATTTCAGAAACTGTATGAAATTAAATTCACAGCCTTTGATCTCAATGATTTTATTTCTAATGTAATACTCATTGATGCTGACATCAGTTACACAGACTGCAGATGTTGCTTATGGATGCTGCTAGGTATATATAGGGATGTGCTGCTATGGAAATGAGGCCTAGTCTCGAAAGTGCACTTGTGTCTAGTATAAATTGTATTGGTTATGGCTGTGAAATGATTTATAATGACTTTGACCTACAAAGATCTACTGCCAGGCAGCTAAACCTGAGCACCCATGACCATGCAAAACACCCTGATTTGATAAGTTTAATAAGTTTGTTGTTCCTCACAAAATTAGTAGGAAAAAATATGAATCTTGGGTGTAAACATCATTTCACCCTGTAGCAAGTCCTGTAAAAGTGGAAGCTTCAATCAGATCTGAATGTAAAACTTTGATTTGTAATCTTCTACCAGTTTTGGAAGTTTTAGATAAAAAGCAATTTAGACTGAATCGTGGCTTCCTTTAACTTATTATATACATACTAGTCATGAGCAAGATAGACACATTTGTTAAATTTTGAGAAACTAATACTAAAAATAAATTTTTCAGGTGATTTTGCAAATGCAAAAAATGAAACTCAATGCAGAGTTCTGGAAGGAGTAATTCTCCCTCAATGGTCTCTTTGACACTTCAGAGTTTACCTGTGTTCTTTTCTGCAGCTCTGTAATGCATGTAATCTGCACACCAGTAAAACCACTTCTACTTACGCTTCTCAATTAACATCACCATGTTGTTGCAGTGCATTTTTTATTTCTATGTTCAGTCAATTGATGTGTGGTGATGGGATCAAAAATTCAATAAACAATTAAGTTCAGATTCCGATTCTACGATGTTCAAAATACTGAGAAAAGGGTACTTTTCTATTATCGTGACGCAAATCGGTGGGGCTGCTGCCCCCAATGTCTTAAATTATTAGACTGGCCTACCCCAACCACATATACTAACCTTAAAGTTAGTGAGGGTGGAGAATAGTGTCCTATAGGTCCCTAATGTTAATGTTCCATTTGGGTACATCACGATGATATGATTTAAACCACAATAATAGAAAAGTGCTGAGAAAAATTGATTTTAGCATAATGTTTGTGTATGCTCTATGGAAAATCCAAGTTGATTTCCATCCATCCATTATCCAACCCACTATATCCTAACTACAGGGTCACAGGGGTCTGCTGGAGCCAATCCCAGCCAACACAGGACGCAAAGCAGGAAACAAACTCTGGGCAGGGCGTACCCACACACCAAGCACACACTAGGGACAATTTAGAATCGCCAATGCACCTGACCTGCATGTCTTTGGGCTGTGGGAGGAAACCCGAGTACCCAGAGGAAACCCACGCAGACACGGGGAGAACATGCAAACTCCACGCAGGGAGGACCTGGGAAGCGAACCCTTCTCTCTTAACTGCGAGGCAGTAGTGCTACCCACTGCGCCACCGTGCCGTCCCAAGTTGATTTTTACATCTTACAATTATAACCTTTTTTTGTGTTGTGTAAAACTCCCAGAACAATTTGAACATGAAGAACAAGCAGATTCCAAAAATATCTTCTCTGAACACCGAGACCTATAGACAACAATAACTTCTGAAAAACTGACATATCTTCTTCAAAAAAGTTGTGTAATCTTTGTCTTGTTACAGGTCCAGGTTTATTGGTTTTGGTCCCCACACTTATCCTCATGTCTTTCAAAAACAAGTTGGCTCATGAATAGCAATAACTGTCAAATAAAATGTTTGATTTAACCAGGATTTTTTCAGTCTGTTCTGTTTAGTCATGTGATCAGGCTTATTGATTTGCAATCTATTGACATAAATATTTTTTGAGATAAATTTATTAAAAAATACATACTGCATATGCACATAAGGAGACACAATCAAGTGCATGCACACACTCATAGAAATATATAAGTGAAGGTAGCTGTGCCAGAACACATGGTGGAAGATGAAGAGAAAGAAATCAACACACAAACAAACCCCCTCACACACACACACACACACACACACACAACAAAGACCAACATGCAAAGAGGCATCAAAGGATGAGTGATTGACATTGTCATGAGTGTTGCTGTCATATATATGCCTGCCTAAATAAGTCACCCTCGCTTCGCTCTTACTTTTTTACCGTTCATTTAATCATGGCTAGTGGCGGAAAAATTATAAAATGGAAGGAGGATTACACTGAGTATGGCTTTACCAAAACAATTATTGATGGCGAATCGATTATTTAAAAAGCTTGAATTGGTGATCTGTTTTTCTGTGTTAACTTCATATTTTTTCATACTTCGTCTCAAACTAAGGTGGTGCGAGGGTAAAATGAATCGGGATGCGCTGATCAATGTAATCGGTGTTCCAGGAAATCATGCATTGACAGAAGTTCCCCTTTGCTTGTAATGCAAAGTGTGATTAAATGCGTGATTTTTTAACGCGTTATGGAGCACATGCATCGAAGCTTCTCAGCTGTGCTTGTTCTAAGAAAAGGAAATATTTAAAAAATAACGTAACATGATTGTCAATGTGACCTTTTGTAAGTAGCGCCTGGAGGATTCAGTGTGGAGAAACTCTAGAGACAGCGTGTGTATTAACTTGTGGATTTTTCTGTGAGTATTTGGTGGCAGCGTCACAAGGTCGTAACACTGCGTTAGCTGCGGAGCTCAGCTCAGAGCGAAATGAGGTGAATGGGAGGGGAGATGATGACGTGACTCCCCCACCCGCCTTTAACTGTCAATCCCCACAAACACAGTCTCGGAATTTGCATAAGCACACCCCTTCACCTACAATTTTAACTTAGTTACAAAGTGATCAAAACTCTCGTTTATATCCTGCGTCCTCTCATTAAACTTGTATCCTGCATTACCCGTGGGCATGAGAAACGCCAGCGGCAGCCTGTCTATGAACTTAATTTAAACTTTAGGGTTACACCTTGCTTTCTTTCCGAAGTAGCAACACTCATGAATATGCTTGTATGTGTCACTCGCTCGCTTCTTATTGTTTCGCTGCCTTCTTGATTATATAATGCATGTTTTCTTCAGCGCTTTTTGGAGCTCTTCCTTGTTTTCTACGCATTGCGTTGACAGTCAGTTCACGTGATTACGTGGGAGGCGTGATGATGTCACACAAAACTCCGCCCCCCAAGGCTTTCGAGCTCAGCTCCATTACAGTAAATGGAGAAAAATACCTTCCAGTTATGACCATTAGGCGTAGAATTTTGAAATGAAACCTGCCCAACTTTTGTATGTAAGCTGTAAGGAATGAGCCTGCCAAATTTCAACCTTCTACCTACACGGGAACTTGGACAATTAATGATGAGTCAGTGAGTGAGTGAGTGAGTCAGTCAGTCAGTGAGGGCTTTGCCTTTTATTAGTATAGATTTGTGTACATAGTATTATTTAAGTCAGCATATGTAATGATATATCATTGCACAGTACAATTGGTTGCATTGTGTTATAAAATCTTTCATTAAGTGATTTCCTACAGTATCATTACGGGGTGATTAACATCGAAGTAGAAGGTGGATCATTTTTAGTGAATTTTTTTTTTTTAAATGAGCAATGCTAAATATTTGACACACCAAAACTGCCCATTTGGTACATTTCTGTGCTTTTTATCCACAGACGAAGCCACCTCCACAGCTCTGTTTCACTGTTTGCCAGCAACAGCCCTTTGCCATTTCTTAATTCTTGAAGAAGAGCTTGAGTATACAGTATGTATTGTCCAAGAGTCACATGGCTTCAAGTTCCCTTCTCTCTCCAATGCATCTTTATGATTGCATGATTGTCGTCATAATCGATAAAGTTGGATTGTTCTACAAGAACATTTCTTGCAGCTCAACATAATGTGTAACACTCTTACCCTCCTAAGCGCCTTATTACTGACTAGCCGTCCACCCGCTGCTCTGCCCGCGTAGTAGTGAAACAGGACAAACTTTTACAAATCAATAAACAAATGGGTATCGCTAGATAAGCAAGGTAAGGTACACTCCAAAATGCAGGGGTAGACCCACTCGAACGGAGGCTGGCGCGTGAGTTAGGAGGGCCCTGCCTGGCTCCCTACTGCTGACATCATGCTTCCCCCCCTCGTTTGGCCCACACCCTCTGTCTTGAATTAGCGCAAATATAATGCTTGTGCAAGTAAACTATGATTCTTAGCGTGATGAGAGGAGTTTCAAAATCAAACAGAATGTTCAAGCTTACTATAGAAAAAACCCCAAATCTAAATCCATTAAGTAGTTCTCTTGTTCGCTAGGTAAGCAGAGCCAAGGTACAGCCCGAGGCTGGCGCGTAAGTAAGGAGGGCCCCACCCTCCTCTCCTCGGTTTGCGGTGTCTTGCTCAGATTCACGCAAATACATCATTACCACAAGCGAACTACAATACTTAGCACGATGAGAGAAGTCGCAAAACCAACCAGAATATTCAAGCAAATTATAGAAAAAAAACCCGATCTAAATCCATTAAGTAGTTCTCTTGTGAAAAGCAGACAGACATACAGATGGACAGACATTGGATTTTATATATATAGAGATGTCTGAGGGTAACCTGGGAAAGGGCCCAGGGTTTCTTCTACTGCATTTAGCTGATGTATATCTAATTTAAATTGTTCCTCTCTTTTTGCTAATTTTCTTAGAGAATAACTATGTAGAAACTTTTACATTTATCTACATTTGATTCGGTTCAAACATACACATAATCATAAACTCCTAATAACAAGATGGAGAATACAAATAAACTTAAATTAGAAAGAACATTTACTGAATAAATAAAACAACTTTTAAAACAACACCCACAATAAGTATAATAATAATAAAGATGTGTGTTGATTTTATCCTTTCTTAAAACTTACAAAAAATATTCATACTAAATCCACTTATTTATACCATAGAAAACCACTACACACAGTACAAACACAGAAGAACCCAAGTAAACATCTTTAACAATTATTGACCACAAACTTTTGTAAAGGTAACAATTTCAGTGGTATGTCAAATATATACATCCATCCATCCATTATCCCAACCAGCTATATCCTAACTACAGGGTCACGGGGGTCTGCTGGAGCCAATCCCATCCAACATAGGGCACAAGGAAGGAAAGACAAACCCTGGGCAGGGTGCCAGCCCACCACACATATACATACAATCTGAAATTTTTGTAACGTTATTTTCAGCAGTAAGTCACAGCCCTGAATTAAATTATATAATTAACCAGCGTATGGGCCCACACACATTCGAATAAAAAATAAAAATAAAACAAGGCTACCTCTGTGAAGACGCACGATGACCACCTCATCTGCAAGAGACCGTCTCAAACAACGCTCAGGCCCAGCGTTTAGCAAACGGCGTCTCTGCCACGTGGAGTGAAGAATTATACACACCTCACCAGTGAAGAGTTCTTCTGAAAACAGGTAACCTGCCTGTCCCAAATTGGACACTGTGGCGTCTTCCACATGTGCCAGGCTTTTCAATAAATAAATTTAAATAACAGCAAATTAAAATGCATGCATTGTGCAGTGATGTCTTAATAATGCAAATTTAAACTGTACTTTTATGTGAACCGTCATCAAGTTACTTATTTAATAACTGAGATCAAGGGTGCCCAATACGTCGATTGTGATCGACCGGTAGATCACAAACGTAGGGCAGGTATATCGCGTTGCATTCAAAAAAAAAAATTTTTAAACGTTAGTCTATCATATATCCTCCCTATGGCATTTGCCACTTGATTGACATACAGGGCGGCCAGTCTGAGGTCTCTTTTCTTCTAACATACTGGTCATCCCGCACGCACGATCAAACATGCGAGCTACTGCAAAACTCCGGCTGTGATCTAGTTAGCTTTCCAATTTATATATATATATATATACTAAAGAAGGGATTTAAAAAAAAAATTGTTTGGGGAGGTTATGGGGTGGATGTGGAATTGGAAGAGGATTTTTTTCTCACAATGTCACAATCGAAGTGCGTTTGTCTGATCTGTTAATCTATCATTGCTATTCCAAAGAAGGAAAATGTGGAAAGGCACTTTCGAACTGTTCATAAAACTACTTAAACTGAAACTGAGAAAGAGAAAGGAGAGGAAACGCGCAGTTAATCCAGCCATCATTTTTAACTGAAATCAAAAAGTGATCGCTGAGAAACACATGAGAAAGGAGATTGAATTGTTATTGTGCGTTAAATTTTATTTAGTTATGCATAAAATCGCAGTTAATCGGACAGCCATCATTTTAACTGAAATCAAAAGCTCATTGACTGCATTATTCGGCTCTACTTATTTATGCGAGTCAGCCATTTCACACATGACGATTATTACATCCAAATACTGTAGTGACCATAAATGTATTGAATTGTTATTGTGCGATAAAGGTTATTCAGTTATGCATGGTACGACAACATACATTTCGTGTATAAGTATACTCAGTATATATATATATATATATATATATATATATATATATATATATATATATATATATATATATATAGCATTTTAATGTAGGTAGATCATTTAGACCTGGTCATTTTAAAAGTAGCTCGCAAGCCGAAAAAGTGTGGGACCCCTGACTGTTAGTACTGTACTGCTACAGTTTACAGTTTGACTAAAATGCTTTTCTCTTTTATTCCTTTTTTTTAATTCTTTCCACAAATTAATTGGTGTGCTTCAGTTTCCTTCCAAAGACATATAAGATGTGGGGTTTTGTTAGGCAAAATTGACCCTAGTCTATGCGTGTCCTCGTATTCACCCTGCGATGAGATGGTGCCCCGTTGTTCCCGCCTTGTGCACAGTGCTTGCTGGGATGGGCACAACCCTGAATGGATGCCATAAGTAAGCATGCATAACGAAGGTTTTTCAAAGTTCCTTAAAAGTTCTGTGTCCTAAGTTTATAACTTGTTTTAATTTCACAAAGACGTTTATTGTGTGGTGATTGGTTATGTGGAGAAAGAAAAATGAAGGATAGGAACTGGGGGGTTTGGTACATTTGACAGAAACAGTATGCCTGCAATAAAGAAAGCCCGTTCAGAAGAACATCCATTGAATTCTGTTTTCGTGTCTCCGACCATTAGCTCACAAACCCAACATTTACACAATATTTCAGTTAAACCAGTGTGATACTTATGTATACATCCAGCTTCTTGAAGCCTCGTCACACCTGCCATAAAGGTTCTCTATACTAAACTTACATCTGGAGACCCCTTACTGCGAGGGAGCAGTGCTACTGCCACGCCCCTACATGTTTAATACACGTTTTAATGCATTTCATCATGAAAATGATATCAAGAAGTTATCTTAGCATTCTAAACGTTCAGAGAGCAGTAATATCATGAAGTGAATGTATTCTGTGTGGCGATCACTGCCTGCGGCTCCTCTCAGTGCAAGAGCAAGTCAGTTTAAGAATCGCGTAGCGATTAACAACTGGGTCAGTGAACACTTAATACAAAGCATTTAATGTGCTACATTAGTTATGATAGGGTTTGAGAAAATCTAGTAAATTAAACATTGATTTTAAGGTGAAGTTTATGACATAGCAAAGTTAAATTAGAGAGAAAAAACAAGTGTTTAAAGTGAAAATGTCGAGATTAACGTAGAAAAATCGACTTAAATCTCGATATAAATAGTAAGAATAAAGTGGAAATGTCCACTTTAATCTCGACATAAATGGTAAAATCAAAGTGGAAATGTCGAGAATAAAGTGGAAATATACTCGACAACATAAACTGCGAGATTAAAGTGGAAATAGCGAGAATAAGGCTGACTTTTTCCTCGACATACACTTTTTTTGTCTTCTCTGAGTTTGTATTTTTTTTTTTCTTCTCCATGGCCCTAATACGCTTCTGTAATGTTTTCTTCGTCTTCCTGTCTCTCCATTTCCAGGAATGAACAGCATTCCCCAAAGCCCGCCCATCAAAGCAAATGATTGGATGCAGCTTCCCCACTGACCAATCAAATGCCTTTTAGTCTTTAGAGTAACACAAACCTGCATGCTTGGTAGCTGCATGTCTCTCAACTATGCAGAGCAGAGGTCTGCTAAAGGGAGAGAAGTCTGCTAATTTTGAAAGTCCTAAAATTCAACTGGGTTAGGCAATGATAGTAGATGATGATCTGTGAACTTGAGAGCTAATAGTGATGTCTTAATTTATTTACATAGTAGGACTTGGTGTGTTTGCAGAAGTTGTTGTACGTGTCTACAATGGTTCAAGTAAAGAGTTACTCTTTTCCAAACAATGTGCCACTGAGTTATTGGAACTCACAATAAAAACAATACAGGTTACAAATGACTGACCTGATTTTTTTATGCTAAAAATCTTTATTTAAATACTAAATGGCAGGCAGACACATGTGGAATTAATAGATGTAAATAGTTCCAAATAGAAACCAAACACCTTTCTTCTTGTGTCAATAGCATTAATTTTGCTGGAAACAAAACACAATTTATTTTCTTGCAGAGCAAAACACCAAATTTCACTTGAACAGCATTGCTCATCACAATTACCATACCATTTTCTAAGCCCGCTTAATCCTGAGCGGGGTCACAGGTGAGCTGGAGTCTATCCCAGCAAGCATAATTCACCCAATTCTTTTAAAATATATAAATCATGTCATGGTGCACAAGGAAAGAGATCCAAAGCAGGTTAAGCAACCCATCCCTCTTAGGCAGGCATGGCATTTTGCACCCAAAGAAAGACACATGCTGCATGCTAGGAGTGAGAAATTCTTAAAGTGAAAGAGGTGAGTTTACAATCCAGCATCTTTTGCCTGCTCCTTCAAATGTCTTTGAAGATGAGGATAGAGTGCCCACTTGAAAAGGAAACTTCCCAAATGAACAAGAGACCCAAGGGGAATTTTCAGCTGGCATACAGTGTGCAACCAGACAACTGGGTAAATATCTGCTCTGGCAAATTAAACTCAGCCATCTCTTTGCCACCTTCACATAACACCAGGGCACCCCGGATTTACTTCACTTTTCATCAAACTGCTCCATTCACTTCTACCACCAGTCCCTAGACTGCTCCTTAGGGACAAGCTGACTGAGATGGGAGTAGACTCACACCTGGTGGCATGGATTGTGAACTATCTTACAGACAGACCTCGGTATGTGCATCTTGGGAACTGTAGGTCTGACATTGTGGTCAGCAACATAGGAGTGCCGCAGAGGACTGTACTTTCTCCGGTCCTATTCAGCCTATATACATCGGACTTCCAATATGATTCGGAGTTCTGCCACGACTGCTGATGACGCTGCTATTGTGGGTTGCATCAGGAGTGGGCAGGAGGAGGAGTACAGGAAGCTAATCAAAGACTTTGCTAAATGGTGTGACTCAAACCACTTACACCTGAACACCAGCAAGACCAAGGAACTGGTGGTGGATTTTAGGAGGCCCACGCCCCTCATGGACCCCGTGATCATCAGAGGAGACTGTGTGCAGAGGGTACAGACCTACAAATACCTGGGAGTGCAGCTGGATGACAAATTGGACTGGACTGCCCATACTGATGCTCTGTGTAAGAAAGGTTTCTTAGAAGGCTGGCGTCCTTCAACATCTGCAATAAGATGCTGCAGATGTTCTACCAGGTGGTTGTGGCGAGTGCCCTCTTCTATGCGGTGGTGTGCTGGGGAGGCAGCATAAAGAAGAAGGACCTCTAACGCCTGGACAAACTTGTTAAGAAGGCAGGCTCTATTGTAAGAATGAAGCTGGACAGTTTAACATCTGTAGCAGAGCAACGGGCACTAAGCAAACTCCTGTCAATCATGAAGAATCTACTGCATCCACTGAACAAGATCATTTCCAGGCCGAGGAGCAGCTTCAGTGACAGACTTTTGTCACCGTCCTGCTCCGCTGACAGACTGAGGAGATCGTTCCTCCCCCACACTACGTGACTCTTCAATTCCACTCGGGGGAGTAAATGCTAACATTATTCAAAGTTATTGTCTGTTTTTACATGCATTTTTATTACTCTTTAATTTAATTTTTTTTTTTTGTATCAGTATACTGCTGCTGGATTATGTGAATTTCCCCTTGGGATTAATAAAGTATCTATCTATCTATCTATCTATCTATCTATCTATCTATCTATCTGTCTATCTAGACCAGTCCTTAGCACACTGAAGGATGATGGGAACACTTCATCTTAGCTCTTTGGAGCCTGAATGTGTATGTTTATAGGCTTGTTTTGGAGCAATTGGTCACAGAGAAAGGGGAAGAGCCTGATTTATTAGCCAAAACAGCGACAGCGTTGGCTTTGCTGACAGACTTTGTTTGTTTTGAGACTTGCAAATACTTTGTCTGTATATCGATGACAGTTTGATTTCAAGCAAACTCACTGCATAGTGTAAATATTTTCCTCGATCTTATTGGGTGTCTGTATCTTTGATAAATAAATTAAAAAAACCCAAGACGCCTGCTTACCTAAATATGTCACTTCCTTGGGCTTTGATTAATAGAGCTTGGGCTGACTTCCTTACGCTTCAAGTGGACTGTCTTCAGTGCTGTGAGTTTGTTTTCTCGCTTCTTAACACCATATGAGTGAATACGTGTGCGTCTATCTGAGGCACTTGGCAGCTCACTGCTCACTCTTAAAAGCACATTATAATACAAGGGCTAATATATACTGTATGTGTGTAGTCTTCACAGAGGCACTATATAAAGAGCTATATGTACAAGAAGACTCGATTTAACACTGCCTGACATCTATCTGTCTGTCTATGGGATTCACCAAAAAGGCACTATACAAAACAATGTAAGAGTGAAAGGCACCATTTAAAAGAAAATAGGTGTCACACACGTGCGCATGAGAGGCTGCTAAAGGGCTTGAGTAAGGGCAGTTACGAGACATACCGGGATGTGGCAGAGTGCACTGACTC
Organism: Polypterus senegalus; assembly: GCF_016835505.1. Classification (NCBI taxonomy): domain Eukaryota; kingdom Metazoa; phylum Chordata; class Cladistia; order Polypteriformes; family Polypteridae; genus Polypterus; species Polypterus senegalus. Next base: position 34,995,770 of record NC_053159.1, read on the forward strand.
TTTTTCTCCCTTGCCTAAAGACCATTCATGGGAGATCCCACCTGGTCCTCTTGACGTCACTTCCGGGACTGAGCCAATGGAAGGAGACCTTCCCAGCTCTGGCCCCTGTGATGTCACGTCCTGGCTTGCACCAATGGCAGAAGACCTTCATGAGCCTGACCCTTTTGACTTCACTTCCTGTCTTCCCCTTTAAAAGCCTACACCTTTTCCCTATTCCCTCAGTTCTGTTTTGGACTCGGTTTTGTGCACAGCAGTGCTGTATTCATTTGATCGACTTTACAGCCAGAAAATCAATAATATGGGTGGCTGCCCCAAACCTTTTCATAACTCATATGTCTCATTTTTGCAACATAGGATATCTGTTTGTCCGAGGTATTAACAAAAAGGAGACCTGTAAGTCTATGTATTTAGAATTCAAAGAGAAAAGCACTATAGTAAAATGAACTTTAACATAAGCGTTATGATATGTAGTTTATAATTGACAATTGTAGTATTCACATTGAAAGGCACCATACACAAGAATATGTGGTATCAATATGTGTGAAGTATACCTAATAAATGTCAACGCTATTCAAAATGAAAGATGCTATACTAATATATACTTATATACGGGACATGTCCCATATTTGATCATTTTCTCCCCTGTCCCATACTGACCTTTCAGGGACACCCAAATGTCCCATATTTAGTTCATTTTCAAATTTTGTAATAAAATTATATTTTTACTACCTTCTTACAGTACTTAGTTGTAAGTTTATAAGTAGTTATACTCTCTTTTCTCAGATTCTCTTGATGAAAATAACCCAAATGTAACAAGGAAACTCGTGTTTGCTACCTGTTGGCAATTTGTTCAGTTGAGATGGTTGGCCGAGGACAGCGACACTCTCACCGTTTTGCTCTCCAGCCTCGCTGCTGTGCAGTTCTGTATCAGCATTGCAACATACAGTGGCTGTCAACAAAGTGTGTTGTTACTGCTTGCCGCGGACCACTTTTTTTCTAACTGCTTGTATTAAATAATAATAATATTTCTCTGTTGTTGTATTAAATAAATATTTTCAGATGATTTCACTTTTACAGAATTTTTTTTTAGCTTGTATTAAATCATTTTCAAATGATTTTACTTTTGTTTTCTTCATAACCCATTAAAATCCTTGCTTTATGTTCTTAACGTATGCCTCTACTTTTATATAATATATTGGTTTGGGTGTGTATGGGGCATGTATAGATTTATATATACACTAGACATTAAGCCCATTACCATACAATACAATACAATACAGTACAGTTTATTTTTTGTATAGCCCAAAATCACACAGGAAGTGCCGCAATGGGCTTTAACAGACCCTGCCTCTTGACAGCCCCCCAGCCTTGACTCTCTGAGAAGACAAGGAAAAACTCCCAATAAAAACCTTGTAGGGAAAAATGGAAGAAACCTTGGGAAAGGCAGTTCAAAGACCCCTTTCCAGGTAGGTTGGGCGTGCAGTGGGTGTCAAAAGTAGGGGGTTAATACAATACAATACACAGAACAGAACAATTCCTTAATACAGCATAATAATAAAAATTTTAGAAGTACGGTTTAACAGTAGATGATATGACATAATTAGATTTGGATATTTTTAGAGTCCTGGAGACCTCATCCGTCTAGCTGCCTCCCCATTTGGTCATGCCATGGCTGAAACGTTGCTCCGATGAAAGGACCCCTCTTTCCCATGATTCCTGTGATCCTCCATCAGGGATGACTTTACCATAGGCAGGCAAACAACTTGGCAGGTGGGCCGTGGCGCCAATTGCCACATTTGGGTACCGAGAAAAGAAACAGAATAGGTGATGGTTAGAATCCAATTATAACTGTCATGTTACTTATGTTTTAGTGCTAATGACTAACAACAGAGATGCAGTCTGTACAGTTAATCAGCAGCTCTAGTCAGGATATGCTAAACTGAAGTAGAGAGTCTTCAGCCGGGATTTAAAGGCTGAGACTGAAGGGGCATCTCTTATAGAAGCAGGAAGACCATTCCACAGTTTAGGGGCCCTGTAACTAAAAGCTCGACCTCCCACTGTTATTTTATTAATCCTTGGAATCCTAAGCAGACCGGCATCTTGAGATCTTAATGTGCGCAGGTTTGTAAGTCATGATAAGTTTAGACAAGTAAGCCGGACCTTGGCCAATTAATGCTTTATATGTTAAAAGGAGGATTTTGAAATCTGCCCTAAACTTAACCGGGAGCCAGTGTAAAGATTTAAGAACTGGAGTTATGTGTTCATATTTTCTTGTTCTTGTAATAATTCTTGCAGCGCATTTTGGATTAACTGGAGGCTGTATAAAGAACAGTTTGAACAGCCAGTGAACACCGCATTGCAGTAGTCAATCCTACTAGAGATAAATGCATGAATTAATTTCTCAGAATCCTGTTTATTTAGAAAGCGCCTTAATTTCCTAATATTTTTAAGATGGAAAAAACATGATTTGGACAACTTTGTAATATGTGCTTTAAATGACATGCTAGAATCAAAGATAACTCCTAGATTGCGGGCTGATTCAGTAAAATTAATTGGGATTCCAACTGACAACAAAATATTGCTGTGATCAGCGTCATTCCCTCCAACAATTAACATCTCTGTTTTATCTGTATTTAAAGACAAGTAGTTCTCATTCATCCATTCCTTTAATTCACTAACACAACTAATTAAAGACATCGGAGAAACTTCATTTGATTTAAATGAAAGGTATAACTGGGTGTCATCTGCATACGAGTGAAAATTAACATTATGTTTCCTAATGAGAGATCCCAGTGGAAGCATGTAAAGTGAAAACAGTAAAGGTCCAAGAACTGAGCCCTGCGGGACACCATATTGAACTTCTGTGTATAATGATGGAGTACTGTCAGCACATTTCTGTACATATTGGAATCGATTTGATAAATAAGAACTGAACCAAGCGAGCACGGGGCCTGTAAGCCCAACATCGTTTTCTAGCCTGTGCAGTAAAATAGAATGGTCAATGGTGTCAAATGCTGCACTTAAGTCCAACAACATAATTACAGTGGAGTTTCCTTCATCAGAGGATATCAGAATGTCATTTACAACCCGTGTTAGTGCAGTTTCTGTACTATGACCAGTGCGAAAGCCAGACTGGAATTTCTCAAATAAATTGTAATGCGTAAGGTGTGACTAAGGCTGACTGGCGACTACTTTTTCAAGTATTTTAAAGAGAAATGGTAAATTTGAAATAGGCCTATAATTATTTAGTATGTGTGGGTCTAGGTCTGACTTTTTAAGTAAAGGTTTAATGACTGACACTTTTAGTGCATCAGGTACGGTGCCATGCAGTCATGAACTATTAGATAACGGTTAGAATAGACGCTGCAAGAACATCCATTGCACTTTTTACTAGTTTTGTTGGCACTGGATCTAGGGAACAAGTAGTGGGCTTCATTTTAGTAATTAAAGTTAAGACTTCCTGGTGAGTTACAGGATTAAAATTACTAAAGTGCTGAATGCAATGTGAAACAGGGTCTGCTAAGCTAGTATTTGGCTTGTACTGTGATGCTGAGATCTGGGATCTTATATTTTTAATTTTTTAGCCATAACAGGCGCTAGAACAGTAGTGCATAAACATTTGTATGAACAGTCTATATTAAATGGCAAGGGACCTTGTATGTGGCTGTAATATACATCACTGTATTGTGTGGCTTTAATTTTCTCTCTCTTTTACCTGTAATTTTGTCTGACAGTAATACAGTGGAACCTCAGTTCACGACCATAATTTCCTAAGTAATTTCCCCCATAGGATTGTATGTAAATACAAGTAATCCGTTCCAGACCATATGAACTGTATGTAAATATATATTTTTTAAAGTTTTTAGGCACAAATATAGTTAATAATACCATTGAATGCACAGCGTAATAGTAAACTAAATGTAAAAACATTGAATAACACTAAGAAAACCTTGAAAAACAGAGAAAACTAACACTGCAAGAGTTTGCGCTATAGCCTTACGACCCGCTTGCTAAAAACACTTTTTTAATGAGTTAAAGCACAGGGAAAAAAATGAACATTTGAAAAATCCAAAATTTAATAAACAACCAAGAAAAGTAACATTGCAACAATGCACGCTTGTGCCTGTGTGTGTGTGTGTCTCTCTCACCTGTGTGTGTGTGTGCCTGTCTCTCTCGCGCACGCACCTGTGTGTGTCTCTCTCTCTGCACAGGGAATGCACAGGAAGAGACTGAACACGTGCCGTGTGGCCCCACACATGCGCACTTCACCAGAAGACACAAACACACGGACACCAGGAGGCACACAGGGGTTTTATTAAAGAGGATGATAGTAATATAGAGAGAGATTTTAAAAGTGTCCCATATTTCTATTTTTCTAATCTGGCAACTCTATATACTAAAGATGTCCTTTTGATCTCCTAAGTATATTCTGACAGAAAGGTCCTACATTATATGGCCAAAGGTTTACATGAGCTTGATGGACATCCCAGCCCAAAACCCTAGGCAATAATATGGAGTTGTCGCATCATATCAGCCTCCACTATTCTGGAAATTCTTTCCTCGAGAGTTTGAAATGTATCTGTGGGAATTTGTGACTGTTCAGGCACAAGAGTATTGGTGAGGTCAGGTAGTGATGTTGATGAGAACGTCTGCCTCGCAATCGTCATTCCAGTTTATCCCAAAGGTGTTCAGTACAGTTGAAGTCAGCACTCTATGCAGGCTACTTGAGATCCTTCATGTCTTTATAGACCTGGCTTTGTGCACAGGGAGCACAGTCATGCTGGAACGAAGAGGGCCTTCCCCAAACCATTCCCACAAAGTTGGAAGCACACAATTGTCTAAATTTTCATGTGGCAGCTTTAACAGTACCTTACACTGGAACCAAATCATGAAAAACATCCCCAAATCTTTATCCCTCCTACACCAAACTTCATTTACAGTAGGCACTGTGCACTGCAGAAGGCTGCATTCCCCTGGCATCTGCCAAACCCAGATGAATCCATCAAACTGTCAGATAGTGAACAATGATTTATACACTCCAGGGAACTAATTTCCACTGCTCACAAACCCAGAGGTGACTTGCTTTACACCATTCTAGCCGCTTGACATTGCGGAAAGTGATCTTAGGCTTGTGTGCAGCTGCCTGGCCATGGAAACCCATTTCAAGAAGCTCTTGACACACAGTTCTTGGGCTGATGTTGCTAACACGGGCACTTTGGAACTCTGTGCTGTTGTTGCTCCTCAATATTTCCACTTTACAATAATAGCATTTACTGTTGACTGGGACTGATCTAGCAGAGCAGAAATCTCATAAGCTGACTTTTGTCAAAGATGGTCTCCTATTACAGCACCTGTAATAAAGCACAAAGAAGGCAGAAAAAAGGTTTGACGAACTGCCCCTATATTGTACAGCGTACAAATCAAAATAACTCAAGCGTTCAAAAAATGGCTCCAGAACAGCATCTGGTTTCGTGTCCAAAACAGGGACAATTAAAGAAAGAAGGAGTTGGGCTTTTATAATAGCCAGGGAAGAAGAGGTGGAACATCTAAGAGGCATTTTGAACTTCTACAGCCAGGTCCCCAATATTACCTACAGGTAATAGTTGGTGCTGGCTGCCTGGGGTGTTGCCTTATCTGGGCAGGCTGGTAAAGTCCTTGGCCTGCTTTGAAACCTTTACTGGCACCCTTATATCATTTTAAGCATGTTTTTGACACCTGTATGCACCTTTCATAGCAGCATCAAGGACAAGGCAGCAGCCAAATGAAGCTGAGATTCTGACAAATCACAGGTCACACTCATATGATGTTCACAATCTCACCAGGCACGTTTTGAGACACCAATTAAAGTAACCTGTTTTGGGATATAAATCCATAAAGACATATGAAGAACATGCAAGCTACACACTGACAGCAACCAGGTTGGGAGTTTAGCCTATGACCCTGAAGCTGTGAGGAAATTACATAAACCATTGCATCACCAAAGGAGAAATTAGAGCAAATATTTTGATGGAAAGCATCTCTGTAGGGCTGTATTTTCCAGAGATGATGAACATTAGTTTGTATATTTGAATTTTCCAAGGGCTGAGTCTTCCTGGTCTCTTTCTCTATGGAAAGTGGACACATGCTGCAATGTTGTTTCCTTTGTTGGCTGCTGTTACGCAGGGCTGGGATGTCGGTGATTTCTATATTTCCTGTTCTGCGCAAGGTGTGGTGCACCAGATTCTTCTTCGGTTTCCACACTCTTTTCTCTACACTCTCTTCTTTGGATTTTCATGTCTGTAGGTGACAACCAGTTTCTCCCTGGTGGCTAAGACAGACAATCCACTTTCTTAAATTCTGCCTATGGTTCATGTACTTCTTCCAGAACTCTTATAGTACCAAGGTGTATATTTCTGAAATTAAATACTGAAAGTTATTGCTGGTGCCACCTCTACATGTGTTGCTCCATACTTTCCTTGATGATTCTGTTGATAACGATGTACAGTAGTCACGTTTCAGTATGGCATTTAATCAGAGAAATGATGCCACTTAATTTAAAGAAGAGCTCTGGAAGCTTTACTTCTGTTAGGAGATGTTTCAAGAATTTCATATCTCGATTAATTACATTTTAACCATAGGAATGAGGAGTCCACTTTTAGAGCACACAGACACCGTTTATATGCTCCATATGAGGTTCTTTAAAATATGGAAAGTATCCCTAAAATGTCAAGTGTTTTTCATCTGGAGAATTTCTGAAATAATTGTGTTAACTGCAAGAGTGTGACCTAACATAGGACTGGTTTAAAATGTATTTATAGAAAATATTTTTTGCTACATTGCAGCTTATTTTTTGACTTTTTCCCTATCTAATTAATAGAACAGTAGTGACCAAGAAGAGGACCACTTAGCTGCCTCTCATCTACTTCCATCGCAACTCCTTGTAATTCCCTGGAGCATTAAAATCAATAAAGACGACAGTATTAAAAATCTTGGTAAAAAAAAAAAAATGGGGCCTGCCATGCCAGATCCACAATCTTCTTATGCTTCTGTTGTGTGATTTAATATTTAATACATTTCAAGGCAGCAGATTGTGTTTGAATACAGAAAAAAATGTAACATAGCTAACCCTATTGACTAGTATCACACACGTGCAATTAGGACAAAGCCAAAGGGTATGGTTCAGGGTGTGAAAACATTGGGAAAAGGGTCGGAAAAGAGTATTAATGCCTTCTCTTTTTCATTTTCCACAGAAGCACAGAGGATTAAGTCACTTTCCTCCCTTCCAGATGACCTCACTTCCGTCCCCGTCTGGATGACCTCACTTCCGTCCCGCCTTGATGACATCACCCTACTTCCTACTGCCAAAATATAAAGCCTCAGTATTGCCATTTATCATTTTTCTTTTGTTGTTGCACAGCTTACAAGACTGGTTTCAATATTTTTTGGCTACTCTGCCAACAACATACGGGGCCAATCCCCAACTCTTTATTTTTGTCTTTTCGACTTATTTACACTACACAGCCTAGATTGTATTAAAGAAAACAGTTATCAAAATCAAGACAGGTAGGGACAGCCTGCATGGGTTTACAGGAGAAGATTGCACTTAGAAAAGCTGAGACAAGACAAAGAAAGATAAGATAAGATAAGTTAAAATAAGCAGGATAAGAGAAGATAAGACAAGGAAATGCAAGGCAAGATAAGATAAGATGAGATAAGGTAAACTAAATAAGATAAGATAAAATAAGATAAGATATGTTAAACTAAGCAAGATAAGATAAGATAAGGAAAGGTGAGAAAGATAAGATAAGATAAGATAAAATAAATAATAAGATAAGATCAGGAAAGTTGGAATAAGCAAGATAAGATAAGATAAGGAAGGGTAAGGCAAGATAAGATAAGAAGATAAGGTAAGGTGAGGCTAGAAAGATAAGTTAAAATAAATAAGTTAAAATAAGCAAGATAAGATAAGGTAAGGTAAGGTAAGGCAAAATAAGATAAGATACGATAAGGCAAGACAAGTTAAGATGCAGTGCCTATGAAAAGTATTCACCACCTTTTTTTAAATTACTTTACAACTTTGCAGTGGAATAAGTTTGTTTTTGACTCTGACCAACAGAAAAAGATTCTTTAATGTGGTCTAAAGTAATCTACTCAATATATATAAAATCCTAAGCCTAAAAGTGCAATGATTTTGTGCAACGATTTTATATGACTTTTTATGTCTCTCTCTCTCTCTCTCTTTATGTCATGTTTTCTGTCACGCTTTAAATCAGACTTATTTTAAAACCTACATACAGTATATGTGTTTGGTATCATTCTTTTCAGAATATATCATACTTTAATGTGATGTTAGATTTTCAGACTCTTATTCCGTTTTTAAATTATAAATTACAATATCAAGAAAGTCGTGATTTTTATTTTTGATCGAGTACATTTTCTTTCATAGGAAAAAACTATTAAAAAATAAATGATCTATTCATAACACCAATGTTTGTATTTAGGTGATTTAATTAGCTGAAGGTCGAGGCTCCAAAGGTGCCGGGGGAGCTTCCCAACAGTTAAACATATAAACCCCTGAATAACTGATCTCATAAGTACTCACCCCTTTAATATGACACACCTAAATCATCACTGGTGCAGCTAATTGATTTTAGAAATCACAGAATTAGTTCAATGGATATCACTTGTCTGGGCTTTCAGTTGATTGTAGTATAAATGCACCTGTATTTATGCACAATGAAGACAAAACAACACTGCAAGTAACACCATCATAAAATGATTGGAAAGCACATACAGTGTCAGAGGACAGAGACAAGAAAAAATCTTAGTCACTGAATATCCCTTGGAGTCAAGTTAAATCAATTGTTAAGAAATAAAAAGAGTATAACACATGTAAATCTGACAAGAGCAGAGGGATTGCTCAAGAAGAATAGTGACAGTGGCCACCAAGAGACCTCTGAAAACTCTAAAGGTGGTACAAGCTACAGTGGAATAGATCGAAGAGACTGTGCAGACTAAAACTATTGTCTGGGTGTGCCAGCATTTGCAGTTTAATAAGAGAGTGCAATGAGTAATCCACTGCTAAAAAAAAGATAGGACATCTTGGGTAGAGAAGGCACATGGCAGACTCTGAAGTCACCTGGAAGATGGTTGTATGGTTAAAATGGAACTTTTCAGCCTTATGACTAAACACCATGTTTGGCATAAGCTAGACACTGCACATTACCAAAAAATACACCATCCTCACTGTGAAGCATCGTGGTGGCAGCATCATGTTGTGGAGATGTTTCTCTGCAATGAGCCCTGGAAGAATTGAGAAGGTACACAGTAAAATGAATGAACCCAATAAGGGAAATCCTGAAGGAAGATCTGATACTGTCTCCAAGAAACCAATGCCTTAGGAGAAGATTTATTTTCCAGTATGACAACAACCTGTAGCAAACACAGCAATGTGAATGTCCCGGAGTGTTCGATTCAGAGTTCAGATCTCAGTCTGATTGAGCATTTTACGACTGGAATTCAAAATGGGAGGCTGTTTGTTCCTGATCCACATTGCAGCCTAACAAAGCTTTACAAGTTTATTTTTCAGCAAAGATCAGAATGGGAGAAAAAGCGGCAGAGTCCCGATTCCAAGGGGTGAATACTTTTATAACAGTATAAATTTGTTATCCAAAAGAGACCTGACCACAGTATGACATGCTACATAAAAATCACAAATGACTCAAGGCTGTCCATTCAAACATTTGCCTCTGTTTTCCCATTTCGTTCAGATTACCACAGCATTTTCAGCCCCAGAAAAGAAACATTTCTGAAAAGTCTCTCCAGAGCCTGACACATCTGTAAACACAGCATCATCGTCATGGTGTGGACAGGCAAAAACACAGTTCCCCAAAATTGATACTCTAGTTGTAATCTGATTGGTTTGTGAAGTCTGCTCAACACAAAACCTCATTTATTAATTAACCTCCCTTTATGGAAGAATATCATATTTTACCATAGCAGGCGTACAAGAGCTGCTTTTCATTGCACTTGTTGTGCTGCTTACCTTTATGTATCTAAATTTTGTTTTTTACAGTTGGAATCTGCATACATGCTCAAAAGGAAAATTCTTTACTAGTCACACTGGTTTTTTACAGTTTCATAAAATGGATTCAGTGGAGACCCCTTCACTTTCTGCACACTTTAGTGTCTTGTAGTGTCGCACACGTGCTCATGGGAGGCAGCTAAAGGGTCTAAATGAGAGTAATTCCACACCAGACTTGGGGGTGGTGGAGTGCGCTGATCTTTTTTCTCATTTTCCTGCAGACCATTCACAGGAATATCCGCCTGACCCTGATGATGTCTCTTCTGGGGTAGTGCATGTGTGTGGGGGTCCTGGGGCCTCTGATAATGTCACTTCCAGTCCCAGCCCTTCTGATGATGTAATTTCTGGTTCCATACCTTCTGATGATGTCACTTCCAGTTCCAGCCCTTCTGATGATGTCACTTCTGGTTCCAGCCCTGATGATGTCACTTCCAGTCCCAAATCCATGGAGGAGGACCCTTCCACTTCTGGCCCTTTAAATGACGTTGCTTCTGGGTCCGAGCCTATGGAGGAAGATACTTCTGGATCTGACCCCTGTTGACATCATATCCTGTTTGGGCATTTAAAACCACCATTTTGGTCTCGTCCGATGCGAGAGATGGGCGTCTGAAGTGGAGCTCCGCTAGCAGTGGTGCTATTTTTCATATTATTTGCTTATTATTCTGAGATATCCTGTATTTATTCAACCCGAGAGGGACCGCTACAGTATATGTAAACACATATAAACATGGCCAACAAGAAGGGGGGTCCGAAAGAATCGAAGACTAAAGCTACATCCAAGCTGCGATCAGCAAGCCCTAGTTCGAGATACGGCCTCTCAGAGACAGACCTGGATCAGATGGGCGAAAGTACAGACTCCTCGGGACCACGGTCCGCTACATCGCCGCCGCTGAGAGCGAAAAGGGGAGCGAAGGTGCGATCGTGAGTGCAGATGTGGATAGCTCGCCGATTGGAGAGGATTACCTGAAACTGGAAAAGGCGGGAGGTCCGCGGCTTCAGTTACGCAATCACGCGGGACTGGAGCAGCGGGACACCGCTTCAGCAGAGTCTGCTGCTTCATCTACGGTACAAGAAGGCACATTTGAGCTATCTGAACTGAAAGTGTTGCTCGCTGACCTCAGGCAAGATATAAAGAAAAGCGAGAAGGCTAATGAGAAAGCAACGGCAAAGGCACATGAGAGACTGAAACAGGAGATGAAACAGGCCAATGAATGTCTGCGACAGGAAATCCAACAGGCAAATGAAAGGCTCGTCAAGAGGTCAGCTTGAACTTCGACAGGTGCTGGGTAAAATTGAAGAGCGCATTGAGAAAAACTCGCTAAACTGAGCACGCTTGCTGATCGATTGGAGCATCTTAGTGAGACATTCACGAATCGGATCGAAATAGCGAACATCTAGCTGCCAGTGCCGAGGAAAGAGCAGTAAATGTCAGTTGAATGTAAAAACTCGGAGAAAAACTTGGAGACAGACTGGCTGCTTTAGAAGATGGGAATAGAAGGTATAATGTCAGAATTGAAGGCTTGCCGGAGAATCGAGAAAGTTTAAACCCGTGAAATTCGAACTGAACTTTTTCTAAAATAATCGGGGCGACTTTAAAGCAGAATCTGAGATAGCAGCGGCTTACAGCGCGGATCAAACACCGTCAGACCCCGACCAAGATCTTTTATAGTCCGTTTTGAACGATTATCATTTAAGTTAGAGGTGATGGAACTCCTCAGGAAAAAAGGAAGATATTATATATGAAGATTGCCAATTCGCGTCTTCCCTGACTTCTCTCCAGCAACAGCTATCAAACGCGCCTTCTATAATATTAAACAGCGCTACGGCAAGCCAATGTCAAATCGGCCTCCTGTATCCGCAAAACTGAAAGTGGAATGGCAGGGTCATTTCTATGTTTTCGCTAGCAAGGAGGAGGCAGAAAATGAGTTAAGAAAGCTGATCCCGGACTATTCTGATACATAATTGTGAGTCATGGCGGTAAATGATAAAGCTAGGATTAATAATCTACTGTCTGATCTATTTGTTTTAAAATACGGGTTTTTATCAGCATATATTCTCATATTCTTATATTATTATTACTTACTTATTACTTATCATTACTTAGTATTACTAGGGCTAAATGTTTGTGTTTTATTGTGCTTAATTACGTTTTCCTCCTCTTTTTTTTTTTTCTAATTATTTCATGTGTACCCTAAATGAGACTGTTCAATATCATACCCTTGGTTTGCTGTTATTGCTATTACTGCATTAAGACTTGTTATGCTTGTTTTGGACACATCTTTAACACCATCACCTGGGTTTATTATCTGGGGATATCATCTTAATGCACTAAAATTGATGAAGATTATATGTATGTATGTATGTATATATATATATATGTATATGTGTATATGTATATATATATATATATATATATATTAAGTGCAAAATTCTTTTCTTTCTTTTTCCTCTTTTAAAGACTATATTGGTAACAGATATCTCTATCTTTTAACCTTAAAGCGCCACTGCATGGGGGCTTGATGTGCTTTGGACGTGCTCTGTCTCTGGGTATGTCAGAGGACTGGGACTGCATGAAGTGGGTTTTAGCCTCACCTGGGGAGGCAAAAAGGGAGGGTGGGGGTTAAGGGGAAGAGAAAGAGAGCAGGCTTGATCTATATCTAATCTATCATCTCAATCTTTATAATTATAACTATCAACGTAATAATAAGCTGCATGGCAACAACTCTTGGGGGAATAGGAAATTAAGACCTAAACTATTTCACTTCCAGTTAAGACTATAATATGACACCAAAAACTCAGAATCAGTGTCTCCATGATGGGACAGTTAACTCGTAAGCTGGAATGTTAAAGGCCTGAATCACGAATTAAAGAGAAAGAAAGTACTTTCTCACCTAACAGGTCTAAATGCTAAAATAGTATTTTTACAGGAAACCCACTTACTAAGTAAGGATCAGTTCTGGCTGCAAAAAGACTGGACTGGCCAAATGTTCCATTCTAGTTTTACAAAGAAAACTAGAGGGGTGGGAATTCTCATACATAGAACAGTACCATTTGTAGCATCAGATGTAGTATTGGATCCTGAAGGGAGATATGTGATGGTCATGGGAGACTTATCTAACTGTAAAATGATTTTGATAAATGTTTATGCACCTAATGTTGATGATAAGGAATTTATACAAAATTTATTTGCATCCATTCCCAATCTGAACACTCATAAACTTATAATGGCTGGGGACTTTAATTGTGTTCTAAATCCACTTTTAGATAAGACTTCCTCCACAGGGGGAACGGCAACTAACACCGCAAAGATAATTACAAAGTTTATAACTGATCACAACTTATCAGATCCCTGGAGGTTTTTAAACCCAAATTCAAGAACATATTCTTTCTACTCACCAGTACATCATTGCTACTCAAGGATTGATTACTTCTTTATAGATAATAACTTCTTGCCTAAGATTAAATCTTGTAAATACGATGCTATTGTTATTTCAGACCATGCTCCGATGATCTTGGAGCTGAAATTACTAAGCCCCATACACTCACCACGCAGATGGCGTCTCAATCCGCTTCTATTAGCTGACGAGAATTGTACTGAATTTATATCCAAACAAATTGAATTCTTTCTAGAGACAAATACATCCCCTGAGATCTCTGCAGGAACACTCTGGGAAACTCTTAAGGCCTTCTTAAGAGGACAGATTATCTCATATCTTTCCCACAGAAATAAATCCGCGAAGAAAGTAGCAGAGATAAAAAGCGAAATTACTAAAATAGATGAAGAACATGCCAGACTACCAAGCGAGACTCTACATAAGAGGAGGCAGGCTCTACATTCAGAATTAAACCTCTTGACAACTAAAGAAACCGAACAACTAATTTACAAATCCAGACATCATTATTATGAACATGGAGAGAAAGCTAATAAGCTTTTAGCGCAACAAATTCACAAGCAAGAAGTGCGCAACGCAATCTCGTAATTACTAACACGAATGGAGATAAAATCATCGAACACAAAAATATAATGTGCACTTTTAGAGACTACTATAAATCCCTATATACTACTGAGTTTAAAGAAGACAATATACAATCTAATGCATTTCTGGATAAATTACAGATACCACAAATTGACGCTATTAGTGTGGAGGAGCTCGATAAACCTCTGTCATTATCAGAATTACTGGATGCTATAAAGTCACTCCAAGGTGGAAAAGCAGCAGGCCCTGATGGCTACCCTGCAGAGTTTTACAAGAAATTCTCCGCTCAGCTAGCTCCCTCCTATTAGCAACATTTACAGAAGCCAGAGATAACCAATCTCTTCCACAAACCTTTCGCCAAGCACTAATCACTGTCTTTCCAAAACAAAATAAGGACTTATTACAATGTGCATCATACAGACCAATTTCACTTCTGAATAACGACGTTAAAATACTCTCTAAAATCATAGCTAGAAGGATGGAGAAAGTGCTCCCTCAATAATATCACAAGACCAAACTGGATTTATTAGGGGCCGACACTTATCTTCAAATCTTCGACGCCTGTTTAATGTAATATACTCACCAACTAAATCAAACACCCCAGAAATATTATTATCATTGGATGCAGAAAAAGCATTCGACATGATTGAATGGAAATACCTTTTTACTATTTTGGAGAAGTTTGGGTTTGGCCCGAACATTTGTGCATGGATTAAATTACTGTATACTAACCCAGAAGCTTCAGTTTGCATCAATAACATTTGCTCAGACTACTTTAAACTAGAGCGTGGCACAAGACAAGGATGCCCTTTGTCACCACTGCTGTTTGCAATTGCCATTGAACCACTGGCAATACATTGTCGAAATACTGATCAGATAAAGGGGATTAGCAGAGAAGGACTGGAACAGAAAATCTCATTATATGCAGATGACATGGTACTGTATATATCGGACCCAGAAAATTCTGTGCCTGCAGTCTTAGCAGCACTCACAGAATTTCAAAAGCTCTCTGGTCTCAGAATTAATCTGAATAAAAGTGTACTCTTTCCGGTGAATTCTAATATAATATTAGATTAGACACCCTTCCTTTTATCATTGCAGAACAGTTTAAATACCTCGGGTAAACATCACAAGTAAACATAAAGCTCTTTATCAAAAAATTTCGTCGTCTGTATGGAAAAAATTAAACAAGACTTGCATAGATGGTCAACCCTTCATCTCACACTAGCTGGAAGAATTAACACTGTTAAGATGAATATTCTTCCTAAGCTCCTTTTTATTTCAAAACATACCAATATACATTAATAAATCGTTCTTTAAGCAATTAGATTCAACAATAACCTCATTTATTTGGAATTCTAAACATCCACGCATCAAAAGAGCGACCCTACAAAGACAAAAGGCAGAAGGCGGCATGGCTCTACCTAACTTCCAGTTTTATTACTGGGCGCAAATATACAGTCGATAAGAACCTGGACACAAATAGAAGAACATACACAGGCATGGACCGCAATAGAAGTAAAATCCTGCAGTACTTCTTTGTATTCCTTGCTTTGTGCTCCAATAAACACACGTTATCGGCAATACACTAATAACCCAATTGTGCTCCACTCACTTAGAATCTGGAACCAATGTAGAAAGCATTTTAAGACGGAGAAGCTTCTTTCTGTGGCACCCTGCAAAAGAACCACCTCTTTCAACCCTCACAAACATATGCAGTTTTAATATCTGGAAAAATTTGGAATTAACTTGCTTAGAGACTTTATATAGACAACGTCTTTGCATCCTATGAACAATTACGTTCCAAATTTAACATTCCAGCTACAAATTTCTTTCACTATCTTCAAATCAGGAACTTTGTTAAACAGAACCTTCCAGATTTTCCTCATCTTGCACCCTCATCCACGCTGGAAAAATTATTGCTCAATTTCAAGGAGTTAGACTCCATCTCTACAATATATAAAATCCTTTTACAATCCCTTCCTTTCAAAGATCCAAGAGGACACTGGGAAAATGACCTCTCAATTAATATATCAGAAAAGGAGTGGAAAGTAGCAATGCAGAGAATTCACTCAAGCTCCATATGCAAAAGCATACAATTATACAACTCAAAATTATATATCACATCTGTCTCGACTAAAACTCTCAAAATGTTTCCAGGGCATGATCCAACCTGCGAACGTTGCAACCAAGCCCCAGCCTCACTAGGTCACATGTTCTGGGCCTGCTCCAAATTAACATTATTCTGGACAAAAATTTTTAATTACCTCTCAGACAGTCTTGGACTCACAATCCCTCCTAACCCATTAACAGCTGTGTTTGGGGTTCTTCCAGAGGGTCTTAAAGTGGAGAAAGACAAACAAACTGTGATTGCATTCACTACACTGTTGGCACGCAGACTTATTCTGATAAACTGGAAGAACCCAAACTCTCCTCTTTAAGTCAGTGGGAAACTGATGTGTTATATTATTTAAAATTGGAAAAATCAAATACTCAGTTAGAGGATCTGTGCAGACTTTTTCAAAACATGGCAGGATCTAATCAGTAATATTTTGAAATGATTTTATAAAGCACAGAGAATTTGTTGATTTAGGTATTTTTAAAAGCCTTAAATTTTACACCGTTTGGCTTGCTCTCTCTCTCAAGGGTGGGGATCGATCTGTTCTTAGCATAATTCTTTTTTTTTTGTAAAACTTGATTGCTATGTATTGATTGTAATAAAATTAATAAATAAAAAAAAAAAAAAATAAAACCACCATTTAACAAATAGTTCATCAGTTCTGTTTTGGACTCCGAATTGTGTACATCAGTGCTATCAATTTACTCTTTTTGCAGCCAGGGGACAATATATGGGTGGCTGCCCTAAACCTTTTATGACTTCTGTCTCTGTTTTGTGTGAGAGTAGATATAATTTAAAATCCCCAAATTTGCCATTTTTACCCTTCAATCTCCACTCTGTAACCCAAAATAACAAATGAAAACATGTTTTCAGATAGGATTGTAAATGTATTAAAATATATATAAATATAAATATTCAGACCTTTTAATGAGCCACTCCAACTTGTGGTCAGGACAGGAAATGTGTTCTGAACTTGAATGGTGCTCACCTGTGGCAAATTGAATGGATTGCACAGTTTATGAAGTCACACACCTTTGTATAGAAGGCCCCACAATTTGTACTGCATGTTGGGACAAAAACCAAGCTGTGAAGATATTTGAACTCTCTGCACACCTCTGTAATCAAATTATTATGAGGGATAGATGAGCATAAGGTATAAAACCATTTCTAAAGCTTTGAGTTTTTCCAGATGTAAAATGGCCTTGATAATCATGAAATGGAAGGACTCTTTGTGGAGTTGCCTATCTGGCAAAACTGAGTAACCAGGCAAGAAAGGGCCTTGGTGACTCTGGTCCCTCTAACCACGCTTCAGAAGTCATCTCCTGACATGGCAGAACCTGTTGGAAAGACAACCATCTCAGGCATTTATTGTAGAGTGGCTAGATGGATGCTGCTCTTGCTAAACAATATCTAATGGACTCTGAGAGCATGAGGAAAAAAACTATCTGGTCTGATGAGGCAAAAATTTAACTCTTTGAACAGGAGTCTAAGCTCTATGTCTGGTAAAATCCAGGCAATGCTTATTACCTTCCTGATGCCATCCCTACAGTGAAACACTGTGGTAGCAGCACCTTGCTATTATGGTGTTTCTCAGTAGAAGGGATAGAGAAGCAGTCAAAATTGAGGGAAGGATGAATGCAGCAGCCATATACAGAGGTGTCCTTAAAGAAACTCCAGAATGCACACAACTTCAGAATGGAGAAACAGCTCAACTTTGAGCACAACAATGAGTCAAAGCAAACAGCAAGACAACATTGAGATGGCTTCAGGACAAGTCCCTGACTATCCTTAAGGGGATCACCCGAAGCCCAGATGTAAACCCCATAGAACATCTGTGGAAAGATCTGAATGGCACCTTTCAGATGCTTCCCATCAAATCTAATGGAGTTGGAGAGAATCTGCCAGGAAGAATAGGATCAACGTCCCAAATCTAGATGTGCAAAGCTTATAGCGACTTACTCAAGAAGACTCAAAGCGGGAATTGCTGCCAATGGGGCTTCTACAAAGTACTGAACTAAGGGTCTGAATACTTATATGAAACAAAGATTTCAGTTTTTTTTTTAATTTTTAATAAGTTTGCAAACCTTTCTGAAAACATATTTTCATGTTGTCAAAATGGGTTATTGGCTGTAGATTGATGGGCAAAATGGCAAATGTATCCATTTAAAATTAAACCTACAACACAATAGAGTGTGCAGAAAGTGAAGGGGTCTGAATACTTTCTGAGTCTACCATATATTCTATTGAAGAGTCTAATAATGGGAGAGGTGGACAGAGCCAGCTGGAGGTCATGGATCTTTTTCCAGATGGGTGACTTCAAGGATAGTCATTAGACCTATCTGGCTTCTCCTGTGATCCCTGTTACTTTGTCTCAATGAGTTCATTTGGAAAACTCGTGTTCTTGGCGCTAGGTGATCAAATCTGCACTGGCTTCATTGCTAACATTAGATGTTCCCAGGATATTAATTAAGAAGTGCAGAAACTCTTTAGGTGTTGAAATTATTCTGGTTTTAAGCTGTGCTATTGTCAGCTAGCATTGACTAGATCAAAAGTAATGAAATAAAAAACAAGAAAATTGTTTCATTAACATGACAGATAATTATGCTTTTAAAGTCAGAGCCGTAAATTAAGGATTCTTCACTGTTTTCTTGTTTTAACCTAATTTTATGGTTCACCTCTTGGCAATTGTCACTTCAATATAGATAATGACAGCTGAAGGACCTTCACAGTCTGCACAAACTTCCAATGACCGATGAAAGATTTTATTTTTGACTTCTCTTTTCCTTGTTATTTTTACTTGAAAAGGAGAAATTTTTTTCTTCCTTTTTTTTTTAAACTTTTAGTACAGCGCTAAATACCCAGACTGGGATGTCCTGTAACAGGTTTTGTAACTGATATGGAAAGAGTGATCAAACTCCTGGGTAATGTGTGTTGTGAGTGCCATAGAGGACAGATGGGCACCCCAGCTAGACGACACAATGACCTCTTGCCTAGCTAGAATCTACAAGGGGATGAACAAGCAGAAGCCAGAGCC
Organism: Polypterus senegalus; assembly: GCF_016835505.1. Lineage (NCBI taxonomy): Eukaryota > Metazoa > Chordata > Cladistia > Polypteriformes > Polypteridae > Polypterus > Polypterus senegalus. The sequence continues at coordinate 35,014,963 of NC_053159.1, forward strand.
CAGGAGCAGATTCATTCCCTATATGTTAGGAGGTTCACACACCCAAAAGGGTCCATAGGAATTGGGAGTCCAGAAATGCAACTCTGTTGGAGTCCCTGGGTGCTGCAAAAGGCTGCTGTCAGTGGAGGATTGCCTTGGTTCTCAAACAACTCAGAAGTGCTCTCTACAAGTAATGCCGGGTCACTGGGAGCTGTTTTGGGTCCAGTATAAAAGGGGCCAGAGTCGAGAGGCAGTGGACGACGCTTAGCTGGATGCCGAAGGAAAGGAAAGAATCATTGGTTCACGTGATTATTGGCTGTGCTTTATTGTACAAAGCGGTTGATGGTTTAAAAATCCATTATTTCAGCCTGTGACTGTTTTGGGTATAAGTCAGGAGTTTGGGGTTTGGTGGTGCCCCCTAATGGCTACAGTGTAAATAAGACTGAATACTCCTTTCACTTTAATCTTCACTCAATGTATCTTTTGCTGTTGCAATTTCACTGGACAATAAAGATTTAGCTTCCTGAACACTTCTGGATTTTAGTCTACTGATCACTTTTAAATTTTCTTATCATGTACATTTTTTTGCAATCACTATTTTTATATTATAAGTTTACATATACAATACAACAACTACAACTGAAACATCTGCGGTGATCTATAAATATCTGTAGTAGTGGCATTGCTACTAGGAATGCAGCTCAGATATACCGAGTACTGTTGATTGATTTGCAAATGGGACAGCCGGCCTAAAAAGTCTCATTACATTTAAAAGAACTGGCCACTCCATAAGCATTTGGTTCCAGGGCAGAAAAGGTGTGGCACAAAAGCCACTTGTAGGCCAAAGTGGGTTTTGTCTCCTCTTCATATAAAACTTAGATTGATGAAAAATGACATACAATACAATACAATTTATTTTTTGTATAGCCCAAAATCACACAAGAAGTGCCGCAATGGGCTTTAACAGGCTCTGCCTTTTGACAGCCTCCCAGCCTTGACTCTCAAAGAACACAATGAAAAAAACCCTTGTAGGGATAAAAAAAAATGGAAGAAACCTTGGGAAAGGCAGTTCAAAGAGAGACCCCTTTCCAGGTAGGTTGGGTGTACAGTGGGTGTCAAAAAGAAGGGGGTCAGTACAATACAATGCAATACACAGAACAGAATAAATTTTCAATACAGTATAAAAATAATAATTTTTGAAGTACAGAGCAGAATTTAACAGTAGATGATATCACATAATATGAAAGCAATGAATAAGGATGGTGATGGATTTTGATATTTGAGACTGATGTTTTCATCAATAGCTGATGCCAAGATTCTGGAAGGTATTTTTGTTGGTCCACAAATCAGACTTGTCATCAATGACAAGTGGTTCGAAGATCTGCTAGTGGCGATGAAGGAAATCGCTTGGAAGGCATTCAAAGATGTTGTTGACAATTTTCTTGGTAGCTGGTTAAAAACATGCTCCGAGCATACAAAACCATGAAGTACAACATGTTGCTAAAGTTTCATTTTCTGCACTCATACTTGGACTTCTTCCCTGCTGGTAGATAGATAGATAGATAGATAGATAGATAGATAGATAGATAGATAGATAGATAGATAGATAGATAGATAGATAGATAGATAGATAGATAGATAGATAGATAATGTGGTCGTGTGAGTGGATAAAGCACACAAAGCCCAGTTATTCCCTTTATATCTCTATATATATAAAATCCAATGTCTGTCTGTCTGTCTGTCGGTTGATTTTGTGACTTCCCTCATTGCACTATGTATCATAGTTCACTTGTGTTACCAATTTATTTGAGCTAATCCAAGAGAGATGCAGAAGGCCAAAGGGAGGGGGGGCAGGATCCTCCTCACTCACACACCAGCCTCGGGGCATTTCTTAATTCCACTTAGCTAGTAAACTAGAGAACTACTTAATGGATTTAGATCGTTTTTTTTTTGTTTGAACATTCCGGATGGTTTTGCGCCTTCTATTATCACACTAAGAGTCAGAGATCGCTTGCAGGAGCGATATATTCTTGCTAATCCGAGTCAGAGGCTGTGGGCCGAGGGGAAGGGGAAGCATGGCGTCAGGAGTGGGGAGTCGGTGGGGTGTCTGCTTCGCTAGTGATACCTTTTTCTTTATTGAATTTCAAAGCTTGTCCTGTTTCACTACTTCTCGGGCAGAGCAGTGGGGAATGGGTAGTCTATACTAATAAAAGGCAAAGCCCTCACTCACTGACTGACTGACTCCTCACTAATTCTCCAACTTCCCGTGTAGGTAGAAGGCTGAAATTTGGCAGGCTCGTTCCTTACAGCTTACTTACAAAGTTAAGCAGGTTTCATTTCGAAATTCTACGTGTAACGGTCATAACTGGAACCTACTTATGTACATATATACGGCCATAGCCTGCAGCTCGGTCACCATGTGAGGCGGATTTGCGTCCCTCATCGTCACGCCTCCCACGTAATTGAGTGCCTGCCCATATAAGGCCGTCCGTCAGCAGCAATCCAATAGACACGCTGCCGCTAAATATTCGTGGGTGAAGGACTGTGCTTATGCAAACGAAGATGAGATAGTCAGGGATAGACTAGTGTTTGGCACAAACTCAGCGAAAGTGCGAGAGAAACTTTTAAGTGCCGGGTCTTAGCTAACATTAAATAAAGGCTTGGACATCGCAAGATCGGACGACATAACACAAGCACAGCTGAGAACCTTCGATGCATGTACTCCGAGTGGCTCACGTGAACTGACTGTGAATGCAGTACGCAGAGAACAAGCAAGAGCTCCAAAGAGCGCTGAACAAAAAACGCATTACACAATTGAGAAGGCAGCAAAAGAATATGAAGCGAGTGACGCATACAAGCATATTCATAAGTGCAGCTACTGCGGAAACAAAGCACGGTGTAAACCTTAAGTTTAAATTAAGTTCATAGACGCGCTGCCGCTGGCGTTTGTCATGCCTACGACGAATACGATATTCGCGAGATACAAGTTTAATGAGAAGACGCAGGGTAAAAACAAGACTTTGGATCACTTTGTAATGGAGTTAAAATTGCTGTAACGGAGTTAAACTTGCAGGTGAAGGACTGTGCTTATGCAAATGAATAAGAAAGCAAGGTGTAAAGCTTAACTTTAAATTAAGTTTATAGACACACTGCTGCTGGCGTTTGTCATGCCTAAGACGAATACGATATTCGCAAGATACAAGTGAAGGACTGTGCTTATGCAAACAAATAGAAAGCAAATGTTACGTTATTTTAAAAATGTTTCATTTTCTTTTTCATAACTTCTTTAACACACTTCTTCTCCGCTGCGAAGCAAGAGTATTTTGCTAGTATAAAATAAAATGAAGAACAAAAAAGTCACACAATGGCTGACAAAGCAATCAAAAGGTTCCAGTTGAGATATAACCACTGCTGGCTAGTCACAAAGGTGCTTTTTAGAAGTGTTTCTTAGAATGATGGAGCTCCATCGTGTATTTGTCCAGATTACCAAATGACACACCATTTCTTTGCACTCAGGCTTTGTGGAGCTCTGAACGGAAGGGGTCATTTTCCCTTGGGGGGACATCTTTTCAACATTATGGTGGAAGTAGTTAATAATTTAAGTGATAAAACTCCTACTCACTCTGGGGTGGTATTACGTACCTCAAACGAGCCCAGACGGTGACCCTCTAATGTGTGATGATAGATAGATAGATAGATAGATAGATAGATAGATAGATAGATAGATAGATAGATAGATAGATAGATAGATAGATAGATAGATAGATAGATAGATAGATAGGCAGGACTTTATAAGTTCTTGTTTGTCTGGATTTTGAGACCAGTCCAACCTGCCATTAATTTGGACCTCCAAGTACATGAAGAAGTGGTCCACCTTTACATCCACTCCTTGAATAGTGACCGGACACAGGGGCTCTTTGGTGTGGCAAAATTCAATAAGCAGTTCCTTGGTTTTGCTGATTCTATTTGCACCAAGAAACAAAATTCTCCACCTGACTCCTCTAGTCTATCTCATCCCTCTTAACAATGCACCCAATAAATGCAGAATCATCTGAAAATTTCTGCAAGTGACATGACCTGGTGTTATACTTATAGTTAGAGGTGTGTAAAGTGAAGAGAAAACCTTGGTGTAGTCAGTGATAAACATGATGAAAGGGCTCACCAAGGCATTGCAATGATGAAAAAGAGGAATCAGGGCTGGCTGACTATTGTTGGACAACAAAACAAGAAGCATCAGATGCTGAGTAAAAATGAAATCAGCAGCAAGGCATTTTAGCCCAGCTGAACTAGAGCAGTATGTCAGTGTTATTATGTACTTAAACATTCTTAATTCAATTAAAGTTAATTTCAAATGTGTTATCCAGTGTTATAGGTGGGTACTTTCCTTCAACTGTGATATAATTTGTGAGGGTTTTTTTTTTAATATTCATTATAGAGGAACCCTCTTGGCAATCTATACTTAGATTTGCACGCCCGAGAACATGTTCAGCTTCTGCAATTCCTTTGACTAGCAGAATTCCCCACACTCCAAAGGGCACTATATAGGAGGACCTCTGTCGCCGGTGTTTAATGGCATTGATAATAAACAAAGGTATGCTTAGCAGGCTGCTGTTTAAAAGTGTACTGGAGAGGGAGCATGTACACTGACACACAAAGGCACTAGTATTCCATAAATTCTCATAGTGAGGTACCTGAACAGTGGTGCACTGTCTCCAAGACTGCAGGAGGCTCAGGCTTCACTGGCCACCATGAGGTCACATAATGCTCAAGAGATGCAAGTGACAGGCCATCGAAGGGTACGCTGTATTTTCCACTTAATTCACTGACAGAATGCGGGCACAGCAGAGCTCACACGCTCTTATCTGGGCAGTTGGGTGTCTCCCACTGATGCCATCACTGACAGGAATTCCCCTGCCCCTCCCTGGCCTACTCACTCCTGGCCTGCTCCTGTCTGCTCCATTGTGTGCAGAAGGGTGGGAAAGGAATAAGGAGACAGAGATAGAGTTATAACTTTTTCTCAGCATTGTGAATATAAGGGTGAGAGTTCAAGGCTGTCCCAGTATGTGTGTCGCTTTTATAGAATGATGAGTGGTTTGGGATTAGATGATGTTGGTGGTATGCCACTTTGGCTTTGTTTGGTTTTGGATGCTGAGATGTATGCTGTCTATCCTGGCCCTATTTGATGAAGTACCTTCCAGAGTGAGTGCACTAATAATTCTGCATGAAAAAAAAAAAACTCATATTATAGCACCTTTCACTGTGATCATTATAATATAAGTCCTTCATGCATAACAGCAGCAAGTCAGATGGGCTTAATGGACAGTTCTTAAATCTGCAATCAAACAGCATGAAAAGTTCTGGCATGATGGACTTGATGATCATCAAGTACGCCTCTACCATTTGCCTATTTATGTTACCTATTGTTTGGACATCATTTAAGAATTTTGCAGTCATCCAGACATTTGACTATTCTGCTACTACTACTACCACTACTATTTCAACTTCTCTTTCCTAAAATTGGTAGTGGACAAGTTGTAACTTAATGTCAGTACCTCATCCTTCATAAAGGCATCTCTCAGAAGGTAAAACATTTATGGTTGGATTCAAGTTGGTAAGGAATTTATGTCCCTACTAAAAGGCTTAACAACACCTGTGGAGAAATTTTACTTGACTTCAGGTACTAGGGTGTTAGCCATTATGGATGTAATGAGAAGTCTTGACTGAAGAAGGGGCCCGAGTTGCCTCAAAAGCTTGCATATTGTAATCTTTTTAGTTAGCCAATAAAAGGTGTCATTTTGCTTTACTTTTCATTATTAAGTAAACAAAGGTGCAGACTATCAGAATAGTTGGCCAAGAGTAGGATTCACCTAGGCTTCTGGCCTGTGTTCTTATACGTGATCTGTGGGCTACTTGCTACTCTTCAGTCTCCGCATTATAGTAATAAAATAACATAACATCGGGTCTAATTTCTTTCATAAATCAAGAGATACTGGTCAAGGAGGTGGTCTTGGAATAATTCTGTGTGCTGAACTGCAAGCCACTTCTAAAAATGTAAGCCAATTTACATCCTTGGAGGCACTAATATCAGATATTACACATAAGCCACCAGGGCCGTATTCATTGTTCATGTTGGAATTTGACAGCCTCTTATCTGATTTAGTAATACAGTGATCCCTCCTTTATCGCAGGGGTTGCGTTCCAGAAACCCCCGCGAAAGGTGAAAGTCTGCGAAGTAAAAACCATATGTTTATATGGTTATTTTTATATATTGTAGCGACCCGGCAGTCAGCGCTGCCGGAGTGATGCATTGTGGGAAGGTTGTACGATCACTGCTTTTTATAATGTTTCCTGTTGTATTTATTAATGTCTTAACTTGTAAATAATTGTTGTGTTTGTGTTCAATTAGTTGGGTGGGTTTGGGTCATCGCCGTCCGGGGTTATTTATTTTGTAAAAAGTACCGGTTATGTGAAATGTGTCTTCGTGCATGACCTTGACCATGGCAGTGCAATAATGTCGAGCATTGTTTACTGGCTATCTGTGAATAAAGAGATACAACAGGATAGAGCTGTTATTCATTGCTAAGATTTTATCTAAGAAATTAATGCCGAGACACTCGGAGTCGTGCGGTGTATGGGACACGAGTGCTCGTTATTTGAGAAGCTGGGTACAGCTGCGTGCTGCCGAGACACTCGTAGTCGTGCGGTGTATGGGACACAAGTGCTCGTTATTTAAAGAGCTGGGTACAGCTGCGTGTTTAACGCTGGTAATCCGCTAGCCGACAGCTTGGGAAAGGTGCACGGCAGCGATCGGCTTTAAAAACTTCAAGACTCGACCTCAGGTCGCTACAATATTTTAAGCCTTTATAAATTCTCCCACACTCTTGTAAACATTTTACCGCATAGTCATACAGCATAAACCCTTTGTAGTCTCTTAGATATTAGGTAGGATTCGTTGAAATTATGTATATAAACACTTTATATACAGTAAAACCTAAATATTTTGAAGATATCAAGCGTCTCCGATATCATATGTTATAGCCATTATGATAGACAGATCGTTTTGGAGCCATAACGAAGGGCTTGACTATGCACAAAGATAAACACAAAAGAGCACAAAAGTTAACTCTTTACACAGCGAAACACGTTGATGCTGAATGAGCGAGACGAGACTTCCTGGTTAACGCAGCGGAATCGAATTCGGCGCTCCATCACTGAGCCAATCAGCACACAGGAACTTAACTGCGTGCTCTGATTGGGTAGCTTCTCCGCCATCCGCCAATAGCGTCCCTTGTATGAAATTAACTGGGCAAACCAACTGATGAAGCATGTACCAGACGTAAAAAGACCGATTGTCCACAGAAGCAGCGAAAAATCTGCGTTATATATTTAGATATGCTTACATATAAAATCCGCAATAGAGTGAAGCTGCGAAAGTCGAAGTGCGGTATAGCGAGGGATTACTGTATATTCTCATCACGTTATGCTGATGGGGGATTTTAAAATGCATGACAAATGTAGAAAGTGACACTTTTTACTCATCTGTTAAACACAGTAGGATTTTCCCAGATAGCCAATGGCCCGACTCATTGTCATAGTCACACATTAGACCCAATTACAGTAGAAACCTGGTTAGCCAAGGTAATGTGGACCAATGCCACCTCATAAAGCTAAAAAATGAATGGCCACTGTAAGTAGCAACAAAACGAAGGAGGGGGCAGACACGGAGACTGATCAGCTGATGTAACCAGGGACATACACCGCTCAGAGATGGGCTCTTCATTTAGCTTACACCACAAAGCTCAACACCAGCAGTGCACTACAGCTCAAATTTTCAAACTGCTATGCTTGGTGGTGTTAGTCCACAGCAATTCAACTGTCAATAAGGGTTTAGTTTGCACTGTGGACAGGGGGAGTGTAGTGGGAATACTGCACAGAGAAGATGGAGGCTAACATAGAGAGATGTCAGCTAATGTCACCAGAGACGGTGCACCGTTCACAGTGGCTAGATATGGAATCTGCACAGCTGACAGATGGATCTCTCCAATTAGCTGAAGCCTCAAAGCACTTGCCTCTGGGCCAGAGAATGTGGGTTAGCAGCTCCCACTGACAAATCACCACAGCGTTTTGAAAGGTGTAAACCCAAAAACCCTAAATGAATGAAACAGGAGAGCGTGTGTAGATAGTCAACTCTGGCAACACACTGACAATAGCTGAGGAGACCCCCACATTCCCACAGTCACCAGCTCCTTCAGCACTCGCTCAGTACAGATGAGGTTAAAAGTATAATACTTATGCAATTTTTATTAATTATAAGAAATGTAGCATATTACACTTACAGGTTCACCTTGAATGCGGAACCTCAGTAAAATTGGGCTAAATTTGGATAATCAGGTTACTACTGTATTACTTAAAGAGCTGAGATTTAAAATTTAAATATAATTCCATTACATGAAGTTACTTCTGATCACTTACATTTGATTAATTTTTGACCTTACTAATATACATGCAGATTAAAACAAGGCGGTGTAACTATGCATCAAAATTTGTAGATATTTTGAGAAACTCAAGCATAATTGTAAAAAGCAAATTAGATTAGCTGTCATAAAATCATAATGAGACTTTGAAAGAGGCTTTGTATATAGTAGTGCCCCTCAAAATAAAAGTAATTAAAGCATAAAGAAACTCACCCTGGTTTAATGAGTTTACTAGTGCAATTAAATTATTTTCTCAAATACTGCAGCATAAGTGGTGAGCAACAATGCTGCACATCTGCCAAACTGCATAGACAGAGAATGTGTGAAATATGAAAAGTTCTCTTTATGGTCCACTCGGACTACTCTTCTAAATTAACAGATGGCAACAAAAATAATCCTTGTGTATTTTTAGAACAGTGGCCAAACTAATCAAAAGGAACTCTAAGCTATGATGCAAAACATATATACAGATATTAGTAGTGCAGGTTTAATTAACGTCTTTATGACAAAATTGACAATTTAAGCTCCAAGATTTCAATGTCTACTTGCAAACTATGTATTGCAGTGTCAAACCCTGTCTCACCTTGCACACACCACTTTAGTAATTTTAATCTGATAACAAAACAAGAAGTCATAACTTTACTATTTAACATGAAACCTACCCCTATGCCTTGGACCAAATCCAACAAAACTAGTGACGAGCTTAACAGCTGTCCTGGCAGCACCCATTCGTAGGATTTTTAATCATTCAATACTTTATCACACAGATCCTGATGCACTAAAAGTGTCAGATGGTTACTGACAAAATGAGACCTACACATGCTTAACAATTATGCACACATCTCCAATTTACTCTTTCTTTCTAAAATACTTGAAAAAGTAATTGCCACACAGCTTTACTCTCACTCTCCACATTACAATTTATTTCCGAAATTTCAGTCAGGCTTGCATACCAATCACAATACAGGAATGACGCTGACCTCCTGTGCCATACATGACATTCTGAGGATACACATTACAAATACACATTAATTATGCAGTTAGAGTTAAGCACAAATTTTGACATCATTGACCATTCTATTCTATTCCATAGACTGGAAAATTATGTTTTAGATGCTGTCCTTGCCTGATTTAGTTCATGTGTTCCGAATCAATTCCAGTACATAAGGAAACTTGCTAACAGTAGACCTTTATTTTATTAAGAAGTTGAATATGGTGTCCCGCAGAGCTCCGTATGTGGACCTTTAATGTTTTCACTCTGCCTGTTTCCATTGGGAATTACAGTATCATTACTAAACAAAACATTGATTTTTACTCATTTGCAGACAATGCTCAGCTAGACCTTTCTTTTAAACCAAATGACATTTCTCTGGCTGTGTCCTTAATTAAATGAGCCAGGAAATTACAAAAATAGATAAATAATAAGTGCTTGTCCCTCAATTCAGAAGAAACAGACATGTCATTTTTAGAAGAGAGCACTTTGCAGTGTGAGCTATATGGGGAACTCAATCAGTCAGCCATGCAACAACCATCTCTGAACACTATGAGTGGTGTGCTCCCTGGTGACATTAGCTCATTTCTCTCTGGGTCAGCCCACACAATTTTCCATGAAGCATCTCCATTACATTCCACCTATCCAGAGTGCAAAGCCCTCCCTTGTTGTCAATTGCTGAGGACAAACACCATGAAGTATCTCAGTTAGAAAATCTGCACTATGATGAACAGTCCATGAGCAATGACACATGGGATGGCTCTGCAGAAAGCAGAAATACATTTGGAGCCATTCTATGTTTTTTCTCTAATAACTCTTAGAGGTCCACTTTACAAATATCTTAAATAGGGATGTGGGGCATCAGAAGAGTTGGACTTAACTGTTGGCCCTTATCTATCCTTCATCAAGTAACACGGCGATACCATTAACACTGAAGACAAATGGGGACAGGTACAAGGTCCATCTGCAACAAAGGTGCTGCTTTTCCCCGAAGTACTATGGCACATCAAGATGGTGTTGGACAAACCTGAGATTTCTGACAGCAGTGGTTTCCTTCATGGTATCCTTCCATGAACACTACTCTTGTTCAGTGTTTTTCTGGTGGTGAACACATTAAGACTTTCATAGTTTGTAAACTTTTTGAAGGTCTTTTTGCTGTTACTCTTGAGTTGTTTTGCATCTCTTTCTGGATTTCCAGTATGTGTTTTTTACAGGATGCCCACTGCTGGCGAGTGTAGCAGTCCTGAATTTTTGTATTCATTTGTCCACAAATTTGTTATATTGTAAATTAATGATTACCCGTGTATTTAGCAATGCTTTTCCACCTTCATGCAGCTCTATAATATTTCTTCTAAGGACTGAAGGCAATTGTTTGGATTGAGGCATAGTTCAGACTAACCAAGCTTTCTTGAGGAGAACAGATTTTTCAGTAACCAACCAACCTGTGTGTGCCTTTACCTAAAGGGGGATGCACCTCTGCAGCCCACATTTTTAATCTCATCTCCATAACTGAAACACCGTTCTCCGGTTACCTTTACTCAGAGGTTGCCTTTTCTAGCCTGCACTGTGAATGAATGCTCCATTTGCGTGATAAAGACATGACAATATTTTGTGTGTTATTAGTTTAGTATGATTATGTTTGAACGAGATCAGTACATCTTTTGTTAGTAAACAATGAAAGATCCAGGGAATTACAAAAGGAAAAAAAATATTTCACTGTACTGCTGAAACAAATGCAAGCACATCAAAGAAGCAGACAGAAACCGATCTGTTTTTTATTGCACTGAATCGTTTCCTAAAAGCGGCTTTTGTTTGCGCTTCGTTCAGAACGTTCTCCGTTCTCTTCATATATTCTCTGGATATTCGAAAGAAAGAGCAAAAGCAATGCCTTAAAACAGTTAAAGAGATTTATTTTCCTCTATACAGAGCCTCTGTCTATTAAAACAAACAGATCATAGCGCGATGACAACACTGCTATCTTGTGGTGATTAAAGACATTTTCAGAAGTGTTAATCAATGATAGATAGATAGATAGATAGATAGATAGATAGATAGATAGATAGATAGATAGATAGATAGATAGATCATAGAAGCATGAAGTAAGTGATTAAAAGGAATCATTTTTTAAAATGACCACATTGCACGAGGCTTTCACTCCGGATCTCAGCACCCTGGACAGCTCTGCTCACTCACTGACGCGCCCTTTCCTGATGGCCAGTCTGTCTGTCTGCAGTAGGAGATCACAGACGTTATGTACTCGGATCTACCACGGCCTTTGCTGTTCTTATGACATCACACTGACACGCTTCTCATTGGCCAACCTGCTTTTATGCAACAGGAGAAATCAGACGCCAATCTCTCAAATTAATCTACAATAGAAAAAGTCACCCGTCAAGGTCATCGAAAGCTATGATATATTGGTGAAGCAGTAGTTGAACAAAACTTCACGAAAGAAGACCAGCAAGCTCGTCTGATTGGCTAATAGTTAAACCGTCATCCAATCATTTCATAAACGTAGTTGGAGTTTTCGTTCAAGTGTATTACAACATATAGTTTATTTGGGATTTCCACTGACACGAGATTCCACAGAAGCAAATTTAGGACAGTGAGAAACTTACATATTAGGCGTTCGCAATCTAAACTCCTGTACCCTCGAGAGTTTTGGCTCATTGGTAACAGAAGAATGCAAACTTTAAAACCGCTTCCTTGCATAATAGAAATACGGCAAAAATGGCCGCAATCCTGCCAGGAATGAAATGTGTCCATTACTATTGTTTATTGCGGGAGGGTTACATGAGACTTCCAGAAAACGTTAAGTGTGAAATACACGAGGTTCGTGTTGCACAGGCGCTTTCTACGCAACAAGTCAGTACTATGGAGTGCCCGCGATTGCTCCCGAGTCCTGCCCAGGGTTAGGTCCCCTTTTCTCCAATTACTGTCGTGGTAGGCATCACTTGCCTCTCCGCGACCCTGAATTGAATAAGCAAAATAGAAAATAATACACACACAATCCTTAGAATGGGGTAAAAAGTAAGCGGGCATGGGGAGAACAAGACAAACTCTGCAACGAAAGAGCCAAAACCTGAGAAACGATCCAGGGCTTCTTAGGAAATCTGAGCACAGAATATGATCACCTTTCACCATTAACTATTACATGTATGCTAAAATTCGCTTTAAATTTAATATTTGAAGGAATCTGAGTCACACTCATAAGTAAATTGGATTTGAGCTCTGTCTCCATTCACAGAGTTTTTTTTTTTTCTTTCTTTTTGACTAGTCAGTGAACAATTTTGTGTAAAATGTGTTTTTGGCACGCGCTCGACACTGCACTTCAAATAATGACTTTTTGAAGTTAATTCTTTTTTTTTTTTATGGTAAGAACGGTGCACGATTTTTTTCATCTGCTTTAGTATTGTCCGCCCAGTTGCTGTTTTTCCTTCCGTAACTGCAAGACTGGCGATTTCTAATGCGATCTGGCAGATGGCCGTTTCTTTGTACTTCAGATTCTCAAAGTGACAGTCACCGATGTGCTGTAGATTGCAGGTGAACCTTAATGATGAGAAGCAATGAGAAGCACTGCAAGCCTCAGTTGACAGCATGGGTGGATCGGGTGTGGGAATTGGAGACAAAGATTGCTGGAAATTTCTCCAAGGAAAATAAAGCAGCCCCCATGGCTGTTTCGCCACTCTGCATATGTATGCTACTTTCATTTGATCATTCTGAGAGAAACGCTGCCATATCTACAAGGGCACATTAGACTGGGTTGGGGGGGCGCGGGGGCGCTCCACGTACAGTTTATTCGCCTAGTTTCGCAGAAATCATGTGGAGTTCATTTGCGCGATTAATATCAGCAGCATTCTTGATCGCGATTCGATTGTTGTCTACTTTGGATAAACAAAACGACGAAAAATACTCGCCTGCAGTTTGGAAGGTCAGTTCAGTTTTAACGCGGTGTTAGTTTGTAGTTCAGGTCCTCCGGTGGTCTTCACTGTTGAGACTGCTAGGTGTGAAACGCTCACCTGAGCTGTGTGAACTCGGGATCAATGTTACTGCGGGGTACTGGAGGATGGGGTGAATGTTCAGATTGAATGTTCCTCAAAACAGTCATGACCTGTACAGACTAGAATTCCCAGGCCCAGTGTATTTTCTGGTATTGAACACTAAGAACACCAGCTGAAAAACTGTCAGATATATTTGGACATTGAAACCTCATAAAAAAAATCATGTCATATTTTTCATAATTTTGATTAGAAGGAGTTTCTGGTCACAATTCAGTGCTACCACGTCTCTGCTTATTTGCAGAACTGAAAGCGGAGCATATACACGCACTGAAACCAAAAGCATATTAACTATCAAAACCTTCCACCTTGGGTGGCGCAGTGAGTAGCGCAGCCATTCTGATTCAGTGCCTTGGCTTCGAAGCCAGGTGGAGTTTGCACGCTCTCCCCATTTGTGCTGGGTTTCCGTAAACGTTCTGAAAATCAGCCAGGTCAAGTTGGATTGCAGTTCATAATTACTTTTCTTATTAAACGGCCCTGAAGTTTCCTGTCTTGCATCCGGACTGCACAGGCCAATTTGGGCTGCAGCCCAGTGCCGCGAAATGAACCAAGATGTATGATAAAAATCCATCCATCCATTATCCAACCCACTATATCCTAACTAAAGGGTCACGGGGGTCTGCTGGAGCCAATCCCAGCCAACACAGGGCGCAAGGCAGGAAACAAACTCCGGGCAGGACGCCAGCCCATATGAAAAAAATTTTCTTAGATATTCAAAGAAATATTCCTGCCGCTAAACTAACAAATCTAGTCCCCCTTTAACCACTTCACCATCATCCCTGAGATAATTCGTTTACCGCTAGTAATTATCTATGGTTCTCTCTCAGTTAAATCGGAACCAAACAATGGTTCAAGCCCAATGGTCCCATCTTACTAAATTTCAACACCGGGCAGCCAGTCCCCAAGCAGACCTGAGACAGCTGAATTACTTTTAGTGAAAATACGAGGGGTTTTCCTTCCTTCAGAACGAACAACAAAGCATATTAATAGAGTGAGACTGGCAAGTCCAGAAAGGCTTAATGTGGACAAGAACGCCATCCTGCATGACTCTCACCTCCTGCAAACTTCACGAGATCAACTCCTACGGGAAAATCGAAAGATGTGGTATGTTAAGAATAGCTTAAGCAAGAGAAGGTTAATTGCCAAGCAGTGCTCCTGCTTAAGTAATTTACAGAACTTTTAACAGTTTAACAACTTTAACACTGAATCCCTGTCTTTATTGAAACGCCCAAAAACGCATATGACGGTGACCTTCACCTGCATTGAGCATGCGCACGTCGGCATCAAACTCCTAAATGGGACGGTGTACTAAAAAATTGAAAGATTCTTGTATTTTATGTACTTTCAAAACTAATCGTACAGGCAGAACTATGATAGCGTCTACACAGCATATAAAAATAAATTCTTGAAGGAGCGAATTGCCCGCCGTGTCATGTTAATGCGCTGATTAAAGTTGAAAGTACATGCCTTCACAACTGGTGATAATCGTCTTGTCATTAAAGTAAAACAAAGCAAATGCTAAAGCAGGAAAAAAAAAGAAGGTGAAAAAAAAAAAAAAAACCCCAGAAAGTTAAGTG
Source organism: Polypterus senegalus (assembly GCF_016835505.1). Lineage (NCBI taxonomy): Eukaryota > Metazoa > Chordata > Cladistia > Polypteriformes > Polypteridae > Polypterus > Polypterus senegalus. The sequence goes on from NC_053159.1 coordinate 35,030,042, forward strand.
CTTAGTTCAATATTCGCGAGATGACTGATTAGCATAAGCACAGCAATCAGAGTACATCTTGTACCAAAGAACATTTGTAAAACTGACTCATTAGAGGAATAAATAAATAAATAAGCGCATGCGTTTGTATGTGTTTTGTGTCTCTCTCTCTTTGTCCTGTAATATTGCTATCTCGGTTACATTCTTCACCAATCCACTTTGCTAAGCGCATTGTTACGAATTTTGTTGCAGAATTTGATCCTTCTTACCGAATTGATTAAGCTTAAGTAATAAGCGTTAATTATAAACTGTCAGCGGAGTTATTTAGAATCTGATCTTCACGGTCCTCTGAATTTTTCAACTAGGCTACAATGCTAACGTCATTGGCTACAGGTTTTATCGAAAAACTGTAACGATCGGTAAGTCATTTGCTTTTTACGGATGTCCAGTATGTATAGCATTCAAGCTTTTCAAAACGAAATTTAGATGCACACAGGTAAACAGCGCCACAAACTCCATGAAAAGAAACTCTTTTATGCCCACTATGCTCGAAAATATTTTTGTCTGTAAAGGGTGACTAATCATTGCAATAACAAGATCCAATCAGGGAAAGTCCACAAAATAAGCACGAACCAATCAGAGCGCGATTAGAGCATTGTATTCAGAAAAACACTGAAATGCGGACGCAATGTTTTCAGAAGCGCTCAACACCAAAGCGCTCTTTGAAAAGTCTGTATTTTCTGGGGGCATAACGGATAATGAGGGCAAAAGACAAAAACACAGACAAACAAATACATTTTCAAATGAAAACACATTATTGTAGATGAGTCCTAGATAGTCTCCTCTTGTTTGTCAAATTTCTTATGATTTAATATAAAGGTTCTTTCTGAAACCTTCTTGTCGGTGGTTTATTTGGTAACCAAAGAAGGTTCCCCTTTGGCATTACTTGGAAAAACCACTTTGGCCCTTTTATTTCTAAGAGTGCAGAACAGATTGTTGAAATCAGATGGCATTGAGTGGACTTTATGTCAATCTGCACGCAACAATCTGGACGTTCTCACCTTCAAATCAGTTAATCAGTCAACTATTGAAGTTTATTTGTATTTATAGGACATCAAACAGTCTAATAACGTCACTAACTAGTTGAGTAGAGAACACATACTGCATAATTTATGCAACAAAAATTTCCATTAGAATTAGTGTGCTTAATGTGAAGAGCTAGCAATTGGGAAAAAAAAAAAACAAACAAAACAGTAGCCTCTACACGCTTTATATTCAATGATAAAACACAAATGCAGTCAAATCGCACAGTGATAGGAATTAAGAAATAATGTTATACTCATTTGATTGCCACTTATTCTCACATAGGTCCCAAAAATCACAGTTTGCTTGAACTGAGATTGTCCTTCCTAATGCCAAATGAAAGGTTCAGCGCAGCAGGTGTACTTGAGAGATTCTGTAGAATAGCAGACAATTACGTTATGGCCATCAGCTAACTCAGATGACCAGTACAGGCCAATGCTTAAATACACAACTAGAGAAGACCTGCCTTACAGAGGCATCTGCTGATTTAATTTTTACCTACTGCTCAGAGATCTATGTGTGCCCTCTGTGCCTGTGTGGTGTGTGTGTATGACTCACGCATGCAGACTCTGGATATTCATTCTTTCCTTAGTTTTTTCAACCATTAATGCTTCTTTGAAATAGTTCTGGCTTATGGGGTGGAAACCTAATCCAGCAGCACCAGACACATGGCAGGAACCGACTATGGATAGTGTTACAGTTCACGCAGGACATACCCCCTCTCATATACAGTAGGATTGATTTACAGTTGTCTATGGGATATTGGAAGAACCCGGAGAAACACCTGTGCAGACACAGGAAGAAAGTGCAAACTCCACAAGGATACCACACTCAAGAACTGAGAGGCAGTAGCACTAACCACTGGGCCACCATGCTTCCCTCTTATTCCCAATCCACTTCATTTTAATAAAAGTGTTTCAGCAGATGGATCTCATCCAAAACCTCCAATCTTCCAAATGGCAAAAATCAAAAAGATTCCAGAGTTGAAAATACTTTCTCAGAATGATGGAAATGAAGCAGTCACTGGAAACCAATGCTATTACTATCCACTTCAGCTTGAGTCACTCCATAACAATGCTGTAATTCAATTTGATCAAAGTCAAAGTGCAGTCAACACTATTAAGCAATCAACCTAAATATCCTGAACGTTGAGAAGTGTCCAGCTGCAGTCAGGACAGTTTTAGGGCTCGGACAGGTACGAGCACTTCAGACACTATGAGGTCCTTAAATTGACGCTGCCTTCTGGAGCCCCTCCCCTGTTTCGCTCGTCAACTGACGCTTATATTACACGCCCCTCATGACGGTTTCAGTTCCCTTTGGTTCCTGCAGTCAAATGTGTATTCAGCATTTATTACATTTCTAAACTATTGAGGTCTCTCAGTTCTGCATCAGAATCAGTTGTTTTGGTGTTATATATTGGAAAAAAAACTGAACAAAAAATCTTAACATTTTGTATTTTATAGTATACGTTTTATATCTGCGTTTGCCATGTCTTATTCACGAGACTGCTCTTTTTAACACGTTAATTATATGCTGCACTCAACGGAGTAGTGCCTCTGTGGCTAAGGTAATCAGAAGGCTGACCTTATATAAAATGGGAAACGCTAAGGAAGAAGACGAAGAAGAATAAATTATATGCTGCACTCAGCTACAATTAACACCACCTTAACACTACTATTCTTATAGAATCGAATAAATCATGTAATTTGTGTAAACTTTCAAAATATGTAATACTACGTGATGGACGTTTAGGAGCTCTTTAGAGTACTGTGTTCGTAGTCCTCTCTGTATTATATCATTAGTACTGTAATATTTCTGGTGTGCAAAATTTTAATATCTAACGATGCATTAATTGTATGCTCCACTGGAATGACGCACTCGCCCTCAGAAGCACGAGGCGGCATAAAGTAGTCGTTTGAGTCGCCCAACTAAGACCTTGCATATCCATTGGGGATGGCTCGCGACCTTGCAGCATGTACGAAGGGACGTTTATTACATTAACACGGCAGTTTATCCTGGCGAAGCTTTTTTATTTATGATACATATTTTTTACGCATACGCAGGGTTGCCAGACGTCCCTTATATACGTCCCATATTTGACGTCCCATATTTGATCACCCAAATGTCCTGTGTTTAGTTCATTTTCAAATTTTTTAATAAAAATATATTTTTACCTTCTTACGGTACTTAGTTGTAACTTTATAAGTAACTATACTTTCTTTTCCCAGATTATCTTGATGAAAATAACGCAAATGTAACGAGGAAACGAGTGTTTGCTGCCTGTTTGCAACTGGTTGGCCGAGGACAGCGACACTCTCACCGTTTTGCTCTCCAGCCTCGCTGCTGTGCAGTTCTGGATCAGCATTGCAACATACAGTGACTGTCAACAGTGTGTTGTTATTGCTTGCCGCGGACCTCTTTTTTTTCTAACTGCCTGTATTAAATAATAATATTCTCTGTGTTGGCTGGGATTGGCTCCAGCAGACCCCCGTAACCCTGTGTCAGGACATAGTGGGTTGGAAGATAAGGTGACCAGGCGTCCCTGTTTTCCGGGGACAGTCCCCGTTTTCGGACAACTGTCCCTACTCAGAAACATGTCCCCGGTTTAAGATTTCGTCCCCGGTTTCAGCTGGTTCACTTTTTTGAATGTATCTCATCACCAGGAGATTTTGAACTCGGCGCGCATGCGCGGTGTTTTCACGGACGTTATGCTTTACCGCATCCTGCAACTTTGCCGAGAAATCACGTAATAAGCTTTCACTTTGCATGGAGTCTACGCTCTTCTAGCGCCCCCATGTCCCCGGATTGGACCAAAAAACTCTGGTCACCTTATTGGAAGATGACTGACTGACTGACTAATATTTCTCTGTTGTCTGTATTAAATAAATATTTTCAAATGATTTCACTTTTACATAATTTTTTTAGCTTGTATTAAATCATTTTCAAAAGATTTTACTCTTTTTTTTCTCATAACCCACTAACATCCTTGCTTTATTTTCTTAACTTATGCCTCTACTTTTATATAATACTAGCCGCAGCCCGCAGTAGCATACGGCAGTGTAAGAATAGAAACGGAAAACAGTGAGAAAGGAATTCAATATAACAAAGGCTTAGGAAACCACCGTCGCAGTATAACGAAAATAGCAAGGAGCGAAACCAATGCCAATGGTCAAGAGAGTACCTTCCTGTAGCAGAAAAACATAGACATATATAGATAGACGCCGCATTCACTGTGTTGCCCAGTCGACACGATAAGTCAGCGCGTTCGCATGCAAGTGGTAAAAGTGCCATTTAAACTAATACAGGTAGATGTGGAAATCGGGTTTTCTGATGAAAAAACAATAACGTTTTAAACAGCATCGTTTACATACAACAGATTTTGGCGAATCGTATTACATGCAGTTATTTATATCCATTTATACACTAAATGCGTGCGTATCCCATGGTCTTAGAGTGGGTAGGCGGGGCTCTGTGAGTTGGCGGGCGTGGCTCTCTGTCTTGTGTGCGTTCTCTGTCTTGCTTGCCCTTAGTTAGAGTTGGCAGGCGGGCTTTGGAGGGCGTGGCTCTTTGTCTTGCTTGCCCTTAGTTAGAGTTGGCGGGGCGGGGCTCTGTGAATTCGCGATCGTGGCTCTTTGTCTTGCATGCGGTGTAATGTCAACGTGGCTCAGAGGTACATGTGGACCTTTGTACAGACGAAAGCGACTGTTTGGTGAGTTGTTGTGTGCCTGGAGAGCGACGCTGGACTGGGGAGGACGGTTACAGTTGGCATGCGTGGCTCTGTCGTGCGTATCCCATGACACGGTAGGATGGTTAGAGTTGGCGGGCAGGGCTCTGTCGAGCGTATCCCATTGTCTTAGAGTTGGCGAGCGGGGCTCTGTCATGTTTGCGCTCACTGTCTTGAGTGCCCTCAGTGTGTTGCTTGCGCTCAGTGTCTTGCATGCCTTTAGTGAATTATATATATATATATATATATATATATATATATATATATATATATATATATATACTAGCAAAATACCCACGCTTCGCAGCGGAGAAATAGTGTGTTAAAGAAGTAATGAAAAAGAAAAGGAAACATTTTGAAAATAACATAACATGATTGTCAATGTTCGGATTCAGCGGGTTAGAAAATGAATGGATGGATGATTGTCATTGTAATTGTTTTGTCACTGTTGTGAGTGATGAGTGTTGCTGTCATATATATATATACACACACACATATAAACATATATATATACATATCCATATGTACAGTACATATACACATATACACATATACACATATATATATATATATATACACACACACATATATACATACAGATATATATATATATATATCTATACTAATAAAAGGCAAAGCCCTCACTCACTCACTCACTGACTCATCACTAATTCTCCAACTTCCCGTGTGGGTGGAAGGCTGAAATTTGGCAGGTTCATTCCTTACAGCTTCCTTACAAAAGTTGGGCAGGTTTTATATCGAAATTCTACGCGTAATGGTCATAACTGGAAGCAGTTTTTCTCCATTTACTGTAATGGAGATGAGCTTGAACGCCGTGAGGGCGGAGTTTCGTGTGACATCATCACGCCTCCCACGTAATCATGCAGTACATAGAAAACCAGGAAGATCTCAAAAAAGCGCTGAAGAAAACATGCATTATATAATTGAGAAGGCAGCGAAACAATAAGAAGTGAGCGAGTGACATATACAACCATATTCGTGAGTTCTGCTACTTCGGAAACAAAGCACGATGTAAACCTACACTTTAAATTAAGTTCATAGACAGGCTGCCGCTGGCGTTTGTAATTTAGTGCCTGCCCATATAAGGCCGTCCGTCAGCGGCAATCCAATAGCAAACTGCCACGGGTAAATATTCACGGGTGAAGGACTGTGCTTATGCAGAGGAAGATGAGATGGTCAGGGTGGTGTTTGGCACAAATTCAGCGAAACTGCGAGAGAAAGTTTTAAGTGCCAGGACTAAGGTAACATTAAATACAGCCATGGACATAGCACGAGATGGCACCAGCACAGCTGGGAACCTTCGATGCATGTACACCGAGTGGCTCACGTGAACTGACGCAGTGCACAGATAAAAGCAACAGTTCTAAAGAGCTGAACAAAAACCGAATTACACAATTGAAAAGGCAGCAAAAAATATGAAGCGCCTGATAAGTATATTCATAAATCCAGCTACTGCGGAAACAAAGCACACGGTAGAAAAAGTCAATGTCCCGCTAAAGGAAGACAGTGTAAAAAACCCGTGCATGCAGTGTGTCAGGTCTCAGATAAAGAAGAAGACGAGCTGTTTATTGATGCAGTAAGAAACGAATCGATGAATGAAACCTGTCATCTTTACAACGATTGACAAACACGGAATGTAACTTGAACACAACACATCCTACAAATACGAACCTGATTGAAAGAAATAATGATAATCAAATCCTTGATGACAGCAACACTCATAACAGTCACAAAACAAATACTGTATATTGACAGTCATGTTACGTTATTTTTAAAATGTTCCCTTTTCTTTTCTAGATTTTTAACACACTACTTCTCCGCTGCGATACGCGGGTATATATATATATGTATATATATATATCCCGATCTACATACTCGAATAATGGATACTTTATTCGCCATCAATGATTGTTTTGGTAAAGCCATACTCAGTGTATTCATTAGATGAACGGTAAAAAAGTAAGAGCGAGGGAGGATGACTCATTGAGGCATGCAGGCTGTAGTGCGTCAACTCTATCTGAATTGCGATCACATTTGAAAAATATATCTTTTCAAGTTCTATTTAGTCCATATGTGTCAAACTCAAGGGCAGGGTCACATCCGCCCGGCGTGTAATTATATCCGCCCGAGATCATTTTATATACTGTATTATTGTTATTAATGGCCCGGGTATATGAAGCGCTGGTAACACAATAAACTACAGATCCCATAATGCAGCGCTTCAGCTGCCTTGCCGAACACTTACCGCGTTAATCAAGTCTACCTTATGATGCTGCAAGTTATTGCAAAGCTAGAGTTATTGCGCACTGAGTTTGCACGGCGCTTTGGTGACTTTGAAGAACAAAAAAAGTCCGTCTACATGCGGCTCGAACCTTGTGCATGTTTGGTAGCACATATCTGTGTGAGAAGCTCTTCTCAGTGATAAAGACTAACAAAACAGCACACAGGAGTCGCCTCACTGATGAGCACCTGCAATCCATCCTGAGAATCTCCACAACACAGAACCTCACACCAAACAGAAACGAACTTGTGGCCAAAAAAGATGCCAGGCGTCCAGCTCTAAAATGACATATGAGCAAAGACAACTGAATGATTTGATTTGTTATTGCACGTAAGAGCGGGAGTCAACCGTTTTAACAAACAGCGTATTGCACTGATACGAAATAGCTGTGTGTGTATATATGTAGATATATATATGTATGTATATATGTGTATATGTATAGATATGTATATATATATATGTTTATGTGTGTGTGTGTAAATATATATATATATATATATATATATATATATATATATATGACAACAACACTCATCACTCACAACAGTGACAAAACAATTACATTGACAATCAGGTTACGTTATTTTCAAAATGTTTCCTTTTCTTTTCATTGCTTCTTTAACACATTACTTCTCCGGTGCGAAGCTCGGGTATTTTGCTAGTATATATATATATATATATATATATATATAGTCAGGGATGCCAGGGGCCATGACCCGACCGGCACGCCATGAGGGACCGGATGTGGGTCTGCGCCCACCCTGGATCACGTGGGGGTCGCCTTCCTGGTTGCTCTGGGGGCCACGGGTACAAGGCATGGAAGCTCCACCCTGTAGGGGCCCGTGGTCACCGCTAGGAGGCGCCCCAATGCCTTGGGGACCTGTTACCCCAGCACTTCCGCCACACCAGGAAGTGCTGGGGGGAAGAATTAGGACGGCGCCCGGAGAGCTGTCGGGAGGACAGCCGGCACTTCCGCCACGCTGGGGTGTGGCTAGAGGAGGAATGCCGGGAACACCTGGGGCTCATCCGGGTCCTGTATAAAAGGGGCCGTCTCCCTTCATTTGAGGCTGGAGTCGGGTGGAAGCAGGACGAGGCACGAGGAGAGTGTGGAGACAGCCCGAAGAGAAGGCATATTGTGGCCAGGATTGTGACTTTGGGGTATTGTGCACGAACTGGGTCTGAGTGACCATTTATAAATACTGTAAATATTGTAAATAAACGTGTGGTGGTTAAAAAACAACATGTCCGCCTGTCTGTGTCCAGGTCGGCTCCACAATATATATACATACATACAGTGGTGTGAAAAACTATTTGCCCCCTTCCTGATTTCTTATTCTTTTACATGTTTGTCACACAATGTTTCTGATCATCAAACACATTTAACCATTAGTCAAATATAACACAAGTAAACACAAAATGCAGTTTTTAAATGATGGTTTTATTATTTAGGGAGAAAAAATCCAAACCTACATGGCCCTGTGTGAAAAGTAATTGCCCCCTGAACCTAATAACTGGTTGGGCCACCCTTAGCAGCAATAACTGCAATCAAGCGTTTGTGATAACTTGCAATGAGTCTTTACAGCTCTGGAGGAATTTTGGCCCACTCATCTTTGCAGAATTGTTGTAATTCAGCTTTATTTGAGGGTTTTCTAGCATGAACTGCCTTTTTAAGGTCATGCCATAGCATCTCAATTGGATTCAGGTCAGGACTTTGACTAGGCCACTCCAAAGTCTTCATTTTGTTTTTCTTCAGCCATTCAGAGGTGGATTTGCTGGTGTGTTTTGGGTCATTGTCCTGTTGCAGCATCCAAGATCGCTTCAGCTTGAGTTGACAAACAGATGGCCGGACATTCTCCTTCAGGATTTTTTGGTAGACAGTAGAATTCATGGTTCCATCTATCACAGCAAGCCTTCCAGGTCCTGAAGCAGCAAAACAACCCCAGACCATCACACTACCACCACCATATTTTACTGTTGGTATGATGTTCTTTTTCTGAAATGCTGTGTTCCTTTTACGCCAGATGTAACGGGACATTTGCCTTCCAAAAAGTTCAACTTTTGTCTCATCAGTCCACAAGATATTTTCCCAAAAGTCTTGGCAATCATTGAGATGTTTCTTAGCAAAATTGAGACGAGCCCTAATGTTCTTTTTGCTTAACAGTGGTTTGTGTCTTGGAAATCTGCCATGCAGGCCGTTTTTGCCCAGTCTCTTTCTTATGGTGGAGTCGTGAACACTGAATTGAGGCAAGTGAGGCCTGCAGTTCTTTAGACGTTGTCCTGGGGTCTTTTGTGACCTCTCGGATGAGTCGTCTCTGCGCTCTTGGGGTAATTTTGGTCGGCCAGCCACTCCTGGGAAGGTTCATCACTGTTCCATGTTTTTGCCATTTGTGGATAATGGCTCTCACTGTGGTTCGCTGGAGTCCCAAAGCTTTAGAAATGACTGTATAACCTTTACCAGACTGATAGATCTCAATTACTTCTGTTCTCATTTGATCCTAAATTTCTTTGGATCTTGGCATGATGTCTAGCATTTGAGGTACTTTTGGTCTACTTCTCTGTGTCAGGCAGCTCCTATTTAAGTGATTTCTTGATTGAAACAGGTGTGGCAGTAATCAGGCCTGGGGGTGGCTACGGAAATTGAACTCAGGTGTGATACACCACAGTTAGGTTATTTTTTAACAAGGGGCAATTACTTTTTCACACAGGGCCATGTAGGTTTGGATTTTTTTTCTCCCTAAATAATAAAATCCATCATTTAAAAACTGCATTTTGTGTTTACTTGTGTTATATTTGACTAATGGTTAAATGTGTTTGATGATCAGAAACATTTTGTGTGACAAACATGCAAAAGAATAAGAAATCAGGAAGGGGCAAATAGTTTTTCACACCACTGTACATATACATATATATACATACATATATATACATATATAGCAGAATACCCACGCTTGGCAGCGGAGAAGTAGTGTGTTAAAGAAGGAAAGAGAAACAAAAGGAAACATTTTGAAAATGACGTAACATGATTGTCAAAGTAATTGTTTTGTGTATTTGGCGGCAGCGTCACGAAGTTGTTTTCATCTAGCTGCATCAGAAAATGTACCACAATGTCTGACACGCCTCCTTTTTACTGTTTTCTCACAGCTTGGATTGTTGCTGTCATAATTCATAATGGGTTTGAGTCTACAAATATACATATATATATATATATATATATATATATATATATATATATATATATATATATATATATATATATATATATATATATACACACACATCTGCATATCTATATACATATCTACATATAGACATATATATATATATATATATATACATACCTATCTACATCATATATACACACACATACATACATACACACACACAAATTATATATATGTATGTATGTATGTATGTGTGTGTGTGTGTGTGTATAGTTTTGGTCACTGAGTGCAAGGGAAAAATAATAAAATATAGTCTATAAGTTATTAAACAGTAAAACATTAACGTTTTAAGAAGTACAGGTACATTGAGCACTACTGGAGTGGTTGCGGGTAAAGTACATTTTAAAGACTGTGTAACACAACAGGTAAATAGTACTAACAGCAGCTAAAATGTATATGGATCATCTCTCGGTAGTTGATCCCTTTTGAAAGGCGCTACACGACGGCTGTGGTATAGAAATTACATTTTCTATGTGAACGTTCAAATTTCTGCCTCTGGTAATGTGCCTTACCGCAATTAAAGAAAATTATTTTTGTGTCCTCTGCAGTGTTAAGAGAGAAAGGCTTTGGTTTGGGATAAAAGGAAAAAAGGTGTAAAGAAAGGAAAGTTGCCTTTTTCTTTTATATAGTATAGAGAGATGTGTTTGCTGACGTTATGATCGCCTTTTGGGGACAGTCGCGGTGGGTCTTGTGTAGACTGGTGAGACGTCCCTGCCATTAATCGGCTGTGATGGCACTGTCAGTCCTCCACTCGTATGCGTGTGTTCATAATCCGAGCTGAGGACCTCATAATCGTATACGTGCAAAAGAAAGTGTGAATCGCCTTAATATTATTTTGCCGTGGTGTAGAAAAGGGGTCCCGTGTTTGCACTTGTCTGGGCTATAGCGCAGGGGGAGGATGAAAAAAATTAAAAGTGCTCACTTTGACTTAAGGCAGAAGCGCAGTCAGCGTCTCAAAGGCGGCACAGCTATGCGCTGCTGGCTGCTCGACTTTTGCAGGGCAGGAGACCCCAGTTTTTGCAGACACGTTCATGATATCAAAAGTCTCAGCGCTCTTTGGAGGTCATTCATATATATATATATAGCAAAATACCCGCGCCTCGCAGCGGAGAAGTAGTGTGTTAAAGAAGTAATGAAAAGAAAAGGAAACATTTTAATAATAACGTAACATGATTGACATTGTCATGAGTGTTGCTGTCATATATATGCCTGCCTAAATAAGTCACGCTCGCTTTGCTCTTACTTTTTTACCGTTCATTTAATCATGGCTAGTGGCAGAAAAATTATAAAATGGAAGGAGGATGGCTTTACCAAAACAATTATTGATGGGTTAATCGATTATTCATAAAGCTTGAATTGGTGATCTGTTTTTCTGTGTTAACCTCATATTTTTTCATACTTCTTCTCAAACTAAGGTGGTGCGAGGGTAAAATGAATCGGGATGCGCTGATCAATGTAATCGATGTACCAGGAAATCATGCATTGACAAAAGCTCCCCTTTGCTTGTAATGCAAAGTGTGATTAAATGCATTATTTTTTAACACGTTATAGAGCACATGCATCGAAGCTTCTTAGCTTGTGCTAAGAAAAGGAAAGATTTTAAAAATAACGTAACACGATTGTCAGTGTAACCTTTTGTAAGTAGTGCCTGGAGGATTCAGTGTGGAGAAACTCTAGAGACAGCGTGTGTATTAACTTGTGGATTTTTCTGTGAGTATTTGGTGGCAGCGTGACAAAGTTGGTTCCTCAAGACTGCGTTAGCTGCGGAGCGCAGCTCAGAGTGAAATGAGATGAATGAGAGGGGAGATGATGACGTGACTCTCCCACCCGCCTTAACTGTCAATCCCCCACAAACACAGTCTCTCGGAATTTGCATAAGCACACCCCTTCACCTACAATTTTAACTTAGTTACAAAGTGATTAAAACTCTCGTTTTATATCCTGCGTCCTCTAATAAAACTTGTATCCCGCATTACCTGTGGGCATGACAAACGCCAGCGGTAGCCTGTCTATGAACTTAATTTAAAGTTTAGGTTTACACCTTGCTTTCTTTCCGAGGTAGCAGCACTCATGAATATGGGTGTATATGTCACTCACTCACTTCTTATTGTTTCGCTGCCTTCTCAATTATATAATGCATGTTTTCTTAAGCACTTTTTGGAGGTCTTCCTGGTTTTCTACGCACTGCGTTGACAGTCAGTTCACGTGATTACATGGGAGGCGTGATGATGTCACACGAAACTCCGCCCCCCACGTCTTTCCAGCTCAACTCTATTACAGTTAATGGAGAAAAATACCTTCCAGTTATGACCATTAGGCGTAGAATTTCGAAATGAAACTTGCCCAACTTTTGTAAGTAAGCTGTAAGGAATGAGCCTGCTAAATTTCAGCCTTCTACCCACACAGTGAGGGCTATACCTTTTATTAGTATAGATAGATATTGGTCTGCGTGTGTAGGGGGCATGTAGAAATGTATATATATATATATATATATATATATATATATAGTAATACAGAGAGAAATTATAAGAGTGTCTCATATTTCTAATTTTCTAATCTGACAACCCTAACTTACATTCAGTTTGCCACGATTACTATAATAGTACATTTAGCATAAAAGTGTACTGCAAACACAGGGGCGGGGGTATGGAAAGTTGGTGGAATAAAAAGAGATGCAGCTGACAAGGGCGTCATTTTATGGGCCTCAGAATGTCTCAGGTCCCTGAATCTGTCCGAGGTCTAAAACTGTCCTGATTGCAGCTGGACTCTATTGGGAAAGTTAGCCTCTGCCGGCAACTCTTTCATCACATCAGTTTTTGTATGCACGTTTGTTAATTTCCTGTACTCTCTCTGTCCAAATGATGGTCATGAGAGGGCGGAGCACTTCTCACCAGCACTGGGCAGAAAGCAGGAACCATTCCTGGATGGGACGGCACAACTCTGCACTTACACTCACCCTTATCCAGGCTAATTTGGAATCACTGATTAATCTTAGCTGCATATCTTGGAGATGTAGGAGCATAATAGACATTTTCTTTCTTTCTTTCTTTCTTTCTTTCTTTCTTTCTTTCTTTCTTTCTTTCTTTCTTTCTTTCCCTCCAGCCACTTTCAGCCTGTACCCCCCTCATTTTTATAACCCTTAAGCTTCTTCTTACACAATTCATTTGTTTGTGCCTGCTGAACATTTTGGGGGCATCTAGAGGACTGAGGCCTCAGGCTATTTTGAAAGCACCTGTTGCCCTGCCACCTGCTGGCTCCATTTGTCATTGCACTCTAAGGTTACCATACATCAGTCAGTCAGATAAGGCTGCTTAGGGTCTTTTCCTTTTGGGTCTCATGATTCCACGTCAAGTGCACATCAGATTACATGCTGTGAGACATCATGGTGCCCTGGTCACTGTGCTTTCTGGCCTCGGCTCAGACAATCTAATTCTAGAATTCTGGAAATGGGTCTCATCACTTGAAATGTCTTAGGATACAATCAGTTAGCATGTGGGGTAAAGAATTTTAAAAGGAAAAACAAATTCCAGCTTTGATGTTTTGGAGTCATTGGGATGAAACAACAAAAAAAGGGCCTTATTTTACTTTTTTATAAGTGTGCAGGTTAAACAGTCCCCATCAGTAATTGAAAAAGCTGGGCCTGGCTCCATGGCCAGAGCTAAAACAAACTAATAAAATGTAACTCAATCTCACTCTTGTGTTCTGCTTTCTATAGCTTGCTCGTACTTTTCCATTTCTATTCTGCCCTCACACGCACTTATCTGTTAACAATTAGATGCAACTAAACATTGCTGTTCTTCAAGAAAAAAAAATCACCCACCACTATAACGGGCATGTCCAGGCTTCCTCTTTAAGGAGGGTGATGCAGAGGTCAGGGAAGTTTCTGGTTGCCGAGGACTACCAGCCTCTCAGCCATGAAGAACATGTGGTGTGATGTCTGAAAGATCCATTGATGAGAGTTTAATGCTGGCAGTGTGCTGCTCTAACCTTAAGCCAAAATGGATATTATGGGACACCAAAGAAACCAAAACTTGTAAACTTTGGCTGGAAAGGTGGCCACCAGAGGGAGCTGGTGGGTGAGGATCAGTCTCCAAAGGTGGTCACCAGAGGGATGGCAGGTGAGCACCAAGCTGGAAATGTGGCCACTAGTAGGACAGATAGGCATTTCAGTTTCTTTTGTCCAACAGCTTGGCAAAGCTGAACACAGTCCTTGGCTATTCACTCTACACCACCATTTAGCTATCTGGGCTTTTACTTTCCATCCTTAACACATTTAACGTGTAAAACGTCTTGTCCCATCACATCAGAAAATGAGCACTGAGAATATGTAGAAGTTGCAAATTGTATATGTGTACTCAGTCTGCTGGTCATTGCGGATTTCTGTTTAGTTATGATAATACAGAACTTTTAGTGTCAGCCAGCAGGAGGTACTGCAACTGGATCACTTAGTTTTAATGGGAATGCCACTCATAATTTTAACGAGGCAGACAATATGCACTCATAACGCCACCCTCATGCTAACATTAGCCAAGTTTCCATCCAGTTTTTTGTGACGTTTTGTTATCGACAAACAGAATATACGTAAAAAAAATGTGTGAAATTTGCTGTCTCCAGCCTGTTTCCATCCAACTGGCTTTTTATTGATAAAATGGTGTGCGTGAAGACGTCATCCCCTCCAAAACGAACTGCCGCATAAGTTTTGTTGTATCGCGAAAAGAAATCTGCCCTTGAGCCGTTTCCATACATAATTTTGTGTATGTCGCAAATTTTCTACCTTTTGTTTTCCACGTTACACCCCCTCCACTAAACAAAGAAACAAAGAAATGGGGAGTTTATTCAGACAGTTTTTTGAAATTTGCCAGCTTACTGTTATTTCAGTTTCACAAATAATTGGAATTGTACATAATATCCGAAGACAACAGCAGAATGCCTCAGTGCCTCCAGCACTGATTCCCCCAATGTCCAGGCCACACAGTTTCTCCTGGCCGCCTCTAGTCCTCCCTCCAGCTCCGTCCTCTTCCACCCGACTTCTGCCGATGACTGGAGGGAGGCGGCCCCTTAAGTAGGAACCCGGATGGGCTCCAGCTGCTTCCCGGCACTCCCCTTTGGACACACCCCTGTGTGGTGGAAGTGCCAGCTGTGCACCCGGAAGCCATCCGGGTGTCTCCTGTCTTCCTCCCCCCCAGCACTTCCTGGTGTGGCGGAAGTGCTGGGCTCCAGGGTTCCTCAGGCACCGGGGCGCCGCCTGGCGGTGGCCACGGGCCCCTACATGGTTGGGCTTCCAAGCCCTCTACCCGTGGCCCCCAGTACAACCAGGGCGATCGCCCCCTTGTGGTCTGGAGGAGGCACAAGCCCTTCTCCGGTCCTCCTGGGCGTCCCGGCTGGGCTCCAGCCCCGGCCGGGTACCACACGAGATATTCCGGCACCGGGCACCGCCTGGCGGTGGCCACGGGTCCCTACAGGGCTGGGCTTCCAAGCCCTGTACCCGAGGCCCCCAACATAACCAGGATGGACGCCCCCTCACGGTCTGGAGGAGGCACAAGCCCTCCTCCGGTCCTTCTGGGCATCGACCACATTAGTAAATAAGACAATAAATAATTCCAATAATAAAAACAATGTTCATGCGGAGGTTAAAATGTACAGTATTTAAACAACAATTCCTGAAAAAACATAAAAGCAGGGATAAAACACAGCTAGGATCGCTTCGTAAAAACCTTCACAAGCCCCACTGCCTCCATGTTCTACTCAGTGAGGGGAGACATCATCCAGCAAGTGCAGCCCATCTTCTTGACTGATTCTTGTCATTGACACCATCCCTCAGCATCCACAAGGACAGCAGAATGAAGCAGTTGCTTGTCCGATAGCCCTAGAACTCGAAGAAAGTACCCCAGTGCGACGAAACCCACGGGTATGGGAGAGACGACGGAATAAGACCTACTGGGAGGAGGTGGTGGGGAGACACTTTACAGAAAATCTCTGGCTGCAACATTTTAGAATGACACGGCCGACGTTTGAGATGTTGTGTGGATTCATCAGTCCTAAAGTTGCGCCCATCACAGGTTGCCACTGACCACCGGTTCCAACCCAAAAGAGGATTGCCATCGCCCTTTACAAGCTGGCAACCTGCGCCGAGTATAGAGTAGTTGGAGAAACTTTCGGGGTTAGTAAAACTACCGTCCATCGATGTGTATATGCTGTGTGCACCGCTATTAAAGAAAAATTAATGCGGCGTTATATCAGACTTCCGACTGTAGCGGAGGCCAATAAAATTGCATACCGCAATTCCTTGGTGTATCTTGTGCCACAGATTTACGGTGCGCTGGATGGCACGCATGTGCCTATTCTTCCCCCGACGGAAGGCTACCGCGATTACATTAATCGCAAAGGGTGGCCATCTATTGTTCTCCAGGCCCTTGTTGATGACAGGTGCATGATAGGAGACATTTGCGTTGGCACTCCTGGAAGTGCCTATGATGCAGCTGTGTTTGCAGCATCGGATCTGTACAGGTGAGCCTACCTTTCAACATCCCTTCTCAGTGCGATAACAACTGAATTAGTACTGTAACCTGCTTCCCTTTAAGTTTTTAATTAAAACTGAAATTTGAATTAATACAAAATAACGACGTTTAATCGAAAAAAAACTAAAGTTAATAATAATGAGAGAATTTTATATATATGCTAAAACAACTGCCATTTAATAATAAGAAAAAAATGTTTAGATAATGAAACACACGGTTTATTAAATATTTTGACTGGCACAGTAAATTACCTTTCCGGTTTTTGTATTATTTAGACATCCTGAGAGACACCCCCAGGCTACAGTTGATGTGAAGGGAGTTCAGGTACCCCTTTTAGTAGCAGGAGACCCAGCCTATCCGCTACTGCATTGGCTCATCACGAGAAATAACGAGGCTCTTCATCAGACCATGCGAACCGCTCCGCCATTCTCGTTTTGATTGCACGTGATGAAAATATATCATGTGACACATTTATTTTGCGTTAAAGCCCTTTTTCTGACAAAAAGTGTTTCCAATGTAGTTTTTGCGACATCTGAAGTATCGATATGGAATTTATGCGCTAAAGTTAAACGGAAAAATATTATGTCGACATGTACAACATTTTAGCGATAATTAGCATTTCCATCAGCTATATCGGTAAAACAATTTGAAGCGCTAAATATTTTTTCGCAAAAACTCCTTGGATGGAAACCTGGTTATTCAAATTATGAAAATAATTAAAATTACCCATTTCTCACATAGTGATTTTCCGCAGCTGTTTTCCTCTAGAGAGTGCTAGCTACCTGGTTGAAATAAGTTCTTTTGTAATTGCAGCGTCATAAGTAACCCAAAACTATATGGATATGATATTAAAAGGTGATACTCCTCCCATAGTGATACGGCGGTAAGAAATCACATAAGAGAAAATAACTTGGCTTTCTTAAATGACGATTTGCACGGCATAACAGACAAAAGGAAGCCAATGGCAAGACAATTACTGAAGTGGGTGCCCGATGTATACAGTCTGCCATTTTTGTTGCTGTGCTGGAAGGTTTTCCCGGATCGGATGACGATATCTCCCATCCGTCCGTCAGCTTTCCCGGTATGTCGGCCAATGTTCCAATTCTTTATACTCTTTCTCCATCAGCAGGCGCTAACTTATGTAAACCATGCCAGTCCAAACAAGGAAAAGATAGGATTCAATTTCATGCACACAGAAATAGTACAATGCCCATTTTCATAGTTGTCCCTTTCGTGTCTTCTAATGCTTGCCTAGCAGTTCTAAATGATGAGCCTCTATGTGCTAAATCTGGCCTTTAGCTGTACACATGAGAAAGAAGCAGATTTATAAAATATCTTTTGTACAGAGCACAGTGACATATTAAACATATAAACTTATATTCTGATTACAGCAGCTCCATAGCTTTTCCTTCTGGGTGCTTTGCCTTTCCTTCCACTTTCCCAAAAAATGTGGTAGGTTAATCAGCGGGTCTACATCGGCCCTTTGTGAGTGCATGACTGGGCCCTGTGATGGGCTGGCATCCAGTTAAGGGCTTATACCAGATGCTGCCAGGGCAGGACCCATCCATCCCCTCATGTGCCCTGAATTGGATTTAACAGACTTTTCAAAATTATGCTACCAAATGGTATAGTGCTCATAAAAGTAGACTTAGACATGTCTTAATCAGGTCACATTCTCAGAAGTCCACACCATTGTGGTAGGAGAATTTAAGAACCTGAAGGAGCAGATATTGATATAAAAGCCTTTGATTTTACAGTGCGTTTATGTGTTCACCTTCTTGAATGTTTTGCACATGTTATTGTTATACAACATTGAATTGCAGTGGATTATATGTGGCTTTTTTGACACTGATCAACAGAAAAAAAACTCTTTAATGTCAAGGCAAAAACAGACCTCTGCAAAGTGTTTTAAATTAATTACGCATATAAAATACAAAATACTTGATTTTGCCAACCATGCCAACCTTGAGTCTATGTGCAAAGGTGTGACACCCGGGTTGCCCACAGCTGGCATCACTCTCTTAAACCTGATAGATGTAAACCAAGATGGACTGGGCATTGAGTGCTTTTGTTCACAAAGTACTTAACAAACAAAGTGCATAGCAGTTTTCTTAGTGTGGACTGGGACCCGGACACAGGCAGATGGACAACATGGTTCCACCACACACCGTTTATTTACAAGACTTATTTACAATTTTAACGTGCACTACAAACCCCAGTGCCTCCAGCACTGATTCCCCCAATGTCCAGGCCACACAGTTTCTCCTGGCCACCTCTAGTCCTCCCTCCAGGTCCATCCTCTTCCACCCGACTTCTGCCGATGACTGGAGGGAGGCGGCCCCTTAAGTAGGAACCCGGATGGGCTCCAGCTGCTTCCCGGCACTCCCCTTTGGACACACCCCTGTTTTGCGGAAGTGCCGGTTGTGCACCCGGAAGTCGTCCGGGTGTCTCCTGTCTTCTTCCCCCCCAGCATTTCCTGGTGTGGCGGAAGTGCTGGGCTCCATGGTTCCTCAGGCACCAGGGCGCCGCCTGGCGGTGGCCACGGGCCCCTACAGGGTTGGGCTTCCAAGCCCTCTACCCGTGGCCCCCAATACAACCAGACCGATCACCCCCTTGCGGTCTGGAGGAGTCACAAGCCCTCCTTCGGTCCTCCTGAGCGTTCTGGCTGGGCTCCAGCCTCGGCCGGGTACCACACGGGATATTCCGCACCGGGGCGCCACCTGGCGGTGGCCACGGGTCCCTACAGAGCTGGGGGCTTCCAAGCCCTGTACCCGAGGCCCCCAACATAACCAGGACGGACGCCCCCTCGTGGTCTGGACGAGGCCCAAGCCCTCCTCTGGTCCTCCTGGGAGCCCGGCCGGGGACCACATTAGTAAATAAGACAATAAATAATTCCAATAATAAAAACAATGTTCATGTGGAGGTTAAAATGTACAGTATTTAAACAACAATTCCTGAAAAAAGATAAAAGCAGGGATAAAACACAGCTAGTATTGCTTCGTAAAAACCTTCACAAGCCCCACTGCCTCCATGTTCTACTCAGTGAGGGGAGACATCATCCAGCAAGTGCAGCCCATCTTCTTGACTGGCTTTTGTCATTGACACCATCCCTCAGCATCCACAAGGACCCGCGAGCCCCGCTGCTTTCTCCTGCCATTGTCCCTCGGCCTTAGGCGGCAGCCCACTCGGAACAGTTGGTCACTCCTGCTCCCAGGGCACTAAACACCAAGCCTGATGACACCCTATGGGGCTTCAATCCCAACCCCTTGCCTCCTCTCTATAGTAGCACCAGCCCTGCCATGATTGTGCCTTTCCTTTTTCTACTTCTTCTTCTTTCAGTTTAATTTCCGTGTTTCTTTCACCTTCTTTCTATTCTTAACATTCCCTCCTTTGCTCCCCTTCATACGACTGCAGGCGCATTAACTACTATTCGTGGAGCACCAATGTGGAACAGCTGACCAACGTAATATTAATAAAATTGATTAAATAATAATCAATAATCACCACACTGCAACAGACCCCTTATGTGCATCACCACAATAGGTCTCTAACAGCATTGCACGTCTGGACACTGCAGTTTTTCTCCATTCTTCATTTGAAAATCTGCTCAAGTTCTAGCAGTCTGCATGGGGATTGTGAGTGAACAGTCTTTTTCAAGTCCAGCCTCGAATTCTCAATTGGATTGAGATCTGGACTCTGACTCGGCCA
The DNA here is from genome assembly GCF_016835505.1 of Polypterus senegalus. Taxonomy (NCBI): domain Eukaryota; kingdom Metazoa; phylum Chordata; class Cladistia; order Polypteriformes; family Polypteridae; genus Polypterus; species Polypterus senegalus. Next base: position 35,050,577 of record NC_053159.1, read on the forward strand.
CTCTAGGACATTCACATTGATGTTTTGAAGTTATTCCTGTGTAGCTTTGGCTCTCTGCTAAGCCCTTTATCTCGATCTTCTGGCAAGGTGCTGGTTTCTTGCAGACTGCATCAGGTCTTCCTCCAGGGTTTTCCTGTATTTTGCTGAATTTGATTTGTTCTTTCAACCCTCAAAAGCCTTCCAGGGCCTACTGCAGAGAAGAAATCCCACAGCATGCCAAGACATCAACCATCACACTTTCATGGTGAGGATGGTGTATTTTTAATAATATGAAATGTTTAAGCATGGTGTTCAGTTCATTGGCCACTAAGCTCAATTTTGGTGTCATCAGACCATAGATGCTTCTTCCAGCTGACTTGAAAATCTCCCAGGTGTCTTCTGCCAAGGTGTCTGATGCATTTTTTTTTAACTGTGGCTATTTCTTTGCCATTCTCCCTTAAAGATGGAACTGGTAAAGCATCTGAACAACAGTTGTTGTATAAACAGTTTTGCCATTCTTATCCATTGTAGCTTGTAACTTCTTTGGAGTTCTCATAGGTGTCTTGGTGGCCTCCTTCACAAGTTGATTTTGTCGTCTGGATGCCTGCATGAAACACTTCTGCCCCATGTGGATGAATTTTGTTGAAATGAAGCACACTTATTCTTCAAGGAAATTTGTTCAGACTGCTCACTTTTCTTTGAGATATTTTGAATAGATCACGGTGTACAGTTAAAAAAGGGAGATTAAGAACTTGTGTTAAATTGTAACAGTATCACACTGACATCTAAGAAGATGTTGAGATAAGACAGCATTATGAGGATAGACCTTATGCGTAGGCATACATGCTACACAAATGTCCCGGTTTGGGACTTTGAAAATCTTGTTACCCTATAATTTACCATTAGATTGTCACATAACTATAATGGTCTGTCACGTTATTAAAGTTTGCCTTCCTTAAACTTTGTCATAAGTATCTATCTTACAGACAGACCTCAGTATGTACGTCTCGGGAACTGGAGGTCTGACATTGTGGTCAGCAACACAGGAGCGCCGCAGGGGACTGTACTTTCTCTGGTCCTGTTCAGCCTATATACATCAGACTTCCAATAGAACTCGGAGTCCTGGCACGTGCAAAAGTTCGCTGACGACACTGCTATCATGGGCTGCATCAGTAGTGGGCAGGAGGAGGAGTATAGGAAGCTAATCAAGGACTTTGTTAAATGGTGCGACTCAAACCACTTACACCTCAACACCAGCAAGACCAAGGAACTGGTGGTGGATTTTAGGAGGACCGGGCCCCTCGGACCCCGTGATCATCAGAGGAGACTGTGTGCAGAGGGTACAGACCTATAAATACCTGGGAGTGCAGCTGGATGATAAATTGGACTGGACTGCCAAAACTGATGCTCTGTATAAGAGAGGACAGAGCCAACTATACTTCCTTAGAAGGCTGGCATCCTTCAACATCTGCAATAAGATGCTGCAGATGTTCTATCAGATGGTTGTGGTGAGCGCCCTCTTCTACACGGTGGTGTGCTGGGGAGGCAGCATAAAGAAGAAGGATGTCTCACGCCTGGACAAACTGGTGAGGATGGCAGGCTCTATTGTAGACACAGAGCTGGACAGTTTGACATCCGTGGTAGAGTGACGGGCGCTGAGCAGGCTCATGTCAATCATGGAGAATCCACTGCATCCACTGAACAGGATCATCTCCAGACAGAGGAGCAGCTTCAGCGACAGACTGCTGTCACCATCCTGCTCCACTGACAGACTAAGGAGATCATTCCTCCCCCACACTATGTGACTCTTCAATTCCACCCGGCGGGGTAAACGTTAACATTATTCAAAGTTATTGTCTGTTTTTACCTGCATTTTTATTACTCTTTAATTTAAAATTGTTTTTTGTATCAGTATGCTGCTGCTGAATTATGTGAATTTCCCCTTGGGATTAATAAAGCATCTATCTATCTATCTATCTATCTATCTATCTATCTATCTATCTATCTATCTATCTATCTATCTATCTATGCAAATCCCATTTCATGAAAATGAAATATCCAGTCATCCCCAAGAAAATAAAGAATTAATTACAAAAGTTTTCAGTTTAATGTATTTTTTTTTAATTATTTAGATTATGTTAACAGTCTTTTGTTTTCAGGCATTTTACCAGTCCTGGTGAGATAGGCTTTGGCCATCACCACCATGAAATGGATTGAGAAGCTTCTAGAACCTTCCTTCTGAACTCAGTCCATTGAAGGCTACAGTGCCTGAGAGAACCCCTGAATGTCACGCCATGCGTGGCTGTTCTAATTTGTTTAAAAGGACAGAACAATGAGAGCCTAGATAATTGACTTCTTATGAGCCATCATAGCCATTTCAAAGTGTGTGGCAGGCAGCTGTTGACTTCCTTCATTACCTGTAGTATGAATGAAGCATTTTTTGAGATCAGGGCTCAATGACAAACAGGAGTGGTCATCTGCAAGCTCACAGTCAAGAGACAGAGGCTCACTGAAAGTTGTAAAGAAAGTGCCGACTCTCTCAAACAAGAAAGCACCCCTCTATTTCCATTTTCATGTATGTCTTTTGCACAAAGCCATTTGACCATCGTTTCTGCATTACTTATCACACGCTGCCTTTCTCTTTCCGCCCCGAAGGCAGCAGTGTTAGGAAACTGGCCGTGTTAATGACCTGCTGTGTTTTGACTTGTTGTCTCCGGCTCAGGCCTTCTAAATAAAATTCCTGCTTACGCGCAAATAAAGCTGCTTGGTGCTTTAAAGATGCCTCCTTCCATTGTTTACTGAAGAGTTTTGGCTTGCAGTTAGTCAGTCTAGAGATGACACATCTAGAGCTTGGCCAAAACGTTGCACTTAATGGAGTGGAGAGCAATACCCACAGTGTGAAATCTGTGGCCCACGCCCGGGCCAGCTTGTGCCGACACTGCTGAGCCCTTCAGATTCCTTCATTTGTTTATTTCTAGTCAGACGCCCTGCGGCCCATCAATTACAGTGCGGCTCTGAGGCCAGACTGACGACTGATGCTTTTGACGGGGGTGGCAGACGTGCACATCTGCATGGCCATGAGGACAGCGAAGGCTCTGGGTGTAGATCAAGCATCTCGGGACCATTACTGCTTCGTGCCAGGGAGAGATTGAATTATTCCCTCTGGCGGTGGTGGAAAACCGACATCCATCTCCACCTCACCTTTGTGTGCAGGTGGCAGCAATTGAGACAGCATTAGCAGGCGGGCAGAGGGATGGGGGCACTGGGGTTAAATATGGTGGCAGGCTGAAACGAGGCCTTAAAAATTCTGTGTTTTTAACTGTTTCACTCCTGGGTTTCACACAGTGAAAAACACACAAACTCTTTCTATCTTCTGGCTATGTGGACATTTTACTCACAATGGCCTCTTCATTAAAAGTATAGAATTCCTCTTTCAATCTCTCTTTGCACCACCAAGATAATGGCACTCTTCCAAAGTGAGTAGCCATTGGAGAGAGAAACTGTTGAAGGAACCCATAGTTTAGTAACAACAAAAAAAAAAAGAACACCTGAGCTTTCTGGTCCACTACAAAACAAAAGATTCAAGGTGGGCCTGCATGGGATCGTAATTGCAATCACCACTGGGAATGTTTCCCAAGCCTTTGACTGGAAAAAGTTGGTTTCAAGCACCTGCTTGTTCTTTATTTTATATTTACTCTCACGGAATTTCCTCCTTAGACTCATCAGTCAGTCTTCTTCAGAGCATCATGATAAGGTGCTTTACACTTTAATCAAAATTCACTTAAACGTAAGAAAATAAAACGTGATCATTCAGAAGTGTTGTGATGTGGAGCTTTCCTCAAAAATGGTTCCGATCCTCATTGTAAGAGCCAAATCTTTTAAGATAATGTTAAAGGTAAAGTCTTGCTTGGTTTGAACAGAATATACAAGTATAATCATCAAATTTACTTACTGCCCATATTATGAATACCCAAAAGAACAGATTCACATAAAAATATTTTAAAAAACCCAAAAAGCACTCATTTATTTAGTTGATTTTGCTCTTGAGGCCTCAATTTACCTGTTGACATTATGAGATGACTTTCTTATGGTTACTTTCCATGAGGTAAATGTATTTCTCCTTTTCCTTATTTTAAAATGATTTGATAATGTAAGTTTTTGAGGCCATGAGAACATAAGTAATTTATGCAACATTATAAAATACCAGTAACGGCGCACTGCACGATAACGTGCAGTGAATACACTTGCCTTATAGTTTCCATCCCCTTTCTCTCTACGCCTAGCATTCGTTGATAGGTTGATGTGCTTGCAGCTTCCTGAGCAGCTCTTCTTTTCTCCGCCCTAGCTTCTTTTCTTCTTTCATTGGCATCTTTTCGTGTTAAAACTGATTAAGTCAGTGTTTGCATTGCAATTACTTGGTACGTTTTCCTTAATTTTACACTTAAGCAGGCACTAAAGTCTTCAATCTGCCTGAAGAATGATTTAAGTTATGAAGAAGTGACGGCGAAGTTGGTAGGGATGAGAATGACGCCCGTACGCATGCGCCCTGTTGACAGTCGATTCTACAATAAAATAAAGAGAGGAATAACCCTGGAGGTCAATCATCACCCTGAAAGTGGATAGTAGATGTCACATAGTATATTTGTACCAAATGTCAATAGGTCAAACGGTTTGCAAGCTAAGGGTGATTTAAAATCCTGGATAGACAAATGAACAGCCACGGTACCGTATTATAGAAAAAGACTAGCCATCTCCCGTGACTTCGCCTGCGTATTAGTGAAACAGGACAAGGCCCTGCCCGGCTCTCTACTCCTGACATCACTCTTCCCCCCTCCTCGTCCTGCAGCATCTGTCTCAGATTAGCGTGAATATATCGCTCCTACAAGTGAACTATGAATCATAGCTCAATGAGAGAAGTCGCAAAATCAACCCGAATGTTCAAGCAAATTATAGAAAAAAACCTGATCTAAATAAGTTCAGCAGTTCTCTTGTTTGCTAACTAAGCAGAGTTAAGGTTACACCCCAAGGCAGACACGTGAGTGAGGAGGCCCCCCAATCAACAGCCTGATGAGTCTGTTACAGATTTCCGCTAATAAATTGGTACCGCAAGTGAACTATGATAATTAGTGCATTGAGAAAGTCGCAAAATCAACAGAATGTTCAAGCAAATTATACAAAAAATAAATAAATCTATTAAGTAGTTCTCTCATGAAAAGCGGACAGACATACAAATGGGTCTAAAAAACTATAAGAAATTTCACACTTGGACCACAAAATGTTTAAAACCGTTTTTTGGTGAGCACCTATGGGCCAAGGGTAACCTACATTCCAAATTTCAAGTCCCAAGCCTTCATGGTTTGGGAGATTTCGTGATGAGTCAGTCAGTGGTATTTGGCTTTTATATATATACTGTAGATTACTTTTATTTGGTTTAGGATAAAGGGATGAATCTGATATTAAAGTTGGAGATTGTATAAATATTAAAACTTATTCTTGTAGATTCATCTCCAGTTTTAATGTCACTACACTGGTTACCTGTGTCATTCAGGATTGACTTTAAAATTCTGCTTATGGTTTATAAAGCCTTAAATAATCTCGCTCCATCTTATTTATCGGAATGTCTGACACCTTATATTCCAAATCTAAACCTCAGATCCTCAAATGAAGGTCTCCTTAGAATTTGAAGAACAAAACTTAAAAGAAGTGGTGAGGCGGCCTTCTGCTGTTATGCACCTAAAATCTGGAATAGCCTGCCAATAGGAATTCGCCAGGCTGATACAGTAGAGCACTTTAAAACACTGCTGAAAACACATTACTTTAACATGGCCTTTCTATAACTTCACTTTAACTTAATTTAACTTAATCCTGATACTCTATATGTTTAATCTCCTCAAAATAACTATTCATGGTGGCTCTAAAATCGGTACTGACCCCTACTCTCTTTTCTGTTTCTTTTTCCGGTTTCTTTGTGGTGGTGGCCTGCGCCACCTCCACCTACTCAAAGCTTCATGATGCTCTAACAATGATGGACGGATTAAAAGGCAGAAGTCTACGTGACCATCATCATCAAGCCCTTCCATGAGAACTCTAAATCCAAAGAGGACTGTCTCATTTATGTTAGGTAGAATGCTCAGAGGGGACTGGGCGGTCTCATGGTCTGGAATCCCTACAGATTTTATTTTTTCTCCAGCCGTCTGGAGTTTTTTTGTTTTTTCTGTCCCCCCTGGCCATTGAACCTTACTCTTATTCGATGTTAATTAATGTTGATTTATTTTGTTTTCTTATTGTGTCTTTTATTTTTCTATTCTTTATTATGTAAAGCACTTTGAGCTACTGTTTGTATGAAAATGTGCTATATAAATAAATGTTGTTGTTGTTGTTGTAGATTCTTAGATGCATTACACCAAGGTTGGCACCTATAAAAAAAGTGGGGTTTCCAGTTACAAATGTTATGTTAAATGTATATGACATATTTTTCAAAATATGTATGTTTGGGGGCGGCACGGTGGCGCAGTGGTAGCGCTGCTGCCTCGCAGTTAGGAGACCCGGTTCGCTTCCGGTCCTCCCTGCGTGGAGTTTGCATGTTCTCCCCGTGTCTGCGTGGGTTTCCTCCGGGCGCTCCGGTTTCCTCCCACAATCCAAAAGACATGCTGGTTAGGTGGATTGGTGATTCTAAATTGGCCCTAGTGTGTGCTTGGTGTGTGGGTGTGTTTGTGTGTGTCCTGCGGTGGGTTGGCACCCTGCCCAGGATTGGTTCCTGCCTTGTGCCCTGTGTTGGCTGGGATTGGCTCCAGCAGACCCCCGTGACCCTGTATTCGGATTCAGCGGGTTAGAAAATGGATGGATGGATGGATGTATGTTTGGTCTATAAGAGTATCATTTTTGTTTTTATGTTTTATTTAATTAGCTATTCCTCGGTATTAATCTATGGCCCCTGAAGAAGACTCCTGAAACGTGTCGGGTAACAGAATTGCACTCCTGAATGGGTCATTGAGATTCGGTCATTGATTATGTAATTCCTAGTCTTCTATTGGGTTGGGAAAGGTTGGGTTATTTGGACTTTACAGTATTGAATCAGACTACAGTTAGCGTCAATCTGATCCATTTTTGTGTTGTTGATCCTACAACATGTAATATAAGCAGTGTCACTCACATGCGAGTAGGGGGCCGCGGAAGGACCTAAACGGTAGCGTGAAAGCACATGCCGGAGGAGACTGGCAGAGTACTAACCTCTCTCTCTTTTATTCTACAGAAGGAAAGGCACACCATCGCCATGATCCTGCTATGATTTCCTGAACACGCATCACCACTTCCGCCCTCCCTCTGTCGAGTCCTGATGACGTCATCAATCACAAAATCCATCTTGGTTCCTTCCCAGCATGCATCACTCTTCATTTCCGGTCCCTCATCATAAATCTTCCCCCATTCAGCCATTCGGGCAGTCTCTGTTAGAACTACATTCTATGTATCTATCTACTTTGACTCATCTTGTTGCAGTATACGGGGCCGGAAAACCCCAAACCTTTATGAGTGTGTTGAGTCTTTATTACATTTGGCATGACTTTGCTGTAATTGCTTCTTTCCATGTTATATGGGATATGCATTTTTGTTTTTGCAACTTTCCAGTTTGTTGTAATAAAAGTTCTGCATTGTAATTAATTTTTTAAAAAATATTTTTTATGAGAAAAACTGTTCTTTTGTGTATTGAATACAATGTAGTCGTAGATAATGAAAAATTCTTTTCTACCCAAATAAGCTAAGTTGATGGAATGTTCTTAATGTTCATCTATATTTCGGTATTTAGACCAGGGGTGTCCAAGTCCTATCCTGGAGGGCCGCGGTGGCTGCATGTTTTCATTCTAACCATCTTCTTAATTAGTGAAATGTTTTTCCTGCTGATTAACTTGTATTGCTTTAGTTTTAATTGACGTGACTCGAACATCTTAGTTGTTTCTTTTTCCTTAATGAGCAGCCAAACAATAATGAGACATAAAACAAGCCACCACATGACCAGCTAACCTGAAAATAAAGAACTGTGAAGATCTCGGTCATGTTGGTCTGCACAGGTCACCAAAACATCTTGACGGTGGTCTTAGAAAAAACAGAAAATCAACAGTCTGCTGTGGCAGAAATAGAACAGCAACAAGTCATGATTATTCAATAATGGCTTTAATTAACAGCAAGAATTGGCTTTTCATTAAGAAACTGGTTGGAGTGAAATTGGCTGGAGTTTGATGTCCCAATTTAGCTGGTCATCTGTTGGCTCGTTTCACGTTTTATTTCTGTTTGGCTGCCACTTAATGAAGAAGCAAATCAATTCAGAGGACTGAAACCTTAAAATGAAGGGAAAAGGAGTTCATTAGCAATGAAAACTGCTTGCTGATTAGGAAAAGGGTTAGAATGGAAATCTGCAGCCACTACAGCCCAACAGAACCCCTGATTTGACAATAGAATGGGATGGCCAGCTCCGACCATGGAAGGTCACTGTGGCTGCAGGTTTTTGTTCAAACCCATTTGCTTATTTAGGAGCAAATCCACACCAATAACAGATCTTATTTAATTTCTTGTTAGTGTTTTAACTCTACCATGTCAGTTCATTCTTTAATTATAGATTTCTATTTCCTTTCTAATGATATATGCATCACCCAAGTGATTTGAAGCCTAAACTGGATGAGTAATTTTCAGTTCTTCACGTTCTCTTCAGTTTCCTTCTGAGTACTTAAATAAACCAAATAGTGAATGAGGAACACACACGAGTGGAAATGGAAACAAGCTAGATTGAGAACTGCTGCTTCCATTGTCTTCTTCATTCTATTGCTAATAAGGAGTTGTTTAAACAGTGGATACAGCTGTTTAAGAGTAAAATAAGCAATTAAGGGTTCAAAATCTTAACAAGAGAGACGACTAAAATGAAGCAGAAAAATGACACTTGAGCAATAAAGTGCTTCATCAGCAATGAACGATTTCTCATGAGTCAAGTGGATGGGAACAAAAACCTGAAGCCACTGCGGCCCTCTAGGACTGACATCGCTCAGCTCTGATTTAAAGGGTCTGAGTCTTAAATAGCAAATCAATTAAATGAAGTTAATTAGTAGCAAAAACAAGTCACCAGTTAAGAAAATGGTAAGAATGAAAACCTGTAGCCACTGTAGCTCTCCAGGGTTGGAGTTGGACACGACTGTGAATAGAATTCTCTCAGACTGAAGTTATAGAGCTAGAAAGTAACATAAAATGTTAGACAGAAATGTGGTCCACAGCATACTGTTTTTAGATTGTTAATGTTATGTTAGTATTAAGCTACGTGAGTACATTCCTGGTGTGTGTGATTAACATATTCAGACTTAAAAAAATGTTACCTTGACACTTAAGCCTTAAACGAAACATCATATTCAAAAAGTTTATTCTTACCCTGGCACCGTTGGTGCCCAACCCCTAGTTGTGGCCAGTCTGCCACTCGTGTTGTGAAGAGGGGGGCTGAATGCACCACAAGGAGACGCGGTCGCTCTTCCGAAACCCCCTCTTAAGCGGTGATACAATGGGAAACAAATAGTTTTTTTTTTTAACCTCCTCTTTGCTCGATCAGCTGCTGGCTTGCTGCTGCTGCTGTGTCATGTGATCTGCATCTCACGCAGCGCTTCAAACATTTATAAGCCTGTACAGCAGCCGTCTTTTATTTCCGGCCTCGAGCGTGGTTAAATCTCTTGGCACTCTTGATTAAGTCTCATCTCGTGGGACGTGAGTTTTTGATGTTTTTTAGTTTTTAATTGAAAAACGGAATGGGAATCTGAAAATCTAACAACATCACATTAAAGTTCGATAAATCCTGAAAAGAATGAAACCAAACATATATACAGTATGTAGGTTTTCTAATAAGCCCAATTTAAAGCGTGACAAAAAACGTGACATAAAAATATCACATAAAATCGTTGCACTTTTAGGCTTAGGGTTTTATATATAGAGAGTAGATTATTTGTGTGTGAACTGTTTGCTTTGAATGTAGAAACAAAGACACTTGTACTGCAGAGTTTCTTTTTTTTAATTATTTTTGTTCAATGAGTCATACTGACTGCTGGAAAGAGTTTCTCATAGCTGCATTTTGAAATAGCAGTACAGCAAGCTAATAATGGGAAACATTTTTGGAAACTTCTCACTTTTTTTGAATTCTGCTTTTTTGTAGCTTCAGTTTAGTTCTGCTTCTAACAGGCCCGGTTCTAGAAGCGAAGCCGCCATCGTGCCATTTAATTTCAGCCGCCCCCTCACCCTATAATACCTTCACTCGTTTTCTAAACCAGTGTATTTAAAATTAAAAATTTTCAGAATTTCCTTAATGTCAAAAGAAATTAAAGAAAACTTCTTCATAGGTAGAAGAAAACTTGACTTACGTATTTAACGAATTGACGACAAGTTTAATTAATTCATCAGTAAAATTCCGATTAACACTACAAAAAGTTTTGATTGATGTGCTGCATACTTGAGCTGCCACAATTCACGTGTTGTGACTTGCCCGTTTTTCTTTAATGCAAGTTACCAACATTCGATGGGAAAAGACGAGCCCCGTGCCAAGCCTGCATTTTGTTGAGGGCGGCTGCATCCGCCCTCTGTGTTCGGCCACCTTCGTGCATGCACCCTTCGCACGACTGGCCGAACTGGGCCTGGCTTCTGATACCCTAGGTATGCACAAAATGATCACTCCCTTCAGTGAATGTGCACTCATCATTCATCTTTACTTTTCTCTGTTTTTTTTTGCAGCTCTTCAGTGGTGCCTTTCTGCAGCACCACCAACTGATCAAAATTCTGAGCAGCCCCCCTGTGATGTTTGAATGAATGCGGATACCTACAGCATCAAATCCTCTATGATGAAGCCTAAAAAAGAAAGCGATATCAAACTCCTTAAGAACATTATTAGGCAGAATGCCCAGTGGAGGCTGTGTGGTCTTTTGGCCTGGTACCTCTACAGATTTTGTTTTTCTCCTCAGCTTAACTGGACTTTTTACATTTTTTTTGTCCACCCAGGCCATCTGACCATATCATCAGACTGTCACTGAGAAACTAAAAAAAAAATCCCTATATTTTAAGGGCTCTGTTTCTCTTTATTGCCTCGCAGTTAGGAGACCCGGGTTCACTTCCCGGGTCCTCCCTGCGTGTAGTTTGCATGTTCTCCCCGTGTCTGCGTGGGTTTCCTCCGGGTGCTCTGGTTTCCTCAGTCCAAAGACATGCAGGTTGGTGCATTGGCGATCCTAAATTGGCCGTAGTGTGTGCTTGGTGTGTGGTTGTGTTTGTGTGTGTCCTGCGGTGGGTTGGCACCCTGCCCGGGATTGGTTCCTGCCTTGTGCCCTGTGTTGGCTGGGATTGGCTCCAGCAGACCCCCGTGACCCTGTGTTCAGATTCAGCGGGTTGGAAAATGGATGGATGGATGTTTCTCTTTATTATATATCTTTCTTATGTAAGTGTGCATCACTTATTTATCTTTGTATACTATTAATTATTGTTCTTATCTAAATTCTGTTAGTTTTTTTGCATGTAACTACTTCTTTGACATGTTGTAAAGCACATCCATTGTATGAAAATTTCCTGTATAAATAAATGTTGTTGTGTTATTTGGAAACCCTCGACAAACATGGCTACACTCTTATTTGCTTCAGGTCCTTACCATATCTACACTTTTTTGCTCTAAATGCTGTTCTCATTGTTGCCATTTTAGGTGTAAGGGTTGCTAGAACAGTGACTCCTTTGTCAACTAGATAGATAGATAGATAGATAGATAGATAGATAGATAGATAGATAGATAGATAGATAGATAGATAGATAGATAGATAGATAGATAGATAGATAGATAGATACTTTATTAATCCCAAGGGGAAATTCACATAATCCAGCAGCAGTATACTGATACAAAGAAACAATATTAAATTAAATAGTAATAAAAATGAAAAAAAAAATAAAAAAATAAAATAAAATTAATGATAGCATTTACTCCCCCGGGTGGAATTGAAGAGTCGCATAGTGTGGGGAGGAACGATCTCCTCAGTCTGTCAGTGGAGCAGGACAGTGACAAAAGTCTGTCACTGAAGCTACTCCTCTGCCTGGAGATGACACTGTTCAGTGGATGCAGTGGATTATTCATGATTGACAGGAGTTTGCTTAATGCCCGTCGCTCTGCCACAGATGTTAAACTGTCCAACTTTAATCCTACAATAGAGCCTGCCTTCTTAACAAGTTTGTCCAGGCGTGAGGCGTCTTTCATCTTTATGCTGCCACCCCAGCACACCACCGCGTAGAAGAGGGCACTCGCCACAACCGTCTGGTAGAACATCTGCAGCATCTTACTGCAGATGTTGAAGGATGCCAACCTTCTCAGAAAGTATATTCTGCTTTGAGCTTTCTTACATAGAGCATCAGTATTGGCAGTCCAGTCCAATTTGTCATCCAGCTGCACTCCCAGATATTTATAGGTCTGCACCCTCTGCACACAGTCAACTCTGATGATCACGGGGTCCACGAGGGGCCTGGGCCTCCTAAAATCCACCACCAGCTCCTTGGTCTTGCTGGTGTTAAGGTGTAAGTGGTTTGAGTCGCACCATTTAACAAAGTCTTTGATTAACTTTCTGTACTTCTCCTCCTGCCCTCTCCTGATGCAGCCCACAATAGCAGTGTCATCAGCAAACTTTTGCATGTGGCAGGACTCCGAGTCATATTGGAAGTCTGATGTATATAGACTGAACAGGACCAGAGAAAGTACAGTCCCCTGCGGCGCCCCTGTATTGCTGAACACAATGTCAGACCTGCAGTTCCCAAGACGCACATATTGAGGTCTGTCTGTAAGACAGTCCACGATCCATGCCACCAGGTGTGAGTCTACTCCCATCTCAGTCAGCTTGTCTCTAAGGAGCAGAGGCTGGATGGTGTTGAAGGTGCTAGAGAAGTCCAAAAACATAATTCTTACAGCACCACTGCCTCTGTCCAGGTGGGAGAGGGATCGGTGTAGCATATAGATGATGGCATCCTCCGCTCCCACCTTCTCCTGGTATGCGAACTGCAGAGGGTCGAGGGCGTGATGGACCTGTGGTCTCAGGTGGTGAAGCAGCAGCCGCTCCATGGACTTCATCAGATGTGACGTCAGAGCAACAGGCCGGAAGTCATTCAGCTCACTAGGATGTGATACCTTTGGGACAGGAGTGATACAAGATGTTTTCCAAAGCCTTGGGACTCTCCCCTGTTCCAGGCTCAGGTTGAAGATGCGCTGTAGAGGACTCCCCAGTTCCAAGGCACATGCCTTCAGCAGTCATGGCGATACACCATCTGGACCCGCTGCTTTGCTGGCACGAAGTCTTTTCAGCTCTCTGCTCACATGGGCTGCTGTAATTGTGGGTGGGGACTACAGTGGACCCTTGACTTATGAACTCAATTCGTTCGTGAGGGCTGGTTGTAACTCAAGTTGGTTGTAAGTCAAGGCTATTTTTCCCATAAGAAATAATGTAAATACCTATAATGCGTTCCGAACCTCCCACAGCAACACTTACTTAACCTTTTCATAGTAAAAAAAAGGGTTGTAAAATATGCATAATTTACCAAAAATACCAATAATTTTTCTAATGTACTAACCAAAAAGTTATAAAAAGTGCCCAGCCTGCCAGAAACAACAATTTCATACTGTACTCACCGTTTAAGTTAACATCTTTGGCTTGTAGGAAGGGAGGAGGAGGAGAATGAAATGGAAGGTGGTTATTGTTTGGAAGGAGCTTCCTTATACAAATCTTTTCTTTGTAAAATTGTCGAGATGGTGGATTTCGACATGCTGTACATATTAGTGAGATCGGTCACATGAACGCCACTCTCATATTTCTGCACAATTTCCTTCTTCGTTTCGATTGTGATTGCTTTCTTTACCTTCGTTACCTTCTCTTCCTTCCTTAGCAATTATCGAAATAAATTATATAAATCACTGCACTGACCGAAATTACGTCCACAAACACATGTATCTGGGGTCCGACTGATGCTTACGAATGCTCTCGGCTGTTTGTTTACAATCGCACAAGCTGTTACATGTGACCGCATTCTGGTCGTAACGCAAGATGTTGGCCATAAATCAAAACAAAAATTTTGGTCATAAACTAAGTTGTTCGCATGTCAGGCCGGTCGTATATCGAGGGTCGACTGTATATATAAATTGTAGACTACTGGTCTTGCACTCATGTCTCATGGTGACAGCATCCTCTAATTGACATGAATTAGAACAGAATGTCACTTCAGTCTGTAGTGCCAGCGATGTCACCTGTGACAGACTCACACAGAGCTGCCATTCTCGAGGTCCGGCTTACTTGTCTGAACTTATCCAGACTTACAAACTTGAGCGCACATTAAGATCTCAAGATGCCGGTCTGCTTATGATTCCAAGGATTAATAAAATAACAGTGGGAGGCCAAGCTCTTAGTTTCAGGGCCCCTAAACCGTGGAATGGTCTTCCTGCTACTATAAGAGATGCCCCTTTGGTCTCAGCTTTCAAATCCCGGCTGAAGACTCACTACTTCAGTTTAGCATATCCTGACTAGAGCTGCTGATTAACTGTACAGACTGCATCTCTGTTGTTAGTCATTAGCACAAAAACATAAGTCACATGACAGTTATAATTGGATACTAACCCTCACCTATTCTGTTTCTGTTCTCTGTACTCAAATGTGGCACTTGGAGCCACGGCCCACCTTCCAAGTGGTTTGCCTGCCTGTGGTAAAGTCATCCCTGATAAAGGATCACAGGAATCATGGGAAAAATGGGTCCTTTCATTGGATTGGCTGGCCGAGCAACGTTTCAGCCGTGGAATGGCCAAATGGGGAGGCAGCTTGATGGATGAGGTCTCCATGACTCTAAAAATATCCAAATCTTATTATGTGATATCATCTACTGTTAAATTCTGCTCTGTACTTATTATGCTGTATTAAGGATTTGTTCTGTTCTGTGTATTGTGTTGTATTGACTCCCTACTTTTGACACCCACTGCACGCCCAACCTACCTGGAAAGGGGTCTCTCTTTGAACTGCCTTTCCTGAGGTTTCTTCCATTTTTCCCTACAAGGTTTTTTTGGGAGTTTTTCCTTGTCTTCTCAGAGAGTCAAGGCTGGGGGGCTGTCAAGAGGCAGGGCCTGTTAAAGCCTATTGCGGCACTCCTTGTGTGATTTTGGGCTATACAAAAATAAACTGTATTGTATTGTATTGTATTCTGAACAAGCACATTCAAAGGTGTTTGTCGTGTGTACCTAATGCATTGCATTTTTCATTCCAACAGTCGGTGTACACAACGAACATTGTTACCAAATAAAGGAAACTTTAAACAGAAAAAAATGACAGGGAATAAAAAAAAGCTGTAAAATATCATTTTCACTATCTGATTCTTATATTTATTATTATAATCTTTTACCATTTGTTTTTGCCTTTTGAACTCTTAAAAGGCATTTTAATTATGGGAATTACAGGTTGGTCTAAGTTAAAGGATGGCTCTTGTGGACCCTCGTCCACTTTAGTGTTTAAGATTAAAATAGCAAGAGATCAGAATTGTGGAAAAACAGTGAAATGAGGGGCTTGGGTCATTGCTGAACTGGAGTTCAGTTTCACAGTTTTAAAATAGGGGGCTGTGGCCTTGGCTTGGCTCTGACAAAGTGGGTCTGGCTCCATGCTTCCACTGCTCTTCAGGGAGCCTCTTCAACCCGACCCAGTCTGTAATGTAACCGGATGAGCTGGACAATGAGGACACCAAATAAAGCAAGGGGAATTTGCAAAGTGAATACAGTGCTGCTATTAAAACAAACAAATCCAAACAAAACATTCAAAATCAAAACCAGTGATCTAATAAAAGTGCAGTGCATCACAGATCTAAAAATAAAATAAAAGTAAAAAAATCCTTGTGTTTAAAACCAGGCTAAAATGAGATTCAAACCTGCAGCAGACATTGGGGCAAACCAGCCAAGCACAGCTCCTTCCAGTCTCTCCAGCTCATCCAAGGCTTGCTCAACTGGAGAGACTTCAGCCACTGTGGTCCTCACACTACCGACTCCCATCTTGGCTGCCTCCGTCGGGGTCTGCCAGACCACTCGGGGTCGGTTCTCCTCACGTCTTCCTTCTCGCACACGCTGTCATCCCTTGGATCCCTAAGGTGGACTCCTCTACGATTGAACCCACTCTTCTACAAAATCAGTGGGCGCGATCCTGTCCCTCGAGCACCGATCACTTGCTCTATTACTGGGCCCCTGACTGTGCTGACCTCTCTCTCATTCAGCTGGCTGGCTCGTCCACACTCTCTCCCACATACCCTACCTTACCCTGCTCCCTCCAAATGCTGCTCTCGCTCTCCAAGCCTTTCTTTCCTTTCAGTTTCTTTTTCGTCCTTCTGTGCCAGCCTGTTCTTATATGGCTCTGTGGGCGCCGCATCTCAATCGCACACTGCAGGAAGCGGATTAAGTGATTGAGAATGACCGCATGTATAGGTCAAAGATGGGACTTCACGCGTTCCCTTAGAACAGGTGATGGTCCAATTCGCTCAGAAGGGCTCAGGTACCTTCCATAGAAATTTAAAAAATCCAGGGTGCCAAAATAACTTAGCATATTATATGCCATTATTTGAACCCAAATTTAAGTATGAAAACAATTTTGATCCTCAAATACAAGCTCTCTTAAGGAAAGTAGTTACCAGGACAATACAATACAGCCCCATATACTGTGTCACCCATGGACGCCATGGCGTTGAAACAACTAACTTGACCAGCTCCAATTATTTGCAAATGATCTGTGCACTCAGGGCTAGAGTGGTATAAAAGTGTTATATTGTGACTAGCAAAATACCCGCGCTTCGCAGCGGAGAAGTAGTGTGTTAAAGAAGCAATGAAAAGAAAAGGAAACATTTTGAAAATAACGTAACCTGATTGTCAATGTAATTGTTTTGTCACTGTTGTGAGTGATGAGTGTTGTTGTCATATATATATATATTTACACACACACACATAAACATATATATATATATATACATATCTATACATATACACATATATACATACATATATATCTACATATATACACACACATATATACACACAAATACATATATATATATATATATACATATATACACACACACATATATAAACATATATATACATATACATACATATCTACATATATACACACACAGCTATTTCGTATCAGTGCAATACGCTGTTTGTTAAAACGGTTGACTCCCGCTCTTACGTGCAATAACAAATCAAATCATTCAGTTGTCTTTGCTCATATGTCATTTTAGAGCTGGACGCCTGGCATCTTTTTTTGGCCACAAGTTCGTTTATGTTTGGTGTGAGGTTCTGTGTTGTGGAGATTCTCAGGATGGATTGCAGGTGCTCATCAGTGAGGCGACTCCTGTGTGCTGTTTTGTTAGTCTTTATCACTGAGAAGAGCTTCTCACACAGATATGTGCTACCAAACATGCACAAGGTTCGAGCCGCATGTAGACGGACTTTTTTTGTTCTTCAAAGTCACCAAAGCGCCGTGCAAACTCAGTGCGCAGTGCGCTCAGTTTATCAGCAAAGTGCGTATTTGGGAACACCGTAGTGACGACTTGGTTTAACATTACTTGGCAACAGGGAAAGTGGGGCAAGGTGAACTGGTGCATTTGTGTCTCCCATAAAAGCAGCTTCACTTGAAATCACTTTGTGATTGTGCACGGGTTAAAACGTCCGCTGAAGTGTCAGATTCTTATTTAATTATGCTGTTTTCTGTATCTTCTGAATTGCATTCAGGTTACCCTGATGCAAGGCAGCTGAAGCGCTGCATTATGGGATCTGTAGTTTATTGTGTTACCAGCGCTTCATATACCCGGCTTTAATAACAATAATACAGTATATAAAATGATCTCGGGCGGATATAATTACGCCGGCCGGATGTGGCCCGCTCTTGAGTTTGACACATATGGACTAAATAGAACTTGAAAAGATATATTTTTGAAATGTGATCGCGCAATTCAGATAGAGTTGACGCGCACTACAGCCTGCATGCCTCAATAAGTCATCCTCCCCTCGCTCTTACTTTTTTACCGTTCATCTAATGAATACACTGAGTATGGCTTTACCAAAACAATCATTGATGGCGAATAAAGTATCCATTATTCGAGTATGTAGAGCGGGATATATATATATACATATATATATATACCCGCGTATCGCAGCGGAGAAGTAGTGTGTTAAAAAATCTAGAAAAAGAAAAGGGAACATTTTAAAAATAACGTAACATGACTGTCAATATACAGTATTTGTTTTGTGACTGTTATGAGTGTTGCTGTCATCAAGGATTTGATTATCATTATTTCTTTCAATCAGGTTTGTATTTGTAGGATGTGTTGTGTTCAAGTTACATTCCGTGTTTGTCAATCGTTGTAAAGATGACAGGTTTCATTCATCGATTCGTTTCTTACTGCATCAATAAACAGCTCGTCTTCTTCTTTATCTGAGACCTGACACACTGCATGCACGGGTTTTTACACTGTCTTCCTTTAGCGGACATTGACTTTTTCCACCGTGTGCTTTGTTTCCGCAGTAGCTGCATTTATGAATATGCTTATCAGACGCTTCATATTTTTTGCTGCCTTTTCAATTGTGTAATTCGTTTTGTTCAGCTCTTTGGAACTGTTGCCTTTTATCTGTGCACTGCGTCAGTTCACGTGAGCCACTCGGTGTACATGCATCGAAGGTTCCCAGCTGTGCTGGTGCCATCTCGTGCTATGTCCATGGCTGTATTTAATGTTACCTTAGTCCTGGCACTTAAAACTTTCTCTCGCAGTTTCGCTGAGTTTGTGTCAAACACCACCCTGACCATCTCATCTTCTTCTCCATAAGCACAGTCCTTCACCCGTGAATATTTACCCGTGGCAGTTTGCTATTGGATTGCCGCTGACGGACGGCCTTATATGGGCAGGCACTAAATTACAAACGCCAGCAGCAGCCTGTCTATGAACTTAATTTAAAGTGTAGGTTTACATCGTGCTTTGTTTCCGAAGTAGCAGAACTCATGAATATGGTTGTATATGTCACTCGCTCGCTTCTTATTGTTTCGCTGCCTTCTCAATTATATAATGCATGTTTTCTTGAGCGCTTTTTTGAGGTCTTCCTGGTTTTCTATGTACTGCGTGATTACGTGGGAGGCGTGATGATGTCACACGAAACTCCGCCCCATGGCGTTGAAGCTCATCTCCATTACAGTAAATGGAGAAAAACTGCTTCCAGTTATGACCATTACGCGTAGAATTTCGATATAAAACCTGCCCAACTTTTGTAAGGAAGCTGTAAGGAATGAACCTGCCAAATTTCAGCCTTCCACCCACACGGGAAGTTGGAGAATTAGTGATGAGTCAGTGAGTGAGTCAGTGAGTCAGTGAGTGAGTGAGTGAGTGAGTGAGTGAGTGAGTGAGTGAGTGAGTGAGGGCTTTGCCTTTTATTAGTATAGATAATGATCACGGAAAAAGTTTCAAAACCTAAACCACCTCCTAAAGCACAGGACTTACTTACAGTTAACCTTTAAACTTACTGGACTAAGTGATTTAAAGAGGACATTTCTGTTAAGGGATAGAGGAAGTATTAATCCCATTGGATCCCATCAACACAGAGGGAAGTAGCTGAATGTCTGTGCATGGGGGTCTCAAACTCAATTTCTGGGAGGCCAGTGAGCTCTCCTTATAGCTGTTTGTTAAATTTGTTACTAATTTAAATGATTTATTCCTGCTTTCATTTTGCCACATTAGTGAGGGCGGATAAACAGAACATTGAATCGACTCGAATGAGAATAGTTCTCTCTTTTCATTCTTTTTTTTATTTATTTACTAGGGGGCGCTGCCCCCTGCTCGCTTCGCTCGTCCACCCCCGTGTTTGGTTTACCGGATATACACTTGAAAGAAATTGTTATTTTCATGGGAATTGTTACATATGCATTATTTTCATTTTTACTTTAAAAACTTTTGTAAAAACAATACTTGTCCTTTATTTCCGGCCCTGGGAGTGGTTACATCTCTTTTTCGCCAGACATACAGTATAATGCTGCTCGCGTTGTGAAGGGCTGAACGCACGCTATGAAGATGCCGTTGGATCATCTGCTGTCTTTCTGCTGCTGATGAGCTGCCTGTTCTGCTTGTTGTATGTCGTTGTTTTAAGAGCTGGGAGCACATGATGCGTGTCTGCCAAAAGCAATCAACAACTGCTAAGTTAGATGTCTGTGGACTTGTTTTAAATGATGGCTCACTGCTTTGTCTCACGTGATGTTGTAAAAACAATACTTGCCCTTAAATTCCGGCACAGGGCGTGGTTACATCTCTTTCTCGCAGGACGTATAACACTGCTCATGTTGAGAAGGGTGGGCGGCTGAACGCATGCTAAGGAGATGCTGTTGGATCATCTGCTGTCTTTCTGCTGCCAGCTAGCTGCCTCTTCTGCTTGTCTCTTGTCGTTGTTTTAAGAGCTGGGAGCACATGATGCGTGTCTGCCAAAAGCAATCCAACACCTGCTAGGTTAGATGTCTGTGGACTTGTTTCAAATGATGGCTCACTGCCTTATCTCGCATGACGTTGTAAAAACAATACTTGCCCTTAATTTCCGGCCCCGGGCGTGATTAAATCTCTTTCTTGCAGGACATATAAAGCTGTTTGCATTGTGAGGGGGGGGGGGCACCTTTGATCATTTTAAAGCCTGTACACCTGCTCTCCTTTTTGCCCCTTCCTGTCCTCTGCTGCTCGCATTGTGATCCCTTCTCTGTGATCATAAATATACACCTAACCAAATTGTGCTTTCTTTGAAATTAAACTTGTCGTTGCTTTAACTGTTGCGGGACCACAGGTTCTCATAGCGTATGGTCCATTATTGTGTAAATTTACCTTTTGTGTATTGAATGATGCGAAGGCGAAAAGACTTTGTTTTCTGCTCTTTGCCTTTTATTTCTAAACCTTGCTTTGTCCTGCTATTTTTTCCAATAACACCTGGTCCTGATGATTAATTTCCCTTTGTTTGTGCTAATATGGTCTTTTAGTCATCAACATATCATTTATAATGTATTGTCCTTTATACGCTTTATATGCACTGAGACCCCTGGATCTGTATGTGCTGCGTGCCTTTACATTACTGAATTTTTTGCTGGCCGCGCTCTGATTTTTCTCGTAAGTAAGGCATGTCTTGCAAGAACCTCATGTTCTATATCCCCCGCGAGACACTCCATGGCCATTCTCTTTCATCTTGCTGGTCTTTTATTTGTCTTCAGTGATCTTAACGTGAAGATCACATATCGTCTCCTAGTCATTACCTCTCACAGGATTTTTTTTATAATAGAGAGATTTATTTCTATTTAAATTTGCCTTTATTAAGTTATGGTGTCTGTTTGCATGTTGCCTTGGAGTTTCAATAGCAATAATAATGTTTGAAATGTGCCATCTGTTGGAATGAAAAAAGTAATGCATGTGATTGCTACATGTGTCATGTTTCAGCTAAGGTGTGTACCCAGGCTTATGTTGATTATCTTTTTCTGTGTCTTATTTGTTTTTCTGATGTTTGTTATATTTATTTATTTTTATTACTATCATTCTGCTTATTTACTATGTATGTTGTGGGATACAGGCCGGACACAGACAGGTAGACATGATTTTAAAGCACCACACACGTTTATTTACAGCTATTTACACAGGTGAGACACACACAACCCAGTGCCGCAGCACCAATCACCCCAAAGTCCAGGGGCCTCATGTATAAACGGTGCGTACACACAGAAATGTTGCATAAGAACACTTCCACGTTCAAATCGTGATGTATAAAACTGGCTGGCACCCAGCGTCAAAGCAGTGCTACTGTTCCTGTGTGGTTACACCTTATTTTCCTTATTCCTTTTATAAATACACTGAAACTAACCGCATATTGTTTATTAGTGTAATGCATCTGATTGTAATTAACTTGTAACAATATAATTGTCCAGGGAATAGCCATAGTATTCCAAATACCATAACTGCTTTAGCGTTGTTACTCTCATTGCACCTTCTTCTTCTTCTTTCAGCTGCTCCCGTTAAGAGTTGCCACAGCGGATCATCTTTTTCCATATTACTCTCACTGCACCACTCGGAGTATTTATATCACTGTATCTGAGTGTGAATCACAGCAGCAGCTGATCAGAAAGAGAATTATCGGTATACAGTATCAAGCACACGCTGTCTCAGCCACGGCAAAACGTTTCAAAGCCTTTCCTGTACGGACCTCGCGGTTCAGAAACAGTTTCATCCCAAGAACTTTAAATGTACTCAATCATTGCTCCTTGTAGAACTGTTTGTACTTATAAGTACAATCATCCCACTGTAAACTTGCACTACAGTTATAATATCTCATAACCTGAGCCACTTTATAAAGCGCGTATTTACATATGATGACGATATCATTTTTAAGGTGAAATGCAGCAAAATATGTTTATTAAATTATACAGATAAAACTTTAACTTCATTTAAATAATCTATATTCTTTACTGGGACTGGCGTGAAGGATAGAATAATTAAACATGTACTACGAAGATATTTCAATGTTCCTTAAACGTTTTGAAGAATCGGCGCTCTAAGCTTACAGATGGCTTAATTTCTATTAGGCCTACAGAGCTGATTGTGTGGCGATCGGTTACTTGGAGAAAGAAAAGCAAGGACTGCAGTGGCGGCTATGCCAATATATATTGAATATAAAACAGAAAGAGAAAATAACGACACAGCTAAAAATGCAGCGGCAAATTTCGGCAAAAGTTAAATGCTTGTGTCATGAGCATGAGGCGGCTATGTAGTGTCCGCAACGGACGTGGCCATCCACTGTGAATAAGCTACCTTACTGACATTGGCGGCGAAGGAGCCACCAATTTTTCCTCTGCCCAGTGCCACCACAAGCCTAGAGCCACCCCTGAGTACTGCTGCAATAAATTATTTCATCGAAGGTCGCGCACAATCACTGTGCTGTGAAACCCATGTTTAATAACGTGCTTTAACTCCTATTATCATGAAAATGATATCACGTATAGATCTCAGTATTTTAGTTATTCAGAGAGCTGTAATATCACGAATGTGATGGATTCTGTGTACAGTCGGAGGAAGAGAGCCAGTTTAAGAAGCAAGTAGTGATTCACACGCACAAAGCACATAGAAGATCAAATACAAAACAAAGCATTTAACGTGCTACTTTAATTACGATGTGATTTGAGAAACTGGTTAATTAAATGATTTTAAGATGAAGTTTACGATGTTCTACGTTAATGACAAAATAAACTACATGATTAAAGTGGAAATGTCGAGATTGAAGTTGACATTTCGTGCTTTTCCCCACTGTGTGCCTTTTTTTACTCTGTAGCCTAATAAGGTTTCATATGACACTCAGACAGAGGGCTACAACTCGCCTTTTCACGGTGACTTTGATACGTGACTTCTTTTTTATTTCCGGCACTGTGTTCACTTTGTGAACGTGAGCTTTCAAGTTTCTCCAACACACTATGTCACTCGATCAACTTCCTTTTGTTGATTATACTACGGTTTATTTGAACAAATAGTATGTTTTTCCTTTGCCTCCACTTAGTATTCGCTGAAATTCTTATATTTTCCCCCGTGCTTTTCCCATTGACTTTTCACAGAAGGCTGAGCTTAAGGGCGATTTATATTGATTTGCATATTCAAAGAGGCGTAATTCTGGGAGGAGTTGGGGCGTTACATAAAGCGCGTGCACGAGCGTTACTTTTCACGCTGATCGGGATTTATGTAGCAGAAGAACATGGAAGTTGAAGTATGCACAGATTCCTGCATCTGGATTTTTCTGTGCGTAAGCACATTTCGGCTTTTGTGCTTACGCCATGTTATAGTGCGAGTTCTACGCAAGGCGTTATACATGAGGCCCCAGGCCTCTCCCAAATGCCTTTGCCTCCTCAGGTCTGTATCCTCTCCTCTCCTCTCCTCTCCTCCAAGACTCTGTCCACTTTCACCTGACTCCAGCCACTGAAAGGAGGGAGGAGGCCCCTTTTATCCCCACCCGGATGTGCTCCAGGTGCCTCCGAGTGTGGCGGAAGTGCTGTGGGCCAGGGCTCCTCAGGCATTGGGGCGCCCCCTGTCGGTGACCATGGGCTCCTATAGGGTTGAGCTTCTAAGCTCTGTTCCCGTGGTCCCCAAAGCCACCAGGGCAGTCACCCCCTCGTGGTCTGGAGGAGGTGCAAGCCCTCCTGAAATAAACAAAACTTTTTAAATATATATCAAAACAAATGTGCAAATTTGTAATATAGGAAAATCAAGTCTTAATTATTGTTCAGATTTCACACATGTCTAAATCGAATAAGCTACTTAATAATGTGTGTTAACAAAGTCTATAAGAGAAAAACCTATCAGCACTAAAATGATTACAAGTCTCCTAAGGCATCGGTGAATCTCTGTAACAGTGTAACTCACAAATATGGCAGTTTGGTTAGCAGAAACTGAGCAAGAGGAAATCATTCAACTAAATCTGTTTTCAGCCTTCTACTAATACAACATTTTCATACAAAC
Organism: Polypterus senegalus; assembly: GCF_016835505.1. NCBI lineage: Eukaryota > Metazoa > Chordata > Cladistia > Polypteriformes > Polypteridae > Polypterus > Polypterus senegalus. The sequence continues at coordinate 35,075,105 of NC_053159.1, forward strand.
AATGTAGCTCAAAGTGCTTTATATGTTGAAGAAAGAGAAAAAAGGCAAAATAAATAATTCAAACTAGGCAACACTAATTAACATAGAATAAAAGTAAGGTCCGATGGCCTGGGAGGACAAAAACTCCAGATGGCTGGAGAAAAAAAATGAAATCTGCAGGGGTCCCAGGCCATGAGACCACCCAGCTCCCTCTGGGCATTCTACCTGACATAAATGATCAGTCCTCATTGTATTCAGGGTTCACATGGAAGAATTTGATGATGATGGTCATGTGGACTTCTGGCCTTTAATCCATCAATGTAGGGACATCACAGTGCTTTGATTAGGTGGTGGTGGTGCAGATCGCCACCACAGAAAACTGGAAAATGAACAGAAGAGAAATTAGTTGCAATTGATTGATATCATTTTTGGGTAGTCCTGAGAGGAGTGCATTACAGTAATCCAATCGACTTAAAACAAAAGCGTGAACTAATTTTTCAGCATCTTGCAATGTTATAAGGGGTCTAACTTTTGCTATATTTATTAAGTGAAAAAATGCTGTCCTAGTGATCTGATATGTGATTTAAAATTCAGGTCAGAGTCAATAGTTACCCCTAAATTCTTTACCTCCGTCTTGACTTTTAATCCTAATGCATCAAGTTCATTTCCAATAACCTCATTATATCCATTATTGCCAATCACTATAATTTCTGTTTTCTCTCTGGGTCAGGGAGTGTGGTCCTTTTTATTAAAGACCTGGGAGTGCTTCCCGTGCCAGGACGACTGCCCGATGGAAGTACTTCTGGGTCACAAGGAAGTCCTATAAATTGGGGAGCACATTTCCATCATCGCCCCCTTGCGGCACCCATGGTCCCCAGCGGGGCTGTGTTGGCGGACTACATCTCCCAGTATTCCCTGCTGTTTCCCAAATGAGCACTAATACGGAGGGCTGCTGGCCTGTAGCGACCTGGGGGATTCACACACCCTCTGCAGCATCTTTCATAGCTGATGGGTTGTCCGTTCATCCCTTTTGGCCATCACTTCTGGTTCTGGCTCCTTCCTTTCTCTTGGTCGGTATGCCTATCTGTCTATTCGGAGCTTCCCTTCCAGGTAAGGAGCCATCCCCTTCTGTGGACGGGATTCCCGTCCAACACATGTGGCACTGACACTTCCTAAACACTAACATCTCCCCTGCTTACCCCAGACAAGATCTTTGCAGCCAGAGGAGGCATCCACCAACAGGCTCAGTCAACCTCAACATGGCTTGGGTCCCTTGCCAGTCAGAGACTCCTAGGAGGACGCTACACCGAGCATTGCTCTTCCAACTCCCACTACCATTCCTGGTCGTCATGTGAGTGCCCTGCTGGAGGGATCAGTTACTCCTGCTCTCCAAAAATCACTCAGCAGGAGCGACCACTGCTCCTGAAGTGCTGGCTATTTGCTTTTATCAGGGTTGTCTTCCTGAACTTCTACTTCAATTCCATCACACGGGCTCCTCCTTGTTAACCTCTGTTCCTTCTTTCATTTATTTTTACATCTCTTTTTGTTCTTTTCCCTTGTGTAGGTTGTAGTCCTCTCCCTACCCTGAGGTGTGAATGGACCACTTGATTGACACACTTGCATTTGCACTTGAATACGTGATCAGCCAAGCACCCCAATCAACCTCGGAGCGATCCATGCACACTGACACATGCTCCTGTACCCATTCACAGCCTCCAGTCCTCACAATTATTTATTTAAAATTGTGTTTCGCCATTGACCTCTTATCACAGTTGTACTTAAGCTACATGTTACATCAAGAGTCCTGCATGCAGATTTGCTATCTGGGCTCAAGAAAAAGTCAAGAGGAGAGCAAATAGGCTAATACTGAGAATTATGAGCTGTGAGGAAAGACTGAAGGAATTAAACTTTATTTGATTAAGCAAATGGATGGTAAGAGGTGACATACTTAAAATTATGAAGGGAATTAGTGTCGTAGATCCCAGCTGCTACTTTAAATTAAGGTGTTCAACAAAAATATGGTGACACAGATTAGAACCTCTTAAGGGTAGTGTTATGACACAGCCAGGCTTGTTTATTTTCTATTTTATTGTTATTTTTGTAGTATTTGAATGATTGTTTTTTATTTGTCTTTATGTAAAGTCGTGAATGCCTGTGGTTAGGCATGCACAACGCCAGATTCTTCTGATAATTTTTGTTGAAGACAGTCTATTTACTCTTTGCCATAAGGGTATAATTTCCTGCACAAAATAAAGTCCAAAAATGATCACAAGACGTGGGGTCTTCTCACACTGGTCAGCCAGGAAGCTTTGGACAAATAAAAAAAAATAAGTGATCACAGTAAAATTCAATTAAAACTACAATCACTGCTACATTCCAGAAAATGAAGATCCATTAAATCCTAATCAACACTGAACACCATAACCCTACCCGCCTGAAAGTTACGTTAAGCCAGCAGTCTGCGGAAAGATCCAGCAGGGCTCCTCCATTCCTAAAGCTGCATGGTGGGGCCCGCTGAATGAAATTTCTGGAAACCAACCTCAAATTCATTGAAATGTGTAGAATGACATCCTGTGTGAGCTGCTCTGGTGGGGTAACTTCATGCAGGGTGAAGGAGCCAAATGACTGCTTGGCAAAGCTGAGGGCCGAGCTAAATAAACACACGGTCAACAAATTTGGCTCGGCACGCTCTCTCTCAGTTTAGTCGAGCAATCGCTGGAGGCAGACATCCCCAAGGCTCCTCTCTTGTCAAGTTATCACAGAAAAGCAGCTTGTGCCACAGACATGGGCTTTTTTTTTTTGTTCTTTCAATAAACAGCGCTGTGCTCTGTCAGCCGGCATTGCAAAACAAATAAAGCTTTAAGATGTTTTTTTTTTCTTAGACAGTTTTACACTGAAGAGTTCCAGCTGGTCAGGGGGAATAAAAGAAAACAAACAACAGCGGCCCTCCTAAAGTGCCTTTCGATCTTGCAGGCTTTTGACTTATTGACTTCTGTCGAATCGAGCTAAAGGAGGGTTGAAATCCTGATGTCACATGTCAAGATGAACAGGAGGCGACAGCGGGGATTAATCCGGCCATCCATTTTGTACATCAGTGTATTCCTATCCTGGAGAATGGACTGTTAGAGCATTAACAACGGTCCTGACCCCAAAGCAAGAGAAAATAAAGTGGATTTAAAGTGAAAGTATTTGGATCCCTTCACTTTTTACACGCTTTATTGTTTTTTTTTTTAAATGGATATATGTACCATTTCTGTCCTTCAGTGTGCACTCAATAACCCATTATGTCAATGGGAAAACTTGCTTTCAGAAGGGTTTGGAAATTTATGAGAAACCAAAAGCTAAAATCTTTCATTCGTATGAATATTCAGACCTTTAATTCAGATACTTTGTAGAAGCCCCTTAAGCAGCAATCCCAGCTTCGGTTCTTCCATTCATCCTGGCTGATCTTCTCAAACTCCATTGGATTTGAAAGGACGTGTCTGTAAACTGCCATCTTCGGGTTTCTCCACTGATGTTCTGTAGGGTTTATGTCTGGGCTTTGGCTGGGCCACTCAAGGACTCTCAGAGACTTGTCCTGAAGCCACTCTAGTGTTGACTTGGCTGTATACTTTGGGTCATTCATGTGCTGAAAGGTGAACTATCACCTCATTTTGAGGTCCCGTAGCACTTTGGAGCAGGTGTTCTTCAAGGACCTCTCTGCATTTGGCTGCATTCATCTTTCCATCAGTTCTGACCAGCAACCCCTGTCCCTGCTGCTGACAATGACCCCTATAACATAATACTGCTGATAATAGGCAGGTGATGAGTAGTTCTTGGTCTTCACCAGACATAGCACTTGGCATCCTGCCCAAAGACTTCAATTTTTGTCATATCACAGGAGAGAATCTTCTTTCTCAGAGTGCTTTAAATGCCATCATATACCTTTTACTCAGCAGTGGCCTCCATTTAGCCACTCTACCATAAACACTTGATTGATGCAGTGCTGCTGAGATAAATGATTCTGATAGGTACTCCCATCTCAGTCGAGAACTTCTGAAGCTCTGTTAGAGTGACCATTAAGTTCTTGGTCACCTCCTTAACCAAGGCTATCCTTCTCTGGTTAATAGGAAGAGTCCTAATGGTTTCAGACTTCTTTCATTTCACAATTATTAATGCCAGGGTGCTGCTGGGAATGCTCAAAGCTTTAGAAACCATTTAATGGTTGCTCTGATCTTTGCCTCACCACAATTTGATCACAAAGGTCTACAGAGAATTCCTTGAACTTCATAGCTTGGTTTTTGTCCTGACGTGAAGTGCGAATTGTGGGACCTTCTATACACAGGTGGGTGTGCCACCAATCAATTCAGCTTGAACCAGTGGACTCCAATCATGAAACATTTGAAGGAGTACTGCAGATTTTTGCAATTGCTTACACATTAAAATTAAAACTTTCCCACAATTAGCAAAACCTGACACTCAAAGAACAAAACCCCAGCCCAGATTTGCACAACTATAAGCACATTATCAACTTCTTTTTTGCAAAACACTACATATAGTTGTAGCGCTCCTCAAGCTGGCACAATTATAATACGCACTGCTGTCCTAGAGCGGCAGCCAAAGAAAAAAAAATATATGAAACAATCCGGGGTTCGAGCGACCAACACTACTTTCTTACTACACCACCCCAAGTACAGAAACACACCAGTTAATGCAGAGTTAAGTTAAAAAGTGATTACTAGAAAAAAATTACACACACTTAACAAAAAAACGTATATACATATTATCACGGTGCAGCAATGGTGATCCGGCTCACAAGATCCTCATTGTTAGGGACACCTGGCTGCGGCAGATAGAGAGTCATTTCTGGAGGGCAGGACTGGACCGCGTGTCTGCCAAGGGGATTGCAAACTGGGATCCGTGTAGTGGGTGCGGCAACACACTGTACCAGTGCATGCTCCCCAACTTGACTTGACTTGACTTGCAGCGCTTCCCACCCCAAAAAAAAAAATCACGACGCAAAACCACATACTCCACTAATACATTAATATGAGAACATGAAAAAGGAAAAATCAGTATATTCGTAGTCTTTTAAATATTCTCTGTTAGGGATGACTATCTACAGTCTGTGGTGGGGAAAGATGCGCAGAACCATACCTTCTGTTCCGGGAAACGTACAGATCAACAGTCCCTTGTGCTGGCCCGTCAGATCCTCTCCTGAATATCTTCACCAGAAAGGGAAAATGATTTGTCCTGAAATGAACCCAGGTTCACCTGACGTTTTACATGCGGGGTCATTCTCTTTCCCTCTTGCCTCTTCCTTTTATGGCATCTGCTTCTCTCCTTTTTCCCCACCTCTCATTTACATACTGTTGGCCCCTCCCCGTACAAGCCAGGTGCTCCCCTCCCCATGTACCATTGGCCGGTGTTCTGACGATTTGTCCTACTTTGTCGAAGTATTCTACCGTAGTTTATTGTAAGTCGTAACATTAAACTTATAACGTTATACCATATCATCATTTAACATGTTGTATTTAAAAGTCATCTATCAAATTTATGGAAATGTTAGCATTTCTCAATTTATTATATATGCATCATTTAATGCCCGAAAGGGACACAGCCTGATGCAAAGATTTCACAAGACGGTCATTACTCGTGCATGGATACAATGGCCTGTACAAGATTAAAAGTCAGACATGCAAAATATACAACTTATAAAATGTTGACAATAAATACCTATGCAGTAAACTATAATAAATGCATTAATGTAGTAAGGCTAAGCTGTGTAATTTTGGTCTGCGCATGCGTAGTATCAGTGAGTAGATCATTTCGATGGGTAGGATGTTTCGTTAGAACACCGACCTTACAAATTCAGCCATTCCACCATTATGAGGAATGGTGAAAGGTACAAACTCACAGTGACACACAAACAAATTCCAGACGACCGTGGCACAGTGATTTGACAAACACTAAACACACTTGTATACATTTGACACAGAAATACTGTAGGTCATCATGTCACTTCCTTGCAATATCAAATCAAAGGCTTTCAAATGAACACACTCATGAACCAATTGGTTAAACACAGCCACCAGGTGCACACACACACACACACAGCTTCATAATTATGGACACACCAATCAGGTTTACAAGCACTATAAAAAGGCAACAGGTCACCTGTCTTCAACAAAAATGAACGGTGTCAGAGGAAGAGGGAGAGTGTAGATGAGAGGAGGTAGAGGTAGAGGGAGAGGAAAACCTAGAAGAGGGGTAGGACATGCACAAAAAAGAGGACAACCAAACCTGTCTAATGAAATGCGTGCTACACTTGTGGACCATGCAATAAACGATGGACTAACACTAAGGGAGGCTGAACTGAGAGTACAGCCTAACCTAAGCAGGTACACGGTAGCATCATTGGACTGCACAATTGGTGTCATGTAGTGTCTGTGAATTTATTTTTACCCTTTCCCTGTGTAAATGCGTAAAAAGTGTTTTAGGCTGAGCACAAGAGTGTTTAACTGATTCAAACAGAATCAGACCATATGATGGATGTGTTTATGTTATGACAAGAAGATCGGGTTTTGTAAGAAATTGTATAATTTTGACTAAAGTGTTCCATTTTGCAAATTATCTGAGGTGTTGTGTTACTTGGGCTACCTGGGTGAAGTGTTTTGGAAAACCGAACCCTATTTTAAAAATTGTGCTTACGCCAGCATTTCTCAACCATTAAGTAATTGCGACCTGAGTTTTCATAACAGTTTTAATCGCGCCCCCCTAATGTTTTTTTGAAACCCTAATAAAATGTATTTCTATGTTTTTGGCTGCCGATACACTGCTACAAGTTTTATTATACCTACTTAACTTTTATTGACATTTATCTAACTCTATACAGTCGATTCCGGTTAATTGGAACACTGGTTAATTGGACCAGCCGCTTATTCGGACCGAATCCTAAAGAACCGAAGCAGATCATATTACATAAGCCTAATATCGTTCGCTTATTTAGACCAAAATTCAATTTAATCAGACCAAAGAACGTGACAGAGAATAAGAAAAAGAAGCCACAAGTCACCCGCAGAAAGCGGATGTAATCGTAAAGCGGAAGACCAGGAAAGTGATGATGATGACCCTAATGAGTTAGTGCAAGTGACAACACAGGATGCCAGGAAATGCATTGAAACTTTGCACCGCTATTTCATGCAGGAGGGAAATGAAGGCCGTCCCATTGATGCGTTAGATGTTTGTGGTGATTTTGTTCAAGTGCAGTGCGTCAACAGAATGCGTCTGATCACACTAGACAAGTTCTTCAAACGTTGACTGGAATTTGGTAATGTAACATTTTTTATTGTGCTTCGCATGCTGAGTGTCATGTAGATCATTTCAAAGAATTTGTAGATTTCTTTTTCAATAAACAAAGTACGTAGTTCTTGTTTGTACGTTGGCCATACACGTGTGCAGCACAATAAAAGTCATAATGACATTTTAATATGTTACTTATAGCACGTCCCATCTTGGTTGCACATGTATAGGGCATGTTTGTGTAATCGGACCAGCCGGTAATTAGGACCAAATGATCGCGTCCCGATTAACAGGAATCGACTGTATTTATTTTTCTAGTATCAGAATGTAGTTTAAGTTAATTTGTTTTGATTTCAATAGATGTATTTTTCATATTTTCGATTCTTGTTTTCCTTTTTTCACATCTTCGTGCCCCCTTTTTTGTTACTTCCACGCCCCACAGGTTGAGAACCGCTGGCTTAAGCAATTGCAAAAAGCTTTAAAACAAAAGGGGTGCACCTAAAAAACTTCTATGAATGTAAGGTTTAAGTTTTTGGTTTTACATAAATTTGCAAACATTTCTGAAAACATGTTTTCACTTTGTTATTATGAGTTACTGAGTGTAGATTGATGAGCAAAAATGGCAAATGTAAAATGTGAAATTAAATCTACAACAGAACAGAGTGTGCAAAAAGTGAAGGGGTCTGAAAACTTAGTGAAACAACTGAAAATAAACTATATAGTGACTTTTTGCAGTGAAACCTCCTCAAGAGACATTTTACAGTTACAGAATATAATATAATATATTTTTGTTTACCAATGGGGCACATACAGGCTCAGCGACTTGCTTAGAGTCACACAGGGAGCCACCAGTGAGGACTAAATAGGTAATCTTGGAGTTTAAATCCTGTAAATGTTTTGCTGGAGAATCAGATTGTAATGCTACAAATAGTTCTTTCGAACTTGGAAAACACAGTGGAATACTGCTAGAAAATCTAAGAGACAAATGTGTTGTAATACGCAGACCTTACAAAGACTGCTTTGATATTGTTGTTTCAGCTGGGGGTGGTCTTCACCCTGACTTAACGGAATATCCAACCCTAAAATGATATGTTTTATGTTACTTACAGCATGTGTTTTGTAGTGGTCTCTGAGAAAAAAAATAATCTCATGTCTTCAAGGAGAACTGAGATAAAAAGGAGTTTATGATAGAATGGGCATCTATGGTGGCCAAAGCTGTACAAGTGCAAACAATATCAAAAATGTCAGTAGGGTAAAAAAAAAATCTGATGTTACTCATGTTTCATACTTAATATGTCAGTTTTCTAGTTGTATGCTCACAATGGGCACAATGTCGGCAGTTTTTGCTAAAATTTTAACAACTAAAAATAAAGGTGCCAGAGTGGTTCTTCAGAGTGATGATGTAGGGGAACCAATTTTGGTTCTGAAAAGCCCCATTCACATGAAAGTTCCAGAAAGAACCTTTATTTGTTTAGATCTGTAACGGGTAAAAGTAATTAACCAAGAACAGATGGTAAGAGATTTATGAAATACCAATGGGTCATGATTTTATAAGGACTCCTGCTGCATATGTACAGTAGCACAAGGTTACTACTCATTAAAGATTTCATGTTTTTTCCATATATTAGAATGTTTTTCAAACCACAAAGAGCCAACATGATATGCAAAGACCCCTCCTCTGAATGAAATGGTACTTGATCAAGCAATGGCTCTATGAGAAACCACACAAACCAGTAAAGAACCATAACATACCAATAAAGAACAAGGAATTTTAAGGGCGTGTGCAAAGGAATGAGCCTTTGACTTGAATTTTGATCGTTGAATGTGGAGGACAGATGAATCTTCAGTTCAAAAGTTTATTCTAATGTGAACGCATTTCATGTTTGTGAGCTACTCTGATTTTTCCAGAAGTATCTAATTGACTATATTTTAGCAAAAACTGGATGAATTTTGCATGTTGTGAGCATACAACTGGATAACTGAGGTGGATTATGAGACATGACAAACATGATATTGTTTCTATTAATGTTTTTGATATCATTTGCTGTTGTACAGCATTGGTCACCATTTTGTGACCATTATGTGTCTGCCAGGGTGTGTACCCCACCCTCCCTTTATGTTCCTTTATTATGTCTTTTTCTTTTTTTTTTTTTTTATTAATTTTATTACAATACATACATAGCAATCAAGTTTTTACAAAAAAAAGAATTAAGTTAAGAACAGGTCGATCCCCACCCCTGAGAGAGAGAGCAAGCCAAACGGCATAAAATTTAAGGCTTGTAAACATACCTAAATTAATAAATTCTCTGTGCTTTATGAACTTATTTTAAAATATTACTGATTAGATCCTGCCATGTTTTGAAAAAAGTCTGTACGGATCCTCTGAATATTTGATTTTTTCCAATTTCAGATAATATAACACATCGGTTTCCCACTGACTTAAGAGGAGAGTTTGGGTTCTTCCAGTTTATCAGAATAAGTCTGCGTGCCAACAGTGTAGTGATTGCAATCACAATTTGTTTGTCCTTCTCCACTTTAAGCCCCTCTGGAAGAACCCCAAACACAGCTGTTAATGGGTTAGGAGGGATTGTGAGCCCAAGGCTGTCTGAAAGGTAATTAAAAATTTTTGTCCAAATTAATGTTAATTTGGTGCAGGCCCAGAACATGTGACCCAGCGAGGCTGGGACTTGGTTGCAACGTTTGCAGGTTGGATCATACCCTGGAAACATTTTGGAGAGTTTTAGATGAGACAGATGTGCTTGATATATAATTTTGAGTTGTATAATTATTATGTCTTTTTCTAATTATTTATTTTTGTAAATAGTCTATTTATGTATTATTATGTTCCAATGGGTAAACTCATGTTCTCTTATGTTCCTTGTATTTTGTGGGTAGTTCCCCAGCATGTGGGTCCACTTTGGCATCACCATTCCTGAGCCCCAAGGCTATTAACAAGGCTCAGGATCTGAAGATCATCTGTTTGTTTGGAGTATCTTTGAGTGTTGATATTTGGATTTACTGTTTGGTGTTTTGTAATTTCTTGTCTGTTTTTCTTGTAGATTTTGTTTTGGGACTGGATTGCTGTGAATTGACCCTTCAGGCACATCCTTTTGCCTTTTTGCTCTATTGAGCGATTTTTCTTAATTTTCTATTTTGTTAATATTGTGGTCATTTCATAAAAATCCTTGGTTGCCCTTTTTTGTCCACAAGCCAGGGGTTGACAGTTATCCTCCTTCGTGTAGGGCTTTGTGGTAGATCAGTAGTCATTTGGAGGAGTTTTTCCAGTTCTCCAAGTTAGCAGGTAGTATGTGAGTTAAGGTGATTTTCTTCTGGGCAGGTTAGTAAAGATCCTGACCTGCTTCTTAGCTTATATTTGAAGGCCTCACATCTATTTTGCCTTTGTTAAGACTTTGATTTCATGGCACCGTTTCTATTATAAATGTTGTTACCTTTGTTCTCGGTGAAAACATGAGATTAAAAAATGTTTTGGCCGTCACTAAGAACCCCATGAAGAAAGTAACTTATAAAAAAAACATGTTTTGGATAGAGAAATCATGTAATAAATAATGCTTGTTACGTTTTTTTATATTTTATGTTTTGAGTATTGTTTTATTCTACAATGTATTAAGTAGTTATGTGATATGTTTGTTTTAATATATTTGAATGGTTACCCTGTGCCTTGTGGGAGGCACCACAGGAGGTGGAGACATCATTAAGGTATCATCTGATGCACCAGCGCTGACTTTATACAGTTATGTGAAAGTAAGTACGCCCCATGGAAATTGTTGTGTTTTTCAGCATATTTTTATCAAGCAAACAGTAAATACGCATGCAAATGATGTCTACAGATACAAACAGAAAGAGACAAATTGAACCTGCATGCAAGGTGTGCCAGGGAAAAGCCTTTGCTGTCCAACAAGACTACAATTTGCCATCAGACATACCTAAAGGCCAGCCCTTCTGGAGCAATGTGCTCTGTACAGATGAATCAAAGGGAGAGTTGTTTGAACCCCAGGGACAGTAGACACGTTTGGCTAAAACAGGAGAAGAATCTCACACAAACTATGGAGCTTGGTGGTGGAAATGTTCTGGTTTGGGATTGATTTGTTTCCCCAAGAGTCTTGGCAGCTTGCCGTTTTTGTGTGAAATTCTGCATTATATCAAAGTGTGCCTGAGAAGAATTTGAGGCCGTTAGTCCAAAGGTTGAAGTTGTAATGGAAATGGACCTCTCAACATGATAATGCTCTTAAACACACTAGCAAATTCACCAAGGATCGTCTTTAAAAGAAGAAATGGAGGGTTATAGACTGGCCTAGTCAAAGCCCTGATTTGAATCCCATGGAAATGTTGTGGGAGGATTTGAATTGGGCAGTAAATGCAAGAAAACCGACAGACATCTGGCAACTAAAAGAATTTGCATAGAGGAGGAGTCAAAATTTCACCATGTTGATGTCAGAGGCTGGTGGGAAGTTATGCAAAACATCTACTAGAAATCATGTCTGCTAAAGGGGGCAATAGCAGCCTCTGGGGCCAAGGGTGGACATCCTTTTCTAAAGAAGACAGTTACATCTATTGATATTTTTGTTGAATAAATGATTGAAAAGGAAATTTTCCTTACATTTGTATTCAGGTATAACAGCTTTAGGCACTGTTTGCCTGTTCAAATATGTTGAAAACGAAATTCCATGGGGTATATCTACAGTTGTGCTTGAAAGTATGTGAACCCTTTAGAATTTGCTTTATTTCTGCATAAATATGACCTAAAACATCATCAGATTTTCACTCAAGTCCTAAAAAGTAGATAAAGAGAAACAAGTTAAACAAATGAGACACAAATATTATACTTGGTCATTTATTAATTGAGGAATATGATCGAATATTACATATTTGTGAGTGGCAAAGTGTTTGAACCTCTAGGATTAGCAGTTAGTTTGAAGGTGAAATTCGAGTCAGGTGTTTTCAATCAATGGGATGACAATCAGGTGTGAGTGGGCACCCTGTGTGATTTAAAGAACAGGAATCTATCAAAGTCTGCTCTTCACAACACATGTTTGTGGAAGTGTATCATGGCACGAACAAAGGAGATTTCTGAGGACCTCAGAAAAAGAGTTGTTGATGCTCATCAGGCTGGAAAAGGTTACAAAACCATCTCTAAAGAGTTTGGACTCCACCAATCCACAGTCAGACAGATTGTGTACAAATGGAGGAAATTCAAGACCATTGTTACCCTCCCCAGGAGTGGTCGACCAACAAAGATCACTCCAAGAGCAAGGCATGCAATAGTCGATGAGGTCACAAAGGACCCCAGGGTAACTTCTAAGCAACTGAAGGCCTCTCTCACATTGGCTAATGTTCATTTTCATGAGTGCACCATCAGGAGAACACTGAACAACAATGGTGTGCATGGCAGGGTTACAAGGAGAAAGCCACTGCTCTCCAAAAAAAATATTGCTACTCGTCTGCAGTTTGCTAAAGATCACGTGGACAAACCAGAAGGCTATTGGAAGAATGTTTTGTGGACATATGAGACCAAAATATGAACTTTTTGGTTTAAATGAAAAAGCGTTATGTTTGGAGAAAGGAAAACACTGTATTCCAGCATAAGAACCTTACCCCATCTGTGAAACATGGTGGTGGTAGTATCATGGTTTGGGCCTGTTTTGCTGCATCTGGGCCAGGACGGCTTGCCTTCATTGATGGAGCAATGAATTCTGAATTATATCAGAGAATTCTAAAGGAAAATGTCAGGACATCTGTCCATTAATTGAATCTCAAGAGAAGGTGGATCATGCAGCAAGACAACGACCCTAAGCACACAAGTCGTTCTACCAAAAAATGGTTAAAGAAGAATAAAGTTAATGTTTTGGAATGGCCAAGTCAAAGTCCTTAACTTAATCCAATCGAAATGTTGTGGACGGACCTGAAGCGAGCAGATAATGTGAGGAAACCCACCAACATCCCAGAATTGAAGCTGTTCTGTACGGGAGAATGAGATAAAATTCCTCCAAGCCAGTGTGCAGGAATGATCAAAAGTCACTGGAAACGTTTAGTTGCAGTTATTGCTGTAAAGGGGGGGTCACACCAGATACTGAAAGCAAAGGGTCACATACTTTTGCCACTCACAAATATGTAATATTCGATCATTTTCCTTAATAAATAAATGACCAAGTTTAAGTATAATATTTTTGTCTCATTTGTTTAACTTGTTTCTCTTTATCTACTTTTAGGACTTGAGTGAAAATCTGATGATGTTTTAGGTCATATTTATGCAGAAATATAGAAAATTCTAAAGGGTTCACAAACTTTCAAGCACAACTGTACTTCATGTGACTGTAAGGCTTGCAGAGACTGGAATGCTTCAGTTTGGCATTACTGTTCTTTTTATAAAGATACTTTAAAGGAAAGTATTGGATTTTCTTGTTTTTAATTTTTGTGGCTCTGTTTCTTGACACAGGATGTATAGTTCAGACTCACATTGTTCATTCTGAATTGCCTCTGTGCACACCCCATGCCTCTGTTATGTTTAAATTCTCTCATTCATGATTTTTCATTTTTTACACTTTTAATATTACAATTTATGTTTACATTGTCTTTTATGTTCATTATTTGCATCATTATGTGTTTTTGTCAGTTGATATTACTATTTAGTTTCTGTGTTTTGAGAGGATGTTCTGCTTTGTTTTTTGTGTTCTGAGCGGAGTTCCTAAAGAGGTGGGGCCACCTGTCTATCACTGTTGAGTGGCTCCTCCCACTCCTATAAAGACTAATGGAAATTACAGTCCCTCACAAAACACTTGATGCACTTGGAGATTTTCTCTTTATGCTTATTGTTAGTCTTTGATTTTCTGGGTTTTTGACATTTTTGACTTTTGATCTGATTTACATATTGGGACTTGGTTACTGTGGATTGCCTTTTTAAGGAACTCTTTTGAGCCTGTATTGCAATTTTATGATCAAGCAGAGGTTTAGCATGCTTTATTCTTATGATGTTTATAGTTGTTTTGCTAGTTCCTCATTTTTGGGCCTGTTTCAGCTGAAGGCAGCAGGTAGTACTTTGGGCCTGGCTGGACTAAGTGAGCCTCTGCTGGGGACACTAGTGGAGACCCTAGCCTACATGTTGATAGACTTTTGGAGGCCTCACCAATATTGCTTGGAGGAAACTCAATTCATATGTGATGCCCTGGATGTGTAACCATGGTCACCTTTCTTTATCTGGGAACATCAGTAGTCATAACCAAGGATGGACCACAGCAAATGTGGTAGACAATTCAGATTTATGTTCAAAATAATGGAGGTTTATTAAAATAATGGGAATTAAAGTGCAAATGTATGTAAGGAGTTCATTTAAAACATATTACATTCTTCAGTAGGTAAATCCAATAAAATCCATGCCATAAAAGCAAACTCAGTGCCTTAGGGTGCTAATTAATAATTCATTTAATATGATAAAAATCACCCAAATGTTGAGAGTTAAATTATCATGTATTATGTACAGCAGGGTCATCAGGATCCCAAGCACATAGCCTGCTGCATCCTGGTCCACCAAGCAAACCCACAAGTGTCACCTGTGTCGGTACCTGCAATTCCAAAGCTCCCACATCAGGCAACCAATGCAGGTGCCCTAAAGAACCTTTTCTTCACGTCTTGCTTTTCCTGCAACCAGCAAGGCCTTCTGGCCTCCTCTGGTCAGGTCTGCTTAGCTGACTGTTCAAATATGATTTGACTTCGTTTAGAAAGGCACCTGAACTTTCAGACAGCCCTCAGTGTTTATAGAAAGCATGGCCAATACTGTCCATCCCATCCTCTTTTCTCTCTGATAAACCCCTCCAACCAGAAATTGCTCAGTTCATTCCAAAAAGGGCTCTTTTCTCCATAGCACTAACCCAGTCCCTTGCCTACAGCTCAACCCCACAGCCGTGGCCTTCTGATTAGCCTGCTGCTCAAATGGTAATCATCAGTTAAACCAGCACACGTATTCACATGTGCACCTCGCACCAGCATGACCCACATTGATAGGTTGCAAAAAAAAAATCAATAAAACCAATAAATTAAACAAATAAAATACCTCCAGTCTTTGCCTGACAACATTATAGCAGCTCTTTTTTGCATTTTGCATACTTTTTGAAACTTACAGTATCTGGATATTATAGCTGGAGACTTCATCATGGAGATATAGGCCTCAGTTAGATTTAAACCAGAACATTTTCTTAACAGTTATCTATATAATAAAAGCCCAGCGCGGTATCCGTGTCCGGGTCCGCGTTCCTTTTGGCTGTATAGCCGCCCGTAGAAAAGCCCCAGTCCGTCCCTCTCAGAATTCCTGCTTACCCCCTCCATTCTTTCCCTTTGCTTTTATTTTTCCTGTTCCCGAAAATCTTTTCAAAACAAAAGTAAAGAAATAGACAGAGCATCACATTAATGTCTTCTCCTCTCTGCCTATTAAATAATCAATAAAATGAAATAAAAAAATCACGAAAGAAACAGAAACCACAACCTACCCTTACAGCGTCCACCGCGCTTCTGGTGTTACAGCCAAACACGTGGTGTATGCAGGTTATGAGGTGTGACGCTAATTAACGCCCGTACTACAACAGATTATATCGTTCATATACTATTAACTATTTACAGGGATCAACTCTTTTGGGGAAGTTCATAACAAAAAAAAAAAAAATTTTTATTATAAATAACATGTGCATTTGAGTATTTTGAGCCCCGTGTCTGAGTCGGATGGTTCCCCTGGTCACCAATTCGTGTGTTTTACTATGCCCACTATGCCTTTCCATCTTCTTCAGCTACCCATGTGCACTTGTACGGAGGAGACCTTACGGAACAATGCCGAAACGAAACGCAACTAAACCTGCTGCTGCGAGAGAGGACACATTACAGCATGATCATGAAGCAAAGAGGCAAAGGCGTGACAGTCGCTCGCAAGAAACGGACACTCAGCATTCACACAGATTACCTCAACGACGCGTCTCTGCTGCACAACGAAAGGCAACTGAAACCCCTACAGAGAGAGAAGACAGATTACGCCGTTATCACGAAAGAAAGAGGCAAAAGCGTGCCAATGAGACACCCAACGAGAGGTCCTTACGATTGAGTCCTTCAACTGTGGTCATCCAACGCGCAGCGTAGCGCGCGCCAAGTTGCTAGTAATTGAATAAAAGTAAGAGACCTGTAAAGGCATGACTGCAGAAACCGTCTGTAACCCAACAAATAGCATTTCCCATTTGAGAAATCACTGTTTTCAGCAACTGTATATTGCAACACCTCCAATCCATACCGCTATATCCTAGTTACAGGGTCACAGGGGTCTGCTGGAGCCAATTCCAGCCAACACAGGGCGCAAGGCAGGAAAAAAAACCCCGGGCAGGGCGCCACACACACCCACCCACCCACAATTTAGAATCGCTAATGCACCTAACCTGCATGTCTTTGGACTGTGGGAGGAAACCCACGCAGACACGGGGAGAACATGCAAACTCCACGCAGGGAGGACCAGGGAAGTGAACCTGGGTGTCCTAACTGCGAGGCAGCAGTGCTACCCACTGTGCCACCGTGCCGCTCAAATTCCATCACCTGCTGCTGTAATGCAATTGTTCTATCATCACACTGGCAGATAACCTTTTTTGAGCTTAACTGGAAGATGCAAGTTGAAAAACAAAAGGATATGCAAGCAAAATGAAATCAAAGGCAAACGAGAGACCATATTCAAAGTCAGGAGAATAAGTAAGAGGTTGAAACCTAAAGTAACACGTAAGAAGTTTTGCATAAGGCCTTTTTGAGAGTTTTGGAATCTGAAGATGGGGTAAGGAAATGTCCTTTTATCCCATCGCATGGATTCAGAACAGGTGACAACCTCAGAGGCCACACTCCTAGAAACAACTCAGGGAAGCAGTCCTATCAACAGGTTTACAAAATGGCAATAACTGAACACCTAAAATGGCATCCAAGATGTTGTAAAACAAAATAACATCTGAATCATTGCAAAATTCAAGCAAATAATAAAAGGAACAGAATCCTCGATCTCAATAACCCCCAATACATTTACAAAAGTATACTAAAAAATAGCATAAAACCCAATCATGATAGCAATGTACAATATGTACAGGCCTTCTCAATAGTGTTTTGGTATAACTAAGAGACCAACAAATGCATGACTGCAGAACCTGTTTGCACTGCTAGAAATAGTACTTGCCAACTGGAAAATCACTGTTTTGAGCTGTTGAATATTGCGAGAAAAGTGACACAGCTAATTATGTGGTAAGGCAACATATGGTGCTTTTAAGCCATGAAAACATGGTTTTGAAATATTATATAGAGTCAGGTCTTCTATAATCTCTCTATATATAAAATCCAAAGTCTGTCTTTCTGTATGTCTGTCCGCTTGTCATGAAAGAACTACTTAGTGAATTTAGATCAGGTTTTTTTTCTATAATTTGCTTGAGTATTCCAGGTTGATTTTGCGACTTCTCTCATCGCACTAAGAATCATAGTACGGTTGCAGCACTGATTTATTTGCGCGAATTCGAGAGACGGCTGCTGGCTGAGGGGAGGGGGAGGTGGGACCTCAGGAATAGGGAGCCGGGCAGCATCATCCTCACTCACGTGCCAACCTCTGTTCCAGTTGCTCTACCTCCTGCCACATGTTGGAATGTACCTTCCCTCTGCTTAGCTAGCGATACCTGGTTGTTCAGCAGACATTATCATCTAGAGATTGTTTAAGAGTAACGTTTGATGTATTTTGAGATATATCTCAGCAATGTGTGTTTTAGAGGGTAGCTGATCATTGGCAGAGATATCACAGCCACGTGCTCCTCTCCTCACGTGGGGGACGCTCTCCCATCAGAGCTGAACACAATCAGATACAGTGGCAATGTTTGATGTTGGAGTTTACCAACCTTCCGCTTGGTCAGAGATACCTTACCAACTTTTTACATTTTTGGCAAAGAGATCACAGCTACATTCTCAACCCAGATAGCAAAACCAAAAATATTGTATATCAAGAGGCCCTCTTGACATTGATTTTTGATGTTTGTCCTTTTTCACTACTATGTGGGCAGAGCCGCAGGGGACATCTAGTATAGTATATAGACCACCTGCCTCTAGGAAACCAGAATTGACTAGGCTGTCAAGGCCACTCCCACACACCCCCACAGGCAGTCATACTGGGTGGAGTTTGTGCCTTTCAGTCTAACCTGTAAGTGGGATGATACCACAATGTGAGAAGGCCATGTGAACAACACTTGTGAGAAGATGATTGAACCACAGCATGTGAGTGCACAAGTACACCACACCGCAGCTTGTAGATCAGCCCTAACCCATTTGACAGGCTGCGATAAAGACACCGCAGCTGAACAATTCACAAATCACAGATACACTCTCTGAACAATTCATCAGCTTTGAGAAAGACTGAGACTGCAACTGTGACTTACCAGCCTCTATCCTCACTCTGTTCTGAAGGCTGCAGCAAGGTGCATTTGTTAAATGCAAAACATTAGGGATTTTTTATTCTCAAAGAGAGCCATAGACACATAGAATAAGCTACCAGGTAGAGTAGTAGACAGTAGAAATTTAGGGACCTTCAAAACTCAACTTGATATTATTTTGGAAGAATTAAGTGGACAGGAACAGCAGGCTTTGCTAGGGTGAATGGCCTGTTCTCGCCTAATGTTCTAATGATGGTCTTTGTGTAGCCATGCCACCATCTCTTCTTTAAGTTTATTTTCCTTTCTATTTGTTTACTTTTTATTAATTGATTTGTGCTTAATGTTACTAAATGTACTTTTGTTTTCTTTCTTGTATTGTTTTCTAAATTGTCATTTTCTTGATTAATAGGCACCATCATTTTTGTTTCTCCACTTATATTCATTCTGCTATTATTTTCCTTAATCTTTATATGTAGGGCCTCCTGACAGTCAGCTTGTGGCCAATATTAGGATTTTGGATGCCTCAGATCTGATCTAAGCCATTATTTCTTCCTTGTGTTTCTGCTATTTACCTGGTAGTAGTAGGGTGTCGTTCTGTGTTAGCCATTATGGATGCAATGAGAAGTCAAGAAAAATGGCACCATTTATTGGCTAACTGAACAGATTACAATATGCAAGCTTTTAAAGCAACTCAGGTCCCTTCTTCAGGCAAGATACTATTACCTTGAAGATTTTGTAAGTTTCTGCTTGTTTATTAATTTATTGGAATTTTGCTCTTTACTTTTGGTTTCTGTTTATAGGTTTTCTTCATTCATATCAGTGGTTTTATTTGCTCTGGGCAACATTTTCCTCTTTGCCATTGATTGTTGTTATTTGAATTGTATTCATTGTACAGTATTTTGATTCTAAGAAATAATCGTTTTGTTTTTTGGCCCGAGATTTTCTAACAATAGCCCTCTCTCATTTGTGGCCTTTTTGAGAATGCAGGCCATAGGCCTACTTTTGTAAGTCAGAGCCAGGTCTATTTGGAGTTTTCAGTTCCATTTTGAGGACTCAGGTGATTTTGAGGTTTTGGGGGCTTGAAATCACAACATTAGTTTCTCCATCCATTGTGAGCTGTTGTTTTTGAATTCCAACTTTGTCTATGATGACATTCTTTGTAGCCCAGGTTAAAGTTTAAAATAATGTTTGTTTGGCAAAAGTGTTTGTTTGAGATACACATGGTGCAGTATATTGGAAGATCAATGTAGAATTATAACCTTGCTATAGAAACATATATATATATATATTTATCTAAACTGCTCAAAAAAATTAAAGGAACACTTTGAAAACATTTCAGATCTCAATGGGAAAAAGAAATCCTCCTGGATATCTATACTGATATAGACTGGGTAATGTGTTAGGAACGAAAGGATGCCACATCGTTTGATGGAAATGAAAATGATCAACCTACAGAGCCCTGAATTCAAAGACGCCCAAAAATCAGAGTGAAAAAATTATGTGGCAGGCTAGTCCATTTTGCCAAAATTTAATTGCAGCAACTCCAAATTGTACGCAGCCCTTTGTATGGCCCCTGTGTTCTTGTATACATATCTGACAACATCGGTGCATGCTTCTAATGAGATGACAGATGGTGTTGTGGGGGATCTCATCCCAGATCTGGACCAGGGCATCACTGAGCTCCTGGACAGTCTGAGGTGCAACCTGGTGGCATTGGATGGACCAAAACATAATGTCCCAGAGGTGTTCTATTGGATTTAGGTCAGGAAAGTGTGGTGGCCAGTCAATGGTATCAATTCCTTCATCCTCCAGGAACTGCCTGCATACTCTCACCACATGAGGCCAGGAATTGTTGTGCACCAGGAGCCACTGTACCAGCATAGGGTCTGACAATGGGTCCAAGGATTTCATCCTGATACCTAATGGCAGCCAAGTTGCCTTTGTCAAGCCTGTAGCGGTCTGTGTGACCCTCCATGGATATGCCTCCCCAGACAATCATTAACCCACCACCAAACTGCTCATGCTGAATGATGTTACAGGCAGCATAATGTTCTCCATGGCTTCTCCAGACCCTTTCACTTCTGTCACGTGCTCAGGGTGAACCTGCTCTCATCTGTAAAAGCACAGGGCACCAGTGGTGCATCTGCCAATTCTGGTATTCTATGGCGAATGCCAATCGAGCTGCATGCTGCTGGGCAGTGAGCTCAGGGCCCATTAGAGGACATGGGGCCCTTGGGTCACCCTCATTAAGTCTTTCTGGTTGTTTGGTCAGAGACATTCACACCAGTGGCCTGCTGGAGGTCATTTTGTAGGGCTCTGGCAGTGCTCATCCTGTTCCTCCTTGCCCAAAGGAGCAGATACTGGTCCTGCTGATGGGTTATGGACCTTCTATGGCCCTCTCCAGCTCTCCTAGAGTAACTGCTTGTCTCCTAGAATCTCCTCCATGCCCTTGAGACTGGGCAGGGAGACACAGCAAACCTTCTGGCAATGACACGTATTGATGTGCCATCCTGGAGAAGTTGGACTACACCTGTGCAACCTCTGTAGGG
Organism: Polypterus senegalus; assembly: GCF_016835505.1. Lineage (NCBI taxonomy): Eukaryota > Metazoa > Chordata > Cladistia > Polypteriformes > Polypteridae > Polypterus > Polypterus senegalus. Next base: position 35,096,343 of record NC_053159.1, read on the forward strand.
TCCAGGTATCGCCTCATGCTACCAGTAGTGACACTGACTGTAGCCAAATGCAAAACTAGTGAAGAAACAGTCAGAAAAGATGAGGAGGGAAAAATGTCAGTGGCCTCCACCTGTTAAACCATTCCTGTTTTGGGGGTCATCTCATTGTTGCCCCTCTAGTGCATCTGTTGTTAATTTCATTAACACCACAGCAGCTGAAACTGATTAACAACCCCCTCTGCTACTTAACTGACCAGATTAATATCCCATAAGTTTCATTGGCTTTATGCTGTACTCTGATTAAAAAGTGTTCCTTTAATTCTTTTGAGCAGTATATATAACAATGTCAATGCTGTTATATCATATACTGTATATGTTATGGCACAGTACTTAGCTTACAGAGTCTCTACACACTTTGAGATGTATAGTTCAGTTTCAAGATTTCTGAACAGTTCAGGATGACATGATGCATGGTGTTGAGCACAGACCTCTCTTGCATACATTTCCACCATCTCTTGCATGATCTGCGGTATTACTAATTGGATGTTTTGTAGTGTGACAGATAGAGGGCACTGTCGCCCTCTTGAACCCTCAGACTATACACCAGACACCAGGTAAAAGTCCAAATGTTGACTTTATTAATAGACAACAGTGCACAAAGCACCCTCCTCTCCACAATACTCATTAATCACAACAATAAATCAATAATCAATTCTCCACCACCCCCAGACGCGTTGCCACCCTTCCACCCAGCTCAGTTCAACGTCTGGGATTTCTCAACGTCCTTTTATAGTCCTTGACCCGGAAGTGTTTCGCTCCTTCTGTCCATGTGACTAGGAACACTTCCAGGTCAGATAAAAAGTCCTTTTTCTTCACCCCAGGAGCACGTCATTCCTCTTGTCCATGTGACTCAGACGTACTTCCGGGGCGTAGGGCAAATAATAGTCCCTGGGTTTCCCTGCAGCGACCCCTTGTGGTCCCAACATTATCCAGCAGGGCTGTACAGGAAAACTCCATAGTCCATGATGCCCTGCTGGAATTTGGGGCATCTCCATGTCGCAGGGAAGGCTCCCTCTGGCGGCCTGGGGGCATTGGCCGGGATGAATGGCCAGCCATAGTCCACAGTAGACCTAACGTTTTCAGCTAAGGACTGTAATTCATGTTCATGTTTCACTCCTCCTTCACATTCTCCTTTTTTTTTCTCCATAGTACCTTGTGCTCTATTCCTCTTTTTCTGTCTCCCCATCTTAACATGCCCCCATCATAATCCAAAAAGCCCAATCACAGCAGGACGTTAGCCAAAAAGGGGCTGGGAACAGCAAGTTTAGGCACACCAGCAGCTACAAGCAAGCCAACTTGACTTTAAGGTTTGTGTCTGTAAAAGATACTCGTAAAATGATCAAAATTGTGCATTAAAACCTTGATTATCCATTAGGGATCAGGACCGAGGCTGTGACAGATACTGTAAGAGAAAAGATGGATAACAGAACAGCTACTTTAAAAATGGTATGCATTAGATTAGTTTAGTGAATAGCCAAATTTATTTACAAAACAAAACCATATTAACTAAATATAATATAGTTTTAACAAAATTAATTCATATAATATTGTAACAACTAGCATAATAAACAAATACAACTCAAAGGTGCTGGAGTTTTTTACATTTTACTTGGAATCTTTGTTCCATAACAAATGGTGTCCTGTCTTATACTCCATTATCTGGGTTACAGAGCACACCTCCATAACAATCAAAGAAAGCTTTCCTTACCAATCACTTTATCTCCTGCCAATTACATTCTTTTTTTCTCTATACCGCAAACACTCCTGTTTATTGTCTCCTGACTCCCTACTCAAACCTTCCTTCTGCCACACTTTCCTTTTTCTCCTAACTTCTCCTGTCACTCATCTCCTAGGAGGCGTGTCCACACCTCACAGAACAGAAGCTCCTCCCCTAGTCCCATCACTTACAGCATTCCTTCCACCCTTTCTGCTCCCGCACAACACATCACAAGCTGCCTGCATGTCACAATATATTAACAAAACATAATGCAACAGAATTTAAAAAGAAAATTACAATACAGAAGTACATTAATATTAATACAGAATAACATTATCGTCAGTGGCTTCCATTTTTGACACATTTTTCAATTTTGTCAGCATCAACCTTTATATCTTTCAGTGTTCTTCCTACTCTGTAAATTGAAGCAATACTTGAAACACTTTATTTTGTAAATGTTTAATAATGTCAGGTTTTTGTGACAATTCCATCACCACACACAAACGTTGATCGGCCATAACAATGTATAGTAGATTAATTATAACAAAGAGAAAAGTTACGAAATGTTGACACTGTGGTGCTGAGGAAGAACAATACACGCTAGCACAAGGGAAAGCTCGCAGTGTACTGCACGACAGTAGTAATACAGTAATAGGCAGGAGCTGGTGTGTGCAACGGGTTTTTATTTTTGGCCCTGATAGATAATGGAGACTGATCGTTAATGAAGTGACGGATAATTGAGGTTTTACTGTATTTTTCTCTCACAAGTGTAATTTAGATCTTTAGTAGTTACCTCTGTCAGAAGTTTAATTTTATATGGCAACAAATACTGCTGAGGTTATTAAGCTGTATATCTGTTTCTTTATTGGTGTTTAATGTTTTATTATCTGTGTATTTCCATCCATCCATCCATTATCCAACCCGCTATATCCTAACTACAGGGTCACGGGGGTCTGCTGTGTATTTGCCTTTTTGAATTTCCTGGATTGTAAATAGCTTAACATACTTAAGTATACTATACATCTACTGAATAGCTGGGTCTGATAACATATGATATCTGGTGAATAATTTATTGTGCTTATATAGTTCTTGTTATTAAGTAAAGTGAAACTTTGCCTAGAACCTATGTTGCTATGTTAAGAAAAAATGGTTTTGCGGCTGAGAAAAACTATTATAATTACATCTCTTCTACTGATGGAGGCATCGCCATGTATGAAAGGTTACTGTAGTGATTACATTCAGTAGCAATCTGCAGTCTGGCCTAAAGAAGGCCCTAAAAGAGTTGAGAATGGCCACAGCTCACTCCCCGGCATGCAGTCACAAACAGGGTGAATGACTGCTAATGCTGGCTCTCACATTATTTTCATCTTGGCTTCTCACTCTGCAGCGCACATCTGGCTGATAAAACATCTGGCAGTGGTGCAATGTTTTTGTCAGGGCCTCTTGTTTTCCCTCACAAGCAAAAAGAGATAAATATTTGTTTTTATCAATGTAATTCCCCTTGGAGAATATAATTAGGATGCCATTTCCTCTTGATGCCTCATGCTAGGGTCTTCAGCTCACACAAACACATGATTTACACCAATGTTAAGGAGCCGTAGATTGTAAAATGGACTTGGAGATGGTGACATCTCTTCTGATCACTTCTACTGGGATTTCCTCAGCCTTTAGAGGTGTACCTGATTGGAAACACCAGTGGGCACATTAGCAAGGGCAGAGGGCAAAGTGACAGCCACCTCACAATGTCCTTCTCAGGGCCACCACATCTCATATTAAGCATCATCAGACTTAAAGAACAGCGGCTGGTTACGCTCTGCACTTGCAAAAATGAAATATATGTAAATTATACTTTTAAAAAATACATGGCTGTAAAAATGAATATATTTTTAAAAATGTTACAGTACATTTCAAAATCTTGCAGTATACTGAAAGATATTGTAAAATATGCAAATTGTTTCTGTGTTTGTATATCACAACTTATATTTTAAATATAAAAATGTATTTCTCAATATATTTTAAAATACTGGGAATAATATATGGTGAGATGCATTTTACAAAAGATATTATAATATACTTTTAAATATCCTATAAATTGTAGATATAATATTCAGTATATTTTTTAGATAGATATTTAACATATTTTACATTGAAGGATGTTTTAAAAATATATTAACTTCACATTGAAAATATCTATCAGGTATGTTGTTTACGGAGATCTGTCTCACTGTGAAGCACCATAATTTGTAAATGTGTTATTAACTGAGTACAAGGAACCATTAAGGTCATAACTTGCAATGCTCTGTCCTCAGTACAGTACTTTGTTTATATACGGTCACTATAAATTGTATCTAAAGTGCTTTTTAATCTTTGACATTATTTTTTATTTGGAATGCAGATTGCTGCTTTGTATTTTAATATACTGAAGGAGAATCTACAACTTTCCACAAACTGAACATTTGTAAACTGCTACTATAATATTCCTGATCCATTTAGTTAAAACTAGCTGTCCCCCGCAGCTTCACGCACGTAGTAGTGAAACAGGACAAACATTAAAAGTCAATAAAATGTAATAATTTGTATTGAGAAGGATTTATATTGATAGTTTTCATATCTGAGGGCCGCTTGATATACAATGTTTTTGGTTTTGCTAACTGTGATTTCTTTGCCAAAAATGTAAAAAGTTGGCAAGGTATCTCTGGTCAAGAATAAGGTAAGTACTGTACACTCCGACGTCAAACGTTGCCACTGTATCCGATTGTGTTCAGCTCTGATGGGAGAGCGTCACCCGCGTGAGGCTGTGATATCTCTGTCAATGAGCAGGTACCATCTAGAACACATATAGCTGTGATCTCTCACTCTCACAAACGTCAAAAGTTATTCCCAAACAATCTGTAAATGATAATGTCTGCTGAACAAACAGGTATTGCTAAATAGATGGAGGCACGGTATGCTCCAACACATGGCGAGAGGTAGAACGACTCGAATGGAGGCTGGCACGTGAGTGAGGATGGCCTCACCCATCTCCCTATTCCTGACGTCCTGTCCAATAGCCGCTCTCTCGGATTAGCGGAAATAACTATAATACTTAGCATGAGTTGGGAAGTCACAAAATCAACTGGAATGCTCAAGCAAATTATAGAAAGAAAAAAAAAACACCTAAATCCGTTAAGTAGTTCTCTCGTGTATAGACAGACATACAGACGTTGGATTTTATATATATATATAGAGATTCAGTAAATAGCCTGAGAGTAAATGCATTCATCTCTTCAAAAGTATATTGAACAAATATACATTTACTTAATCACTAGCACTGTAATGTTTTAGTAACCTTTTTCTTTAGTAGTAGGGTGATGTACCCTGTTTGCCATTATGGATGCAATGAGAAATCAAACAAGATGACACCTCTTAATTACAACCTGCCTGAAGAAGAGGCCTGAGTTGCCTTGAACGCCTGCATGTTGTAATCTATTCAGTTAGCCAATAAAAGGTGTCACCTTGCTTGACTTTGCAAGACATTTTTCTTGACATTTTTAAAAACCATCAAGCTGTTTCATACCTTGCAGTCTACACACACTGACACATCTACCTACCTGAACCCCTGCAGTGAGTTGAAGGGAGTTCACAATAAATTGGATTAATTGAAAAGCCTGTGTTGGGCATTTTTCAGGTTCAAAGATGGACATGAAAGACCTTTCAGAAATGTGGAGCTTGGCACGCAGTGTGTTGCATGTCGTATACACAATTTATTTGGAAATACAGCACGCTTGTTACAATATCAATGCATCCATCCATGTTCTTTACCCACTTATCCAGAGAAAGGTTTCAGGGTAGCTGGGCTGGAGTCTGTTCATGCATTCTTCAGGTGATATACAGGAATAAACCATGAACAGTTTGCCAGCCCGTGGCAAAATGAACACGCACACACACACACACACACACACACACACACACACACACACTGGGGCCAGCTGAGCATCGCCAGTCCACCCAATCTGCATGTCTTGGATCTGTGGGAGGAAGTCAAAGCACCTGCAGGAAACCCATGCTGACATGTTGTGAAGTGAAGTGTAAGTGTCATTATATTTCAGATCAACTATAATCTTAAAAATATATATTTGGACAACATCTTCTTTACATTCTACTAAACATATATCCTTACAACATATTTTGAAGGGTGATGCCCTGAGGGAAGATCGCTGTTGGAAAGGTCATTTCATTCATCTTAGTTCTCAGTTCGTTATTAACACTGACCCAGAATAAAGGTTCTCTGTTCATGTCAGCTGCTTTATGCTAACTCCTGGAAATTAGTCCGGGGTTGTCTTTCTCACATTAAAAAAGATTCTTCCTTTCCAATGTAAAATTACTTCTAGTACAATTTGGTGTGTTTTAAATAGTTTTCTGAATTTTGTTTTGTGCTGTTGCATTTTGTACATATTTGGGGTTTGCTAGGTTGCAGAACTCGTTTCTGTTATTTATTTTCATTTTAGTTTCTATTTCAAATGAGTTGAAATTATTGTAGGTCTTTCCCTAAGAGAGCACCATTTGTTCACAACTGCTACCATATTCTCAGGTTGGGACAACTAGAGGTGTGCGGAGTGTAATGTCACCACTGTGACCTGATAAAGGTTAGCGTTGTGCACTCCCTGGTTAATCAAAATTATGGACAAAAGACATATTCTTTAGTGTACTTTTGTTCTTTTAATTTCCTGGCTATAACCAATCATTTTTTTTATTTCTGACCACTACTTTTATGCATGTTTTTGCCTGAGGCGTCAGTCTAGCACTTTGCTAGTTATGAGTTTTAGCCTGTATTTTTTATTACTGTTAAAAATAGGAAGATGGAGCAGGAGGAAGATGTGAATTAAAAAGAAGCAAAAATCATAACCAGAAAGAAAAAGAGATCTAAGCAACAAAACGGGAAACATAATCCTAACTCAAAGAAAAACAGATCAGAAGACCAGAAATACACAAACACACTTTGTTTGATTTTGTTTTTGTGAGATATCCACAAACTTGGACAACTAGGTGACTCCAGGAAAGAAACTTTATACTCATTTCTGAGACGTAACTTTATTTGTGACTTCTGACAAAGCTTCTAGGGGCCATCATACCAACCATTAAACAAAACCACACAAATTTTGACTTCCATTCAAAACAGAAAGCATCACTAAAAACATAAATAAATAAACATATATACAGGACAATCCCAAATTAAAAAAAAACTAACAATGTATTTCTTGTATAGCCCAAACTCACACAAGCAATGCCTCAATGGGCTTTAACAGACTCCATATTTTGAAAAAAGTAACATCAGAAATGGCTACAATGTCCTCAATACAGCTAAAAAAATAATATGTAAAAATAAAAGAAAAACAATGAAAAATAACCAGTCATGATAACTATGTCTCATCTTCTGGTCCCTCTTCCTTTGTCAGAAGACTAACTTGCAGCACATTCAGCAGTATGTGACTCCTCTCGCATTACACAGCCATCGTAATCAATTCTCATATTTTCACTTATACTGCAGTCCATCTTGAATACCTGGTCTAGTTCAAATGAAAATGAGGAAAGATCTTCACCCCATTCTCCTTCTCTTTGCTGATGTGATGATTTGTTTAGTTGCTAGAAGAAAAAAAGAAGAGAAACATTTCTTGAACGGATCAGGAGAAGGGAGAAACCAGAATTTGTAGGCAGCAACAAAAGGAAGGACGAAAAGCCAGGAGGTCAAAAAGGAAATGGAGAGTAACTAGAAAAAATACAAAGTACAAACACACACACACACACGGGCGCAAAGAGTCTTTTTCATTGAATAATCTTACTAACTCTCTTCTCTAGCACTAAAAGATTGTTTTATACAATTGAGTCCGAAATCTTGAATGCCAGGAGGTGCATGTTGCCACTTTAAATACCCTCTGGATCGTGAGCTCACTTTGTTTAACTTCCTTGCATCACACAATAGCAAACAAATTATTATATAACAAATGGCAATAATTGAAACATAAAAAATGGTAATCAAAAATAACAACAAAGTGCAAAAATGACCACCAATACCGAAAATTAGAATCAAAAATAATGAACCCAGATAATCATAAAAATAATCATGTACACCAGTCATTTAAAATCATTACAGATGGAAGGTCAGTTCTGATTTCTTTACTAAATTCTTCACTTTGAACTACACATGTATTGTACTGCAACAATTGTTTTCAAACTAACATAACTTTTGACATTTTACTTCTTTTAAACTGTTGTGGTGCAGCCAGAGCTTCATCCCTGGCTCAAGTGTCATTTCTTTTTTATTTTCTTTGATGTTTTTGTGAACACTGCCTTGTAAATTGGGTGACTCAGTGTGGTTTAGTTTCTTCCTTTTTACATCATGTCGCTCTTTCATTAATGTTATCTTATTTAGTAAATGTTTTACATTTTCTGTTAGTTCTGTTAGCTATTGTATTTGTGACGCTCCTTGAACATTATACATTGAGCCCAAGGAGGTGGGGCCCCCTAACGCTCCAGTTGTGGGACTGACCCCAGGTTTATATATGTTTATGTTTGTTTGGCCCTCTCTTGTTTTTGGATCATTTTGAATTCAGTAAGTACATATTTATGATTTTGTGTTTTTCAATTTTTTGGCTCTGGTTTTACATCCAGTTTCTGGATCACAGACCTGGTTGTGTATACGCTTAGGTTTGCCCTTTGACATATATTTATCCTCTTTGTTCTTTTTCTTATTCTGAGTAGTTGCTCATAAATCTTTAGTGAACCAGGAGTATTGTTTTATTATTGTAAACCAGAAGTTTTTAGTAGTTCTCATTGTCTTTTTTGACTTTTTTTTTTGAGTTTTGATGTCTAATCTACTTCTGGAGCCTGGGGTAAAGTTTACTTAGATAGATAGATAGAATGTGCTGACAGCATGTTGCCGCACCAACCACATGACAGACAGATTTTTTTTTTTGTCCCCAGGGGGAAATCTGGCTTTTTACAGAAACTCTTTAAATAAATAAACACATAAATAGGTAGATAAGTAAGTAAATTAAAAAATAAATATACATATGCATTTTAGACTGAACATACGCCAGAATGACTATAAAGCAAGAAAAAAAAAAAATACAGGCATACATGTTTCTGTCAGTATTAAGGAGCCTCCCCTAGCGTTGCCACACTTCTGCTCAATGATTTGTTGGCTGAAAGTCCTCAGTGTTAGTGTCTCAGAGAGAGAATGGGCAGCATTGTTCATAATGGCACTCTGTTTTGTTTTTATTTTTTTCTTGTCTTGGGTGTGTGTGAGTGTGCTCACCCTGTGATGGACTGACATGCCGTTCAGTATTTGTTCCTGCCTTGCACATTATATTAGTTGGGTTAGACTCAACCCCAAATCCCCCTATTCCCCCCCTCTCCCAACGCTAGTCGTTCCAGACTCTGGTTAGGTTAGAAAATGACATGATGTTTTGGTAGGCCTCTTTTATGTTACTGGCCCAACACATAACATGAAACACTTCAGCTGAACGATTCTTTGGCTGAAAGTCCTCAGTGTTAATGTCTCTGAGAGAGGATGGGCAGCATTGTTCATAATGGTACTCAGTTTTGTTTTTATTCTCTCCTTATCTTTGGTGTGTGTGAGTGTGTTCACCCTGTGATGGACTGACATGCTGTCCAGGGTTTGTTCCTGCCTTGCACATTATTCTAGTTAGGATAGACTGCCCCCCATGACTCCAGTCGTTCCAGACTCTGGTTAGGTTAGAAAATAACATGATGGTTCGGTAGGCCTCTCTTATGTTACTGACCCAATACATAACATGACCCACTTTTGTTGAATGATTTGTTAGCTGAAAGTGCTCAGTGTTAGCGTGTCAGAGAGAGGATGAGCAGCATTGTTCACAATGGCACTCAATGTTTTTTTAACTCTCTCCTTTGCTATGAAGTCGAGGGGGTCAAGAGTGTATCCTATAACTGAGTTTGTCATTTTTGATTCCAAGACTCACATAAATCTTAAGGGCTAGCTTTCAATGCTGGGCAAATTAAAGCATAGTTAAAAATACTTCAAGTCTTATTTGTATTAATGCATGCATAGACCAGGTCAACATGACCCTGTGCTCTTTTTAGTCTATAGTGATAAGCCAGTGATTCCAGCAAAACTGAGTTTATAGGTGTTCCGCCAAAGCAGAATGATTTTTATTTCGGGATCAGAAGATGAAGTGGAAACAAATCAGAGAATGTGTTAAGGTCAAAACCAAAGAGACAAGCCGATCTTTCACCAAACCAGAAATGTGAGCTAAGACTTAGAATCGTAAGCCAAAAAGAAAATCAGAAAACTGAGAACGACAATACCCAGACACACACAATCAGTCCTTATAGATTTATTCAGTCACAGATACCAAAATGGCAGAAAAGTTAGCTTTTAATTGGCTTGCCCCAATAACATTAAGTGGGCACACTCCTCGGGACCTCTGAGAGATTGTCTTGGCAACAACCGATGAGAAAAATCACAAAATGGTACCATCAATAAAGATGGTGCTCTGGCAAAAAGCTAAAATATTAGAGCTTAGTCAGGAGACAAGATATGATGAAATACATGTTGGAATCAGATGCATGTACCTAAAAAACCCAAGAACAGCAAAGAAGAAGGCCTAGCAACTTCTCAAGAAAGCACAAAACAGTTAATTAAGAACACCAGTCACAATAGCAAGGAAAATTAAAATTTCACTTTGCAAAAAGAATCTAATTTAACTTTGCTGTATCTCAACCAAATTCATATCATTGGCACAAGATAAAAAAGGTATTTAATATATATAACAGCGCTCACTCTCCATATAGGCCTTTGATACTATTTGTCATACCACTCTCCTTAATAGATTATCTTTGATTGGCATTACCCACACTCCACTTGATTGGTTTAGATCTTACTTCTCAGGCCGCACTCAGTTCATACAGCTTAAAACCTTCACATCCCAACCCACCGTTGTTACTTCTGGTGTGCCCCAAGGCTCTGTCCTGGGGCCTCTTCTTTTTATTATTTACCTTCTTCCCCTTGGCAATATTTTTCGCAAATATAACATTAATTTTCACTGTTATGCTGATGACACCCAGCTCTACCTTGCTGGTAAACCCACCTCCTCTTTTCCACCACCCTTGCTTATTGATTGCATTTCTGAAATTAAATCCTGGTTCTCTTCAAATTATCTTAAACAGTGATAAAACTGAGGTTCTCCTCATTGGTTCAAAATCATCATTATCCAAAACCAATAATCTTTCTTTTATTATTGATAACTCTGTTGTTTCCCCATCATCTCAGGTCAAGAGTCTGGGTGTCATCCTTGACAGTACTCTATCTTTCCAATGTCACATTAATAACATCAACCGGTCTGCTTACTTCCTCTTACGTAATATTAATCGCATTCGTCCCTTCCTCACTCCTCATACCACTGCCATTCTTGTTCATAGTCTTGTCACTTCTCGGCTGGATTACTGCAATTCACTCCTCTTTGGTCTCCCTAATAAATCTCTTCACAAGCTTCAGTTAGTCCAGAATTCTGCAGCACGTATCATTACTGGAATCCCATCTTTTCACCATATTACTCCGGTCTTGCAGCAGCTTTATTGGCTCCCGATTAAGTTTCGTATTGATTTTAAGATTCTGCTACTAACATTTAAGGCCATCCATAACCTCGCACCTCCATATCTGTCTGACCTTCTACATGTTGCCATTCTCTCCCGTAACCTTAGATCCTCTTCCTCCACCCATCTGACCGTTCCTCCCGCGCTCTAACCACCATGGGGAGCAGAGCTTTCAGCCGTTCTGCTCCCAAGCACTGGAACTCATTACCTGCAGATCTCCGAAATATCAAATCATATTCATCTTTCAAATGTAAACTTAAAACACATTTGTTTAAAATGGCTTTTCTTCTTCCTCCTGATTATAGTGGTTTTGTTTGGTTTTAATTTTTAGATTTTCTGATGTTTTAAGTTGTTTATAATTGTGTCTTTTATTTATTTATTTATTTATTGTTTGTTTGTTCAGTGTCCTTGAGTTCTCTGAAAGGCGCCTTGTATAAATAAAATGTATTATTATTATATAGCCGTTACTTCTGCAACCCAGCAAGAGGACTACAATTCCGGTCGGGCATTGCAGTGGACAGTTTGATCAGCGCTCACAAATTTAAATAGGAGTATCAGCAGAGCACTCACTGAAGAGAGAAGATACTGCACTTTTCTTGTTTCTCAACAATTCAGGGACAAATATTTAATTGCCTCACTGAATCACATCTTTTTGCGGCTTGTGTTTAGACTTGTTGCATTTGCATTTTTCCCATTTATTTTAATCTGGACCATTTTCTGAGAAATGTATGGGTCCAAAACTGACTTTTGCCTTGTTGCCAAATCCTTGAAAAGCTATCTTCCCTTTTTATTAACAAAAAAAATACAAAAACTCTCAAATCCACGTAACTGTTTTCAGTGAATTTCACTATTGCAAAATCGCACATGACATTTCTTATATTTGAAAGGAAACTCATCTATTTGGCTTATTACTACATATTGTGATGTAATATTTGACATAATATACAAAGTGAGATTCAGGCCAATGGACTTGCTCAAGTGTGCACTTCAGTTTACTGTGTACACCAAATGTGACAATAAATCTAAAATGAATTGATCACACTACTTTTTTATCAATGCATAGCCTTTGAAAAAAACCTGACACTGTTGTCCACTTACACTTGGATACCATTATTACTTTCACAATACCAATCAACAACTAGCATGAACTGCTTTTTGAAGTAAGGAAAATACAGAGGGAATTAAAAAAAACAAAAGATGCACATTGTCGATCTTGTCGTAAGGTTTACTTACCTTGGCAGTGACATTCATGTCTCTGGTGACTCTTCCTATGAAGTCAGTAGACGGATTGGGAGAGCTTGGGGTGTCATGAGGTCAATGGAAAGGGGTGTGTGGCACTCCCTAAATCTATGCAAAAGGACGAAGGTCCAAGTCTTTAGAGTCCTGATGCTTCCTGTCTTGCTATATTATTGCGATATATGATGCTATCCAGTGACCTGAGACGGAGACTGGACTCCTTTGGCACTGTGTCTCTCTGGAAAATCCTTGGGTACTGTTGGTTTGATTTTGTCTCGAATGAGCGGTTGCTCATGGTGTCCTGAATGAGGCACATTACCTGCATTGTGAGGGAGAGTCATTTACAGCACTACGGCCATGTGGTAAATTTCACCGAGGGTGATCCAGCTTGTAAGATCCTCATTGTTGGCTGGACCAGGCAACGGGGTCGCCCACTAACACCTGGCTGCGGCAGATAGAGGGTCATTTCCGGAGGGTGGGACTGGAAGGGTGTCTGCCTGAGGGGTTGCCAATCAGGATCCCGAGTTGTTTCATCGTGTAGAGGGTGCGGCAACACACTGTACCAGTGCATGCTCCCCAACTTGACTTGACTTGACTTGCACATTAAACAATGCAGATGCTGGTTTTCAGAATGTGGTAGAAAGAGAACTACATAGTACAGTACTTTTGAGAGGGTAAAAGTAAGTAGTAACTGTTTTTGTTAGTAGACATTTATTAGCAAATATTGCAATTGGTCATGTTCTTGGAGTTCTTCTGCAATCTCTTGCACACCATGCAACCAGCCCAAAAAATTTCCCCCACTGTGCCTTTGGGCCTCCACTACTTTAAATGCCATTTTTTTGTACTTTTATGGGTGCTGTCATTTTGAAAGGTCAATTGTTTTTGGTTGCCACCTTTTTTGCTACCATGGAACAATCAGACATTTGTAGCACATGATGTCATTGTGCAATGGTGTAAAGTTGGTGTAGTGCACTTCCAAATTGTCCAAGATTGTAGATGCATTCTCAGATGCTTACGGCTGTATTTTGTTTTTGAATCAAACTTCTGGCAGTGTTTTTCTTTTGACTTCAACTACTGCTAGTGTGTAGAGTTTAGCACTTTTTGTAAATTAAAAAAAAAACAACCTAGGAACATATCCTGACTGTAATTTTTGTTTAGGAATTAGGACTGTCACCCTTGTTTGAATTTTGATTGCATTTCATCTCCTGGTCCTTTCTCTAATCTGATCATTCACTGCTTTATTTCCATTCTGGTTGAAAAATGTCTCTCATATACTTTTTGGAAGTCTTTATCCTATGTCTTAATTTTGTTGATTGTGTGGTTACTTTGGTATTAAAGGTCAAGCTCAGATGATGAAGAGCAAAGGTCCAGATCACACCATTGGATGTACGTTGCCCTTTGTAAACTAATTTAGTATCTGAAGCTTAGCTCATATAAAGATGCAAAATTGTTTTCTTCCCATGACTTCATCTTGTCTTGACACACTGATTTGGTACTGGTTGCTTCCTTAAGGTAGATGTGGAATGATCTTAATCATATTGTGTATGAAATCAACAACAGAAACATAAGTAACACAGATCTTCACAACACTATGTAACCATCTGAGTTGAATTACTGTTTAAGGTCAAGCCCAGGTGGACGTTTTGATAGATCTTCATTACCTTACTTCACTTCATGTTGGTTTCTGTAGATTTCATACACAAGGAGTAGTCTTAATATACATTATACAGAGAAAGAATTCAATCATACCTATTATCTTCATTCCAACATCTGCAGACAATTTTTCATTCAAAAATTCAAATGAAATTTAGTGAAGATTTGAAAACGATCTTCATCATATCATAACACCTCATCTAATTTCTAGTTGTTGAATTGTTTTTCATGATTCACATGTACTACAAATATGTGACAGCTTTTTTTTAACATCCCCTGCCTTAATCTAAGGTACGAATTTAGATTTCCTGTGCAACATTAGTGATGTATCTGTGTCACACCACGCTCCTTCATCTTGATCACTGTAGAGGATTTGCTATGCAAGTTTCAGTCTGTTGTAATCTGGTACACAAAAGATGGTGAACAGTGAGAGTGAGGTTTGTACAGGTTCCCTAAATAAAGGCCTGAGCCTTCCATAACCTGCTTAGACTAGGCTTCACCCCAGGCAGCCTGACCCCAAACTCCAGTTAGTTGACTAAATTAAGGGGATTTGACTTCAGAAGTTCAAAATATATCTTTCAGATGTTCAACATATAAAAAATATACAAATATACAAGCAACATAACACAGAGGAACTATAAAAGTTCCAGGCTTGAGTTCCAAGTTCAAAAACAAAATCATTATAAATAAAGAAATGTATTTCAATAAGCAAAAATAGAACAAAAATATGTAAAAAGGCAAAAGGGTATGCCTAAGAGGCAACCCAAGGCTATCAAATACAAGCCCACAAACCAGCAATCAAAAATCTACAAACAGGAACAATCAACCAAGAATAAGAAAAAGCAAGACTCACAATGAAAATGCACTCTCCAAATAACAATCAGTGATTCACTACTGGGACCATCATATTCCTCTCAATATAAATTTGGATGGTGGGCCCAGAAGTGGTGATGTCAGTTTAGTCCCACCTCTAAGGGTTACCGCCATAACTAGTATAGCTTGAACAGGGGATGTATGTTTTTATTAAGTGACAGGAAGAAAATACGTAGCCAAGGAGAGAAAAGGGGGTTGAAGACCAAAAACTAAAGCGACCAAAACCAAATGTGAGAGAAGAATCAGAGTCGAAGATTTTAGAACAAAAGATGAAAGAGAGAGATCTGGTAAGCACAAAAGAACTTTTTTTCTTTTCAAAATGGAAGTTTTTTTTTTAATCTAAATTTAGATAAAAAAAAATGAGTGAAGGCCTTTTAGTCTGTCTCCAGATTGGCAAGGTGTCATGACTTCTGAAGACACAACCCCTAGCAACACGAGAAGCGGTCCTAACGACTGAAGACAAGATGTCACCCCCTGGCGATGATAGCACAAACAGACAAAATAAATTATTACATCAAATAGTATACTGTATATATAATGAAGAATGATATGTAAAAAAAAGATTTCTTGTGTCAAGAAAACCCAAAAAAGAATACCATGGTGTGAAAAATAGAGCTTAGGAAGGCAAAAACAATTTTAAAAAGATGAAAATTGCCAGCAAAACAAAACCAAAACAGAATTAATAACAAAAGATGGAAATGTATAAAACAACACAAATATTAAATATGCATAAGTAAACCATGCCAATAACACTGGCTAGCACAACCCAGATATAGACGCAGGAGGCTGCTCATCACACGTCAATCTGTCAATCTGAAGGAGATTGAAAACTGCAAAGTGGTGGGATGGGAAAGTGTAGTTAAGCAGCATAGGATGGTGGTCTGTAGGATAACGTTGGAGATCAAGAAGAGGAAGAGAGTGAGGACAGAGCCGAAGATCAAAAGGTGGAAGTTGAAAAAAGAAGACAGCAAGGTTGAGTTTAGGGAGGAGGTGAGACAGGCAGTGGGTGGCAGTGAAGAGTTGCCAGACTGCTGGGCAACTACTGCAGATGTAGTAAGGGTGAAAGCAAGAAGGGAGCTTGGCTTGACATCTGGAAAGAGGAAGGAGGAAAAGGAAACCTGGTGGTGGAATGAGGAAATACAGGAGAATATACAGAGGAAGAGGATGGCAAGAAGAAGTGGTATAGTCAGAGAGATGCAGAAAGTAGACAAGAGTACAAGGAGATAAGGCACAAGGTGAAGAGAGAGGTGGCAAAGGCTAAACAAAAGGTGTATGATGAGTTGTATGAGAGGTTGGACACTAAGGAGGGAGAAAAGGACCTGTAACGATTGGCTAGGCAGAGAGACCAGGCTGGGAAAGATGTGTGGCAGGTTAGGGTGATAAAGGATAAAGATGGAAACGTACTCACAAGCGAGGAGAGTGTGTTGAGCAGATGGAAAGAGTACTTTGAGAGGCTGATGAATGTAGAGAAAGAGAGAGAGAAGAGGTTGGATGATGTGGAGATAGAGAATCAGGAAGTGCAATGTATTACCAAGGAGGAAGTAAGGACAGCTATGAAGAGGATGAAAAATGGAAAGGCTGTTGGTTCAGATGACATACCTATGGAAGCATGGAGGTGTTTAGGAGAAATGGCAGTGGCGTTTTTAACAAGAGTGTTTAATGTAATCTTGGAAAGTGAGAGGATGCCTGAGGAGTGGAGAAGAAGTGTATTGGTGTTGATATTTAAGAATAAGGGGGATGTGCAGGACTGCAGTTAACTACAGGGAAATAAAATTGATGAGCCACAGCATGAAGTTTTATGGAAAAGAGTAGTGGAAGCTAGGTTAAGGATTGAGGTGATGATTAGTGAGCAGCAGTATGGTTTCATGCCAAGAAAGAGCACCACAGATGCAATGTTTGCTCTAAGGATATTGATGGAGAAGTATAGAGAAGACCAGAAGGAGTTGCATTGTGTCTTTGTGGACCTGGAGAAAACATAAGACACGGGGCCTCGAGAGGAGTTGTGGTATTATATGAGGAAGTCGGGAGTGGCTGAGAAGTACATAAGAGTTGTACAGGATATGTACAAGGGAAGTGTGACAGTAGTGGTGAGGTCTGTGGTAGGAGCGACGGATGCATTCAAGTTGGAGGTAGGATTACATCAGGGATCGGCTCTGAGCCCTTTCTTATTTACAATGGTGATGGACAGGCTGACAGACGAGATTGGACAGGAGTCCCCGTGGACTATGATGTTTGCTGATGACATTGTGAACTGTAGTGATAGTAGTGAGCAGGTTGAGGAGACCCTGGAGAGGTGGAGATAAGCTTTAGAGAGGAGAGGAATGAAGATCAGTAGGAACAAGACAGAATACATGTGTGTAAATGAGATGGAGATCAGTGGAATGGTGAGGATGCAGGGAGCAGAGTTGGCGAAGATGGATGAGTTTAAATACTTGGGATCAACAGTACAGAGTAATGGGGATTGTGGAAGAGAGGTAAAGAAGAGAGTGCTGGAAGAATAACAACAACAACAACAACAACATTTATTTATATAGCACATTTTCATACAAACAGTAGCTCAAAGTGCTTTACATATTAAAGAATAGAAAAATGAAAGATACAATTATAAAACAAAATAAATCAACATTAACATCGAATAAGAGTAAGGTTCAATGGCCAGGGGGGACAGAAAAAACAAAAAAACTCCAGACGGCTGGAGAAAAAAATAAAATCTGTAGGGATTCCAGACCATGAGACCGCCCAGTCCCCTCTGGGCATTCTACCTAATATAAATGAAACAGTCCTCTTTGGATTTAGGATTCTCACGGAAGGGCTTGATGATGATGATGGTCACGTAGACTTCTTCCTTTTAATCCGTCCATCATTGTTTGAGCATCATGAAGCTTTGAGTAGGTTGGTGATGGTGCAGGCCACCACCACAAAGAAACCGGAAAAAGAAACAGAAAAGAGAGTAGGGGTCAGTACCGATTTTAGAGCCACCATGAATAGTTATTTTGAGGAGATTGAACATATAGAATATCAGGATTAAGTTAAATTACGATTAAAATGAAGTTATAGAAAGGCCATGTTAAAGTAATGTGTTTTCAGCAGTGTTTTAAAGTGCTCTACTGTATCAGCCTGGCGAATTCCTATTGGCAGGCTATTCCAGACAGGTGCATAGCAGCAGAAGGCCGCCTCACCACTTCTTTTAAGTTTTGTTCTTGGAATTCTAAGGAGACACTCATTTGAGGATCTGAGGTTACGATTTGGAATATAAGGTGTCTGACATTCCGATATATAAGATGGGGCGAGATTATTTAAGGCTTTATAAACCATAAGCAGAATTTTAAAGTCAATCCTGAATGACACAGGTAACCAGTGTAGTGACATTAAAACTGGAGAAATGTGTTCGGATTTTCTTTTCCTAGTTAGGATTCTAGCAGCTGCATTCTGCACTCGTTGCAAATGATTTATATCTTTTTTGGGTAGTCCTGAGAGGAGTGCGTTACAGTAATCTAGTCGACTGAAAACAAAAGCGTGAACTAATTTCTCAGCATCTTTCAGTGATATAAGAGGTCTAACTTTACTTATGTTTCTTAAGTGAAATGGGAGGAGAAGAGTGTCAGGAGTAATTTGTGACAGACGAGCATCAGCAAGAGTGAAAGAGAAGGTCTACAGGACGGTAGTGAGACCAGTTATGTTATATGGGTTGGAGATGGTGGCACTGACCAGAAAGCAGGAGACAGAGCTGGAGGTGGCAGAGTTAAAGATGCTAAGATTTGCACTGGGTGTGACGAGGATGGACAGGATTAGAAATGAGTACATTAGAGGGTCAGCTCAGGTTGGACAGAGAGGCGAGATTGCGTTGGTTTGGACATGTGCAGAGGAGAGATGCTGGGTATATTGGGAGAAGGATGCTAAGGATAGAGCTACCAGGGAAGAGGAAAAGAGGAAGGACTAAGAGAAGGTTTATGGATGTGGTGAGAGAGGACATGCAGGTGATTGATGTAACAGAACAAGATGCAGAGGACAGAAAGATATGGAAGAAGATGATCCGCTGTGGCAACCCCTAATAGGAGCAGCCGAAGGGAGAAGAAGAAGGTTGCTAATCAAACTACACAACTTTTTCTTGACTAATTGATTTTTCACTCAAGGTCCATCTAGCATAGAAGTGTAGACACATCCATCTTTCTATTCACTCATTTTCTCACTCACTTATTCTAATTTAAAGTTCTAGAAAGCTGCCAGCATCAATAACAAGATGAGAACCAGTCCTAGACAGGATGTCAATACATGAAATTAATTCATTGCATGAATTCATCTTGTCTGATTTTGCTGATTTGCTATGTAAGGTCCTACCCATGGAATACTGGTGAGGAAATGTCTTCATCACTTCACCTTGCTTCATACTGGTTACTCATGTAAAATGTGCCAAGAAAATTGTTCAAAGTATACGGGTTCATCTTGACTTCTCTGTTTATGTCCGGTTCTGATGGGCATATGGTAAAGACGGGAACCGGAAAAGTTGCCCTCCACATTTCACTCCTCAAATTTCACGCACCACATTTCGCCCCTGATACAATTTCACCTCCCATATTTAACTCCACACACTTCACCCCTGATATTTTTCCTATCACCAACCTGGATCATTTAAACTTTTTTTAAAATTATCATTGCCTGTATTTTATTGTTTTTCTTTTTCATTTAGATTTTATTTTAAATATCAAAATAGTGCTCCATAGAACTAGAGTTACTGGATTTCACACGTTTTCTTCATCAGCACCTTTACTCAGTTTAATGTGTCCGAACACATTACAGGCGCAGCATGCATTTGCTGTTTTCGCCACCTGACTATCAGCGGTGCTAAAAAACGACGTGGAGGGCTGCCACAGGGGATTTCAGTAGCTTGAGCTACTTTATTCCCAAATATTTACCAATTCATTGATTCTTTAAAGAAACATCAAGGGCTGCACAATTTTGAAATTACACAACTAATTCAGGCGATCAAAGAAACAAGAAGTATGCTGCAGTTTCTGCTAGAATCAAAGGAATAGTCCAAGATTTTCACAATCGTAATGTGATTGATTACCTTAGAGGCATTGCATAAAACATCCTGTTTTAAACAATGATTTTGTACATTTTTTTATGTTATTTTAAATGTTAAATTAATGAATTGTGACTTTAACAATTGGCCTGGAGACTAAATCGAAAAACGGGACTGTAATTTTTATTGAAACTCTGATATATTATTCAAAACATTATATAACATAATAATCATCTTAATGAGCACTACCTAAATATATTTCATATGCTTTTTGTTAACCTTAAAATTCCAGGTATATTTTTAAGTTTAATTGTATTTCACATATTTGGTTCATTTTTGGCAATTTTAACATGTGCCTTTATTAAACCAAAATAAATTAGAAGATATATAAAAAAAATAGGTGCATTGTTTAGATTTCTGTGACCTACTCATTATCTACAGGGTGCAAATTGTAGAAAGCGTAATGTGGTGGGGGCGAAATGTGTGGGGCTAAGCATGGAAGGCAAATTGTTGGGGGTGAAATGTGAAGGGCAACTTTTCCATAAACTAGTAAAGCCCATCCATCTGTTCATCTTCAAACGCATTTTATCCAATTGAGGAGTGCAGGTGGTCAGAATCTGTTCTAGAAGAACTGGGCGCAAAGCAGTAATCAACCCTTTAAAAGGGTACATGGAAATTCTTGATTATATGATGTTGCATCATCTAATCATTAAATTGCTACGTGACAGCCATCACTTCATCCTGACTGTACATTCTGATTTTGTATTCAAAGTCCATCGCAACTGAGATGAAGACATAGCTACAGCTATTTTCATAGGCAAGGTGTTTTGTTCACATTAAAATGTTAAAATTGCAGACATCATCACTATGAGACGTTGCTTCACTTGCTCACTGGCTCTTTTATTCCGATGTTCTCCTAACCTTTACCTTGAGAAGTTGTTTAATGTGCATTCTCTCACCAGGAGGCATCACCCTTTTGTATGTCTATACTGCCCCATCATTATGTAAGGCCGTATGGCCCACAGACACAGCTGCTCTTTTCGGTCCAGGGTGTTTATTTAATTTCTCAGCAGCTTCCTGAGTTCAGGGCCTGTCAGTGCACAGTGACATTCATCTCCCATTTGCCTGTACTGTACACATGAATGTCTCCCATCTTTCAAAGCACGCAGGAAATGAAGGACTGGCGCAGTGTGTTCGTCACACCCCGACACCTTTCATACACTGCTTGAACCTTGGGCTCGTGGGACAGCTGAGAAGTGCTCATGTGTCATTCAGTCAGCTGCAGCCGAGAGCCAGTGAATGGGTCAGCCAAGGAGCGGGAAGTGGAGTGGAGCCCCGAGGCTTGCTGAGGGGGACCAGGAGGCACTTGGCAGCTGCAGAGGAAGTGCATCTGGAGTAGGGAAGCTTCACGCTGCTGCCCGAACTCAGGGGGTGGGACGCTACTTCCAAAAATAGTGAGTCACTTATGCCAGTAAGAGAAAAGAACAGTTTAGATAACAAGAGATCTCTCGTAAGAAACAGCCACTCGTCTGCTACTGGCACAACCATACATTTCTTTATTTTCAGGTTTTTTGGGGTGGGTGAAAATGTGTGCACGTATAGTAAGATCAAACCTAAAAAGATGAGGCCAATGGAGGAGGCATGCATGTAAATGATAATGGTGGTCCCAGAGCTGCGCACAAGGATGATAATTGTGTGTGTCCAGTGCAGGCTGGGAGCTCAGCTTGAGGAGAATCTTAGTGGTCAAAACCTTCAAAAGTCAGAAAACAGGGCCATTCTGTGGAACTCCAGTCACCTGTTAAACTTCCTCTGCTGAGGAATTTATCTGTTTACCACTAAGACCCTAAAATGTATTCTTTTCATGTCTTATGGTCTATCAGGTCCTGATATTTTTAATCTTCATTTTGTGGTAAAGCCTTCCCTCACATTTCAGTCCTTAGTATTGTCCACCACTTTTGATGTCCTCCAAGGCTTTGTGTTATCTTTTTGAATTTATTTTTCCTTCCATGTTATTTTCTGCTTGTGCCTCAACTGTCATCTTCATGATCTATCTTGCTGAACATGGAGTTTTAGATGGCAGCTCTCTATTGTGTTAGCTGGATGCTAAAAGGAAGGAGCAACTTGATCAAGATTTAAGATTCTTTAAATAGATAGATAGATAGATAGATAGATAGATAGATAGATAGATAGATAGATAGATAGATAGATAGATAGATAGATAGATAGATAGATAGATAAGCAAGTAAATACATAAATACATATTGTGATGGAAAACTGGGCAACAGCCAGCTAAAACCCGACACAAACACACAAGCACAGTCCCGGGTGCAAATAAAGGAAAGTTTAAATTAGAACTGGAGGGGACTGTGCAGTCTAATGGTCTGGAATCCCTACAGATTTTATTTTTTTCTCCAGCCGTTTGGAGTTTTTTTTTTGTTTTGTTTTTTCTGTCCACCCTGGCCATCAGACCTTACTCTTATTCTATGTTAATTAATGTTGACTTATTTTATTTTCTTATTGTGTCTTTTATTTTTCTATTCTTCATTATGTAAAGCACTTTGAGCTACTTTTTGTATGAAAATGTGCTATATAAATAAATGTTGTTGTAGAAACACCTCCAAAAATTGTTACATAAGCACAAAACACTTTTTTTTTGTCTCTCTACAATAATTCTCTCACCACCGCACTGCCTTCCTCCAGTCAAGTGTTGCCTGTCTACCACCCAGCTCTGACTTTTCTGGATAAGGGAGTGCGCTCCCTTTTATTACAAACCCAGGAGTACTTCTGGTGCAAGGGCAATTGCCCGAATGAAGTACTTCCAGGTCTCACGGAAGTCCATCACCACAATAGGGAGCTTGTTTCCCTGCAACACCATCCTGCGGCACCCCATGACCCCAACAAGACTGCCATACCAGATTACATTTCTCAGCATGCCCTGCTGGCTTCCCACTGGGCGTGAATATCCGGGACTGCTGCCATCTAGCATGCTGGGGGAATAAAAACTCCCCAGCAATATCTCTCCTTTTACATTGGCTGTCTGTCCATCTCTTCCTTCCTGGTCTGCTTCCTGTTTCCTTCCCGTCTTGAATGCCCGTCCAGCCCATGTGACATATACAATATACACATACACTTTGGTCTGAATACACACCAGAATGAATATAAAGCTAGAAAACCAAAAAGAAAGAAAACTTCTGACTTTGCAGTCACAGTCCCAGTGAGGCCATTACGCAGGAGTATTGCTGTTGGTGTAAAGGAGCCCCCCATAGTGTTTCTTAACACTACTTATATTTGGTATTTTCATGTTTGAAACAAATCTAACAATTCTACTTCCAATATGTAATTTGCTGACTTAGATTACATTTCATCTACCCAAGTCATTTCTATAAAGATTTGATTCTATTTTTATTTTTCTATATAAGATTTGATTCTAAACTAAAAATATATACACATGCAGGTACACACACAATGGTCTGAACACACACCAGAATGACTAAAGAGGAAGAAAATGAAAATGAAAGAAAACTTCTGACTTGGCAGTCCCAGTGAGTCCCATTATGCAGGAGTATTTCTGTTGGTGTAAAGGAGCCCCATATAGTGTTTCTTAACACACTTCTGCTAAAGATTCTTTGGCTGAAAGTCCATATTGTTCGTGTGTCAGAGAGAGGATGTGCAACATTGTTCATAATAACACTCAGCTTGGTTTTAATTCTCTCCTTTGCTATGACCTCAGAGTGTGTCCCCTAATTGAACCTGCCCTTTTAATTAGCTTGTTGATTCAGTGGGCCACTATTGAAGTGTTGTTACCAGCCCAGCACACCACAACATAGAAAACTGTTCTGACCATCACAGAGCTGTAGATATGAAGGATGTTACTTCCCACAATAATAGAGCACAGTCTCCTAAGGAAGAAAAGTCTGCTCTGCCCTTTCTTCTATAGTTCCTCTTTGTTCCATGATCAGTTCAACATGTCATTAATGTGAACCCCCTAATGCTTGTTGGAGTGCACCACTTCTACATCAGCTCCCTTACTAGAGGCTCTTTGGCGCATCAAATGTGAATAACCAGTTCTTTGGTTTTGCTGATGTTAAGGTGCAGACAATTCTCTTTGCACCTGACTTCTCTTCTCTGCCCCATAAGTGCAAAATCATCTGAGGATTTCTGCTAGTGCTATGACCATTTATAGTTTGAGGAGTACAGAGTGAAGAATAAAGGAGACTGTACTGTTCCTTGTGGAGCTCCAGTGTTGCTCACATCCATATCAGAAACACAGTCCTTGAGCCTCACAAACTGTGGTCTGCCTGACAGATCGTCCATTATCAAGAACACCACAGGCTCATCCACCCGCATATCTCTGAGTTTACCCCTTAACAGGGATGGCTGGATGGTACTGAAGGCTCTGGAGAAATAAAAAAAAATCCTCACAGTGCTGCCAGCTTTCTTGAGGTGAGAATAAGCTTTGTGGAGAAAACAGGTATAGCAGCCTCCACTCTAATCTTTGTCCGACAGGCAAACTGCAGTGGGTGCAGGTGGTCTATCGCAATAGGACTCATATAGTCCAGGAAAGTCTCTCAAAGGTCTTCATGATGTGAGATGTAAGTGCCACTGGTCTGTAGTCATTAAGTGAAGCGAAAGGCAAAACAAAACAGAAACATAATTAATAAGAAAGATGGAATCTTACGTCAGGTCAGTTCAGGCTGGGGAGTATGCACTGTACAGTGTGTTGCCGTACCCACCACACGACGAAACAGCTCAGGACCCTTGCTGGCAACCTCCCAGGCAAATGACCCTCTAGCTGCCACAGCCAAGTGTTATGTGGGCGTCCCCTTGGCCTGGTCCAGCCACTCATGTCCTCAACAATGAGGATCCTGTGAGCAGATCATCCTTGGGGAATTGCGCCACATGGCCATAGTGCCATAACTGACACTCCCTCACAAAGCACGTAATGTGCCTCATTCGGGACTTCATGAGCAACTGCTCATTCGACACACGGTACCCAAGGATTCTCTGAAGAGTCACAGTACCAAAGGAGTCCAGTCTTCATCTCAGGTCATTGGATAGTGTCCATGTCTTGCAACCATATAACAAGACAGGAAGCATCCAAACTCTAATAACTTGGACCTTCGTCCTTTTGTGCAGATATTGGGAGCACCACATACCCCTTTCCAGCAACCTTATGACCCCCCATGCTCTCCCAATCCATCTACTGACTTCATAGGAAGAGTCACCAGAGACATGAATGTCACTGCCGAAGTAAGTAAACCTCTCGACAAGGTTGACCCTCTCTCTGCAGACAGACACACTTGCTGATGGCTGAGCCTAAGAGGTCATTCAAGGCCTGGATCTTGGTTTATATCCAGGACACTCGCAAGCCCAAACACACAGACTCCTCATTCAGTTTCTCGAGAGCCCTGAGGTAGGAGGGAGAAACTTAAGCAATGGTAAAAAAATATAAAATACATGGTAAAATAAACTTAAGCCAGGGTAATAACACTGGTTGGACCATAACATAACCCTGGTTTTCCAACACACTACACAACTTGATCCTGACTAACTGATTTTACACTCAAGGTCTATTTAGCATGAATATGTGTAGACAAGTCCGTGTTTCTCCAGCTCCCCGTGACCCTGCTCAGGATAAACCAGGTATGTAAAGTTTACTTATTCTAACTGTGGTGCACATTCTTTGGAAGATGAACCAAGAACCAAGAGGTGCTGGCTTTGATAGTAGCATCCCTATATCCTAACCTCAGTTCAGAAAGCAGACTGTGACCAGGGTAAGTAGGGACATACAGAATTTCATGAGTCCTGTTTCTGCAGTGCTTGGTACCCATTGGCTCTTTTGTGGGAAGAATAGAACCAGTCATGCTGTGCCTGTCTCACCACCCTTAGTAAAGATCTAATGGCTCTGGAGCTCCTATACTAGACTGCGCAGTTTTAGAAGCCCTCCCAGATTTGTTTCTGCACACCACTCTTCTTTAAACTTCTAAAGAAGTGAAGGTGCTGATGTGCTTTTTGTGACGATGGTTGTGGTATTTGGTGACCAGTTTAGTTTCTCTGAGATGAGCAGACTGAGAAATTTGAAACTGCTTGTTCTCTCCACCACTGCCCCATCAATGCATTCGTAATTTGTTTGCCTCTCCCCTCCTGACGTCCAGAGTCATTTCTTTAGTTTACAAAGTATTTATGTTGAAGGTGAGGTTGTTGATGTGACACCAGTCAGCCAGACTGTTGATCTCCTGATGGTATGCAGCCTCACTGAGACTAATGACTGTGGTGTTGTCAGCAAATTTAATTATAAGATTACTGTCTCATCTGGCTGTACAGTCATAAGTGAACAATGAGTACAGCTTTAGGCTCAGACAGCAACCTTGTGGAGCTCCAGGATTTGGCATCAGTGATGATGATGTTTTGTTGCCAGTCCTAACTACTTGAATTCTACCTGTTAAAAGCTCCAGTGTCCATTTACAGAAGATATTGGACAGACACACTTCCTTGAGTTTTATAACAAGAGATGATACTATAAAAGTCCAAGTTAAAGTCAATAACGTTAGAATCATGTTCTGACTATCCAGGTGATGAAGAGCTGTATGGAGGGTCTGTCATACAAAATCATCCACAGATCTGTTTGACTGGTATGCAAACTGCAGAAGTCCCGGACAGGCTGGAATAATGTGGTTGATATTTGACAGCACAAGTTTACATAAACATTTCATAGCTCCTGAGCTGAAGGGAAACTGGTGATCATTTAGACATGTAACTGCTGACCATTTGGGCTTGGGAACAATGGTGATCTTTTTGTAAACCTCTGGGACAATTGCCTGTTTAACAGATGGCTTTTAGATTTTAGTGAAAACTCAAGACAGCTCTGAGGCACAAATATTTAGCTTGTGGCAGTAGGTGGAAGACCTAGAGATGGTGGACAAATTAATTGTCAAAGGCCTCACATCTGTCATCTTAAACACACTCATGCAACTCCTAAACTGAGCATTGTAGACTTTTCAGTCAAACTTTCACCACTTTCAGACCCTTCCACTTCATGCCCCTCAGGGTATAACAGACCACCCAATGTGCAGCATTCCAACTCACTCAAAAGTTCTTCTCTTCTTGATGTCCTCCACTGGCTTGGGGTACTAGCTTTGTCTCTACCACCCAGTATGATCCAGACAGGTGTCTGTTTGTCACCTGATGAAGTCATTAATAAGGTGTGTGGTAAAACTGCCTTTCCATTACAATGAGTGTTTCTGACTCAGTAGACATACATTTGAATTTCCCTGTGGCCAACTTGGCTGAGCTGAGCTCACACGTGATGGAAACTGTCAGTCACTTCTCAGTGTCATAGTGTTCAAAGACTGAAGTTATTATAACATGAAAACAATTGGGACAAGGACAGAACATTCAGCACAAATAGCTTGACAATCGTATTTATCTAAATTCTGAAGGTCCCTAAAAGTCTACTCTCCACCACACTACTTGGCCATTTATTCCGTGTGGCTATGACTCTCTCTGTATGAAGAAAAACTTTCGAACACTTCTGTGAAATTTGTCCTTATAAATCATATTTTGCTCATTTTTTTCTCTTGCTCAATATTTTTTCTTGTTTTTGCACTAATTTGTAATTTATTCCTCAGCTTATGGAGGTTTCAGTTTCATGTTTGTTTTGTAGAATTTTACTGCACTTTTAAAGTGATTTTTATTGCTTATCATTTAATGTGTTCTTACCACAATTGCCACCATTTTGTAGATTCAATTTGGTACAGACGGACATTTTGTGCCTAGGAATCCTTCCCTGTTGCAACCATGTGAAACCAGGAAATTGTGCGTTGTGACCCCTTGACTCAGAAGCTATCTGAAGCTGTAAAGCACTTCATCTAGTGTCCAAAAATTCTGGACTGTTAAACAAATTTTTATGGTGTTAACTGGTGTTTTCTCACAGGATTTAGGATTACGACTGTTCTTGCTAATAATTTTGACTTTACCTTCACACACAAAACCAGGTTAAGGCAGAATCCTGGTTTCTTGTAAAGCCCGTTTACATGCTCAAGTAAGCTTATGGAGTTCTCCATTGTCAAAATGCTCACCTGTCATAAAAATGCACCAAAACGGCATTTAACATCTTTAATGACTATAGCGAATCTAAAAACAAGCATGCAGTCTGTGCCTCCTGAGAGTGTGCTGCTGAGCTTAGCATTATACGTTCAAATCATCAACATCAGTTTAGCGATATCTGAAATACCGGGACAGATTATCTCAAACAGGAGAAATAATGTGATCACCTGTGCATTTGACTCAGCAAATGAACGTTTGTGGATGCTCACACCATTTTCTATTAATGGCAGGTGGATACATGTACAAAGCAAAGACTTGCACAGGCTTACAGAGTGTAGTGGACATACAGTGTCAGGCATGCGTGTCAGAGGACCACCTCATAGGCTCAATTGAGGTATGTGATAACCCACTTTGGAAAGAGGGGGCAATGCCTCTAACATTCACTTCTCCTTCTCTCCTTACAACACTGAGAAAATGCCAAATGAGTGCACTGTAGTAAATGGCCCGGACACAGACAGGCAGACAGCGATGGTTCAACCCACACACGTTTATTATGTAAAGTAATGTATTTATGTAAAGTAGTAAATGACTTGCGGGTAAATGCAGACAGAGGCCATTTATCTGTTCTCATCCTCTTAGATCTGAGTGCTGCATTTGACACCATTGATCACAACATTCTTAGAAATCGCCTTAGTCAATGGGTGGGCCTCTCTGGCAGTGTCTTAAATTGGTTTGAATCCTACCTGACAGGGAGAAAATATTTTGTTAGTTGTGGGAATTACAACTCGAAGACACATGATATCAATATGGTGTTCCACAAGGCTCTATCCTGGGTCCGCTGTTATTCTCAATCTATATGCTTCCGTTAGGTCAGATTATCTCAGGGCACAACGTGAGCTACCACAGCTATGCTGATGACACACAGCTGTACTTATCAATAGCACCTGATGACCCCGATTCTATTGATTCACTAACACAATGTCTGACTTGTATCTCAGAATGTCTGAATAGTAACTTTCTCAAGTTAAATAAAGAGAAAACTGAAATTTTAGTGATCAGCAATAATGGATACAATGAGGCTATTAGAAATAAATTGGATACATTAGGATTAAAAGTCAAGACGGAGGTAAAAAGCTTAGGGGTGATTGTTGACTGTAATCTGAATTTTAAATCACATATTAATCAGATCATTAGGACAGCATTTTTTCACTTAAGAAACATAAGTAAAGTTAGACCTCTTTTATCACTCAAAGATGCTGAGAAATTAGTTCACGCGTTTGTTTTCAGTCGACTAGATTACTGTAACGCACTCCTCTCAGGACTACCCAAAAAGATATAAATCGTTTGCAACTAGTGCAGAATGCAGCTGCTAGAATCCTAACTAGGAAAAGAAAATCAGAACATATTACTCCAGTTTTGATGTCACTACACTGGTTACCTGTGTCATTCAGGATTGACTTTAAAATTCTGCTTATGGTTTATAAAGCCTTAAATAATCTCGCCCCATCTTATATATTGGAATGTCTGACACCTTATATTCCAAATCGTAACCTCAGATCCTCAAATGAGTGTCTCCTTAGAATTTGAAGAACAAAACTTAAAAGAAGTGGTGAGGCGGCCTTCTGCTGCTATGCACCTAAAATCTGGAATAGCCTGCCAATAGGAATTCGCCAGGCTGATACAGTAGAGCACTTTAAAACACTGCTGAAAACACATTACTTTAACATGGCCTTTTTGTAACTTCATTTTAACTTAATTTAACTTAATCCTGATACTCTGTATGTTCAATTCATCATAACAACTATTCATGGTGGCTCTAAAATCCGTACTGACCCTACTCTCTTTTCTGTTTCTTTTTCCGGTTTCTTTGTGGTGGTGGCCTGCGCCACCTCCACCTACTCAAAGCTTCATGATGCTCCAACAATGATGGACGGATTAAAAGGAAGAAGTCTACGTGACCATCATCATCATCAAGCCCTTCCGTGAGAATCCTAAAGCCAAAGAGGACTGTTTCATTTATGTTAGGTTGAATGCCCAGAGGGGACTGGGCGGTCTCATGGTCTGGAATCCCTACAGATTTTATTTTTTCTCCAGCCGTCTGGAGTTTTTGTTTTTCTGTCCCCTGGCCATTGAACCTTACTCTTATTCGATGTTAATGTTGATTTATTTTGTTTTCTTATTGTGTCTTTCATTTTTCTATTCTTTAATATGTAAAGCACTTTGAGCTACTGTTTGTATGAAAATGTGCTATATAAATAAATGTTGTTGTTGTTGTTGTTATTATACATAATTCACTATTTACAAAGCGCAACACGACCCCAAAGCTCCCCCAAAGTCCAGGCCTTTCACAACGCCTCTTTCACTCTTCAGGCCATCTCCTTTCCTCTCTTCCCGAGCTCCGTCCTTCTCCATTCCCGACTCAAGCCATCAAATGGAGGGAGGTGGCCCCTTTTATAATCCCCACCAGGACGTGCTCCAGGTACCTCCAGATAATCTTCCGCCGGCACTCCACAGTGTGGCGGAAGTACCAGCTACTTACCTGGAAGCACTCCGGGTGTCCTGGTCTTCTTCCCCCCAGCACTTCCGGGTGTGGCAGAAGTGCTGAGGGCCAGGGCTCCTCAGGCATTCGGGTGACCCCTGGCAGTGACCGTGGACCCCAAAGCCACCAGGGCAGTCACCCTCTCATGGTCTGGAGGAGGCCTAAGCCCTCCTCCGGTCCTCCTGGGTGTCCCGGCTGGGTTCCACCCCCAGCCACTCACCACAGCACTTAACCCCTTTCTGGGACACTCTACAAGAAGGCCAGCCACCCTGAATGAGTCATCATTTTTCACAGAGAGCGAACGGCCAGACAGCTCCCAAAGGAATTACTCTTTGTTAAAAAGAAACTGTAAGAGCTTATTTTGTTGTTTTGATCCCAATTGGCCATTTGCTTTTTCTCCCTTTAAGGAAATGTTTGTGTTGGACACAGTGAATTAAACGGGATGACTCAACTTTGTTCAGTTGCCTGTCCTGCCTTTCCTGCACCCAGCCTCAGCAGATTACTAAGTCCGTAAGTGTAACCTGGTTAAGGGTTTACATGGCCACATAACCGGGTTGCTCACAGAGAAGTCTCCTTCTTTTAGTCAGGTTTCTCAGAGACCAACATCCTGGTTTCTCTAACCACAATAAGGGGATACATGCCATTTATGAAACTGGATTTCTGTGAATAACTGGGTTTTTAAAGCACATGCAAATGGACTCATAGTCCCAACCAGGGGCTTTATGACATTCCTGTTTCTGGAATGGCAAATGTACTTAATACTCAAAAATCAAATGCCAGGCAATACAAAGATTGCTGACATGTTGCACTCAATGTACACCTTTTTTTTTTAGTTACCCTGTTCTGTAGTGTTTTTTTGTGATTACACCATTATGTTAAAGTGATTGGCATTACATATGACTGTTTTCTGATGGCTTAACTTGAAATTGTAAAGAAGGTTAATACTCAACTTATTTTTTTCTTCCAAGTGTGATATTCTGGGAGAAACGCACAAAACTGGCAGCCCAAAGTTAAACCCCCTGAGGTTGTACTCTGTTTTATTTTACTGCTTCCTTCATGTCTCTGACAGGAATTAACACAATGTCGGGTGTGGCCGTCTGCGGAGGAATATCAATTCAGCCAAGGTTATCAGGGGACTGCCCAATCCAGTCGTCCTTTGGGGGCACAGCAATCTGGGAGAAGGAGCACACTGGCAGAAGAGTGCAAGTGGGCAGTTTTAATGGCTGACATCACAGCACAGAGCAGGAGGCCTGAAAGGCGCTATACCAGACAGCTTATCTGGCAGCACCACTTATCATCTTAGAATGGTGTTCACCATGATAAGAGCTGTATAAACACAATATTAGAATGACTGCTTTTTCATTAATGGTGAACAGGATGAAGTGTGCTTTTAATCATTTTTAATTGCTTGCAGCATATTCCAGAAAAGTTGTGGCAGTGGTGCATTTAATACAGTGTTATATCACCTTTTCTTTTAATAATTTGTAATAATCATTTGGGAACAGAAAACACCAAATTTTCTAGTTTTGCAACAAGGTTATTTTTCATTCTTGCTTGATACAAGTACATAAGCAGGGATGTCTCTGAAAAATACAAATGTCCCAAAATGCATTTATATTTTTGAGTATTAACAGTGCCATTACAGATGGGGACTAGGATACCCCCAGGCCATGATACAGTGGTGTGAAAAACTATTTGCCCCCTTCCTGATTTCTTATTCTTTTGCATGTTTGTCACACAAAATGTTTCTGATCATCAAACACATTTAACCATTAGTCAAATATAACACAAGTAAACACAAAATGCAGTTTTTAAATGATGGTTTTTATTATTTAGGGAGAAAAAAAATCCAAATCTACATGGCCCTGTGTGAAAAAGTAATTGCCCCCTAAACCTAATAACTGGTTGGGCCACCCTTAGCAGCAATAACTGCAATCAAGCGTTTGCGATAACTTGCAATGAGTCTTTTACAGTGCTCTGGAGGAATTTTGGCCCACTCATCTTTGCAGAATTGTTGTAATTCAGCTTTATTTGAGGGTTTTCTAGCATGAACCGCCTTTTTAAGGTCATGCCATAGCATCTCAATTGGATTCAGGTCAGGACTTTGACTAGGCCACTCCAAAGTCTTCATTTTGTTTTTCTTCATCCATTCAGAGGTGGATTTGCTGGTGTGTTTTGGGTCATTGTCCTGTTGCAGCACCCAAGATCGCTTCAGCTTGAGTTGACGAACAGATGGCCGGACATTCTCCTTCAGGATTTTTTGGTAGACAGTAGAATTCATGGTTCCATCTATCACAGCAGGCCTTCCAGGTCCTGAAGCAGCAAAACAACCCCAGACCATCACACTACCACCACCATATTTTACTGTTGGTATGATGTTCTTTTTCTGAAATGCTGTGTTCCTTTTATGCCAGATGTAACGGGATATTTGCCTTCCAAAAAGTTCAACTTTTGTCTCATCAGTCCACAAGGTATTTTCCCAAAAGTCTTGGCAATCATTGAGATGTTTCTTAGCAAAATTGAGACGAGCCCTAATGTTCTTTTTGCTTAACAGTGGTTTGCGTCTTGGAAATCTGCCATGCAGGCCGTTTTTGCCCAGTCTCTTTCTTATGGTGGAGTTGTGAACACTGACCTTAATTGAGGCAAGTGAGGCCTGCAGTTCTTTAGACGTTGTCCTGGGGTCTTTTGTGACGTCTCGGATGAGTCTTCTCTGCGCTCTTGGGGTAATTTTGGTAGGCCGGCCACTCCTGGGAAGGTTCACCACTGTTCCATGTTTTTGCCATTTGTGGATAATGGCTCTCACTGTGGTTCGCTGGAGTCCCAAAGCTTTAGAAATGGCTTTATAACCTTTACCAGACTGATAGATCTCAATTACTTCTGTTCTCATTTGTTCCTGAATTTCTTTGGATCTTGGCATGATGTCTAGCTTTTGAGGTGCTTTTGGTCTACTTCTCTGTGTCAGGCAGCTCCTATTTAAGTGATTTCTTGATTGAAACAGGTGTGGCAGTAATCAGGCCTGGGGGTGGCTACGGAAATTGAACTCAGGTGTGATACACCACAGTTAGGTTATTTTTTAACAAGGGGGCAATTACTTTTTCACACAGGGCCATGTAGGTTTGGATTTTTTCTCCCTAAATAATAAAACCATCATTTAAAAACTGCATTTTGTGTTTACTTGTGTTATATTTGACTAATGGTTAAATGTGTTTGATGATCAGAACCATTTTGTGTGACAAACATGCAAAAGAATAAGAAATCAGGAAGGGGGCAAATAGTTTTTCACACCACTGTAGATGCTACCTTTTGGACAGCAGTAACAATTGGGATGGCCTTTCTCTTCTTTGGTTTGGAGAACACATGTTCTGGTATTTCCTTAAACAATTTGATTCTGTCCATTTTGGTCGAGCTTAGGCCTAGAAAAGCTGGAGGTGTTTCTGGAGGTAGTTGACATATGGTTTCTGTTGTACACAGAACGGTCTAAATGTGCATTTCCAGATGTAGCGACAGTGTTTATTAACAATAGTTTCCTGAGGTGTTCCCAGAACGATGTGGTTGTAACCTTTACAGAAGCATATCCATTGTAAGGGTAATTTACTGTATATACTCAAAGATACATTCTCTCACGGATAAGTCAGGACTTGATTTTACAGTATAATTTCAGGCATTTTATAATGTTGACTACATAAGTTGAATGCGGAAAACTCATGCTGTTGATCCAAGAGATTACAATATGCTAGCAGCCACCTGAGAGAGTAATTCGCTGTATCAGTGTGTGCTGCTATCAGTGTTTTCTCTTTCTTTTGTGCCTATGTGACAACACGGTAATACCCAAACTATTCGGAAGCAACATTTGTACTGATTTATGTTTTTTGTATCTCACACCCTCATACACATTTATCATAAGAGCATCCATTATCTATGAAGGAGCTTTTGATCAGAAGAAAATATGAAGCTGGTTTTAAATTAAACGTTGTTGAAGTAGCGAACAAAATTGGTAAATGTGCTGCTGCAATAAAACTCGATGCGTGTGAGAAACTGATGCAAGATTGGAGCAGGCAAGAAGATGTAAAAAAAAAAAATTGTGTCACATTTTTGAACGGGTGTATAAGTCGGGGTCTGATTTTATAATACACTAGCAAAATACCCACGCTTCACAGCGGCGAAGTACTGCCTTAAAATTTTTATTAAGAAGAAAAGTAAACCTTTTTAAACTGAGGGAAAATATACCAATAATTATTTGTTAATGATCTCTTTGTATACCACATTGTCATTTCGGCCCTCCGGTTGTAATATGACCAAGCTGTGCGCTGAGCTTACTCTTGAGCATGCAACGTACAGTTGGCCATATGAACAGTAATCATTTGAGTTTTATGGTTTGTTTCACTTAAGACAGTAAGCGGTGTAAGCACAGAACTGGTTTCATCGATAACTTCACATCCAGCTCTTGAGATAGTTTTAACATTCATAAACATCAAAGTGTCCACTACTGAAATCGTCACCTGTGAATCTAAGATGTTTAAGAGGCATTGGCAGTTGTCGAAAGGTGTAAAATATTTGGCCATTTCGGTACACTTGAAAGCGACAACCGAACAATTCACCGGCAGCCATCAACTCACATGCAGATGTATAGGTGAAGGGCTTAAGCATTTCACTCTTCTAGTGCTCCTGTGCAGAATAATTATCTCCTGTACCGTCATCAGTACACACCTTGAATCTGTCCCAGTCATTTAATACATAAGACACAATGTTCCTCTGGATATCAAGAGTGAGCCTGATGTGGCCATGCAATATGTAACAAAGAGAATGGAAAAGGTAGGTGCCATCTCCGAGCATGGAAACCACTCGGTAAGTGACAGTTCTTTGATCAATGAGGATCACCTCAATAGACATGTTAATGGGGGTACGTTGGAATGATAAAGGAAATGGGTACCTGAACAATGTAAAGTAAGTCTAAAATACCTACACAATAACTATAATCGTAATAAATGAACAATAAACAGCGGAGAAGCTGTGGATTAAATAAAAAGGCTGTAGTTATCAGCAGGGAGACGTGAATCCCGTGGCGAAGCAAGGAAGGGAATGTAGAGACTGGAGTGACGGATGTCCTTATATAGGCAGGCAGCCAATAACGTGAGAGGCGTTGGGATGGGGGACCCAACGCCGCCTCACACGGTGACCGAGCTTCAGGCTATGGACGTATATATGTACGTAAGTAAGATTCAGTTAGCGTTGGGAACCTGTGTACCAAATTTCTTGAAGATGGGCCCATAAGTAACAAAGGCTGTTGAAAAGTTCAATATGGCGGCCGACAGTGGCATCATACCACCGAAATAAGTACATACATTGGTTTTGGTTAGCGCAGGGAAGCCGCCTACCAAATTTCGTGAAGAAGGGGCCATAAATAAGAAAGTTCAACATGTTCAACGTGTCGACCGTTACACATAGAATTTCGAAATGAAACCTGCTTAACTTTTGTAAGTAAGCTGTAATGAATGAGCCTGCCAAATTTCAGCCTTCTACCTACACGGGAAGTTGGAGAATTAGTGATGAGTGAGTGAGTGAGTCAGTGAGTCAGTGAGTGAGTGAGTGAGTGATTCAGTGAGGGCTTTGCCTTTTATTAGTATAGATGCCAAACAAGGGAGAGAAACCATGACAACTCTGACTTGTATCTAAAAGCACAATAAATGAATCCTTACAAATAAAGGTTTATTTAACAAAAATAAAAAAAAGTAACAAAACAGTTCATCTGAATAAAAAGGTGTTGCCTAAAAGGTAATCCAAAGTAAAAAAAAAAGCCCCTAAAACAGTAATCGAAAGAGTAACCTAAATGAAATAGTAAAAAAGAACATAAACTAGCAATCAGATAAGTACACAGTACTTACATAAGACTCCAACACACTCGGTGAACCAATACTGGATGACATCTCCAGCTCTCAGCCTCTTATATCTTGAGGAAGGATTCAGAAGCTGTGATGTCAGGGTGGCTCCGCCTCTTGAGGCACCACCCACAAGGAGCACAAGAACATTTAAAGAAGCAGTACATACATTACTTCTAATATAGTATAAAAAAAACAGCAATAAAACATACAATACACAAAAATTAAATCTGACACAAAGTTTTGCAACTGTGAAATGCAGAATTTATTAAAATTATTTGTTGGTGTGGAAAGCTCTTTCAGGATTATTCTGCAGCTAAAACCGATGTCTCTTTCCTTGGCTGGCCTCCAATGCTGCACACATGCTTTCATCTGGCTAATGCATTGCCTGCCTGTCCATTAATACCACTGGCTGTGCCTGGCACCACTCATTTTGGTCAGAGTTTATACCATCTCAGCTCAATTTCCCCAAAAGTATAAATCGGTCCAAGTCACCGGGGTGCCACATATCTAGGCCAAAGGAGTTTAGCAACAAGGAATTTATTGCATGTTTGTGCCTTTTAGCTGTGTCACCCACATTCATCCATAATAAATTGTGCAAAAGGTTGCAAATTAGAGTGTTAGTGGCTCATATTTCACTTATTTTGAAACACAAACTGCTTTGATGTATTTTTTTAAATGAAATTTAGTTTCTTAACAAATTTTGTTTATCACTATTTGAGTGACTTTCTTTTTTTTTTGCAAAGCAAATAACCTCCAACCATCATTGATTATAAATTACTTTTGTGGATGGTCCTTTATTACCCAAACATGATAGTATCCTGTTCTTGAACATTGCTTGTAGTCCATATTGTCTCATCCCAGATTTTTTAGAAAACACCAAATTCAAAATAAGTGTGTACATATTTACAAGTGATCAAAAACAATAAAGTTGCCATGGGACCTCATAAATTCCTTGTCAAATTACTGCTTTTAATTTAATACAGACTAAAGATAATTTAAAATTCTCCACTTGCTATTTTAATAGGTACTGTGCCATCTTTTTAGAATTGAGTTGCACAAGGCAGTAGCCATGGAGTTCTTCCTATCCATCCACTAGCAGCACGATGACTTATGGTAAAAAAAAATACTTCCAATAGTTAGTATAAGGCCGGGTTTATACTTCACGCTACGCCTGCTACGCAAGCGTTTAACTGTTTATACTTGCGTGCGTACTTTATGTAAATCTGGAACAATCCACCAGTTGGCAGTGTGAGATATTATCACGGTGAGAACAGGTTCAACTTCGCTGTGTTATGAATTGCCTAGAACACCCATTAAATTCTGATGACACCTTACCGCAATATCTCTGAAAAGGATGTTTAAAGATTAAATGCATCAATCCAGGAATGTGTCCATTCCAGCAAGCATTGGGCACGAACAAGGCAGAAACAATCCTATTGCAAGGTGAATACCAGCGCACATACACACACTAGTGTCATGTAATCATCACCAAATCTGCTTATCTTTGGGAGGAAACCATAGCTCTCTGTGGTAACCCAGCAGGAAAACATGTAACCTCCAGTCAGGGAATACCAGTAACGTGACTCCCCGAGAGATAGCAGTGCTACTGCTCTGCCACCGTGTCATCCCCATGTGTGTATTTATTAACAGTATTCATTATTTAAATGAAATTAACGATTTATCTATAAAATGTAACATACATACTTGTTTCCTTAGGAGGCATTAGCACTCCAGAAATGTGTTCTTTTGAAATTGCTGCATGTTAAGTAACCGAAAAATATACAAATATGACAGAAAAGGTGATATCCCTCCCATTGTGATTACGGCGGTACAAAAATCACATGAGAAAACAATATACTTTAGTTTACTTTACTGACGGGTTTTACGTGGTTACAGACGGGAAGCTTATGACAGACTTTATCAAGGTGGGAGTCTTGATCTACGCAGTCTGCCATTTTTCGTCACCACGCTGAGAATATTTTCCGAACGGGTGACATAATCTTCCACCTGACAGCTTCAAAGTGTATTGGCATTAGGTCCATCCTTATATACTGTCTTATCCATGTGCTGGTGCTCTCTGGTCTCCAAACAAGGACAGGAAAGGTTCAACTCCACCTATAAAAAATACTGGAATAGCACAATGCCTACTTGCAGTTCTCATTCTCCCAACAAGGAAAGAAGATCTTTGTGCTGACAGAGGAGAGAAATATACTATTCTGTCTTTTAGGCTGACTATACAATTCTCCAGCTGTCTTTGGCTATCTAAATCCAATGCTTGGTTTGCAATTCTAAATGCTGAGCCCCTGTGTCCCATACTTGGTCTGCCTGTATAACAGTGTGCACAAAGATAGTGACATTAAATTAATATTATAACAAACATATTATAACAATTCTTCAATGCATTTCATCATGAAAGTGATAAAAAGTATAAATCAAAAGATTCTAAATGTGCAGAGAGTTGGAATATCATACATGTAATGTGTTCTGTGTGGCGATCTATTGCTGTTTGCCGCTGCTGTCAGGTCAGGATGAAGCCCCACGGCACAAAAGATGGTATGTGAGACTTTTAAAATGTATCATGTCATTACAATCGGGAATATGCCATGCTCGAATATAAAAGCACCACGAATGCATCTGTATGTCGGCATTTTGCTTCACCACATCGAACCATTCATCAAACATCGAAGCCCGTAGGATCCGCATAGCGGCTTTCTGTCACATGTAGATAGTAAACAGAGACTCTGGAGGAGTGAGGAAGTGAGGTCAGCAGGGAGGCGTGGTCAGGAAGGGAGTGCGGGAGCTGGAAGTGTTTTAGCTAGGCTTTCCTTCTGGAGATCTGTAGGATAGGGAGAAGAGACATTAGTGCACTTCGTCAACCATTGACTCTGCGTCTTACCCTTAGCTAAGCCTTTAGACAGCCTCCCAAGCGCATGTGTATGACACAATGTAAAACCACCTGCCCTACAAGGGTGTGTGTGCCAGTTGTGCACATGACAGGAATGTTGATGGTTTCCTTTAGCTATATAGTAACATCATGAAATTGCCGCAACCTGAGTACAAATCCAGCTGTGAGACAATGTGAGGTGCTGAAAAATCCCCCAGATGCCATGTGAGGCAGCATGAAGGTGAAAGATGTACTAAGTGCCTTGTGTGCCAGAAAGAGGTCAGCCATGATGGAACTAAACTGAAGATGTTTGATGTTACAAGTTGGATGAGACATTTAAGATTACATCACACAGTAGAATACCCGACTTTTAACAACGTTTTAAATACAGTCAAGTAAAAACTTATCCTTTGGCACATTTGTTTACTGATTGTTTCTTCAAAGTACTGAAGTGTTAGTAAAATTTATTAAATGCCAATATATTTTAGTAGTAACAATAGTCCTTCTTTTTATTTAAATAAAAGTTACAATGATGGATATTTCAGAAACCCAATAAAAATATTTTAGAATATTTTAGGAAAGAAAAAGGAAACAGAGGGTGAGCAGGCAGTGATTGCTCACATAAGCACCTTAAGAGGAAATGAATTAAATTTTTTTTTTTACATTTGTATTGAAGCTTATTCCTGTCACTCAAAAAATAAAATTATCGCATTATTATTGAAAAGAATTGCATCACAAAAGTATTATTATAAGTAATTATTTTGCTATTTTGCAAAGCTTCATTCGTCTAGTGACAGCTAGTGTGGAAGAGGGCAAGCACTTGTGTGGCACACAATCAAATCAGAAGGACTGAGCGGATGTTACAGGGTATACATTTAATCCTGCATGAGTCGAGGGGTTACATTGAATCCACTCAATTTAGGGGTCACAAAGAGTCAGTAATTACTGCAGCAGCATGTGGGGTGTAAGGCAACAAGCAAACATGGTAGACGATACACTAGTCACTTGCCTGGCACAATTGAACAGCCAATCAGAAAAGAGTTTGCTGTGTGCAGTCCAGTAACAGGAACCTATAAATAAAGTGTCTCTTTAGTATGAATCCAGTCATTTACTATAGATATTTAACAGCAAGGTGATCTGGTGACCTAGTGGCCAGAATTCACACCTGAAATCTTCAGATGCTCGGGTTGAGAGATGCACAAAGGGGATGAATGTTATGTACTTCACAGTACATGAAGGTGTATTACTGACACATTCTAGCATTTAGTGTTAAAACAACAACAACAACAACAACAACATTTATTTATATAGCACATTTTCATACAAAAAGTAGCTCAAAGTGCTTTACATAATGAAGAATAGAAAAATAAAAGACACAGTAAGAAAATAAAATAAGTCAACATTAATTAACACAGAATAAGAGTAAGGTCCAATGGCCAGGGTGGACAGAAAAAACAAATAAAACTCCAGACGGCCCCTCTGGGCATTCTACCTAACATAAATGAAACAGTCCTCTTTGGATTTAGAGTTATCACGGAAGGACTTGATGATGATGGTCACATGGACTACTGGCTTTTAATCCATCCATCAATGTTGGAGCATCATGATGCTTTGAGTAGGTGGTGGTGGCGCAGGCCAA
The DNA here is from genome assembly GCF_016835505.1 of Polypterus senegalus. Classification (NCBI taxonomy): domain Eukaryota; kingdom Metazoa; phylum Chordata; class Cladistia; order Polypteriformes; family Polypteridae; genus Polypterus; species Polypterus senegalus. The sequence goes on from NC_053159.1 coordinate 35,137,483, forward strand.
AGAAACCGGAAACATTAACAGAAGTGAGAGTAGGGGTCAGTACAGATTTTAGAGCCACCATGAATAGTTATTGTGATGAATTGAACATACTGAGTATCAGGATTAAGTTAAAGTGAAGTTATGAAAAGGCCATGTTAAAGTAATGTGTTTTCAGCAGTGTTTTAAACTACTCTACTGTACTAGCCTGGCAAATTCCTATTTGCAGGCTATTCCAGATTTTAGGTGCATAACAGCAGAAGGCCGCCTCACCACTTCTTTTAAGTTTAGCTCTTGGAATTCTAAGGAGATATTCATTTGAGGATCTAAGGTTACGATTTGGAATATACACTCACCTAAAGGATTATTAGAAACACCATATTAATACGGTGTTTGACCCTCTTTCGCCTTCAGAACTGCCTTAATTCTACGTGGCATTGATTCAACAAGGTGCTGAAAGCATTCTTTAGAAATGTTGGCCCATATTAATAGGATGGCATCTTGCAGTTGATGGAGATTTGTGGGATGCACATCCAGGGCACGAAGCTCCCGTTCCACCACATCCCAAAGATGCTCTGTTGGGTTGAGATCTGGTGACTGCGGGGGCCATTTTAGTACAGTGAACTCATTGTCATGTTCAAGAAACCAATTTGAAATGATTCAAGCTTTGTGACATGGTGCATTATCCTGCTAGAAGTAGCCATCAGAGGATGGGTACATGGTGGTCATGAAGGGATGGACATGGTCAAAAACAATGCTCAAGTAGCCCGTGGCATTTAAACGATGCCCAATTGGCACTAAGGGGCCTAAAGTGTGCCAAGAAAACATCCCCCACACCATTACACCACCAGCACCAGCCTGCACAGTGGTAACAAAGCATGATGGATCCATGTTCTCATTCTGTTTACGCCAAATTCTGACTCTACCATTTGAATGTCTCAACAGAAATCGAGACTCATCAGACCAGGCAACATTTTTCCAGTCTTCAGCTGTCCAATTTTGGTGAGCTTGTGCAAATTGTAGCCTCTTTTTCCTATTTGTATTGGAGATGAGTGGTACCCGGTGGGGTCTTCTGCTGTTGTAGCCCATCCGCCTCAAGGTTGTGCGTGTTGTGGCTTCACAAATGCTTTGCTGGATACCTCAGTTGTAACAAGTGGTTATTTCAGTCAAAGTTGCTCTTCTATCAGCTTGAATCAGTCGGCCTATTCTCCTCTGACCTCTAGCATCAACAAGGCATTTTTGCCAACAGGACTGCCGCATAATGGATGTTTTTTCCCTTTTCACACCATTCTTTGTAAACCCTAGAAATGGTTGTGCGTGAAAATCCCAGTAACTGAGCAGATTGTGAAATACTCAGACCGGCCCGTCTGGCACCAACAACCATGCCACACTCAAAATTGCTTAAATCACCTTTCTTTGCCATTCTGACATTCAGTTTGGAGTTCAGGAGATTGTCTTGTTGATTAGATAATTGCATTAATGAGAAATTGAACAGGTGTTCCTAATAATCCTTTAGGTGAGTGTAAGGTGTCAGACATTCCGATATATAAGATGGGGCAAGATTATTTAAGGCTTTATAAACCATAAGCAGAATTTTAAAGTCAATCCTGAATGACACAGGTAACCAGTGTTACCAGAACAGATAAGCAAAACAGATAAGCACCCTCAATGATGCCAGTTTATCCACAAATACGCATGGAGAACATGAAGCTGCTGTACTATACATATAAAACTTTATCCTGATTAAAACTTAACATATTCCTATAAGTCGTGTTCTGTTCTTCTCACTAAATTGCACACCATGGTTGTGCTTGATCTCTGCCTCAATAGCTGTCATCGTATGACCAAAGCATGAATGTGCATGATGTTACCAGCAGCAGCAGTCAGTATCATTTGGAAACGATTCAATAATTATTGCAAAATAACACACACCTTTTGTGGAAGGTACAACTTGTAGGAAGTCAGTATGGTGGCCTAACCAGGTGATTTTAAACCTTCTTGGCATCGCTACCTACTTTTTCCCATATAAGGGGGCCCCTTAGTGAGTTGAGCATGTTCGCCAGAGTGGCAGCTGGGATACCCCTTAGTGTACAGTGGTGTGAAAAACTATTTGCCCCCTTCCTTATTTCTTATTCTTTTGCATGTTTGTCACACAAAATGTTTCTGATCATCAAACACATTTAACCATTAGTCAAATATAACACAAGTAAACACAAAATGATGGTTTTTATTATTTAGGGAGAAAAAAAATCCAAACCTACATGGCCCTGTGTGAAAAAGTAATTGCCCCCTTGTTAAAAATAACCTAACTGTGGTGTATCACACCTGAGTTCAATTTCTGTAGCCACCCCCAGGCCTGATTACTGCCACACCTGTTTCAATCAAGAAATCACTTAAATAGGAGCTGCCTGACACAGAGAAGTAGACCAAAAGCACCTCAAAAGCTAGACATCATGCCAAGATCCAAAAAATTCAGGAACAAATGAGAACAGAAGTAATTGAGATCTATCAGTCTGGTAAAGGTTATAAAGCCATTTCTAAAGCTTTGGGACTCCAGCGAACCACAGTGAGAGCCATTATCCACAAATGGCAAAAACATGGAACAGTGGTGAACCTTCCCAAAATTACCCCAAGAGCGCAGAGACGACTCATCCGAGAGGTCACAAAAGACCCCAGGACAACGTCTAAAGAACTGCAGGCCTCACTTGCCTCAATTAAGGTCAGTTTTCATGTCTCCACCATAAGAAAGAGACTGGGCAAAAACGGCCTGCATGGCAGATTTCCAAGACACAAACCACTGTTAAGCATAAAGAACATTAGGGCTCGTCTCAATTTTGCTAAGAAACATCTCAATGATTGCCAAGACTTTTGGGAAAATACCTTGTGGACTGATGAGACAAAAGTTGAACTTTTTGGAAGGCAAATGTCCCGTTACATCTGGCGTAAAAGGAACACAGCATTTCAGAAAAAGAACATCATACCAACAGTAAAATATGGTGGTGGTAGTGTGATGGTCTGGGGTTGTTTTGCTGCTTCAGGACCTGGAAGGCCTGCTGTGATAGATGGAACCATGAATTCTACTGTCTACCAAAAAATCCTGAAGGAGAATGTCCGGCCATCTGTTCGTCAACTCAAGCTGAAGCGATCTTGGGTGCTGTAACAGGACAATGACCCAAAACACACCAGCAAATCCACCTCTGAATGGCTGAAGAAAAACAAAATGACGACTTTGGAGTGGCCTAGTCAAAGTCCTGACCAGAATCCAATTGAGATGCTATGGCATGACCTTAAAAAGGCAGTTCATGCTAGAAAACCCTCAAATAAAGCTGAATTACAACAATTCTGCAAAGATGAGTGGGCCAAAATTCCTCCAGAGCGCTGTAAAAGACTCATTGCAAGTTATCGCAAACCGCTAAGGGTGGCCCAAACAGTTATTAGGTTCAGGGTGCAATTACTTTTTCACACAGGGCCATGTAGGTTTGGATTTTTTTTTCTCCCTAAATAATAAAAACCATCATTTAAAAATGGCATTTTGTGGTTACTTGTGTTATATTTGACTAATGGTTAAATGTGTTTGATGATCAGAAACATTTTGTGTGACAAACATGCAAAAGAATAAGAAATCAGGAAGGGGGCAAATAGTTTTTCACACCACTGTAATTGAAAATGATCATCAGAGCAAGAGGGAATTGAGCATCAGTAAACGGGGGGATTGTTCAAAGTGGCAACCTCAGTGACTGTGTGACCCACCAAGACCCACTACCATTAGAAACAATTGCAAGGCAGAAGCCCATGAACCAAAAGTGGGCTGTGACCCAGTGGTCCAGAAACCCTCACAATGAAGACATAAGAACACTCCAAACAACTCCATCAAAATGTGATTAAAAAAGCACAAGTTAGGGGATAAAGAAAAGAAATATGCAAGTCATTGAATATCCCTCGGACTCCATTTAAATCAATTGTTACAAAATCGAAAGAATATGAAACAGCTGTAAATCTGCCTGGAACAGGATAGCCACAAAAGCTGAGGGATTGTACAGGAAAAAGTCTTACTGAGGGGGGCTGCCAAGAGATCCGTGAGAACTGAAGGAGTTACAATTGCATTGGAGGATATTGGAGAGACTGTGCAGAGAACTACTGTTGACCATACTGGTACTCCATCAGTCGCAGCTTAATGGAAAAGTGGAAAAGAGAATATGCAGTTTGCCTCATGGGAGACTCTGTCGTAAGCAGGAAGAACATGTGTTTGATAGAAATTTATCTCAAATATCTGTGTCATCCGAAAGAAGAAAAAGGTGGCTTTGGGATGCTGACCATAATACACTTTTCCAGTCATCTTCTGTCCAATGTCTGGGCTCTGTTGCTCATTTTTGCCTTTTCTTTTTATTTGCCAGTTCCAAAAATGGATTTTTCTATGAAACTCTGCCTCACAGGCCGGCATCCTGCAGTTGTCTTTTCTCTGTTGCAGATGACATTGGAACAGAAGCCAACTGAAGACCTGTAAGGCATTTGTTTCTCAAACTACACACTCAGATGTCCTTATCCTCTTATGCAATTGTGCATTTGAATCTTCCCCCTGTTTTTTATAATCTCATTAAATTCAGCCTGTTCTCTTTTCTCAAGACAGTAATGGACACTTTTATATAAATCTTTAATTTCTTGGCAATCTGTCACATGGAAGAACCTTCATCTTGCCAAAAGAAGAAACAATAGACTGACATGTTTCTTGAGAAAGCTGATTCACATAGCTGGACATTAGAGATGAGTTTGCCTGAAGGAATGCTTGCTGAAAATAGGGCTTGTGAGGTGGAGAGCATCAAGTGAATGCAACAAAATAACAATATTTATTACTATACCACATTTTCATAAAAAAGAATGTATTTTTCACATATAGAATGTCAATAGAAACACATGTGTTTTTTAATGAAAAGGTAAAATGGCCAAAGCAGACAGAAAAAATAAAAAAACTCTAGTTAAGCTTGAGAACAAAAATTAAAAAAGACCACCCATCTCCCACTGGACACTCTGCCAAACATAAATGCTCTTAAGTCATTCTTTTCTGTATTTTTGTAATGCTGCGTCTTAGAGAATTCAGCATAGTGGGTCTTGTAGTAGGTTGGGGTATCCACTTTCATTCAAACATCACAGGTGGCTGCACAAGACTTTGATCAGGTGGTGGTGTTCAGAAATACTGGCAACAAAATCCAAAAAAATAATAAAGATTAATAAAGAGTGTAGATTAACCCAGCCACATGGGATGCGCAAACCAGTGTTTCTTCATGCCATTCCCAAACCCAGATAAATGGGGAGAATTACATCAGGAAGGGCATCTGGTGTAAAATTTTGTCATATCAATATGCGGACAACAATACAAATTTGCATACTGGATCAGTCGACGCCCAGGTTAACAATGGCCACCACCAGTACTGTTAGCCAAAAGAGATCTGGCGGAAATTGGGTTACTGTTGGCCGAAGAAGGAGAAGAAGATGGTGGAGAAGTGTCTGGAGGCAGGAGGAAAGGAAGAAGGTAAAGAGAGTGGAACTAAGGGTAGGAACTTTGAGTGTTGGCAGTACGACTGGTAAGGGGAGAGAAGGAAGGATGATATATTGTAAGTGCAAGAGACTAAATGGAAGGAGAGTAAGGCCAGGTGAATCGGAAATGGATTCAAATTGTTCTATCGTGGTGCGGATGGGAGGAGAAATGGGGTTGGGGTTATTCTGAAGAATAGTACAGCAAGGGTGTTTTGGAGGTGAAAAGAGTGTCAGTCAGAGTGATAATTATGAACATGGAAATTGAAGGTGTGCTGATGAATATTGTTAGTACATATGCCCCGCAAGTTGGGTGTGTGATGGATGAGAAAGAAGATTTCTGGAGAGAGTTGGATGAAGTGATTGACCGTGTACTCAAGGGATAGAGAGTGGTGATTGGAGCGGATTTCATGGTTGGTGAAGGAAACAGAAGAGACGAGGAGGAGATGGGTAGGTATGGTGTCAAGGAGAGGAATGAAGAAGGTCAGATGATAGTGGATTTCACGAAAAGGATGGACATGGCTGTGATGAATATGTATTTTAAGAAGAAAGAAGGGTGATGTTACAAGAGTGGAGGAAGATGCACACAGGTACATGATATCCTATCCAAGAGGGTCAATCTGAAGGAGATTGAAGATTGCAAATTGGTGGCAGTGGAAAGTGTAGTTAGACAGCATAGTATGGTGGTCTTTAGGATGACGTTGGAGATCAAAAAGAGGAGGAGAGTGAGGGCAGAGTCAAGGATCAAATGGTGGAAGCTGAAAAAGAAAGACTGCAAGGTTGAGTTAAGGGAGGAGGTAAGACAGGCACTGGGTGGTAGTGAAGAGTTGCCAAATAACTGGGCAGAAGTAGTAAGGGTGACAGCAAGAAGGGTGATTGGCTAACATCTGAACAGAGGAAGGAGGAAAAGTAAACCTGGTGGTGGAATGGGGAAGTACAGGAGAGTATACAGAGGAAGAGGATGGGGAAAAAGAAGTGGGATAGTCAGAGAAATGATGTAAGTAGACAACAGGAGATAGGGTGCAAGGTGAAGAGAGAGGTGGCAAAGGCTGAAGAAAAGATGTATGATGAGTTGTATGAGAGGTTGGACAATAAGGAGGGAGAAAAGGACCTGTACCGATTGCCTAGACAGAGGGACCGAGCTGGGAAAGATGTGCAACAGGTTAGGGTGATAAAGGATAAAGATGGAAACGCACTCACAAGCGAGGAGAGTGTGTTGAGCTGATGGAAAGAGTACTTTGAGAGGCTGATGAATGAAGAGAATGAGAAAGAGAGAGAAGATTGGATGATGTGGATGTGAGGGAGGAAGGATCTCCTCAGTCTGTCAGTGGAGCAGGACAGTGATAGCAGTCTGTCTCTGAAGCTGCTCCTCTGTCTGGAGATGATCCTATTCAGTGGATGCAGTGGATTCTCCATGATTGACAGAAGCCTGCTCAGCGCCTGTCTCTCTGCCACAGATGTCAAACTGTCCAGCTCCGTGCCTACAATAGCGCCTGCCTTCCTCACCAGTTTGTCCAGGCATGAGGCATCCCTCTTCTTTATGCTGCCTCCCCAGCACACCACCGCGTAGAAGAGGGTACTCGCCACGACCGTCTGGTTCTGGTAGAACATCTGCAGCATCTTATTGCAGATGTGGAAGGACGCCAGCCTTCCAAGGAAGTATAGTCGGCTCTGTCCTTTCTTACACAGAGCATCAGTATTGGCAGTCCAGTCCAATTTATCATCCAGCTGCACTGCCAGGTATTTATAGGTCTTCACCCTCTGCACACAGTCACCTCTGATGATCATGGGGTCCATGAGGCGCCTGGGCCTCCTAAAATCCACCACCAGCTCCTTGGTTTTGCTGGTATTCAGGTGTAGGTGGTATGAGTTGCACCATTTTTTTGTACACAATGTCCTGGATAGTCAAAATCCAAATCTCAGTCCTGTTGAGAATTTGTGTTTGGACTTATAAATGGCAGTTTAATCACAATCACCATGCAACCTGGCAGAGCTCAAAACGTTTTGCAAAAAAGACTGAAGAGAAATGGCAGGAATCAGATGTGCAAAGCTGATAGAGACCTGAGCACACCGACTCAAGACTATCATGGCAGCCAAAGGTGCATCTACTAAATACTGACTTGAAGGGGGTGAATACTTAGGTGATCGGCTGTTTTGTGTTTTATATTTGTAATTAATTTAGCCCACTTTGCAGAGATCTCTTTAAAATTTGACATTAAAGAGTCTTTTTCTGCTGATTTGTGTCAAAAAAGCTAAATTAAATCCTTGGTTCTTTAATGTGCTTTAAAAACAACAAAATGTGAAAATTTCCATGAAGTTAATACTTTTACAAACAGTGTAATCCAAATTTTCAAAGGTATTAATAAATTTGACCCAGCGAGGTTCATTTTATTAAACTTCAATTTACAGACTTCAGGAGACCAGTGCAAACTAAGGGGAAGTGCATTTAACAGTGAAGCCAGGAAGCACTTCTATACACAAGAAGTTACTGGAACCTGGCCTTTCAAACTGGATCTGGATGAGATGTTGGAAAAACTTAGCTCTTAGCTACCCAGACAAGCTGGATGGTTTGAATAGTGTCGTCTCTTTTAACATCTTTTTATATTTTTATTGTGTCTTTCATGGTAGCTATCACACCACAGCATATTTCTCAATTAAGCAATACCCTGACTTCACATACCAGTTTGTAGTATTCCTACAATAAAGCAATTGAACCAGTCGTTCTGTGTCTTTTATGGTTCCTATAATATGTAACAGATAGGGGGCGCTCTTGCTCCCTTGAACACCTGTCCACGACTCCAGACACCAGGTTAAAGTCCAATACTTGACTTTATTAATCTTCCACAGTGCACAAAGCACCCTCTCCTCCACTATACTCATATAATAAACAATACAGACAATAAACCAATCCTCCACTCCCAGACGCATTGCCACCCTTCCACCCAGCTCAGCTCCCCGTCTGGGAGCTCCCATAGTCCTTATATCCTGACCCGGAAGTGTTCCAATTCCCAGTCTATGTGACTCTCAATCCCTTCCGGGTCATGTACAAGTCCTTTTCAAGCCTGTCATTCCCCTTGTCCACGTGTGCTTCCGGGGCGTAGGGAAAATACCCGTTATTCCTCCCTGCAGCATCTCCTAGTGGCCCCCATGGCATCCAGCAGGGCTGCGTATAAAAACTACAATGTACATGATGCCCTGCTGGTCTTCTGGGGATCTCCATACTGCAAGGAGGGCTCCACCTGGCAGCTTGGGGGTTATTGGCCAGGATAAATGGCCGGCCATTCACCACAAATAGCAGATGTCACTTGGAAACTTTACTCATCGTGACCATGTGGACAGAAAAGAATGAGGCACTTCAAATTATCAGGGCATCAACTAGGAATCACTGTTAAATTGCCACAAAAATAGATAAAAACTGCACTCGATGGCAACAACAACAGAAAATTACAGAATGTTGGCTGGTTCAAAAGAAGAAGGTTCACCTTGTAGGCTTGGAAGTAGCACAGGAACATGCTGCAGGTCAAGTTGTGGATCCAAAATCAGACAGATTCAGAGACCATTGGATTTTATAGAACCCCATCTGTAAGGACGAGACCAGCTCTGAACACTGCAGTTGGATCAGTTGCCCTTACTCAGTGGCTTCTTGGAGCTGCAAGTTGAAAGGGAGAAATAGCATGAGAAGCCCCTCTTGTCTCATCACGGTACCACTTACCTCAGCAGATCCTGAGAGGTGATCCCCAGGCAGACATGCATGACACATGAAAAAAAATGTGAACTAATTGATTACATGTCTCACCTTTCTGGTTGAACTCTTTCTAAGACATCCAGTTATGATCATCTGGTACATCCATCCATCCATTATCCAACCCACTATATCCTAACTACAGGGTCATGTGCGTCTGCTGGAGCCAATCCCAGCCAACACAGGGTGCAAGGCAGGAAAGAAACCCCGGGCAGGGCGGTAGCCCAACGCAGGGTACATCCATCCAGCCTTTCATTCACCCACCTAAATTTGCTTCATTCATTACAGGCTCACTAAAGGTGATTCTAGCAGCATCAGGAGCAAAGCAGGAACCAACTGTGGATAAGACACCACTCCATGACAGATACGGTCACCAACACATCAATCTCACATGGACATCTTTGGGATCAAACTAATTGGGCATTAACTGCAAGGGTTTTTAATTTAATAGTGCCCTTCGTGTATTGGCTCTGGCCCTCCAGTATCCTGACGTGAATTACACACGTTTGAGGATGTTATTTTATGTTAGTACTTTTTATGATAATTAGCTTTCTATAAACCTGCTTTATTGTAAAGCAATAATAAGAGCCAATCCAATAATGTTTGAAGTTCATGTTAAAATGCACATCAATGCTTGCTCAATTTAAGTACATTGTGAGTTTCTCAAAGCTACACAGATAATAGAAGAAGAGTCCGTTTAACCCCTAAAATTAACTTGTGATGGAACTTATGGATCTTATTGCTCAGCTTTATCTGAACTGCAATAATAGAATTTTAGTCGGTCAGTTGTTAACTAGAAGCAAGAAGTGTTTGATTTGCTTGCCTTTCAAGTAGGGCAATAACAACACACAGTTTTCTGGCCATTTTCTGAAAGTTTCACATCTGCACATTTGTCATATGGACATATGACAGTTTGTCATACAATGTATTAGAGAAACTCAAAGAAACATAACAAGATATATAAGCCTAGAACAGAAACATATTATACATTTCTCTTGTTTTTCTGTGAATTGTTTTGCTTTGAAAGTTACTAAAACCTTTGAAAATGAAGACATTTAAACCATGGAATTAATTGCATATGATGTCAATGTGTCACAGTAATTACCTGAGCATGCTTTTGTCAGTGTGCCATTTGGACCCTTGCTTCATGTAACAGAGTCCAGGATGTTTGGGCTGCAGCAATAGGACATCTCCTGTTATATTAAAACAAGGTCTGAGGAGTGAAGAGGAGCTACAGGGAGTAGCTACAGAACTGATATATGACACTCCTGACCTGAGAAGTGGCTCTGCAGTTTGCCCAGAAAGTAACTCTGTAAAAGTCACTTCAAGCTGGGACTGAGCTTAGAGAATGGATGACAGCTGAAAATCAAGAATGAAAGAGCGGCTTGGGATTTAGAGAAAAAACGTTCTGGAGGGGCGATAGAGGAATGCTTGATGCAGGCCACAGTGAACCTAAATAGGTAAGGAAATTAACCAGAATCGAGAGTCATCAGTGTCAGTATTACACTTTAACTTTCTGCCTTTTGTCCACCCCATCATTGTCTGCACCCTGTTTTACTAATAAAGTCCTCCGACCTTTGCATTTAATGCAATTGTCAAAACAATGTATGAACTATTCTCCAAAAATACAGGTACCTTTTATGTTATTTATGCAGTATACAATGAGTCATCTTAAAGATTTCTTTGTCTGTCTGTACTCTCATAGACATTTTATCTGTCTGCCATTTACTAACACATTTCTCCAAAAAGAGACTACACTCTTTACATGGTGATTCCTTCTAAATCTTGTAAACACTCATTCATTGTTTCAGGTAGATTTGTGGAGTTTGACTTACTTCAAATGACAGATGATTTAAACAATATAGATAGATAGATAGATAGATAGATAGATAGATAGATAGATAGATAGATAGATAGATAGATAGATAGATAGATAGATAGATAGATAGATAGATAGATAGATAGATAGGGAGAATGTGCTGACAGCATGTTGCCACACCAACCACATGATAGATATATGAACATAATTTGTCCCTAGAAGGAAATTTGGCTTTTTGTAGAAGCTCTTTAAATAAATAAATAGATAAAAAGGAGGACGAATAAATAAATAAACATGCACAGTTTGGTCTGGACACTCACCAGAATGACTATGAAGGAAGAAAATTACAAGAGAAAGAAAAGTCCTAACTAGGCAATCACAGTCACAGTAAGACTTTATGCACACGTATTGCTGTTGGTGTAAAGAAGCCCCCGTAGCATTTCTTGACACACTTTTGCTGAAAATCTAGAAAAGGTAAAAGGTACTCATTATACATTATATAGTGTCTTTCATATTTCTTGAACATTCTACAGCATCTTTAATAACAAAACAACACAAGCACATTGCATTATTTACTATCCTCCTAAAGCTCTTATTGTCTAAAACTACTAAAACTAATAATTACATTTATATAGAACTTTTTAACTACTTAAAGCACTTTACATAGAGAGTGGGTGCCACCTGGATGATGCAACGGCCACCACACATGAGCTATTAGGTAGTGAAGAGGTGAGAGAGATATTTGCCCAATATAAGACAAGAGATGATTAAGGGGCCAATATGGATGAGGTCATGATGGGCAATTTATTCGGGACACCCTATTCTTTTCAAGAGACGACCTGGTAGCATTTATGAACAAAGAATGTCAGGACCTCAGTTTTACATCTCATCTGAAGGATGGCACCACAATAGTGTTTGCATCATAGCACTGGGATATTAGCATCTCCACACAGACCACAGGGTAGGCACCCCCTGATGGCCTCACCAACATCTCTCCAGCAGCAGCAGCCCAGGTTTTCCTAGTGGGTCTCCCATCCAAGTACTGGCCAGGCACAAACATGCTTAGCTTCAGGTGGGTGACCTCATCTGATGTGCAGGTGGTATGGCTGCTGGCTAAATGTGGTTTAATACTATAAAGTGCCTTTTATAGAAGTGACCACTTATTTCCTTGTTTCATAATTCATCACTATAACTAACATATGTTATGTAAAGCATTCATAAATGTACAGTATATTTATGCTAAACTGTCTATTTCTAGTTTTTCACCATCTCAAAGCTCCATGCCAAAGTTTAACTTTTTCATTATGTAGCAACGTTCAGTGTTACAAACCTGGAACTGTTTAATGCCATTCAGCTTCGGTCTGTGTTTCATAATACGGTATTTTTAATGCTGTGTGACTTATTTTGCAGCACATCAATGCATGCACTCTGAGCTGACAGGCAGCCTTATATAGTTTTATTTTTACCACAGACCTTTAAGTTAATTTTAACTATTCCTTCTTTATTGATCCCAGTTAATTTGGTTCTGGCTGACAGGGAAGGCGTTACATGTAAGACAGGAAAGAACCCTACACTGTGTAAGCTCACTCATATAGAGCCAGGTACTCTAATATGGCTGTCTTCTGTAAGTGAGAGAAAGCTGAAATGTCAGAAGACTCTGGATAGGCATGAATGCAAACCAGGGACTCTAACCACTGTGCCACCATGCAGCCTTAGCAGTTCTCATCTGTTTTTTATAACTGAGCACCCAGGCAGTTCATTTACATCGCAGCAGTCCTAAGAGGTTACTTACATTACATCTCAGAGACACATTCATGATAAAGCATTGAAGCCAATATATTTCAGTTATATAGTGCCTTTAATCGATTGATTTGATGGTGTCCTCCAACTTTCTACTCTCCATTTGCTTCAGGGGCCTGCCTATTAAGCAGCTCAGACTTTGCCTCCGTTGTCTTTTTTTATTGTCACCTTTGCAGCATTAGTAAAATTTATCACTGCACGATCCTGTAATAAGTCACTCAGCGGGCCAAGACGCGCCAGCTCCTAAATTTCCTGTCATGTCAAAGGCTGAAAGCGCTGGTGCCTGATAAAACTACAGATGACGCTCCTTTTCCGAGTGAAAGTGAGAAATGCAAATAAAGTCTTTTTTACTGTGGGCCCTCAGAAAGTTTGTAAAGTTTAAAAATGAGATCCGTTTCCTTGCCAAGCCGTCAGAACAAGCTGATCACACGTTGCCGTGTTTGGCTTTCTCGGATTTAGCTGGGCAATTCGTTTTCCTGTGCCTTTTATTCTTGGACATCTTGCTTAAGAATGCTTTGTTTCCTCAGTGCTCTTTGGGCGCATTTTCCATTTTTCCGTCTCGAAGTGCAGTGAGCCAACCCTGGTTACCGAACCCTGGTGTGCCTCTCATTACCATGGAGACAAGGTAAAAGCATGGTGATTCCCAGTGGGGGTCTCATCTGACATAATCCAAGGGAGCCTTTCCAGCTTGGACTCAAACACCAGTATATTATACATAAATGACTCTGGTGGAGTCCTAGGGTGCTGAACTGGTCTCATTCTGGACTTCATTAACATGCCCAGAGAAGACATGAGTTCTACCTTAGACTAGTAAATTTCCACTGGGCCTTTAGCTGTCTTCTGTCCATCTGACAATACAGGCTGCTGACACCTCCTTCAACTCCTCCCAGTGAGCAACTCCATTGGGATCACCTTGCAGTGAATGTCCATCTTGCCAAGGAACTATCAGCTTTCAGCATTATCAAGCTTTTCCAGAGTTTCCATAATGATCATTATTATTAACTGAAAATGGAAGTGGCCTTCCATTGATTAGCAGGTCCAAGTTCCTTTCCTCCACATGGGGACAGTACCTTTTGGATAAAAAGTCCATGTGTTGATGATCTCCGTGAGGTTAGTTAACAAATCTGTGCCTTTAAGCATCATCAAGGTGACCCTCTCTTGGTTATCAGAAGGACCATGCTCCTTAACTCTATATGAAGGTGGTCCCCTTTGTTTACAGGTCCATATTCTTTTACCCACATACGAGTGACCTCCATTTGGTTAGCAGGCCCATGAACTTTTACACTGTATGGAGTCAGTATCTTATAGCTAAAGGACTTACAGTCTAGAGATTAATGGGTTAATAGGGCTCATGGGGTCCTTGTTGTCATGTGCAGACAGTGCAGTGGAACTGATACTTGCATGAGATAATCAACATGCTGCACATTACCTCTCTCTGGCACCACGATTAGTGAGCAGAACTAACTTAGTTTGAAAATTCTGTCTCCCTACATTGAGAAATCTCACATATTTGATGAACAGAATAAGAAAATGTACTGTGCATATGAAAAGTATTATCATATTGCTATATAATGGTGAATCACAATGGATTTTATTTGGCGTTTTAACATTGGACAGTAGGAAAAGTGAAAACAGATCTTTTTAAAGTTGTCTAAATTAATTACAAAAAAAAAAACAAGTAATCGATCTCACAAGTATTCACATCCTTCAAGTCAGTATTTAGTAACTTCACGCTTGTCAGCCAGACAGCCTTGAGTCTCTCTGCTCATGTGTCTATCAGCTTGGCACATTTGGACACTGTACATTTCCTCATTTTTCTCTGCAAAAGTGCTCAAGCTCTGTCAGGTTGCATGGGAATCTGAGTGAACAGCCTATGTCAAGTCCAGCAACAAACTCGAAAACTGGAGTAACTCTTGGGCTCTAACTCAGCCTCACTTCTTGTTTTTAAGCCATTCCTGTGTAGCTTTGTCTTTATGCTTGGGGTCATTGTCTTGCTGAAAACAAATCTTCTCCCAAGACGCAGGTTTCTGGCAGACTGTATCAGGTTTTCAATCAGTATTTAATTTATCTGAGCACATCACACCAGTTTTAGCTTTGTTACACTGGTTACCCATGTCTTTTAGAACTAACTTTAAAATACTACTAATGGTACATAAAGCTTTATGTAATTATGCTCCTTCTGATATTTTGGAGTGGCCTATATTCCAAGTTGTAACCTTAGATCTTCTAATATCAGTCTTCTTATAATTCCAAGAGCCAAGTGGAGAGGCGACCTTATGTTGTTATGCGTGAAAAAATCTGAAACACTTTGCCAATTGAGATACACCAGGCTAATATTGTGGATCATTTTAAAAAATCCCACTTTTTTAATTTATCATGTCAACATTTTATTTCTACCCTTAATAAACTAGATATGCATAGACTTATCATACTCTTCTTCTTCGTCTTTCAGCTGCTCCAGTTAGGGGTTGCCAGAGCGGATTATCTTATTCCATATCTTCCTGTCCTCTGCATCTTGCTCTGTTAAATCCATCACCTGCATGTCCTCTCTCACCATATCCATAAACCTTCTCTTAGGCCTTCTTCTTTTCCTCTTGCCTGGAAGTTCTATCCTTAACATCCTTTTCCCAATATACCCAGCATCTCTCAACTGCACATGTCCAAACCAGTGCAATCTCGCCTCCCTGACTTTGAATCCAAACTGTCCAACCTGAGCTGACCCTCTAATGTCCTCATTTCCTTGTCACACCCAATGCAAATCTTAGCATCTTTAACTCTGCCACCTCCAGCTCTGTCTCCTGTTTCTTGGTCAGTGCCACTATCTCCAACCCATATAACTTAGCTGGTCTCACTGCCATCCTGTTGACCTTCCCTTTCATTCTTGCTGATACTTGTCTGTCACAAATCACTCCTTACAGTCTTCTCCACCCATTCCACCCTGCCTATACTCTCTTCTTCACCACTCTTCCACAATCCCAGTTACTCTGTACTGTTGATCCCAAGTATTTAAACTCATCCACCTTTGCCAACTCTGCTCCCTGCATCCTCACCATTCCACTGACCTTCCTCTCATTCACACACATGTATTCTGTTTTTTTCCTACTGATCTTCATTCTTCTCCTCTCTAGAGCATATCTCCACCTGTCTATGGTCTCTGCAACCTGCTCCCTTCTATCACTACAGATCACAATGTCATCAGCAAACATCATAGTCCAAGAGGACTCCTGTCTAATCTCATCTGTCAACCTGTCGATTACCATTACAAATGAGAAAGGGCTCCGAGCCCATCCCTGATGTAATCCCACTTCCACGTTGAATGCATCCGTCACTCCTACTGCAGGCCTCACCACTGTCACACTTCCCTCGTACATATCCTGTACAACTCTTACATACTTCTCAGCCACTCCTGACTTCCTCATACAATACCAGAACTCCTCTCGAGGCACCCTGTCATATGCTTTCTCCAGGTCCACAAAGACAAAATGCAACTCCTTCTGGCCTTCTCTATACTTCTCTATACTTCTCCATCAACACCCTCAGAGCAAACATTACATCTGTGGTGCACTTTCTTGGCATGAAATCATACTGCTGCTCACTAATCATCACCTAACTTCTTAGCCTAATTACCACTACTATCTCCCATAAGTTCATGCTGTGGCTCATCAATTTTATCCCCCTGTAGTTACTACAGTCCTGCACATCCCCCTTATTCTTAAATATTGGCACCAGTACACTTCTTCTCCATTCCTCAGGCATCCTCTCACTTTCCAAGATTCCATTAAACAATCTGGTTAAAAACTCAACTGCAATCTCTCCTAAACACCTCCATGCTTCCATAGATATGTTATTCTTTGCCCTCTTCATAGCTGTCCTTACTTCCTCCTTGCTAATCCGTTGCACTTCCTGATTCACTACGTGATTTCTTCAATTCCACCAAGGGGGCTAAACATTAACATTATACAATGTTATTGACTGTTATACCTGCCTTTTTATCACTCTTTCATTTAATATTGTTCTTTTTGTATGCTGCTGCTGGAGTATGTGAATTTCCCCTTGGGATTAATAAAGTATCTATCTATCTATCTATCTATCTATCTATCTATCTATCTATCTATCTATCTATCTATCTATCTATCTATTAATATTATTGATTTTAGGCATTTCCTATTTAGCTTGAGCTTCATGCTTGGAGTTGTTATCTTGCTGGAAAACAAATTTTGGTGTAGGTTTCTTGCAGAGTTCAAGAAGGTTTTCCTCCAGTATTTTTTTTGTATTTTTTTTAAACATTTTATTTAATTGATTTTAAAATCAAACAACATTCCATGCAAGCAAGTCAAATTTTATAAGACTAAGTTCAAGTCAAGTCAGCCCTTCCATGAGAAAGAGAGCTAGGCTAACATAGTGAAACTTTAATAGTAGAAAAAATAAGTAAGTAAATAAATAGAATAAAAAGGGGAAGAGAATCAGCTTCCTCAATTTAAATGTTTATTCTAAAATGTTATTGATTAGGTCCTGCCAGGTTTTAAAAAAGTTTTTCACAGATCCTCTAAGTGAGTATTTAACTTTTTCCAAATTCAAGTATTATATAACATCAGTTACCCACTGACTGAAAATAGGTGAGTTAGGGTTCTTCCAGTTGAGTATGATATGTCTTATTCGATGTTAATTAATGCTGACTTATTTTATTTTCTTACTGTGTCTTTTATTTTTCTATTCTTCATTATGTACTTTGAGCTACATTTTTGTGTATGAAAATGTGCTATATAAATAAATGTTGTTGTTGTTGTCTACATGCCAATAGTGAAGTAAAGCCAGGTACAGTTTGTGGATTTTTTCACATTTTGCTGAATTAATTTTATCTGCCACTCTCACAAAGCATTCCAGGGCCTGCTGAAGAGAAGCATCTTCATGGTATGGTGCTTCACAGTGGGGATGGTGGGTTTATGATAACACTGTTCTACAAAAAAATATTTTTTGTCTGCTACTGGGAACTTCAGAGCATCCAGCCATCCATTATCCAACCTGCTATATCCCAACTACAGGGTCACAGGGGTCTGCTGGAGCCAATCCCAGCCAACAAAGGGCACAAGGCAGGAAACAACCCACCTCAGGGCACACACACACACTCAGCACAATTTAGGATCGCCAATGCACCTAACCTGCATGTCTTTGGACTGTGGGAGGTAACCGGAGCACCCGGAGGAAACCCACGCAGGCACGGGGAGAACATGGAAACTCCACACAGGGATGACCCGGGAAGCAAACCTGGGTCTCCTAACTGCGAGGCGTGCCAAACTTCAGAGCAGCTCTTTATTAAGTTTTTTACATTTACATATATGAAATCAGAATTAATCTAGCATGTCAGGTTTTTAAAATACACATTATTGACTTTTTGACACTTTTGAATATCAATATATCAACACGATATGTGGAGTTTGGACTATGTCCCACCAAAATTGTTTTGATGTGTTTCTTCAGAAAACAAACCAGAAGATGATACCAGAGACACGTTAAAGTATATTTATGCCAATTTACCTCAATAAAAAAGTGAGGTCAGTGTGCCCAAAAATGTTAGAGGCACTCGCTTTTGTGCTTGTACTGCACATCCGTCTCTCTTTGCAAGAACCAACAGCAGTCACCCATCATGCTCGGAGTGAATTTTCCCTGATATCAGTTTTCCATCACCGTTAGATCTTGATGAAATCTTTCTCTATACTCATCTCATACATCATCCAGATTTGATGTAAAAAAGTCGAGATGAGAATATAAGAAAATGCATCTTCAGTGACATTCTGGCTCCCAAAAGCGAGTACGCCTTTAACATGTTCTCCACAAGCTCAGCATTATTCTCTGCTCTGTGACTGCCAAGAAAATTCTGGACAACCCGCACAAATGCTTCCCATGCTGCTGATTCAGTGAGCTTCAGTTTCCTTTTGAACTCATCATCATGCATCAGTTCACGGATTTAAGGAACAACAAAAACGCTTCACTTTTCTCAAGACCAAACTTATTTCTTAAATGCTGAAAAGCATTGCCGTTTCTGTCCATCGCCTTGATAGAATTTTCAAAGTAATGGTGAATCTAATGAATGAAATGTCCTGAAATGCAATGTTATGTTCAACAGTAAAACCTCTACCTACTGCACTGTCATGTCTGAGTTGTGTCATTATGCTTTACAGTCATATAAGACCTGGTAATCAGTAACAAATATTTTTTCTGCTAATTAAAAATTAATAATAAAAAAATAATAATAATGACAAGGTAAACAACTTACAGCTGTTAGTAATGTGTGGCGAAATCATTTATCTCAATAGCATCCCTAGTGGAATTACCGGTATTTATCAAAATGGTCATCCGCCTTTACTGCCCAGTCTCCCTTGTTGTCCCAGACCTGGAACATCATAACTAAAAAATGGGATGTGCTGGACGAAAATGGTTTTCAGATTTGTTGTCAGCAAGTGATACCTTTTAAAGTAAAGGTAAAAGACTCCCAGTAGCAAAATACTTGTTGACCAGTGTAATGTGCAGAGTGTGGCTAATGCTAAGAAAACACTCAGTTCTGATCTCATTAGACTATACAACCTTCATCTAGCAGATGTCAGATTCTCCCGTGTGTCTCTACCAGTATTTTTTCCTCTTTTAGACTCTCCCACAAAGTTGCAACTGGTGAAGCACCCTGGCAAGTGTTGTTGTCTACACAGTCTTTATAATCTGAGCCACGGCAGCTTGTAACACCTTTAGACTTCTCATAGATCTTTTAGTGACCTTCCTCAATAGTTTTTTTCTTATACACGCAGTTCTTTTGGTTTGCCTGCTGTAGGCAGATTTACAGCCATGCTGTACTCTGGCCATTTCTCAACTGGACTCCAAGGATATTTTGTGACTTGGATAGCTCCTTGTTTCTATCCCCTGACTTATACTTTCTAATCCCCTTTCAGAGTTGCTTGGAATGTTCTTGTGTCTTTATTGTGTAGGTTAAGCCACCATAATGACCTCTCACACTCGGGTGTATTTATGCTCCAATCAACAGAAACCCCAGACAGGTGATTCCTATTGGACTAATTCTGTGACCTCCAAATCCAATTGGCTGCACCAGTGATGATTTAGGGGTGGCATATTAAAGCTGGTGATTACTTATGAGGTCAATTATTTGTCATTGATTTAGACTACTTTACAGAAATCTGATTTCACGATGACAAAAACAGTCTTCTTCTGTTGATCAGCATCAAAAAAGCCAAATTAAATTCACAATAAAAACAGAAAATGTCCAACAGGGTGAATGACTATTTTTTATATACTGCAATAAATGCAACTAGGCAAAAAAAAACTTTAAATGGGAGTTGCTTTGCTTTTATTTAGCAAAATATGACTATTGGTTTAAGGAAAACTTACTTGACAATCCATCCATTCATTATCCAACTCGCTATATCCCAACCACAGGGTCACGGGGGTCCGCTGGAGCCAATCCCAGCCAACACAGGACGCAAGGCAGGAAACAAACCCCGGGCAGGGCGCCAGCCCACCACAGCTTACTTGACAAGATTTCTTAAATTAAGCAAAATAATTGTAAATACAAATTTTTTGATAAGTCAATAAGGAAAACTAGATTTAATGCCATGATATAAATACCTTTCACTTGCTTGCATTTGATTTTTTGCAGTGTGCTGTATATACTCGCACATAAGTCGGGTCTTGAAACCCGAAAAATCGATCATAAAATCAGGCCCCGACTTATACACCCGTTTAAAAATACACTTAAATTTATTTATTTACTTTTTTATATCTTCTTGCCTCCTCCAATCTCGCACCAGTTTCTCAGACACATCGAATTTTGTTGCAGCAACGCAGTTACCAATTTCTTTCGCCACTTTAACAACTTTTAATTTGAAACCAGCTTTCTATATTTTCTTCTGATCGAACATTCCATTATAGATAAAGGATGCTTTTACGATTAATGTGTATGAGGGTTTGAGATACAAAAAAACGCAAAACAGTGCAAGCGTTGCTTCAGAATAGTTCAGGTATTACTGTGTGGTCACGTAGGCACAATGCATAGTAAAAAAAAGGCAGTGTGCTCAGTGGTTATCCTCTCAGGTGAGTATTAGCATATCATAATCTCTTGGACCAATAGCGTGAGTTTTCTGCATTCAACTTATACAACTGACATTATAAAATACCAGAAATTATACAGTAAAATCAAGCTCCAACTTATCCACGGAAGAACTTAAACGCTATTATATAAGGTAGGTCCGTTGTGTCCTCCTCTAGTCAGGACCAAATAGTATTAACTCTCTGAGTGTGTCAGATAGGAAAGTCATTCACTCCCACTTGGTTGTCCTCCTGTGCAGCGCTCTATGTGCTATGTTTCTTCTTTTGTGGTGTGGTCACTAGAACTCCAGATCTGGTCTTTGTTTTATTATACAATCTGAGCCTAATATTCATTAGTTTTCATTCATTAGTTTTTAGATGAAAAGTTTGATTTGCCTTTCTAATGGCCTCTGCACATTGCTTAGACGTTGAGAATGTTGTATCAAAGTACACTCTTCAGGGCTTTTTCCTCTAACACGATGTGCCCATCTTGTATCTATAATTAATGTTCCTTTTGCCTACACTTGTGTTTGCCCAGTTCTGAAGACTGTTGCAGGTTTTTATTGGGTGTATTTGCCATGTAAGAAAATCTGCAACTTGAAAGGCACTACTTAAAGAAAGAGCTTGTTGTTATTAAATATGGTAATAAGGAACAATCATGTTCCCCTATTTGATAATAACATAGATGCTGTACTGTCCGTCAGCCTTCACTGTAAAAAAATAAATAATAATACTAGATTTTATAGAGAGCACTTAGTATAAAAGGCACTATAAATTATGTAGAAAGTTGATGCCTTGGGGTAGTGTGCCCATGACAGTTACCTGAAAAATTGTGATGCTGAGTGATGCCGCAATACAAGTTCTGTTTTGGTGAAGTAAGGTGGAAAGGCACCATCTACAATGTGGAAAGCTCTTGCTGTTTGATGAATGAATGTTTAAAATGGCCTGCTTTAGGAGGCTGATGTAGATAATAAAGACATGGCTTTTATCCCAGTTTTCTGCTGGGAATGTCTTAATGTAATAAAAAGGACATTTAAGGAACAATAAACTGTCATGAATGAACCTGAGGCCTGCAAAAGCTTTCACTGAACGGCGTCATCCTGGAGCAGACAGGGGGCTGATGTGACCACCTTAGACCCACACTAAAGTGCTTTGGCTACAAAGCACTCTGATTAGCCCTGGACAGCTTATAATAGCCAGAAGAGTGGTCATAACACCCTGCTGACCATCACCACCAACCCCACAAACAACTGGTCCAAAATCAAAAGCTCAATGGAAATAAAACATGGAGTGAGAACCCAGTGCTGCCTCCTAGTGCCCCCATTCTGTACAAATGCCTGTGAGTGGGAGTTGACACCAGAGAAGGTTTGCTCCTGGTCATTGTCACCGCATGAAGCTGATAAAGCTCTTCCCATCCGTCTGTATCCGATTGGCAGGAAGGCCACACAGCTGTGTTTGTGGACGCCGGGGACAGCAAATTCATTTGGACGAGCTGCTGCAACCCTTGATTTGATAAACAGCTTGCCAGTTTGCTTTCACACTTAAAGAAGCCATAAATCTGCCGGTGGGTGCATTCTTTGGGCTGGCACCTCCAAGGAGCCCGTTGCTCAGTCCAGTATAGCAAGTGATGTGAAAATTTAGCGGAGCCTTGCTTATGAGACGTTGACACCACCATGCTGCCTGGAGGATGTGAATGGAGTAGAGTGTGAGGGCAGCACCTTCTTCCTCCCACCGCCTGTCTGCACTTCAACCTGCTCGCTGCACTCACCCTTTCTCGTTCTACCAGGGGGCTCTGGCCTTTTTTTCACACAGCCTATATGATACTATCCCTGGCTCTTTCTTTACCCTTTCACTTATGTTCCCCAATTTCTATAGCCTCTTTTTTAAATTGTATTATAATTACATTATTTTCATTGCTGAACTGCCTTGTCATGGTGCTCACTGTAAAAATAAATTAAACTTGATAGATTCATTGATTACATATTTGGGAATCAGGCAATCTGTACTCTACTTAGCACCTCTTTTAGAGAGAATACATCCACAAGACACAAATACTTTATAAACGAGCCACTGGATGACTGGCACTCTCTGTCAGTGCCCACTTTGAGCAGGTCATTTGTTGACAGTGCCCACATATAGGAAAGCCCATTATGTGTCCTTAATGTGATGTCACTCATGCAGGGTTGAAGAATGGCAGAGCTGGCATCACCAACCTAATAGTCTTGCCCGCAGGTAGGAACACACCAAGTAGTGTCTGATAGGTTTCATATTTCAGAGATCTTCCTCTTTTTAAGGTGCCTATACTTATCTATTTGCACTACAGTTTATTCCAAAATAAATGTTAATAGAACATAACGTGGAAAAGGGTTGGGGTCCCCATTTCATGTAGCGGTGGTTAGGGCGAACACCCTGGAGCAGCTTCACCACTTTGATGGTAAGCCTCTGCAGTGAACAATTGCTTCCAACCAAGTCTGAGGCAGCCTTGTTACTGGTGGTGGGAGTCAGGCTGGTGTCAAAGGATTTCTTCTTGGTCAGTGGCTTCCGTACTTGTGGAAAAAACAGGCATGTCCATGTACCGGCTCCAGCCATTGCCTCTTCCCATGTTCCTATTAAGAAGGTCCTAGTAGACCCACCAGAATATTCACATTCCTGACACTACATTGTGAAACCCCAGATCCCCTCATTTTGTGAGTTTGTGGTGGCTTCTGTTTAAGTTTGAGCTGTTTATTCAGACTAAGGGTGGCATGGTGGCATCGTGGTAGCACTGCTATCTTGTAGTAAGGAGACCAGGGTTCACGTCCTTTTGGGTCCACCCTGAGTGGAGTTTGCATGTTCTCCACATGTGTGTAGACAAAGACATGCAGGTTGGGTGGACTGGTGACACTAGACTGGCACTAGTGTGTGTTTCAGTGTTCACCCTGCGATAGACTGGCACCCTGTCCAGGTGGTTTATTTCCTACTGGGATAGGCACTGTCCCCTGAGTCTCTTGTCAGGCTTAGAAAATCATGTGGTACGGTAAAGTATTCTGAATAAGGAAGAGCGCCCCCTGATATGCCCTTGAATGACTCCACTAATCTTCCAGTTGGCTTATATTGAAAACCCCGATTGGGAGGCCAATGAATTCTGTTCCTTTGGGAAACTGACCTGGAAGATTCCTGTGCACTGCTGTCTGGCTGTCAGCGCCAGGAGAAATTACGTGACACCAAACACCCGATCCTGCGAGCTGAGACTTGAGGTAGACGCACATACGGAGGCACATGGCAGAAAGAGACTTTCATACTCTTGTCTCCGGGAGCCCTCTTATCCACGCAGCCTTCTTCCCAGGGGATATTCTGCTACTTTAGGGATTAAGTTACAGACTTCTTAATGGGAGGTTACATTTAGGCTTGGATTCCACACAGCGAGGCCCCGTCCCCACGAGGCAAATATGGAGGCCACAACTTGTTTAGCCGTCATTGTCAAGGTGCTTAAAAGCTTAACTTGAGCTCCTCGCTGAGTAAAGCTCAGTGATTAACACGGCCAGATGCCAACTCCTGCTGCGAAGCAGAAACAGATCTCACTATGCACCCACCTTATATAGTGCCTTTTCGGGGGCATAGCATCACATAAATTCCACCAAAAATGGAAATTGAAAGCTCAACTGTCTTTGTTTCATTAAGCACCTTTCATAACATTATATCATCAGTTTCAATGATAAAACAGGAACATCTCGCTGGATTTTTTTAATATGGTACCTTTTCTATGATGCCGTATCATGTGATGTGTGGCAAAGCCAAACTTCTGTTACCTCAGATAGTATTTTTTATAAAATTTTCTAACACATTGTTTGTGATACTGATTGAGCTATAAGATCTTTAAATAACATGTCACGTGCCCTAGGACACCATGTAATGTCATGGGTCTGGTCAAAAGTCATACCACGTGCTTTTCAAATCAGGTAGTTCACCTGAAGCTAAGCATGTTTGGGCCTGGCCAGTACTTGGCTGGGAGACTATCCAGAAAACGCTTGCTGGAGAAGGTGTTTGTGAGGCCAGTGATCTGTGTGTGGATCTGAATCCTCCATTGCAGTGACAGGGACACTGTGTTGTAAAAATGGCACCGTTCTTCAGATGAGGTCCTGACTCTATGTGGTCATTAAAGAAATTCTTTGTCCCCTTTGAAAAGAGTAGAGTGTTTCGCGATGTCCTGGCTAAATTGCCCATCACTGCAAATCCATTCTGGTCCACTAATTGTCCTCTGTCCATTATTGGCTAACTATCTCTCACCCCTTTACCACTTAATAGCTAATGTGTTGTTGGTGTACTGTCAAAAGAATGTTAGCTGTTGTTTCATCCAGGTGGATGCTACATATTGGTGGTGGTTGAAGTGCACCCTCACTCTCTATGTTAAGTGCTTTGACCAGTTAGAAAAGTGCATTATAACTGTAATGAATTCTTCTTCTTCTTCTTCTTCTTCTTCTTCTTCTTCTTCTTCTTCTTCTTCTTATTATTATTATTATTATTATTATTATTATTATTATTATTATTATTATTATTATTGCCAACAACGGACATTAACAGACAATGGCAGTTATTCTCCATATATCATACATTATAAGGTGCCTTTCCTAGTGAATTCTGGATTGTTTTCTCTGTTACTGACAATGATACCAAGTCCACCATTCCTAGTTTATTCTGTAAAGATTCAAGTTCAAATGTATTGCCTGTGAGAGAATGCCAGGAGCCTGGCCCTGCCAGGACACACTTAGTCGGGAAAGACCGGGGGAGATAGCAAACACAGAACATTATCTCCCCCAGAACTCGAGTTGGGGCAGTGCCATGGTTTCCCACAGGGCATCATAGGAATTGCAGTTCTTGGACTCAGCCCTGTTAGGTTCCATGGGTGCCACCAGGGGGTCCTGTGGTGACTAACGATTCCTACGTTATCAGGCTCCAGATTAACCTGGAAGTGCTTCTGGACCACAATTATGGGACACCAGAAGTACTCCCAGGTTTCACATAAAAGGAGCTGCCTGCCGCTGCTCAAGGAGTCAGAATCGAAAGGAAAGAGGACGAAGCTTGGAAGGCTTGGCAGGAGGAGTGGAGGACACAGAGAGAGAGGTGCTGTAGAGAGAGAGAAGAAGCCAAAGAGTTGATGTGTGCTGGTTTGTGAACTGTGTGGACTACGGCCTGTACCCCCAGGCTGCCAGATGGAGCCCTCCCTGCAGCATGGAGGTGCCCCGAATGCCAGCAGGGAATCATGAACATTGGAGTTTTTCTTCACAGCCCTGCTGGATACCCTGGGACCCACCAGAGGACGCTACAGGGAGGCCCAGGGACTACTATATGCCCTATAACCCAGAAGTATGTCTTAGTCACAGCGACAGGGGAAATGATGTTATTCCGGGATGAAGAAGAGGTCCATCCACCCATTTTTGAACCCGCTGAATCCGAATACAGGGTCACGGGGGTCTGCTGGAGCCAACCCCAGCCAACACAGGGCACAAGGCAGGAACCAATCCTGGGCAGGGTGCCAACCCACCGCAGGACATGAAGAAGAGGTGTTTCTTACCCGGAAGTGCTAGGAAGTCACATGGACTGAGGGTTCAGAAGCACATCCAGGTCAAGAACTATTTAAAGGACTGTGGGAGAACCCAGAGCTGAGCTGAGTTGGGAGGAAGGGTGGCAACGCGTCTGGGAGAGGAGGATTGTGTATTGTATTTGAGTATTGCGATTATTTATGAGTATAGTGGAGTGGAGGGTGCTTTGTGCACTGTATAGTTCAAATAAATTAATAATTTGGGCTTTTATCTGGTGTCTGGCATTTGGTCTGAGGGTTCAAGGGGACGGCAGAGCCCCCTATCTGTCACAACTGATTGCTTTGGCAGTACTGTGTCATTGCTGTGGGAAATGCTTGGGAGACGTGTTTCACACAAATTAAATCCTCTTTGCTACTACACTTGGAAAGGCATTGTTGTGTAGTAGTTAGGGCTTTGGACTTCAAACCTTGAGGTTGTGGGTTCCAATCCCGCTACTGACACTGTATGACTATGAGTAAATCATTTTATCTACCTGTGATCCATTTACAAAACCAAAGAGAAATGTAACCAACTCTATCATAAATGTTGTAAGTTGCCTTGGATAAAGGTGTCAAGCAAATAAATAAATGTAAATAAAACATAAATGCACTTGTATCTAGAGTCTGTCTGTGTTGGGTGTTTGGGGAGCTGGAGTGTCCCCCAATGGCCATATACATAGAGCACATTGAAACTTTAACTTGAATATATGGCCAACACGGCCACTATCTGGCATCATATTTAATTTGGACATCAGCTTTAAACCTCTAGATTCTTCATTGATCAAAGGTGATTTGATTAAATGGTAACATCGAAATCTTGGAGACACTGCTAGTTTAATGCAATAATGTACAGTGGTAAGTTAAGATCTGAAAATTTCTGTATTGTGGAGCACAACGAGATTTCCATGGTGGAAGACCTTATGTCACATATGTGAGCTTTCCAAAGAAGCTACAGTTAGGTCCATAAATATTTGGACAGAGTCAACTTTTTTCTAATTTTTGTTCTGTACATTACCACAATGCATTTTAAATGAAACAACTCAGATGCAGTTGAAGTGCAGACTTTCAGCTTTAATTCAGTGGGGTGAACAAAACGATTGCATAAAAATGTGAGGCAACTAAAGCATTTTTTTAACACAATCCCTTCATTTAAGGGGCTCAAAGGTAATTGGACAAATGAAATAACTGGAAATAAAATGTTCATTTTTACTTTGCTGGCAATGACAGCCTGAAGTCTTGAACTCATGGACATCACCAGATGTTTGGTTTCCTCCTTTTTAATGCTCTGCCAGGCCTTTACTGCAGCGGCTTTCAGTTGCTGTTTGTTTGTGGGCCTTTCTGTCTGAAGTTTAGTCTTCAACAAGTGAAATGCATGCTCAGTTGATTTAAGATCAGGTGACTGACTTGGCATTCAAGAATTTTCCACTTCTTTGCTTTAATAAACTGGGTTGCTTTGGCTGTATGTTTTGGGTCATTGTCCATCTGTATCATGAAACACCACCCAATCAATTTGACTGCATTTAGCTGGATTTGAGCAGACAGTATGTCTCTGAACACCTCAGAATTCATTTGGCTGCTTCTGTCCTGTGTCACATCATCAATAAACACTAGTGTCCCAGTGCCACTGGCAGCCATGCACGCCCAAGCCATCACACTGCCTGCCTCCACCGTGTTTTACAGATGATGTGCTATGCTTTGGATAATGAGCTGTTCCACGCCTTCTCCATACTTTTTTCTTGCCATCATTCTGGTAGAGGTTGATCTTGGTTTCATCTGTCCAAAGAATGTTTTTCCAGAACTGTGCTGGCTTTTTAGATGTTCTTTAGCAAAGTCCAATCTAGCCTTTCTATTCTTGAGGCTTATGAGTGGCTGGCACCTTGCAGTGCACCCTCTGTATTTACTTTCATGCAGTCTTCTCTTTATGGTAGACTTGGATATCGATACGCCGACCCCCTGGAGAGTGTTGTTCACTTGGTTGGCTGTTGTGAAGGGGTTTCTCTTCACCATGGAAATGATTCTGCGATCATCCACCACTGTTGTCTTCCGTGGACGTCCAGGTCTTTTTGCGTTGCTGAGTTCACCAGTGCTTACTTTCTTTCTCAGGATGTACCAAACTGTAGATTTTGACACTCGTAATATTGTAGCAATTTCTCGGAATGGTTTTTTCTGTTTTCGCAGCTTAAGGATGGCTTCTTTCACCTGCATGGAGAGCTCCTTTGACCGCATGTTGTCTGTTCACAGCAAAATCTTCCACATGCAAGCACCACACCTCAAATCAACTCCAGGCCTTTTATCTGCTTAATTGATATGACTTAACGACGGACTTGAACACACCTGCCCATGAAATAGCCTTTGAGTCAATTGGCCAATTACTTTTGGGCCCCTGAAATGAAGGGATTGTGTTAAAAAAATACTTTAGTTGCCTCACATTTTTATGCAATCGTTTTGTTCACCCCACTGAATTAAAGCTGAAAGTCTGCACTTCAACTGCGTCTGAGTTGTTTCATTTAAAACTCATTGTGGTAACGTACAGAACCAAAATTAGAAAAAAGTTGTGTCTGTCCAAATATTTATGGACCTAACTGTATATCATTTTACATGTGCCAGTGACAAAGGTTCAGAGTCTGCTATGTGTATAGGGACTTTTTTAGCACGTCTGTATCTTGTAGGCTGTAGGGGGAGCCTCATATTCCTAACTTCAGACCCAACAGACCAGGACAGTCCAAAAGACCTTTATTAGGACTCAGTGCCCGTTACACGGGACAAAATTCATTTCCAAGATGGAGCCCATCCACACACAAGCCGCACTTCATATTTTCTCCCTCACTTCCTTTCCAGGTGACTGTTGTTTCTTCACTCCCTTCTTTGACTCACTTAGTTGATAGGGGAATACTTCTGGTGGAACTGAGATCATGATGGTAAGTGGGCAGTTTTGGGTGGAACTCCAAGTTCATAACAATTGATTCCTACTCCGTCTGTCTTTGATCGAATGTTAATGTGTTACGGTGCTCTTACTCTTAGAGTATGGCACCTTTTCTTAGTGTATTTGTGTAATGCAGCGCTAGAACTCCAGTAGTTAAAGAACTTCAATGAAACGTTAGTGTATTACCATAAACAGAGTCCCGCCAGTAATTTGGTTCCACTTCAAACACTGGCAGGTATAAGAGCACAGAGGCAGATAAGCATTTATCCGTGAACTCAGATAGTACAGTGCCGCACAAGACAAGCTTTTAACACAACAAAAAATGCGTTTTCTGGATGCAACGTCTGTAATCTCTCGCCTCCCAACCTCAAAGCGGCTCTAGAGACAGGAAGATAAAATAGCGGCACCTGCAATACACAGCAGCGAAAACAGTTTAAAATAAAATGGCAAACTCTAAACATCGCATAGAACTTTAATTCCAATACAAAAGATGGATTCTCTGTAAAGAGTGTTTCATTATAGAAATTTGCCACAGAAAAGGAGTTAAAAATTATCAAAATAAACTTTTCATGTCATTTTTGTTTTTGAATTTTCTGTTTTTTTGGTTATTTTTCACATAATATTAAAGATTCTGATTACTAGACAGTGAATGGTATTTTGTTTGCTGTGGATTGCCCTTCAGGCACCTTGTTGTATGCCTCTTTTTACAAGCCGTGGGTTTATGTTATCCTCTTCCTTGTGTGCTTTCGCTTTATTTTTGAAATATTTATAGTTATTTTGCCAGCTGCTCAGTTTTAGACCAGTTCCAGCTGAAGCCAGCAGGTAGTATTTATGGAGTGGCTGACGGCAGGTTGAGTATCTGCTAGGCAGACAATTTAGAATTCAGGCCAGCTCCCTAGATTGTTTTTGGAGGCAACGTCCATTTTGCTTTGGAGGAAACTCAATATCATGACAGATCTGTTTTGAGCTTTGTTAAATAAACTTTATTGTAAACATTATTACTTTTATTATTACATTTTAGATTTTCTTAGAACAGAATTTACAACACCAGCTGGTAGCATCGTTTTTTTTTTAACGCAAGTTTTGCCAAAGCACTTTTGTTAGATGGTTTATAATTCCATTTTTGGCAATGATATCCATTATGGTCAATCAGTGGTGTTTCACTTCCCAAACCTACAATACAATACTATTTGTCATATCACTCTCCTTAATAGATTATCTTTGATTGGAATTACCCACATTCCACTTGATTGGTTCAGATCCTACCTCTCAGGCCGCACTCAGTTCATTCAGCTTAAAACTTTCACATCCCAACCCACCGCTGTTATGTCAGGTGTGCCCTGGGACCTCTTCTTTTTATTATTTACCTTTTATTCATAAACATAACATTAATTGTCACTGTTATGCTGATGACATCCAGCTCTACCTTGCTAGTAAACCCACCTCTTCCTTTCCACCATCTTCACTTATTGACTGTATTGCTGAAATTAAATCCTTGTTTTCTTAAATTAAACAGTGAGAAATTTGAGGTTCTCCTCATTGGCTCAAAATCATCATTATCCAAAGCCGATAATCTTTCTCTTGTGATTGATAACTCCGTTGTTTCCCCATCACCTCAGTTCAAGAGTCTGGATGTCATCCTCGATAGTACTCTATCTTTCCAATTTCACATTAATAACATCATCCGGTCTGCTATTTCCACCTACATAATATTAATCGCATCCACCCCTCCCTCACACCCATACCACTGCCATTCCTGTTCACAGTCTTGTTACTTCTCGTCTGGACTATTACAATTCACTCCTCTTTGGTCTCTCTAATAAATCTCTCCATAAGCTTCAGCTAGTCCAGAATTCTGCAGCTCGCATCATTACTCGCACTTCATCTATTCACCGTATTACTCTGGTCTTACAGCAGCTTCATTGACTCCCGATTAAGTTTCAAATTGATTTTAAAACTCTGCTATTAGCATTTAAGGCCTTCCATATCTGTCTAACTTTCTTCATGTTGCCATTCCCTCCCGGAACCTTTGGTCCTCTTCCTCCATCCACCTGACTGTCCCTTTCTCCTGTCTCACCTCCATGGGAAGCAGAGCATTCAGCCGTTCTGCTCCCAAGCTCTGAAACTGAATACCTACTGAGATTAGAAATATCAAATCATTTTCAATCTTCAAATGTAAACTTAAAATGCATCTGTTTAAAATAGATTTTTATTTATGATTACAGTGGCTTTGTTTGGTTTTAATTTTTATATCTTCTGTTTTTTCTGATGTTTTAAGCTGTTTATAATGTGTCTTTTTATTTATTTATTGATTGTTTGTTCGGTGTCCTTGAGTACTCAGAAAAGCACCTTATATAAATAAAACGTATTATTATTATTATTATTATTATTATTATTATTATTATTAATTTCTAAGATGAGGTTTAAGGTTCAAAGTACACTTTATCTGTCCAGTTATTTTCACTGTACTGACTACACAAAATGGCATCAGTCAGAAATATAGACAGAATCATGAGATAGAAAAAAAGAAGTATAAGGAAGCTAAAGCTAAAGTCAAATATCTGGAAAACAAGATCAGTAAACAAAACCTAAATTGTAGTCAGGAGATGAAGAAACTGAATTGAAAACTAGGAAATGTACTGAAACTGATCCAGAATATAACCCAGAGGACATGGTCAAAAAGACAGAAAAGAGTTTACAACCAGGGCTAAAAATATTGTGCAGAAAATCACCCTATACAGCGACTTTTGTATCCACACACTTGGACAAACCAGGATCTGCATAACACTGACTTTTTATACCATGGTGACAATAACGTCATGTGCCACACTTTACAGGTCAGCAACCTGAAACATAAGTCACAAAATAGACGAGCCCACACTGAGGCCTGTTATATATCGACCAGGATTCCTGCTCCGGCTGGTGTACAAACATCTTTGTAAGTCAATGTTAATAGTGTTACTGTTATTAATTATTTGCATTATTCTGTATTTCTTATTAGTGTTGTGTATTATTGAGTCTCTGTGTATCTCTGCTTGTCCTGCTATGTTCAGTGTATTTTGTGACTGGTTCCCTATGGGTCAGGGCCACTTGTCTATCACTGTCAAGCAGCCCTATAAAGACTGAGTGAACAAGCAGTCCCTTGCGGTTCATTGAATGAACATTAGTGAATTTCAGTTGTTGTTTTTTGTGCTGTTGTGAATTATTGAATTTTTTACATTTGTGTTATTTTATTTTTATTTAGATTTGTGTGTTGGGACCTTGTTTGCTTTGGAATTACTATACTGTACTGTACTGTAAAAAGCCCGGGCTTGTAAAAACCATGGATTCTGGCATTTCAATTAATCAATCGCATCAGTTGTGCATTAGCAGGTAAACAAGGTTCTCTTTCGTCGGCTGTTTTGTTTTGCCAACATGCTCGCCTCTGTTGTCTATCAGCGGCTAAGCGGGTTCCTCTCTCCTCGGATGTCTTGTTTTGCCGACGTGCTCGCCTCGCTTATGTGTTAGCGGCTAAGAGAGTTTCTGTTTTCTCAGCAGGTTCACTTTGGTGGCAGAGTCACTTTCTTTGAGCTTCATGCTGTAGCCTCGCACTTCCGGGCCGGACAGACAGACACACAGACTTCCATGCGTAGACATTTATATATAAGAAGATTCTACTGTTGCTTATTTTGTTACTTTCCAGAGTCTGACAGTTTTTCCTGCCAATAGTGGGCAACTATTGAGTCATTTTAAGGACTTTGTACTTAGGAACTCATTAGTTCATAACAAAACGAAAATGTTATCGTGTTAGAGTCGTCATATAAAGAATTTTTTTTCTCATTTGTCAGCATTTTTTGAATTGTTTTATATCCCAAAGCTTGGTAATTTGATTGCATCTGGTTGCAAAGAAACAAATCTTATGTTGCTGACAGCAGGGATAATGAATGGCAAGTAAGCATTAGCAGGAAGGGGAGGAGTCTGTGCAGGAGTGGAAGTTGTGTTAAGAAAAGACTTCAGCAATGTACAGTGTGGCAACAAAGACCCCCAGGCTTTCTGATTCCTGGAGACGAAACTTGACAGCTTGGCCAAACCCTAATGGTAGGGCCAACTCATTTTTCACTCTTTATAATCTGGACAAGTTACATGCACCTGTTTTGATTTCTCTTTCATTCTCCATGTAGTCACAAAATCAGTACTCTGTTCACATGTTAAAATGTGTTTTTATTTCACTGATGACTATTTCATAGTGATTGTGTGTTTTACGTTAGTGGCCTCTACATACAGTAGGTGCAACGTTAAT
This sequence comes from Polypterus senegalus, assembly GCF_016835505.1. Classification (NCBI taxonomy): domain Eukaryota; kingdom Metazoa; phylum Chordata; class Cladistia; order Polypteriformes; family Polypteridae; genus Polypterus; species Polypterus senegalus. Next base: position 35,171,196 of record NC_053159.1, read on the forward strand.
ACTTGAGGGTTATTAATTCTACTGTATATTGTTTCATTTTCACTTTTTTCAATTTAAATACATTGTAATCGTGGTTGTGAAAGTGTGCTAGGCTACACCGCCAAGGGTTCCACCCTTGTAATCCGTTTTAATAATAAGAACAATAAAAGACATCAAAGTCTCAAAACAAAATTAAGTTTTCTCCAAAGTGAGGCAACAAAGTTTCAGGAGCTCTGTCCTTGTTGGGTGTCAGTTTGGTATTTGCTGGCTTTATAGGGCTTGTACCAGAAGGCCATTGGGGTGGGTTAGGCCTCCTCATTTGGTGTCTTTTCCTGGCTACAGAGAAGAAAGGAGAAGATAATGTTAGCATTAGTGCGCCCTCTTGTTCTGGGTGGAATGTGCACCTCACCAGAGCCAGGAAGGTGGTCTCCAGGTGTGCATACATGACACCACAAATTCAGTTTTTTATTGCTTACAGTGTCTGGTATGATTTGTATTAGTTTACGGGTTAGTAGGGAATTGCTATCGATCACCCGTTTTGTTTATTATTAATATTCTGCCCATTACGTCCCATGTCTGGGGACTCCCCTGCCTTACAGAGGGCGTAAAAATGACAAGGGTGAGCTTTCTTGAAAGATTTTACTGGACGAGCCTCATTGTAAACTGAAATATATACAAAAGAAACATGCAGGTATTTACAGGTGAACAACCAAGCCAATAAATAACAAACAGTGATTTACAAAGAAGTAGATAACAACAAAGCTGTAACAAAAACATAAAATTATTCCAGTTACAAGGTGAGTGATTTCCAGGGTCGGGTCGTGACGAGAGATACATGTTGACAGATCCAGATTGTCGTGCACTGACCAGATCCTGGAGTTTGCATACTTTGAAAATTCATTTGAGACAGGAGCGAAACAAAAGATAAAGTGGGATGCCTACTTGATGCGCGAGGGGAGTCCTGTATTTAAATATCCACTACGTGACCTGCATACCTTAGGAGAGCTTCATGGGCGAATGACGAGATAACAACGTTGCACAGTCCAACAAATAATAACATCAGCTAACAACATGTGGGCCAGAACAATCACTATCATTATATTTTTATAATCGTGTCATTCAAGGATCAGTATAATTTAAAATTGTTATTCATTTACAACATAGTTTAAAATGTATTTAACTTGAAAACTGAAATGAAAACCATTGGATTCCATGTCCTCTAATACCCCCTAAAACAATGTTTAAACTGCTTTTGAGGCCAAGGAAAACCTCTAGAAAGGTTTCTGACAGGGCTGTTATGTTTTACATGGCACCCTGCTAAAGACCGGCCTGGAGTGATGTTGGGCTTATTCTGCCACCCAGCCAATTGATGGAACATATTGTTTTGGCATGCAGTCCTTAACTGCCCATCCATTACAGTGGATTGCCATCCAGAGAAGGAATCATCAACCTCCTCAGGAGGGTCATGAGTCCATCCACACCATGCTAACACAGAGTAAAGCTTGTCTTCTTTTACTTACTGTCACACACGTGCGATTGGGAGACATCTAAAAAGCCTTAAAAATAGTACTGCCACTCCAGACCAGGAGGGTGGCGAGCTGTACTAGCTCTCTTTCTCAATCTTCTGCAGACCATCCACGGGAAATCTCGCTAGATCCCAGCGCCAGTGATGATGTCATTTCCGGTTCTGGCGCCATGGATGATGTCACTTTCGGTCCCATTCCCACTGACGTCACATCCGATCTCGGGCTTTAAAGCTGCCATCTTTTCCCATTACATTCAGTTCTGTTTTGGACTCAACTTTGTGAACATCACAATCAATTTCTACCCATTTGCAGCCAAGGAGCAATATACAGGTGGCTGCCCCAAACCTTTTAATGTCTGTGGTCTGCTTTTGTGACATTATATACATTATGATCATGATTATGAAAAAAAATATGCACCCCTTTGTAAATTTTAACATTTTATTTTTGTACAACATTGAATCACAGTGAATTCAATTTGGCTTTTTGAGACTAATCAACAAAAAAACGACTCTTTAATGTCTCTCACCCTGTTTAATTGTCTAAAGTAATTACACAATGAGTGATCTCTTACGTCTGTGGTGGTCTGGTGCCCTACCCAGGGTTTGTTTCCTGCCTTGCACCCTGTGTTGGTTGGGATTGGCTCCAGCAGACCCCCGTGGCCCTTTAGTTAGGATATAGCGGGTTGGATAATGGCTAGATGGATGGATGATCTCTTAATTATTCACCTTCTTTAATATGGCACACCTACATCATTAGTACAGCCAGTTGGTTTTTCAAGACATGTCATTATTTTATGATTTCTTTCTAGGATGGGTTCTTTTCATGTGAAATTGGTACTGTGGGCTTTGTAAAGGTGGACAGAATAGAAAGAGCATATAAACGGATATAAACAAATGAAGAAAACCTGAAGTTAGTCTGTTATTGCATGCAGCAAGTGTCCTGTCTGGCCTCCTGTATGTGGAAGGTCCATCTTGAGTCAGTCTGGTAGCCTGAACTACACAATGAAGACAAACAAACACTCTAATCAATTTAGTACAAAGGTGATTAAAAAGCACAAGGCAGAGAGTGGAAACAAGAAAATGCCCAGTCACTGTGTAACATACGCATACTTGTGATGAAAGCTAGGCTGTCCTTCAAAGTGGTAAGCTGAGGATGCAGAACTGCAGTTCTCTCATTTCACCCATTCCCTGTGGCCTCGCTGGGGTAAAAGGTGTAACTTCTTTTGTCGAGTATGAACTCGTTTCTCTTTTCTCCATTTGCAATCTCCACTACTTGAATTGTAACTTCTTTAAGGCAACTACAGGGAGATTCACTCGAAAAAGGCCCTGAATATTCTGTAATAACTCTTGCTAGAACGAAGCAATCTGAACGAAACAACGTGCAATGCGCTCCTCATTATGTGGAGCTTCCAACAAGCTGTGTCGGAGCAATGAGGTAGGCTCCAGACAGCAGTTGTGATGTTTAACCTTCATTTGCAAGTTCTGGGTGCATACCGCCTGTACCTTTTTACTCAGTTACTCGACTTCTCATCAGGATGGTGGTGTACAGTATTGAGCAGTGCGTCTTCATGGTGTGAACCTATTGGGTCACCAATTCGTTTAAGCAATGTCAGAATCAACTGCATGATTGTGAGTTAACGGAAGGTTACTTCCAGCAAGACGGAGCAACGTGCCACATGTTGACAAAGAGCATGGCAGAAATTGAGTCCTTCTTCAGCAACAGGGTAATTTCAAAGGGGCTTTGGCCACCATGGCCACCGGTTCTGTCACCACCAGACTTCTTTCTTTGGGGTATGCTCAAAAGAAAAGCCTCGCACTGTGGAAGATTTGAAGGAAAACATCCAACGTGAAATTGCTGCTATTCCCCCCGAGACACTTGCCGATACGTTCAGGAACATGGAGTGCTGCGTCGAAATGTGTCTGGCAGAAAACAGAAACCAGTTCCAGCATTGCAGGTAATGCAATCAATTTCACATACATCAAGGTATATAGCATATTTTTTTGGTTCAGATTGCTTCATCCTAACAGGAGTTACAACAGAATATTCGGGATCTCTTTCCAGTGAATCTCCCTGTAGAAGATCCTAACATAATGTCCTACAAGCACAGCTCTTGCTACAAGCCTCTGGAGTACTAAATCATTTTAACTTGTCTTTCAGAGGAAGTTGCTGAAGAGTTCCATGACCCAAAGGGTTCATCAGCATGCTGCAGTCTGAACTAAATATCCAATAATAGTCATGAGAATGGACTCACACAGTGGGCAAGCCTGCATTGTACCCGTTAATATTTTGCACTCTTTTTCTTTGCTTTTCCTTTCCAACATTTTGGTCCATTCCTGTTAGTGCATTGACTGTAGGACAAGATCGTGAAAACCACTATACAGTACACATTTGAAGAAAAAAATGCTTATTACTTATGATGAAGTGGCTTTGAGGCTGTACATAACTCTTTTTAGGCCTCATTGACAAAGATGAGGTCAACCTTTCTTGATTGTTTTCTATTGTGCAACATTTCACTATGAGAGGCACTGCATACAGTAAAGACTGATGACTTCAAGGAGAGTTGAACAGTATGTCTTCATGTAAGTGGTAAGAAAGGCAGGTGAGGGGGATGCCTAGGTGAACAGGAAGCATTCGTCACTTGTCTTTCAGCCATTTTGTTTCCTCATATGTTATGACTCTTTGAAGTTTTCTCATGAAGGTCAACTTGAGAGCATTTTTTATTGTATTTTGCTAATGTGGCACCTGCTTATTGTATTGGTGATTGGTGAATATGGTACTTCACCTTCATTTATGAATTTCTGTCAATCCTACCAACTATACCAAATTGTTTGAAGAAGAATCAGTTGATTTATCTGAACCCCAAGATAAGTTCTTATACAGTTGGACCACTCATTTCAAAGCAGGTGCTCATGTGGCCCCTGCTCAGTCCACCAACCAGTAGAAAGATAATGACACTTTACCTACAGTTACAATGTTCTGCAGATCCTGCCAACTATGCCAAATTGTTTGAAAGAGAACCTTTGATTTCCTTAAACTTTCATTTGGTCCCATTGGTCATCCATGTAGCTGCAGCATTCTTATAAAGAAACTAGATGTACTGCCCCAGTAATTGTAGGACAGAATTTTAAAAACGATGAACCAGAAGATAAGATTTGTGTCAATGCTAAGTTTGTTAACTATAGGTCAAATTAATCTGACGTCAAGTCTAAATCAAAACAGAAAAAAAAAGTCAAAATGTTTAAAGCACCAAGCTCTTTCACCAGAGAAACAATAATCATAAATATACTTGGCAAGTTTTAAGCTACTTATATGCAATCTTGAATGATTAGGAATTGCTTAGTGATGACCTTTAAACTGCCACACTAATGACATCACACACCAGCCATTTGAGCATAACATTATAATTATCACGTCAAAATGGAGGGGCCCATTGAAAAAAATACTGATTTGAAGAAAAATGTGGCCATTTTTCAGCTCTTTTAAATATTTTTTTACATAAAAATTATTGTGATATTTAAATTCTGCACAGTCCAAAAAAACAACAAAAACATATTTGCATTATATTTACATTTATTTGTTTGGCAGACGCTTTTATCTAAAGCGAATTACAAAAGAGGTAAACATAATCAAGTAACATTAGGCTTTGGCCTGCTAGTTCAGCAAATGTAATAGGATGGGTAACAAAAGTTGATTGCCACAAGTGTAAAGGGGTGATAATTAATATTTTCCAATCACAGATTACGATCAGTACTGCAATTTATCTTAAACAACAAATTAACAGACAATATGAAATATGGCAGAGCAAAGAATGTTTTTAATATTTTCCATCAATTTGACAGATATTCACAGAACAGATGTGTCTTCAACCGCTTTTTAAGCGATTTGAAGGAGTCAGCATTATGGATGGAGGTGGGCAGCCCATTGCACCAACAAGGAACTACACAGTAAAAGAGTCTGGATTGAGACTTGATAACACACAGAGGTGGCATCACCAGACGCTGTTCCCTTTCAGATCTGAGTGGGCGAGAAGGAGTGTAGCACCTCACCATTGTCTCCATATACTCAGGTGCTAACCAACTGATTACATTGTAGACACGCATCAGTGACTTGAACTTAATGCATGCTGCAACAGGGAGCCAATGTAGCAACCTGAAGAGACGAGTGACATGTGCCCATCTGAGCTGGTTAAATACAAGACAGGTAGCTGCATTCTGGACCATCTGTAATGATTTGATAGCTAATGTGGGTAGTACTGCCAGAAGTGAGATGCAGTAGTCCAGGCACGACAAGACAAGACCAAAGCCTAGACCAGTTGTGCTGCATGTTCTTTCAGATAAGGTCTGATCTTGTGGATGTTGTACAGTGTGAACCCGCATGAATGAGAAATGGCAGAAATGTGATCAGTAGATGATAGCTGCTCATCAATCACCACCCCAAGGTTACATTCAGACTTGGTGGGTGTTAGTGACAGAGAGCCAAGCTGTATAGTGTGGAGTTGAACAGACTAGCTGGCTGGGATCACAAGAAGCTCAGTTTTAGCCAGGTTGAGCTGTAGATGGTGGCCCTTCATCCAGCTTGAGATATCAGTAAGATATGCAGAGACCCTAGCTAATACCATGTTGTCATCAGGAGGGAACAGTATATACCACTGTGCATCATCTCCATAGCACTGATGAGAGAAACCATGAAATTGGATGATGAAGCCAAGTGGTGTGGTGTACAGAAAGAAGAGTGGAGGACCCACCACTGATATTTGGGGTACTCCAGTGCATGTCTGGTGTGGCTTTGACAAGTCTTCTTGCCAGGATACACTGCAGGATCTGCTTTTGATGTAGGACTCATATTATCTGAGAGCAGTCCCAAACATGCCAGCATAAGAGAGGGTGGCAAGAAGGATGCCATGGATAACCATGTCAAAGAAAGAAGAGAGATCTCGAAGAATCGGGACCAATGACATGTTGCATCTCTAGCAATTCATAGGTGGTTGACCACTGTTAGTCGAGTGGTTCCTCTTGAAGCCCAACTGGTTGGCATTGAGAAACTCATTCTGTACAATGAAGGAAGAGACCTGGATAGAAATCACCATGTTCAAGTGTTATGGAAAGAACGAAAAGGAGAGAGACAGGCCTGTAATTGTTAACTTGGGATGGATCAAGTGGTTTTTGAGAAGTAAGAACATTTTAAAGTTTAAATTTTGCTCATATGGCACCTGATCAGTGCTTATATGTTCTATTATCTACTGCATGAATTTAATCCATACTTCGTCACACACATGCACATGGGAGGTAGCTAAAGGGCCTTAATGAGAGTAATTCCATGCCAGACCAGGGGGTGGAGGAGTGCACTAACTCTTTCTCTCGCTTCTCTGCAGACCAGTTATAGGAAACTCCGCCTGGCCTTGATGAGGTCACTTCCGGTTTCCGGCCCCAATGATGATGTCACTTCCACAACTCTCCTTTAACTCTTAAACCGCCAGAACCGGCTAGAGTCGGTTCCCAATGCAATTTGCCAGCATGCCGGAGCCGAGTATATTCGGCAAAGTACATTCGTTGAATGCTGCAACCGGCTTAAGTCAGTTTCCAGTGCAATTTAGAAGCACGAAGGAGCCAAGTATATTCAGCGACATAAATTCGTCGATGTACATTCATTGAACCCCGCAACTGGCTAAAGTTGTTTCCAACTGCAATTCGCCAGCACGCCGAGTATATTCAGCGAAGTATATTAATTGAATGCTGCAACTGGCTATAGTTGGTTCCCAGTGCAATTTGCCAGCACAACGGAGCTGATCGGTCAGTACCGTATATTCGTTGAGCAGCCAGCTCGTGACCACTGCTGGGCCCTGCAGAATTTCAGCATCACTGTCCCTGGGATTGAGCCGCTGCACTAGACAAGCCTGCAAGCATCAGTGTTTACCTCTGTGTTTTTGCATGCAGCCAGTTGAAGAGCAGTTGGCTCAGTGATTTACTAAATTTCATCAATGGCATCAGTTGCACCTTGTACATACTGTATAATAATTGATTGTTGCAGTAGTTCTTTTAAAAGTTTTTGCAGCTCATTGACAGTGTGTTGCAGTAAGTGTGATGCACTTTGCATGAAAAAATATGTGTTCCATTAAAATTTCACATTTCCTTTGTGAATTGTGATGTTTACTTTAAAAGTGCAGCAAAAAAGTATTTGGCGTCCAGGAGTGCATTAAACCCCAAGCATGTGACGGTTTAAGGGTTAAAGCCGCCGTCTTTGTGCCAGAGAATCAGTTCTGTCTTGGACTCTAACCTGTAAGCACTGCACATCCTTTAAAACTCATTTTGCAGCCAGGAAATAATATCCAGGTGGCTGTTCCAAACCTTTTTCGTGTCTCCAGTCTATTCTTGTGACAACTTCTATTTTAACAGAGAACTATTCACAGTCTGCGGTGGGCGGGCATCCTCCCCGGGGTTTGTTTCCTGCCTTGCACCCTGTGTTGGCTGGGTTTGGCTCCAGCAGACCCCCGTGACCCTGTAGTTCGGATATAGTGGGTTGGATAATGGATGGATGGACTATCCACAGTGCTCTGTGCCTGCACTATACCAAAAATAATTTGTAATTGTAATTGTAATTGCATGGCTTCTCCACATCCAATGACAGTGTTCTTCAGATCCTGCTGACTACACCAATTTGCTTAAAGGAGAGCCTTCACGTCTTCATACAAGAGGTAACAAAGGCTGAAAGTCAGGTGAGGAAGCTGCTTAGCTAAAAGGAAGGTGCCCAGCTCTTGTCTTTCGGCTTCATTTTTTGTTTAGATGTTACAACTACTGAGTGTCTTTCATGGAGGGCAACCCAGGGGACTTTCCTAGTAGAGTAGCCTTTATCTTTTTATTTAATTCAGAAACAACTAAACAGGCTCATTAGGACTAACAATCATTAGCATGGCTGCCATACTAACTGAGATGACCTCCACTTAAAGGATGAAGTCACAGGGGGCCCCAAGCACAACAATTCAGCTTGAAATTCAAGTACTGCAGGCCTTGGTCATCAGAAACTTGATTTCCTTATCACGCTGAGTGAAGCCAGACTCCCACAGAGTTATGGCCTGTCCTCCTTGTCTGCCTGTCTTCTTGCTGTCCCTCATTCCGCCACGTGCCCTCTCTGCATGCTTGCCTGTCTGTCACTAAACACTGCAGCTGACTGTTATTTGTGTCTCTCGCTCCCTTTTTTGCCAGCTGCCCATCTTGCCGTGAGCTGTCCTTTTCTTCTGCCTCTGCACCCACATGCGCCTCGGATTGTTTTGCCCATTGCTCAGCTGAGGTATTTGCCAGAGACAGGATTTCTTTTTCATTTCCTCTTTCTTTTAAACTGATGGCAGTGTTGAACTTGTACATGAGTGGATATAAAAAAGAGAATAAAACAGTCAGCAAAAAAGTCCACAAAAAAATGTAAAAACCCTGAAAAGGTAAACATCGCAGTTAGAGATCATTACGCCTACTTTAGGAAATACCTGTGGAAGCTGATGGCTGCTCTCTCAACAAATATTTCCTGAAGACAGACTAATAAGTAAAGAGCTGTTTTTTAATTTCCTCCCCCGCACTCTGCATGCACCAACCACCCCCCCAACCCCAGCTACTGCTGTTGTATGGCAAGCTAAAGCAATGCCATCTGTCTTATCAAGTCCAAGTGTGTCGTTCCATTGTGTTATTCACATGTGTGTGGATTGCAATGAAAACAAAATCCAGCATAAAATCATTTAACTAAAGTCATAACACAGCCGGGGGTCACGGCACAGCAGGGGTCACAGACAGCTGGCATCTCATCTGGCAAAAATGGACAAAAGGACACTCTGAGCAGCAACGAGGCGCAAATACACTAAAGAAATCTGCAGACGCCAATCAATCTCAGAGCATAATCATATTCCATTGGCTGGATAGTCAGTGAATGCACCAAAAGAGTTGGCTGTTTTATTAAATCTATCTGTAAGTAGCAAGAAATATTTGTTTATGCAGAACGTGCTTAGTGCTTCATTAACTCCTGGATGTACAATGGCATGTCACCTCCAGTTATGATGCTTTTACAGAAACGTCTTGATTTCTGCTCATCATCACTGCTTATGTCATTGCTGAGCAGGAAATGCCTTTTCACCCCCAGTAGCAATGTTCTGCAGATCCTGCCAACTATGCCAAAATGCTTGAAGGATAGCCATTGATTTCCTTTAAGTTCCCTTCTCTTTCAGAGGCCACTTCTACAGTAGCAGATTGCTTATAGAGGAATGCATTTCAATTCTACTCATGCGTCACCTCCACAGAGTTTATGCAACTGCTGAGCAGACAATGGCACTTCAGCTCAAGTTAAAGTTGTAGTGGCCCTGGGGAGTTATGACTTACATTGTTCTGAACAGTGATTTATTATTTTTTAACAGGCATTCCAGGGCACCACTCGGCCTGATCCTATACACTCAATGCTTCAATAGAGACAAGTCAGACTGTCTAACAAAGTCCGAAAATATATATACAGTGGATTAGAAAGTATTCAGACCCTTCACTTCCTGCACACTTTACTGTGTTGTGGATTTAATTTTAAATGGATGCATTTGCCATTTTGCCTATCTATCTATCTATCTATCTATCTATCTATCTATCTATCTATCTATCTATCTATCTATCTATCTATCTATCTATCTATCTATCTATCTATCTATCCTAATAAAAGGCAAAGCCCTCACTGACTGACTGACTGACTGACTGACTCACTCACTGACTCACTCACTCATCACTAATTCTCCAACTTCCCGTGTAGGTAGAAGGCTGAAATTTGGCAGGCTCATTTCTTACAGCTTACTTACAAAAGTTAAGTAGGTTTCATTACGAAATTCTACACGTTACGGTCATAACGGTCGACAACGTCCTCCATGTTGAACTTTCTTATTTATGGCCCCATCTTCACAAAATTTGGTAGGCGGCTTCCCTTCGCTAACCGAAACCGATGTATGTACTTATTTCGGTGGTATGATGCCACTGTTGGCCGCCATATTGACCTGTCCAACGTCACTAATTCTCCAACTTCCCGTGTAGGTAGAAGGCTGACCCCATCTTTACGAAATTTGGTAGGCGACTTCACTGCGCTAACCAAAACTGATGTATGTACTTATTTCGGTGGTATGACGCCACTGTCGGTCGCCATATTGAACTTTCCAACAGTCTTTGTTACTTATGGGCCCATCTTCAAGAAATTTGGTACGCAGGTTCCCAACGCTAACTGAATCCTACTTACGTACATATATACGTCCATAGCCTGCAGCTCGGTCACCGTGTGAGGTGGCATTGGGTCCCCCATCCCAACGCCTCCCACATTGTTGGCTGCCTGCCTATATTAGGCCGTCTGTCGCTCCGGTCTCTACATTCCCTTCCTTGCTTCGCCACGGGATTCACGTCTCCCTGCTGATAACTACAGCCTTTTTATTTAATCCACGGCTTCTCCACTGTTTTATTGTTCGTTTATTATGATTATAGTTATTGTTTGGGAATTTTAGACTTACTTTACATTGTTCAGGTACACATTTCCTTTATCGTTCCAACCGTACCCCCAATAACATGTCTATCGAGGTGATCACCATCGATCAAAGAACTGTCACTTACCGAGTGGTTTCCATGCCCGATGACGCCGCCTGCCTTTTCCATTCTCTTTGTTACATATTGCACGGCCATATCAGGCTCACTCTTGATATCCGGAGGAACATTGTGTCTTATGTACTGAATGACTGGGACAGGTTCAAGGTGTGGACTGATGATGGTACAGGAGATAATTATACTACACAGGAGCACTATAAGAGT